>NC_138028.1:78284368-79009681 GCF_964106645.2 Podarcis pityusensis
CGCGCCCGGGCTGAAGGCGTCCGGCAGGCAGCGGCTCTCAGCCCCGCGCGTCAGGGCCGCGGAGGACGTGCCAGGCAGCCCCTCCTCACAGCCCCGCCTCCGCTGCTGCTGCTGCTGCTGCAGCTGCTGGGCCATGTTGCATTTTCCTCGCCTCTCTGCCCCCCTCCTCCTCCGGGCAAGCGGCGTGGTTTGGGCGGCAGCGCCAGCAGCAACTCGACTCAGATCGGCAGGTTAGGGGTTGGGGGGGGGCGCAAATTACTTGCCTTGCCCCGGGTTAGGGGGCGCAAATTACTTGCCTTGCCCCGGGTGCTGACAACTCACGCTACGCCGCTGGGCTGCAGTGTGTAGGTGTGTCACGCAAACACCCTTATAAGGGGTTAGTTTAACCTCTGGTTTGCTAGTAAAACTAAATTACTGTATCACGAAATGATGTAAAACTGAATTACTGTGTCACGAAATGATGCATGTCTAAAAAGTGTGTCACCAACATGAAAAATTTTGAAAGCTCTGATTTAGATTATTTGTACCTGGCTCTTCAGCCAAAAGAGCTCCCGGAGTAGCTTTGAAACAATCAATTAAAACAAGACGGTCCTTACCTGGAGACTTAAAAAAAAAGGACACACAAGGAAAAAGGGACATGGAATGAAGAAGAAAATCACTCTGGTACAACAAATTCTTACAATGACCAGGCGGCACAGTTCAGGGGCAGGAGGTGCTGATGGAGCTGGTCTTTTGGCAAAGCTGATGGAATGAGCCCTGCTCCCCATCTCTCCCACTGAGGCAGTCTGGTGGAATGGCTGCCCCAGGTGACAGCTGAGGGAGAGGAGGCCTGATGGCAGCGAACTCCACACATTTATCATGCACTGTTTGTGAAGGTCTGCCTGAAATCTCCTGCCAGTCAGTTTCATTGGTTAGTTCTAGAATAACATCCCATTCTTCTCCCCCAAAACCACTCATAATTGTATAGCCTTCCTCAAGTCCCCCACTAGTTATCTTATTTACGATTTTCCTCTGTTATGAGAACTGCCTGTTTAATCTAGGCTCTTGTTCCTGAATACAGTGGTACCCCTGTATCTACAGATATCTCTGTATCTGAGAACTACCGTTCTCAGATCATTTGCAGTGTAGTCCTTTTAAAGCCAATGTGACTACTTAAGAAAAAACAAATAGGCCGTGCGCTTAGTACGAATTTGCACTACCACAGTAAGAATTGCACCTCCCAGTGGTACCTCTGTTACTATGTTCAGTTTAGTGACGGCTGGAAAAATGAGCAATTGTTTCAAAAACCCCTGGGGAAATGGCATTAAAGGGAAAGGGCAGGTAAGTCCAGGATACCGAACAACTAACTTGATGCCTAGTAGGGTTGCCAAGCTTCCACACCCTTTCAGTGCCATAGCTGTGATGTAAGTGGAAACGAAGCCAGTGAAACTTTTCTAAGCATGCCATGATGGAGGAAGCTACTGCTGCTCAATTCCTGTTTGCTATGTGACAGTTTAAGCAGTTTTGTAAATAAGCCCACAAAAGTTACTAGCCTGCCCCCACCCAATGTACCAGCCTGCTGGGGTCTCACTAAGGACAGGCAGAGCGCTCCACCAGCCTCCTCACTCACCTGCACGCAATTCCTTGTCACCTATGGCTACCAGGCTAGTGCTTAAATGCAGGGCTGAGTAAAAGGCATAGTAGTTCTCCCAAGAAAAATAGAGTGGCAACTCAAGCTACCTGTGGGGACAAATCGAGACATGAGCCAGGAGATAAGCAATTAGGATCTCCTGTACCCCCCCCCCCCCATTTAACAGCTTCAAGTTCATCTTTCCCCATCCAGATTATTTATTTTCCTATCCCACCTATTCTCCAAGGAGCTCCTTCCCATTTTATCCTCACAACAACCCAATGAGAGAGGTTAGGCACTGCAGGTGGAGACAGTGACTGGCCTAATGCCACTCAGTGACAGCTTCATGACAGAGTGGGGATTTGAACCCTGGTCTCCCAGGTCCTAGTCCAACAATCTGATCACTATAGCAGAGTTCGGGACTGCAATGCTGGCGGGGGATGGAGAGGATTATTTCCCTACCACCAGCAGCTCCTGGGCAAATGTTTTCCAAATAAAATTGCTTCCCCAAGCTATTTTTGGCCTTGTAGGGGAAATGTACGGGTATTTGCCCTTCCTCTACAGAATAACAACTTGGAGGGTGGGATTTTAATTGGGAAAACAAGGGGGCGGTTATCTCCCCCTCCCACCACATTATGGTTCGAGTACCATTTGCCCACAGTAGCTGCTGTTAATCGATGCTTAAAAAACAAATAGTCTGGGAAATCCTAACACCAAACCCCCATGCTGCATCTGGCCGTGCCTCTAACTCCCACCTCATCCAGCAGCTGACCAGCCCTGTGAGTGTGCCTGGACTGGGAAGCTGCTGGGGTGAAGCAGTGGGACCAGGGAGGAGTGGGAGAGGAAGCTTTGTCTGGCGGTCTCTGTCTCCCCAATGCCTGGCCCACTGCAAACAGATCAGGTACTCCCTCTCTCCACTCCTAGTCTGCAAAGGATTGGGCCTAAGCTTCCCAGAACCTTGGGAGTTATTCTTTCCACATGCTTCTGGGCCTGTTCTGGGGAGGGCAGGATGGTCAGCAGGCAGCATGCAATAGCACCAAGGTGGAGAATAGCATGTTCTCTGGTGTGCCCTTAGGGCTGCAGGTGGCTGCAAGCTCTATTGAATTCAGTAGGGCTTACTTCTGAGTAGGCACGCAGAGAATCAGACTGACCTTTGAGTTTATCTGCAAGGAGAGGCAGTTTGTTGAAAGCATAAGACTCCCAAGGAAACTGGGAAACGTACGAAGCAATCTCTCTCCCTTATACATAACATGTACTCATGAATCATGTAGGTTTCTTGCTCAGCCTTGGGATGGGATCTTGTCAGAAACCAGGGGAGGGTAGAGAGTGCCTTTCCCTGGTAAGACTAAAAAAATCAAAGTGAAGCAAGAACGACACCAGCCCCAGCTGTCCCTTTCTAGCAACGCTGAGAATGAAACGAAGCAAAAGTAGGAAACGGCCTTTCCAGCTATAATTCATGAGACGCTGAATGTTGAGGAGGAAAACAAGGCCTCCGCTATGAATGGAAGCCCGCCCAGATGCAATCTGAAGCACTCTTTTGGAACAAAGCAGGATTTGTTGATGTTTGGGGCTGTTCTTAGCAGAGAATACAGTTCCAGGGGGGGATCAGAGGAAGAGGGAAGGGGGGGTCAGGAATTAGAGAAGTTAGTTTAGTGCTCCTAAACCCCAAATGCTAGTCTTTCATTTACAGCAGAGTCCCTGTGTAATCACCTGACGTTTCCTACTTGTCCTTGTGCCTGCGTCGGCACCTTGAAATGCAGAAATGTAGCAGACAAAGCTTTTCCTGGCTTGGAGAGAAGAAATCTCTACCTGTGGAATTTCAGCCTGTTGGGCTGGTTTTAAAAAAAGGAGGAATACATTCAACTTCAGCTGGTACTCTTTAAATACCGTACTTCAAAGATATCTCAACCATTTTAATTCTTAAGATGCTGGAGCTGTAAAACAAGGGGAACACAATGCCATACCCTTCAACATTTCTCCAATGAAAATAGGGACGTCCCGTTCCATAATAAAAAATTTACTATTTATACCCCACACATCTTATTGGGTTGCCCCAGCACTCTGGGTAGCTTCCAGCATGTATAAAAACATCATAAAACATTAAACATTTTTTTAAAAAAACTTCCCTATACAAGATTGCCTTCAGACAGCTCCAGGGTCAGATAACTCTATACCTTCCAACATTTCTTCAATGAAAATAGGGACATCCTAAGGAAAAGCAGGACATGCAGGGATCAAATCGCCTCTCTAAATCAGGGACGTCCCTGGAAAATAGGGACACTTGGAGGGTCTGCAATGTAAAGTCATAAAAAGCTCCTGGCAAAGTAAAACAAGGAAGATCTGCCTCTGAAGATGGTTCAGAAACTGCAGAATACTGCTGCTGCGCTACTAAACGGGATCAGACATTACAAGCATTTCTCATTCCAGTTTAAGGTCTTGAGCTTGAAAGGGCTTCGAGACTTGGAGTAAAGGGCCCGACTCCAAATCTGCCTGCCCATAGTCTGGAATCACTGTCAGAGCCACCCCCCATATGAATTACAGAGAAAAGGGCCTTTTCAGTGGTGCTGCCTTGGCCTTGGAATGATCATCTCATAAAACTTTGCCAGACACCCACTTTTCAGTGGCAAATACCCCCAGGCTTCTTACTTTTCCTTGCTTGGTTTTATCTGGGTTATTTTGATGCTGTTTTGATGCTCCTTTTGTATGCTTCCCTTTTTTTTTTTTTAAGCTTATTTTTATGTATTCGTTATTTTATAGTGCTTTCAACATTTTATCGTAAGCTGATTACATGTCCAAAGAGTGTTGCATACAAAGTCATGATATATAAATAACTAAAACAATGAATATTGGCTTTGGTACAGCTCTAATCACATACATTGTTCTGTGACTAGTGGCCCCAGTTAAGGGGTGCATTTCCCCATCACTACACTCATCCATCAAATTCATGCTTGCATGAGCATCCTAAGGTGGGCACTCATCAGCTGAGTGCACAGGTCTCTCTCTTGAGAGAGGGAAGTCAGTGGTAGAGGTCATGTTTTGAATCCAAAGGTCCCAGGTTTAAACCTTGGCATCTCCAGATAGGGCTGGGAAATACTCCTGCCTGCAACACCGAGAAGCTCCTGGAAGCCAGTGAAGAGTAAACAATGCTGAGCTAAATAAACCAAAGGTCTGACTCAGTATAAGGCAGCTTCCTAGAATAAATGGATTAGTTGCCACTAACACTTGGGCTGTTTGACTTCTCAGGAAACACAGGAAGCTGTGAGCTTTCAGAGCCACACGATGACAAGGCATATTGCTGTGCTGAGCTGCAAGAAATGCCCGAGATCAGTGACGGCGAACCTTTTATAGACTGAGTGCCCAAACTGCAACCCAAGACCCACTTATTTATTGCAAAGTGCAAATACGGCAATTTAACCGGAATACTGAGGCTTTAGTTTAGAAAAAGCAGCACATACATTAACATAGTTTGTCTTAAAAGAAAAACACAATAACAGAGCTTTCAATGATACAACTGGTAAAAGTTTGAATTAAGATTATCCAAACTACGTAAGTAAGGAAAGCAATCCCAAGTGCTTTCATTGACTTAAAATTATTTGGCAGAGAATTCCACTTTAAGGATTCCCCGCTTTTAAGCTCCAGCCCGAGCAAGCAAGCGTTTTTGGCGTGGCCCTCTGAGCGTGCGCAGAGCGGTGACCCCATCGCACTACTGTTTTCTGAATGGCCCTGAGGGCTGCCCCACATGCTAGCCCCGCTCCCTCGCCCAGCCCCAACTGGCCCCTACGCAGGGCCCCTACGCGTGGCCAGAGAGTGTGTAAAGCCTCAAGCTCACAGCAAGAGGAGGAAGGCGGCCCACCAACACGGCAGTGTGCCTCTGAGCGTGTGCAGAGCGCTGTGCCCTCCCCACCCACAGCAGAGGCTCCCCAAGGGAAAACGCGCACCTTGGGCGTTGTGGCTTTGTTTTGCACCACCACCACCCCGACGTCCCATCCAAGGCGCTTCTACTCGGACACAAGTCCTAGGATCCACGCCCAGCCTCTGAAAAGAACATGAGTGCCTGCTTGGGGATAGTGTCACGTATCCGAATGGGACCAATGCTCCATCTGGCCCTTCCCTTTGCACCTCCCTGGCCACGAGGGCGCCTTCTCGGTCTGAGCATCTTGCGTGGAGCAGCTGAGCAAAAGGAGCCCTAAAGATGCTGCAGCAGCCAGGCCAGTTTGGGGAATTTGGCTCTTTACTGTTCTGCTTGTGCAGCATCCGAAACTGAGGGCCCACCATAATAATTGCCAGTGCTATTTTGCAACCCACTTGAACAAAATACTAATTGCCACAATATGCTCCAGAAACCTCTCCGCAATGGGGCGCAATGAACTCAGGCCAAAGAATAGCTGCGACCCCCATTTTGGAGAGAGTCAACACCCTGACGGGCATCACATCCCACTCCTGCTGCACAGTTTCCTGCGCCAACCCTCCACGCACATGGCGCTCTGGCCACCCAAGTTGAGCTAAGGACTCGATGCGCCACCCTTGCCTTCTGCCGGCTCTGTGCTGGGGCGACGGCCTGCGTGCCCCCTCTGGCATGCGTGGCATAGGTTCAACCACCACTGCCCTAGATTGACACTGGTTTATCAGCAGTGATTGACTTAACTAAAAATATATTATGGGAAACATTTAGCAAGGTGTCCACATACATGTTAAAAATCATTTATACATTATTGCTTTCTAAACAAAAAAAATATGTTACAATGCTGGAAACCTGATCAAAATCCGGAGAATGTACACGAATATCTTGCTAAATAAATTGTGTTTTTAATCTGACTTAATAGAATGAAATATAATCCAGCAATTATTGCATTTCCTCTTTGTAGTGAGAAATAAAATAATAGTAATAATGATATCGTCATCTACTCTTCCTCAAAAAGCCCAAGGAGGCTACCACCACAAGTCAGAAGAGTAAGTTATCCATTTTAAATACAGTTTGAAGACAACAACAATAAATACAATAAAGCAACCATAAAACACTAAAACATCAGAGACAGAAAAGATAAAAGACAGACCACCATCTCAATTATTTCTTGGACATTACAGCCACTGATGTCTGTGGTCCCTGACTGTAAGATATACTTTGGCTCTGACTGAAAAACACCCCATTGTCTTCACATAGAGGATTTGAATCCACTCCAGCCTCCGATGTGCTCTCCAGTGTATGGTCACGCACAGCTAAACACTGGGATAATTAGAACTACAGACACATTTCCCACGTAAAGCCAGCCATGGACTGTTCATTTTTATTGCTGAGCTGTAAAAGTGTTTCTGTGAGTCACAGAAAGGCAAATAAAGGCTCGACCAGTTTAGATTGTTAAGGGAGATCTCCACAGTAGATCGGACTGAAATTCAAAGAACACTAACTTGGAAAGCTATCCTTGTTCTCCCAGGCTTCCATCAGATGATCCCAGGCCAGCCACCAAGCTCTCTGTGTGGTCTCATGCAAGTCACTCTCCCTCTCTCAGCCTTCAACCTACCTCACAAGGTCATTGTTTGGGTCAATGAGGAAAGAGCTGTCAACAATTATAAAAACTGGGAAAAGCTAAGCATGACAAATCATAAGCCTTATGCCGGGAGTGGGGGGTGGACTGGATATTAAAAAAATCATTTTGAAGCAAACTGGGATCTCGGGACTTTCAATATTTTACACAAACTATCCAAAGCCGTGATTTCCAATGCCCCCACAGGGGGGCAATTTGATTTTTAAGGAGGGCAATTTGGAAGCTTGTTTAGACCAAGTTAATGGCCTTTTAGGCTTCCTTCACGTGAATCGGAGTTCACTTTTTGAATAACAAGAATTATATGTCATGGGGGGGGGGGCATCAGGATTTTAGAGATGCTTAGGTGGGGCATGGCTAAAAAAAGGTTGGGAACCACTGATCTAGAGTCTCTGTGAAAAACTGGTGTATGAAATTCTCATTACTTCTACATTCCACTTGACACACATCAATTTTGTTATTGGATTCCAACTAACTCAGTCTGAGGAAAAGGCTGTTGCTAAGAGGCCAGGCTCATGCTTTGTATGTGGAAGATTTAAAGCCCCTCAACTCCAAATGATCAAAGAGCTGGGAAAGGCTTTCCTTTGAGCTGTTGAAGAGCATCTGTCCGTCTCACTTTGAGACAGTTCTGGGTTACATGAACCAAGAAGTCTACCTAATATAAGGCAGCTTTGTATGGTCCGTTTATCCTCCTTGACTTCAGCTGTGGGGCAGGCTGAATATAAACTGTGCAAACGTCTAGGTGTGTCTGTGAGCTATAAACAGATGTGGTTTTATTGAAGGGCATTACCAGCAATGTACATATATATATGTGTGTGTGTGTGTGTGTGTGTGTGTGTGTGTAGTATAACCAGTATCTTCAGGCTCACACTGCTGTCATGTATAGGGTCAGGTTCAAGGTGCTGGCTTTGACCTTTAAAGCCCTTTGTGGCTTAGGGCCCTTGTATTTACAGAACCGCCTCTCCTGGTATGCCCTGCAGAGGACCTTAAGGTCCATGAATAACTATAGTTTAGAGGTCCCAGGCCCTAAGGAAGTCAGACTATCCTCCACCAGGGCCAGGGCCTTTTCAGTGATGACGCCGACCTGGTGGAATGCTCTGTCCCATGAGACCAGGGCCCCTCAGGATTTAACCTCCTTCCGTCAGGGCTGTAAGGCAGAGCTATTCCGCCTGGCCTTTAATTTGAATGCAGCCTGATCTTTTATTTCCCTTCTCTTCCCTCCCCCTCCCCTTTTATGAAGATTACCCACTCTGAGACCCCACAGCTAATTCTCCCCTGACCTCCTCGCTGGCCCAAGTAGGACTAATTCAGCCAACTAGCCCTGGTGACTATCTAATGCTTATTAGATGAATTTCCCCCAAATTGATTTATAAATTTTGAATTTTATTGTTATTCATGTTTTTATACTGTATTTTATGCTGCTTCTACAATTAAGGGTTTTTAATTTGTTGTTAGCTGCCCTGAGCCCAGTTTTCTGAACCAGGAAGGGCGGGGTATAAATAAAAATTTATTTATTATTATCATTATCATCATCGTTATTATTAAATGGACAAGGAACCACCTATTAGAACAAAGTAAATCTGCAGAAAATGTTTTACAAACTCTTTGATTTTTAAAATATGGTATTTCTCCTTTCTCCAGGGAAAAACTGTACAAGAACTTCTAGAGGTATAGCAGAAAATGCAGGAAGGTGCAGTAACATAATTATCAGCCTACACGTCTCTGCATTTTATTTTATTTATTTATTTAATTTATACTGCCCTTCATCACAAGATCTCAGGGCGGTTCACAAGATAAAAATAAGGGATAAAAGCACAAATAAACAGTTAGAACAAACACAACAAAACAATAACTCCCACCTCCCACAAACACATTCAAAAGCTTTACAATTTAAAATATTTACACACACAAAAAAACCATATGTATACCTGAAATTCAAGATAACACTTCATGTATCTGATGACATGAGTGTAATATGGGAAAGCTTACATCATAATAAAATGGTTGGTCTTTAAGTTGTCTGTCACAAGTTTCTTTGTTCACTAGAATGTAATGGGTGCTATTCCTCCCATTTTGCAGGGCAAGGGAACTTCAGCAGCCCTCAAATAGTCCTTTCTCACCCTCAGACCTGTCTCCTAGGCCATTCTTCTAATTGGCCCTGCTTCACACCCGATATTTTTGCCTGGCTGGAATGTGTCCTTCAACTCCTACAATGCCCTCATGCTTTGCGAATAGAGGAGGTGTGGCCAGTGGCCTACAGCATGAGAGCAACATTTGCATTTGTTGCTCCGCCCACTTTTGACTCTGGCCCTACCCACCCCTGGCGTTTGGTCCTCAGTCTGAAAATGGTTCCCCACCCCTGCTTTTGGGGATGCTTCTCTTCTGATACCTAACTATTTGGGAGGGACAAGTCCTTATTGGTTTCTATGGAGTTTACTCTAAGCCTCCATGTATTGCCCCATTGCTCTCAAGCATGTGGTTCAGCATGGGGCAGTAGGGAGCTACAGTTCACAGATCACCTAATTGTCGCAATCCAGTGGTAGCAGACACGGGTAAAGTGACCAACTACTCATGAAAGAAACCGCACGACAACCTGTTCTTGTGCCTTCAGCAGCAGCTGAGAAACAGCAGCTGGGTCTGCAGAAACCAGGAAATACTTTTCACAACACAGCTAAAAACCTGTATCATGTGCTAATCTTTGCCACAATGACCACCTGAAAAAATGATTAGCCATCACCCTTGGACAAAACCAGTACCTTTTCTTTACTGGCATGTATTGGAAGACCTTGTGTACAAGTATTAAAACTGTGTAAACTCATGCAAAGGGATCTAAGTCTTTAGGGCTTAGTTACTGCAAATCCCTGCAAAAGACAATTAGCCTGAGTCTAATCTCATTTACAGTGGTTCTAAACCACTGTAATTCCATGACTTCATTGGTATTGCTCTGCATGTATGCCAGCAGCACTAGATTAACCAATGAGCTTACTACACTCCAGTAAAGGAGGTTAGTCCATGCTGTTTTGTACACGTGCTGGTCTGCTGTGTAAGTAGACTAGAAATATTTTCAGTCTATCAAGTTGCCAACACCAGAGACAGCTTGCTCCAGTGAAATTGGCATATGAAGTAAGCAAGAAGCCACCCAAAGAAATGGAAAGCAGCAGTTTTCTAGTGCTGTTGTGGGACAGCTAGAAACACAGATTCAAGTATTACCAAGCAAAATTAGATGGAATACCAGGAAACATGCCTTAACTGTATGAATAGGCAGGCAACATGGAACACGAGAGGCAGGGAAGTTGTGGAGCATCGCAGGTTGACGGTTTTCTTTTTCTGGTTCATGTAACACCAGTGTTTGCTAAAAATCCCAAACTCTTTGAAACACTTCCTCTTGGGAGCAGAATGAATGCTCTGAAATGTACTTAATTTGGCTAATTCATTCTGGTTGCAGAACTCCACTTTCCTTGGCACTGAATCTACATTAGATTGGCAGCTAGTATGTATGCCAGTCACATATGACATATGAAAGCAATGCTGTTTCTAAGGGCAGAAAAGGATATGTGTTAAAAGCAGCCGATTAACTGGCTCAGAGGGGCAAACATACAGCTTAAAAAGCAGTGAGCAAGTGTGGAATTAACTAAGTAATCCAGAGAGAGGGGGGTGAATGCAAAGCAGAATATGATTAGCCCTCCCTTCGTTTTTGCACAGATGCTTGTCAGAGAGTAAGGGGGGGGGCTGCCTAGTCCAGATGCTCCTATACCTTTCAGTTGCCTAAAAATATTTTCCCGCCGCAGTTCCTACTGATAGGAGCGGCAACTGGTGGAATTTCCCCTTCTACACAATTCCTAAATTGATCTCTCTGGGGTCCTCTGGAAGCTCGCCAGCTGAGTGCCCCTAGGGCTCCTTCTGCCTTAGCAGTGGCTAGGATAAACCACTCACTGCTGTCTACCAGGGAAAGGGGGGCAGCAGGAGCTATGGAAAGACCCAGGGTGACTGACTGAGGATGTTTGCTGAGGGTTTATATGGGGCTGCTCATCATTAGGGGAGCGCAGGGTCCCACCAAGGACAAATACTGAGCTGTGGCAAGATGCTCCAGGTCCAACACGAACTCCAGATGCGAAGTGGGGAGAAAGAGCAACATAGGAAAGAACTAAATGGAGGGAGAGAGCAGCAAGTTGGGGCACTGGTGAGAGGAGAGAGGGGAAGAAAAAGGGGAAATGCGGGGGGTGGGGGTGGAAGGTGGAGAAATGGCAAAGGAGTAAATCTGGTCAGAAGAGAGTGGGAGTAGGAGGGCGATGATTGACAGGGAAACGGTAGCAGTAAGATCAATGCCTTTTTAATTGGCATCATCCGTGTCCCTATTCAGCATGGCCACCCGTGCCCCATTCCTATGCAGTGAGGTAAGGGGGCAGTAGTCCGTAGCCATTCCCCTCCATGCCTGCATAAGTTGTGCACAAATCCCTTATGCATCGTTGCTCTTTTGGCCTGAAAGCTTCCTGCCCTGCATTCCCGTCCTCTGGACTGCAGCCTCCGCCGCCGCTATAGGCTGAGTCTCTCCTCTTATGTAACACTTTTGCCACACTGTTATTTGAGGCTGAGCCGGGAGTGCAAGTGCTGAAGGCGTTCGACACGCTCCTCCTCCCAAGGATTCTTGTTCTTAGTTGACACCAATTCTGTAAATCTCATTGTAAAATTGGGGTAGGGAGTCAGAAAGAGGTTTTACAAATTACTTGGAAGGATTGCTGTAGTAGTGCATTGTCATTGCCATTTCTGCACTTTATCCTTTGCCTATACTTGATCGAGTCAAAGAATTGTAAAGTTGGAAGGGACGGCCGGGGGGGCGGGCGGGATACTGCTAGCCTACATTTAACAAAAACAATTGTGTAATTAAGAAAAATATGCCAAACATAATCTATGTGCAAACATGTGCACGTGTTGTGTGTGCGTTCTAGGGCCATGCCACTAGATACCCTTTCTGGAATGCAAGAGGGAGCTTGCTATAATAACGTTTAGGCGTTATGTGATCAGCTGAGAGACCTCCATTGTCATGCACGTCTTTTGCCCCAGCTACTGTACAAAGTGCCATGCAGTTCATAAAAGGTCACATTGTACTAAAAATCCACCCTGAGAATTCCTGCAAACCTAGAATTCCCGCAGTGGAAGATGATGAAACAGCATCTCAAAATCGCATCAAGGACTTGAACGGGGCTTGAAAGCAATACATTTAGATGCCCCTTCACGTGTTCTGTGCATCACTTAAGAAAAATTCAAATACACCTCTCCGGCTATGGTTCTATACACTTTTTTAAAAAGAAAAAAACTACGAAAGTGTCTGAAAGGAGCCATGCAATCCATGGACGCCAAGGAGCCCAACTTGAAGTACGAGGCTCAGGTGCACAAATGCCTTCGATTTGCACCACCACCATCCCAGGCAGCGTGCAAGATTTGTAGCGTTTGCCGCACAGTCTTGAATGTACTGTTCCCGTGCTAAAGATAAACCAGATCCCTTGGGCTTTTTGCACGCACACAAACACGCACACGCGCGCGCATCCTTTAAAGAAGCAAATGAGGTAAAAGAGCAGGGCGGGGTTTCTTTCGCTCCGTCTACCTTTTTGGAGAGGTGGAGGGGGGGATAGAGCAGGAGCGGCCGGGCTGCGCTCGAAAGATCCTTTGAGGACAGCGCGCGCCAGCTGCAAACAGCAGCTGCCTCGGCGGCCGCGCGGGGAAACATCTCGCGGCGCGCGCCCGCCCCTGCCGGCACCGCGCGCCGCTTGGGACCCGGCCTTCTGCCGCTCCTGCGCTTGCTACGTGCGCACTGACACTGTCCTCATGGCAAAGCCCAGGCTGGGCTGTACCACTCGGCGCCCCCGAGGAGGGGAGGGGCGGCCGAGGGGAGCCGAACCGCGCCAACTGAGAAAGGCGGCGGACGCGACGCCGCGGGCTCGACCCCGCCCGGCCCTTTCGCCAGCCGCGTTCCTGGAAAGGAGCCTGGCCGGCGGCAACCATTGCGGGAAAGGGAGCGGGGGGGAGGGAGGCGGGCGGGAGGAGAGCGGCATCGACGCTCGGGCAAGTACAGTTGGTTCCTCCCTAAAGTAAGGACGTGCAGAACCGAACGCGCCGCACCCCGCGCTGTAACTCCCGGGGCAGGGCGAAGGAGGGAGCTGCCTAGCCCCGCGCGAGGAGGGGGTCTCCGCCGATTGGCGGGCGCGGCGGGAGGCGTGGCTGGCCGGCAGCCGGGCGCAGCCTCCATTGGCGGACCCGCCGCGCGACGTCACCAGCCTCGATTTGCATGTAGCCAGGGCGGGGTAGGGGAGCGAAAGAGAAGGCAGGTTGCGCGGCAGCGGCGTGGGCTGGGTAGCGCAGCGCAACGCCGGGAAGGAGAAGTTTCCGCTGCTGCTGCCTCTGCTTCGCTCGCGCTCTCCCTCCTGCCTGTGGAAAGTGGGCAGCGCAGGCTGCCGAAAGGAGCCGGGTGGAAAGTGCCCGAGGAGAGGCGGCGCCTGCGAAGTTCAGGTAAGTGGGGTAACTAGGGAGGGAGGTGGGTGCTGGGGCTTCGGGGTAGGGCTTGGTTTCCGGCTGGGTGTTTTAAGGTTGGGCGCAGTTAAGGGGAAGCATTTTTAAAAAGTGGGGGGGGGGGACAGCATTTCTTGGTTTCACTTTCAGCGTGCGGCATAGAGCACCCCCCCCCCTTTCCCGGCCAAGTCAATTAAAAGGCGCATCCGTACTCAGGGAAGAATTTAAGTCGTCAAAGCCAAGTGTAGATGTTCGCCGAGGAACGAACGGAAGCAAGTTCGTACCAGGTCATTGACAGTCCTCGATCCCCCCCCCCCCAAGCTCTGGGAAAGGGCTCTGAACTTCCATTTAACTTTTTTCCTCCCCTTCTTAATATTATTTCGAAACGCTTCGTTGCCTAATGAAATTGCAGCTGATCCATTGAGGAGGAAAGAAGCAGTTTCACTTTGTCGCAAATTAGCCGGTCGATTAATTGGTCGGCCAGGTTTCCACACTCGCTCCGCTTCAGGGTGTGCAAGGAAAGGAATGGGGCTTCTTGCTTCGTTTTGGTTTGCGATCAGTATAACTTGATTCTGAGCAGACTTGCAAAAAGGGGTTGCGCTGTTCGGTTGCCTGTGCTTGTATAAACACCAAGTGGGGTGGCGGAGGATGTAATTCATATCCAGTTAAGTCAGTGGGTAAAAGTGGCGGCGTGGAATTGTCCTCCAGGTGGAAACGGAACTTCCTTATTGCTCCAACTTCTACAGCAAGATCTCTTCCTTTCTTTTCTGTGAATTAGCTGGGGGCTCTGAATCCACTTTTCAATGGACTGACCAGTTTCTTCCAAGTTGACATGATGTTTTGTGTTGGGAAAGTGCAGAACAGAATTAAGCAAAAAGTGGCCAAAGGGAGAGACTTCAAAACGCCTGCAGCTGACGCCTTGTCCTGTGTTGTAGAAAGTCCCTCTGGTGTGGTCTGCATCTGTCTTGCACATGTTGGAATGGCCCAGGGGTGTTGAAACAGAAGCTTTCTGGGCTTATTTTTGTATGTGTTGAAATATGGGAAGTAGTGTGGCCGAACATATTGGGTCTTAGGGAGTGCTGGTGGTGACTCTGCTGCTGATCTATTTCTTGTGTATTTCAGATCCATGTTGGTAGGGGCAGGGGTGGTGGTAGTGGGGTGTCTGTTGCTGACATCTTAGAAGAGCCAGCCTGCCTGTGGTTGGTCTAATTCTCCAGAAGCAGGTGAGCCACTGACTAACGCACATTGTGCTGCTAGTGCCCCCACTGTGCGTGTGACAGCGGCTAACCTGCTTTTCGGGCATCACTATGTCTCCTTCTGCTACCTCCTGCCCCTTCCCCAAGAAGAAACAACGCATTGGAGCCTGGTGACTTCTTCCAGTCTGAATGCAGTTGGAGAAAAGACTCCTTCAAGAGCTGGACATCAACCACTAACAAGCTTGCACGTCCATGGCTGTTGCAGAAGAGCAGAGTTGACGTGTGCACACTCATGGGCATGTATGTTCCTTCCTTTGAGGATGTATGGAAGATTCAAAATAAAATGTGTTGGATGTGCTATTAAATAGGTTGTGCTTTCCCTCGGGAAGGCGTGCAATTGGCAAAGACTACTTGGCTTGGACTCTCTTGGGTTTTCCCATAAAATCAATGAAGTGGAATGCATACAGAATGAAGCAGAGAGCTGTGTGGGTAAATGTATGATGGTCTGTCTAAGGGATTGAACACCCTTGCCAAAATAAAATAAAATTATACACTTCTAAAAAGTTGCTTAGTGGAGATTGTACTGAATCAAAGAATCTTCCTCCTGTCACGGTATAGTAATGAGTGAGTGAGTCAGGCAGTTGAGAAATTACAAGTGTGAGGGGCGCTCTCTGATCTTCTGAGCATCATTTGCAACCATTCTCCCCCCTTCCTCTGAGGTCTTTGTGGTTTCTTGCTCCTTTCTCCGCTTACTTGTCCTGTAGGTGCAGATTAGGACAGGACAAGGGGTTAAGCAATGGCCTGTAATCTCAGACACACGGACCACTTAAAAGTCCTTGGCACATGAGACCACCGCATTGCTGAAGCTGATCTGATCTAGGTCAGATGGATGAGTGACCCTCTCCCACAGAGCTATCTGTGTGCCACCTTGAATTCCATAATGGACGAAAGGCAGGATATAAATGTAGGAAAACAAACACTTACAAGCCTCTCTCCTGCATGAAAGGCAGAAATGCAGTTTTATGTGCACTGTCAGGGTTTTAAACTGATTGGTCATGCAGGAAAGTATATTTACAACTGCATTTCAGGCTTCTTTCATTTTCATGAAACCTGTGAAGAGGTTTTCTACCTGAAGTGCTTTTTTTTGTTTTTCAATCTGCCATTTCACATTTTTTACATTTTCCCTGCAGAAAAGTGATGGGAGGAAAAGCTTTTTCAATTTCACCAATATTGGGAACAGCTTCACCCACTCTTCCTTTCCCTGCTACTCCATAGCTGCTGCTGCTGCTGCTTCAAGAAAGAGAAGAGGGGAGCTTCCTCTTCAAAAGGGCATGGGGGATGCACACAGTGATTCCCCCCCTCCCGCCGGAAACTGTCAAGGCCCTGTTTCTCTGGAGAGCAGAGAAAAGGACAGTAAAGAAAATAGTTGAGCAAGCTAGGAGGATATCTGTGGGGTTGCATCATAGTCTAAACACAGAGCAAGGTGGAGTAGGCAAATGCCCTTGGGGGGTGTCTTCTCCCACGGCACCTGGGATGGTTAAGGTATAACATTTAAAGAGGTGAAAACACAACCTGTGAATAATGAAAATGTGGCATTAACAGGTGACTATCATTTTACCATTTGTGTCCAGTAGAAGGACTCTAGGATGGCCAAATTATTACTTTTTTATGTCTGGCTATGAAATAATTTTGCTTGAAGGAATGGTTAAAATTTTCTTGTAGGTCATTCTGTTCATGATGTAAAAACTGCCAGATTACCGTGGTTTTGTATCACTTCTGTTGGTTCTGTCTAACACTAGTTTTATGTGCAATGTTGTACAATTACTATTCCATTCCTCCTAATCACAATCTTATTAAGCAGGTCATTGCGCTCCGGCTGCCAAACCAAAATTGTGAGGGAGATACTCTTGGCAGTGATACTTAAGGAATCCATGGTGACAACTGGAATTTGGACCCAAATTTCCCTAGGTAGTCAAGCAATCCACTGTGTTGCATTGGCTCATTGTTCAGATGTGTTTATTTTCACAGTGAGGTTCCAGGAAAATGAAGGTGTAGTTACTGACAAAGCAGTATGCAAACACTAAAGGAGATGCTATATATGCCTCCCCAGCTACACAAATGTGGGACCATAAAACTGCTTCAAATATTAATTGTTGTACTAGCCCAAAGAGCTATGGTAGTGCTCAATGTCTTGCTAGCATGATTTGTGGAATGTGTGTTGCCAAAATATATATTATTTCCTTACATATACTTTGCAGCTTCTGATTGTAACACAGATCTGCCTGGCCTCTGTAGGGTGGTTAAAAACATAGTTGCCTTAATCTAATTCCAATGCCCAGACAGAAAGGAAAGTGATGCTGACAGCTGTTGGTTGATTAATGTTCTTAGGTTGTCTTTGGTTTGTGTGCTGTGCTCCTCCAGACTCTGGGAGTGCTCCAGTACACCTTACAATGTACACCTCATTGCAGTTCACTGGGTGTCTTTTTCATCAGAGAGGTTGCGAACTAAGTAAGCTAGAGGGAATTTCCTAGAGATATGTGTCTTCTGCAGTACCAACAACATAGATGAAATGGCCAGCTTTGCTTGTTACCAATTCCCTTGACAACAACACATATACTTCTGTCTTATAGGCAGGCAGGCACACTCATCCAGGCATGCTCCTCAGTTGATATACTGGAAGATCAAATAGCATGTGTGAATGAGCAATCGAAGACATGAAATAATTTTATCACCTCATTTTAAAAGAAGTCAGTGGAACTGGTTTACATATCCAGCTGTGAGTAATCAAGTGATGTATGTGAATGTGAGAACCAGCTTTAGTGATGAAACCTGGAGAAATATTCATTATGTATTAACGTGATTCTCTAAATGAAAGTGGATGACTTCTTCGAACAGAACGGATCCATTAGCCACCAACAATCAACTTACTTACAGTTTGTTGTTTGTTCTCAACTTTACAACTGTGTGTAAATTACCTATACGATACTGCTCAAAATAAGCAAGATTTTATATAGCATCACATTCACTATAAGGAAGATTTACTTTTTTCAGGGTACCCCACCAGTAAATTTCCCATTGCAGTGGCTCATGAACTCGTATGCTTATCTGTAAAATGGGAATAATTATGACCTAATGCAGGTTTGTGGCAAGGCTGAATAAGAGTTTGTAAAGCATTATATAACATAAGAAATTCATCATGTAATCTACTGGAAGGTTGTTGGCATTGGCAAATATTATTTGTCACTTCATCTTTGTCTTATTGTTAAATCAGTAAACATTTGCAACCAAAATGTGTGTGTGTGTGTTACTTTTGGGATGGAAATATGCTTTACTATGAGCCACATTTGATAATCCTCAGTTACTGAAAATGAGGAGGGGATCTAATTTCATCTTCTTTTATAACCTCACTTTACCATCCAAGTCACTGCATTTATACTCCCCTTTCGTTGTGACTTCATTTGCCATTTAGCTGACCTGTAGATATGTACAGGAACAATAAGAAATATTAGTATCCTCATCAAGACTATGGACTCTAGAGATCTCAAGAGGACCTTTAATTCTAAACAATGCACATTTCTGATGAGAAAAAGCAATTTATTTGTTGTGAACCCCGCCCCCCGCAACATAAGGCATGGATCTTAAATGGTAACTTTCAGGTATTTCTGTTTTGATGAAGAATGTTATGAGTTAAAAGTCAAATTATCTTAATTCTTGTTTTGCTACCAGTACATACATACTGAGAATTGAGATCCATGGTCATGCATGATTAAAGCATGTAGCTATGAAAGCAAAGATACCAGAATTCAAATGCAGGCTACTTAAGCAAAGTATGAAGGCTCTGCATTAAAAAAATAATAAAAAAATGTAATCAGACGCTCAAGTGGGGTAAAGTTTTGCTAAATATAAAATAACCAAGCACATAGGAGAACAAGTCTTGCTTACACAGGCAGCATAACTTCTCCAAGGGCAACTCCTGTCTCACAACTGATTATAAGTTATTTGGGAGTTTTAAGTATACTGATAGTTGTTTCAGCTTGCAGAGTATACTTGGACTTTCAAAAAGACTCCTGGGTTAAGCTTAGTTGTGTAAAAAGATGAGAGGTCCTGTGATTTAAGGGGACGGAGCAATTCCCTATGAGGAAAGCATTCAGGACCTTTTAGAGAAAAGGCAAGGAAGTGGTGACTTGCATGCATGCATGCAAGGAATTGTGCATGGCTTGGAAAAGTGCATGAAGAAAAGTCTGCCGCCTCAACACTCTAGAACTCGGGGATATCTCATGAATTGGAATTTTGGAAGGTTCAGGACAGATGATAGTAGCTCTCCAAGCACTGATGGCCCCCTACTTGGATGGCTTTAAAAGAAGATTAGACAAATTCATGGAGATAAGGCTATCAAGGGCTACTAGCTACAATGGCTGTGCTCTGCCTCTAGTGTCTGAGGCAGTAAAGTTATGACTACCAGGAGTCAGAAGCCATAGGAGGGAAGAGTGCTCTTGTGCCCGGCTCCTGCTTGCTGGTTTCCCACAGGCATCTGGTTGGCCACCGTGAGAACGGGATACTGGATGCATTGGCCTGACCCATCAGGCTGTTATGTTCTGATGCATAACACTATTCAACTGGAGAAGTAGGCATGCTGGTACTGTAGTGCTGTAAGAATTGCCAGTGAAGGCCATTTAACTTATTAAGAATTCTTTTGACTAAGATACAGTGGTACCTCGGGTTAAGAACTTAATTCGTTCTGGAGGTCCATTCTTAACCTGAAACTGTTCCTAACCTGAGGTACCACTTTAGCTAATGGGGCCTCCCGCTGCCAGCGCTGTGCGATTTCTGTTCTCACCCTGAAGCAAAGTTCTTAACCCGAGGTACTGTTTCTGGGTTAGCGGAGTCTGTAACCTGAAGTGTCTGTAACCCGAGGTACCACTGTACTCTGATGTATTATTATAATTCCTTTTGGAGAAGGCAGGTTGAGACACCCTTCCCTGCTCCTAATGTGCGCCAGTGTCTCTTGACTATGCCAGTGGGATCCTAGAAGAATGTAAATAGCATTTGGGGCTGAGAGCAGTATGTTTCTGAAGCACCGGAAGAGCACATGTTACTCTCACATCAATGTAAGCAGAGGCTTACATAATGCTTCTTAAAATCAGTTGGCAGGAAATTCCACTGGGATAGAGAACTTGCTCATCCAGAAACAGCCAGAATCTTTTGATACAGAACAAGAGCCACTGAAAAAATAATAAGGCGAATCCTAAACTCTTGTCTCCCTGCTATTAAGTGTCTCTTGCATAGGACATGTGCCCTTCTGGATTTGTTGGGTTTTGAAGTTACACTTCTTGACTCATTTGCAGTACCCTAAGCATGAGACTATTTGAGAGCAGCTTTGCTTATCTAGATGGCCTGGTGTGTGTGGGTGTGTTGACACAAGGCAGCGGCAGAGATAACAGGCTTGTATTGTGTGTTACTGAGTCTTACTTCCCTGATTGAAATGCTCTTGTTTAACTTGCTTGCAAGCCATCTGCCCAAAGATGATGAGCCCTCTTGGCTAAAGCAGCCCCTTCTAGTATATAAAAAACTCCTGTTTGCACATCACCTGGAAAGGCGTTGGAGTCAGCCAGGTCTCTTCCTGTACTTTAGACCTTGGATTTATGTAACAGGCAATTCCTGAAAGAAGACTTGGGAAAGCTGGCTGCAAGAAACCCAACATACAGAAATTTGCACTGCTGCTACATAGTCTACCTTTTGGTTTGTCCTACATTACAAGGGAAGGCCAAGACACACATTCTTGGCCAGGGGTGGGCGCTCTTTGGTCTTCCAGATGTTGCGGGACTACAACACCCATCATCCCTGCTGGCTGGCTGAGGCTGATGGAAGGCCAACAGCACCTGGAGGACCACAGATTCTCCTTTGATTGTGGCCTCAATTTTGACTCAGTATTTTGAGTTCTGGACCTTGCAGAAATGGCAGGTATGTAATACATGGAGGTGCCAAGCTGGCGAGGGAGGAGGATTAAGCTGGGTGAGTTGGGAAAGAACTTGTTTCTGCTCTTGAACTTCCATTATCAAATATTTCTAGCTGCTGCAGGAAGAGCATACTGGCCACCTCCACAGAAAGAGCAGGCAGCATCAGGCAACCACCACACTTTATAGCATGCTTGTTCTCTGTAGGGTTCTTCTCTCCCATTGGCTAGATTTCCCTCTGTTATGTGTAGGGAGAGTTGTTGGCCCTCTCTTCCCCACCTCGCCATATCTCCACATTTTGTTTAGTAATGCTGGCATAATGCGTTGCTCACTACTTCCATGAAATGCACAGCTTGCTGCATTGTTTACTAGGAAAGCATCGAGCGCAATAGAAAGTGACTCTGAAGTCTGCTTGAATCTGAAATAAGCTTACCAATGCTGCTAGGAACTGATGTTTGCCATCTTAAAAAACAAAACAAAACAAAAACAACCACACTGGTGACCTTACCCCTCTGGTATGACTTCATCAGCTATTGGAAATACAACATATCCACCCATGTGATGTTGCTGCTCAACTGTTCTTTGTCTAGCTGGCAGGGGGGGATGCCTGATGATGCCCACAAAGAGATGATTTGAAATCCCAGCTTGGACTATGAAAGTTAAATTCTACTCTGTGTAAAGAGAGCAGCCCTTTGATTGTTCATTAAAAAAAATAATTATTTGAATAAGGAATGGCTTTTGAAGAGGAGCCACCCCCCTCCATTCCCCATACTCCCTCCTTCACATACATAAAAATGTCCTCAGGCTCCATCTGTGTTCTTCCTGGTATCTTTAGGGCAGCACAGAAGCTAAAATCAGATGCTGACTCTGTACAAATTATTACGCTTGTAGCATGAGGGAATCCAGTTATGAAAGCAGAAGTAAACTCACCTCCTGCTTTGGCCATGATTCCTTCCGAAGGAACCCGTCAGGGGCAAGTTCGTGGCTGCACCCTGCTGCCAGCAAACAGCCTCCTTACATGCTTTTGTGAATAAATCTTGGTTCATTCCCAAAAGAGATTTAGGTAAGATTTAGGGGCGGCAAAAACAAAGCGAAAATAAAATAATAAACAAAATGGCCTCTAGCCATTACCCCAACTTGGTAACCTCCAGATGTTTTGGAGTATGGCTCCCATTAATCCTGACCAATGGTTGTGGTGCTGAGGGCTGATGGGGATTGGAGTCCAAAAACCACCGGAGGGGACCACATTGCTGGGCATGGAGTTAATTGACCACTGTGAAGCAAGTATGGTGACGGGGAGAGGAGCCACGAGAGGTGTCCTTCCTGCACCACTTGCAGTTGCCAACCCAGTTTCCTTTACACAAGGGTTCTTCTTCCAGAATGCTGCAGCAGCCTTTGTACTTCCTGCTCACAAGGTTTGGGAAGTTAAAGCTTGTCAGAATGGGCAATGTAGCTCACAGTTCTTGGTCAAGATATATCCGTCCACCTTCCAAGGATGTCATCTTTTTGTCCAGACGTCATGTATCCCAGAGGATGTATTTAGATGCCAGCTAGCTGTATGCATGATTATTTCCAGGTATGGCTGGTCAAGTGGGATCAAAATGTCTCACAGGGAAGACTCGCACATGGATTTTGCACAAGATATATATGCAGCAATGACTGCATATATAAATAGTTATTCATTAAATAACTATGAGGTTGAATTCTCAAATATGAAGGAAGCAGAACTATCTCAAACTGGAAATTGTGGGTGTTAAAACTGTGAGGAAAATAATGCGTTAAAAAATGGGAATGATTTTCCAGAGCATAGTCCGTTTGAATCCTAACAGAAAAAGAATGATACAAGGCTTTGTCATAGTTATGTGGTTGTAAATACCTATTTTACCATTGAGTTTCCAGGATGAAGAAAAGTATTAATCTGATGTTGCTTAGTAGGGCCTTCACAAATCTAGGGCAGGATTTTGGGGGAATTGTGTTGCTTCAGTGCTGAGTTCCAAACAGGCGGACTGTTGCTTTGCCTGAACAAATTTCCATACTAGGAGGTAAGTGGCAAGCCCCATCCCTCTTAGGAACTGTGTGACAGAAGTAGAAAGCTTGAAGCCTAATCGTTCTGTAGCACTAGGCCTTTCTTGTTTTTGCCTGAGCATTCATCCCAATACTTGGCCCAGTGTAGAAAGATGGCGGGGGCGAGGCAAGTTTACCAATAACATTCGCTAATAACAATGACTTGTAGGGGCTCTTGTGGAGTCTTGTCTCCTTTTCCTTGTGATCAGTAGCACTGAACAGCCAAGGGCATTCTGCTCATGTCTAACCCAAAGCACCCTAGCTCTTAGCCTCAGTCAATTAAATCCTCTGCCTTACCAGGCTTTGAAATTTTAATCTGCGATTTGCAAGTTGCTTAAACAAGAATGGCTAGGAGCTGCTGGTCCTCTGACCCGTTAATTAGACCCCGGCTTCTACTGAAGTCACAGATTTTGACCAAGAGGCAAAGTAGAGAGGAGAGGCCTGTATTATGGGAAGTTCTGAACACCCGTAGAACTTTTTCAAATGTTGTCAATGGCTTGTTCCATTGGGGTTTCTGGAATCAACAATGGATGGAAACTAAGGATGAGCGCATCATGGACTGCAAGTAAAGTGTTGCGCTGGAGCACCTCGACTTTGGCTGCTGTGGCCGATACCCACATGGAGAAGCGCAGTTGGGCTTGCTGCCACAGAATACCTCAGGAAGGAGCCAGCTGAGGCACTCAGGGCTCAGAATCTTGCTCAAGCCCTTCCTCCTCACGATCTCCTCTTCATTTTCCACACCATGCTTAAGTAATAGTTTGTTGTACGGTGGCCAGCAATTCCTTCCCGCTTCTCTGTAGTGGTTGGGGGGGACGGGACCAGAAGCATCTCCAGTGTAGTGAGGAGGCTTCTCCTGTCAGGCATAAAACTTTAATCAGAAACAATCAGCAGCCTTGAAATGGGAACAGCAAGCTGCAGAAGTCAAATCATCAATAAAATATTAAATGGCAGAAATGTATTACTGACGCCACCTCTGCGCAAAGCTCACCCCCCCCTTTAAAAACCACACCCAAAGGAGGAATGTAGAACATGGAGATGGTCTGCCTTTTTTGTCATAGATGCGCAGATGCTTTTAAATGAGAGCATATGCCCAGCGTTCATTGGCTTTCAGGAATAATAACCATCCATCTAGCCTGCTACTGGTGTGATGAAGTGAGAGCAAGAGATTTGCGAGGCTCACCAGCTAAGGAAAGCTCTTTAACTTGACTGGTGGCATGTCACAAGAAGTACAGCTTCCTCTTTACATAAATAGCAGAGCAGAATGGCTTCAAGATGCTTGGGGCTGAAGTGTTTCTTCCCCCCTCCCCCCCCTCTCTCTCTGCCTCTCTGCTAAGTGAAGGTATCTTGTTTAAAGGTGATACTGGGCAGAAGCGAAGCGATATTCTACATTTTGTAGAGCAGTCTTCCCTAACCAAACTGTAGTCTGAAAGAACAAGAGGAGAGGGCTGCTGTAGAGAATTTTGGGAGTAGGGTATTTGTGGAGGTCTTTCATGTTCCTCACCGAGAGGCTGGCCTACCACTAACATTCACAAGGTAAGACGGCAGTAATGGTATCCTGGGCAAAAAAGGCCCATCTCCCTGTTGAGTGGGGTAGTGCGGCAGCAGCGAGAGCTCCCATGTGCCATTTTGGAGCCCTTGGAGTAGGTTTTTTTCTGGACTTTTGGCTCACTGATGTCCTCTTTGGGCTCTGAGGAGGGTCTCCTCATGAGGCACAAAGACTTTCCATCTCCCTCCCGCCATTCCAGGTTAGAATTTATTTATTTATTTCCCAGCACAACTGGCAGGGACCCCTGTGCCTGTCCTGTTTCTCATGCTAGAACAGAGGTATTCTTACCATTGTTTATGTGAACATATGCATCTCTAACTTCCCCCAGACATCATGTGCAGGTGTTTCCCTGAGAAACTAAATTCCAAGTCCACCCAGAAAACTAAATATAAATCATCTACACGCATATTCAACATTCATTTTAAGTTGTGGCAAGCCTTTAAGTCATCACAGGATGAAGGCTGCCTACATTTCTAAAGAAATCTGTGTCCTGTCTGACCCAACATGGCAAATAAAAATGGTTTGTAGCAGGTTAGCTGTTTGCAAACCAAATCCAATTAGCTGGCCTTTGGCACCATTAAAAATGTTGGTTTGAGGATGTGTTGCAGAATGTTCTTGTTTGTACAATGCCTCTAAAAGATAAAACAGTTTAAAAATAAATGTCAGTTTTAGACTTAGTAAAGCTTTTGCATGCATAAATTAAAAGTCATAAAATATTCACTGTCAACATACTATTGATTAGTTGTGATGAGGGGGTGGAAATAGGTGATTACCTTCAACAAATTTGTGTTAGGTATAGGAATGCAGGTTTTTGAGCAGCTCAGAATTCATGAGCAGAGAACTAAGGTCTGTCAGTTTCAGGAGGGAGATTCTCTTTAGAGTCTTATGTGGGCTTACAGGGAAAAAGTTAATACCATTTGCAGGAGACCTGAATCAGATCAGGGCTATGGTACTGGGGGGGGGGCGGAATCCTTTGCAGTGCAGACCCCTACAACTGGACTCCTCAGATGCTGTATTAGTAGCCTATTGACTTCACAAAGCGTACAGGGAAAGGGAGAAAATAATCTCTTTCATGGAGCCAAAACAGACACATCTTGCATTCTGCTTGGCCCAGGTTCTTTTTTTTTTTTTGTACCAAATGTCATCATAAGGCACCAGCAGCCATTATTCTGTGGATTTTATTAGCATATTAAACTCAACTGGCTTTGCAGCTATTCAGCTATGTTTTATAGCTAACCCACAAAATCTCCTAGACAGCAGCAAGAGTAAAATACTAAGTAGATGGCAGTAGTGTAAACACCACTTTCAGACTTCCCTGACTGAGGGAATTTCAGAAAGGCAAAATAGTAGCTATAATATCCTGAAGGGTTCATTAACAAATCCTGTCCCATAGGAGAGATGTGAAGTTGATTTTACTTTATCTAATTTAGAGGATCCCACCCCCCACCCCTGGCAGCTAATGGCTGTTGTGCTGCTGCCACAACAGGCTAGCAGAATCCATTTTGTCAGAAATCATTAACACTGCAGCCAGTGCTTTTTCTGGGGGTACTCAAGGATATGCAGTACTAGCACCTCCCCTCCACCATGTTGAAAGTGTAGCACTTACTATAACAACTTCATGGTGCATACAGGGACATAGTTTTTTCTAAACAAAAAAATCACTGACTGCAGCCATCTCAAAATGCACACAATGAAGGAAAATTAGACATTGATGTGATGTTTTCTGGGAATTTCCATATTACTGAGGATAAAGCCTTCAAAAGTTAAAATAAAATAAAATAAATGCCATAGGGGACAAAACACATGGCACATAATGTGGACTCGATCCTTGGTGGCTTACGAATACATATGAGCAGAAGCCCGTGATGTGTGCTGTTAACCATCAATACTTTCTGTGACATTCTTTACAAAGAGTTATTGAGCTTTGTTTCCCACTGCAACAGCAATGGAGCTGTAGGAGGGTACGTGTAAAACAAGATGGTTTTATTTCTAGAACAGTTTGATGGGCTGGATCGATAGTCAGGAATTGCAAGCATCTTAACTGTCTTGTGTGCAAAAGCCAAACAATGCCATCAGAAGCTGACTTGATATCGTTGGTGGAGTGGCTCAGTGGCACTGTTCTTAAAGCATTTTATCCATTTGATGTGCTTACAAAGGAGATTATTTTGTGGCCCTATTTTGAACTGGAAAACCAGTGTAAAGCACAAAGGGATGATCCAACACATTTCAGGACACTGTGGAATTTGAATGGCTTATATTTGCCTCAAAACAATCCAGGATGGAGGGGCTATGCAGACAGGAGCGTGCTCAATTTGCAATAGTTCGTACTGAGTTCTATGGTTTCAGCTGGGAGACTTTGAAGTTTTTCTCTTGCTCCTGGCACTACTACCAGGGATGCTTACCAGGACACATACTTCCTCTGACCCCATTTGCTTTGATACTTGCGCTGCTCATTACAGACCATACTGTTTTCAAGTGGACATGCTAGGATTTGAGTATGGGACAAAGCTTGTTCTCTGCTACTGAGCCATGGCCCCTTCTGTTTCAAGATCTTTGTGTTTTCCACTGCATCTTGGTTGGTAAAAGTTGGATCTACAGTGGTACCTCGGGTTAAGTACTTAATTCGTTCCGGAGGTCCGTATTTAACCTGAAACTGTTCTTAACCTGAAGCACCACTTTAGCTAATGGGGCCTCCTTCTGCCGGCGTGCCGCTGGAGCACAATTTCTGTTCTCATTCTGAAGCAAAGTTCTTAACCTGAAGCACTATTTCTGGGTTAGCGGAGTCTGTAACCTGAAGCGTATGTAACCCGAGGTACCACTGTAGTAGAATTAAAATGGATCCTGCTTAATTTACATTTTGGTCTTCAAAAAATTACAATCTAGAGCCATTTCAATCGGGGTTCAGGCCCAGTTTTGACACAGAAACTGCTTTGGTTGCCTGGTATGGTGACTTCTGTTGGGAGAGAGAGAGGGGTAATGTGTCCCTGTTAATTCTCTTTGACCTCTCAGCAGCTTTCCATACCATCAGCCATGGTATCCTTCTGGAGGAGCTGTCCAAATTAGGGTTTGGTGGCACTGCTTTGTGGTGGTTCCAGTCCTACTTGAATGGTTGTTTCCAGAGGGTGGTTCTTGGTGAATGCTCTTTGGCCCCATTGAACCATCAATGTGGGGTTCCTCAGAGTTCATTTTTATCCTCAATCTACATGGAACTGCTGAGTGGGGTTATCCAGAGTTTTGGAGTATGCTGCCAGCAATATGTGATGTCACACAGCTCTGTTTATCCTATACATCTGCAGGTGTGGCTGTGGATATGCTGGACCATTGTGGTGCCTCTGGGTTAGATTACTGCAATGGGTTATATGTGGGGCTGCCCCTGAAGATGGTTTGGAAACTTCAGTTACTGCAGAATAAGGCGGCCAGCAAGATGGTTTGAGCATATTACAGTGATCCTGGCCCAACTGCACTGGCTATTAGTTTCCATGCCCAATTCTAAGTATAGGTTTTGACCTATAAAGTATTAAATGGCTTAGGACCGCTATACCTGAAGGACCACCTCTCCCCATATAAACTGTCCCAGACTCTGCATTCATCATCTGAGGCCCTTCTTTGTATGCCTCCTCCACAAGAGGTCTGGAGGGTGGCAACACAAGAATGGGCCTTTTCTGTGGTGGCTCCACATTTGTGGAATGCTCTGGCCAGAGAGGCTCACCTGGCCAGAGAGGCTCACCTGGCCAGAGAGGCTCACCTGAAGCACTATTTCTGGGTTAGCAGAGTCTGTAACCTGAAGCGTATGTAACCTGAAGCGTATGTAACCCGAGGTACCACTGTAATGGAGTCCAAATAGGGCCCTCGAAAACAAAAGAGCAAGCTCCAGTAACCCAAAGTGTGCCGAAGTACAAAAGGTGGCTCTATGAGGCAAAACCTCCCAAATGCAGCCCATTGGAACCAAGCATGCTCAGGAGCCACAAAGTGTTTCTGAAAAATTAAAACTGAGTGCAGAGTGTTAATTTGTTTGCTCGTGCCCCTAACAGCGGAAAGGGTGGAGCAGTCCTCCCCACTAGAGAAGAATGGCAAATTAAACTGTTGGACTATGCCAAAATGGCAAGATTGATCGGGAAGCTCAGGAACCAAGAAGACCAAAACTTTAACAAAGAATGGAAAAAAATTATAATTTATCTTGGAGACCACTGTAAGCAGATGGAAACTTTAGCAGGATTACAATAACACTTTCAATGTAGCAAGTACTATGGAGTTAATGGAGTTATATAAAATATGGACTATTGAAAAATATGCAGTTGAAAAGGTTAACAATAGGACCCATGGAGGGGAAAGTGGGAAGTCCAGAGATTCTGAGGAATTTCCAAATGTGTATGTGTATGTTTGTATTGTTATAATTTTATATTTGTAAAATCAAATAAAAATTATTTAAAAAAAAAAAAAGGGTGGAGCAGTCCTATTGAAGGGCAAGGATCTAATGCACCATTTTGTTGCATTTCCCACTTGTGTGTCTTCTTGCCAACATACCACTCCAACAGTGAGGCTACTTCATACATTTCTTTTGATGGGATTTAGCACCATTGTCACTAGATGATGTCTACCATTTCTTCACTGCTTGGAATGCAAGCCTCATTTATTGGTTGGCTGGAAAGGGCCCCCAAGAGACCACCTTTCTATTGTCATCTGTCCATCAGTCCTGGATTGCTGGAGCCATAGTAGCAGATGGAGTTCCAGTGTTGACTGACAGAGTTGGAGAGAGGATAGAATTAGGAAAGAAAAAGATGCTTAAATTTAACCATTAACGATGGCGAAGTCCTTTTGCAGAAACAGACCAAGTTGATTAGATTACTTTTGAAAAAGGAGCCTGCAGAGATTATTAGCTTTGCTGGGGGGGGGGGGGAGAGGCACGTAATGTGCTCTGCAGGAGGAGCCCACAGGACAACAGGGAGGTTGTTTAGTGGGAATGCAGTTAAACACAGCATCTGTATTTGAGCAGGGTGAACCAATGTTGATTTAAATGGCCTGCTGTCTCTTAGAACACAGAATGGTATCAGATAAG
Organism: Podarcis pityusensis; assembly: GCF_964106645.2. Lineage (NCBI taxonomy): Eukaryota > Metazoa > Chordata > Lepidosauria > Squamata > Lacertidae > Podarcis > Podarcis pityusensis. The sequence goes on from NC_138028.1 coordinate 78,313,838, forward strand.
ATCACATTGCCTTCTCTGCACTGCAATACAGCTGATAGGACCTAATCTGAACCAGGGTTCTTGACAGTATAAGCCCGGAGGCGGAACTCTGAGACAGAAACATCTAAAGCAAGCAAGAGTACCTTTGAGAACGTACAGCCGGCATTTTCATCACTCTAGATCATGGGTAGGCAAACTAAGGCCCAGGGGCCGGATCCGGCCCAATCACCTTCTAAATCCAGCCTGCGGATGGTCTGGGAATCAGCGTGTTTTTACATGAGTAGAATGTGTCCTTTTATTTAAAATGCATCTCTGGGTTATTTGTGGGACATAGGAATTCGTTAACCCCCCCCCCAAATAGTCCAGCCCCCCACAAGGTCTGAGGGACAGTGGACCAGCCCCCTGCTGATAAATTTGCTGACCCCTTCTCTAGATAGCTACAACTATTCTACATATTCTTGAGCAGTAAGGTATTTTGGGGTAAAGGGGGCAACCTACATGGACTACTAAGCAAGCCAACAGCTGTGCCTACATTTCTGGCCAACATCCTTGTTTCTGCATACTGTGGAGGCATCTATGTGCTAGAGACACATCACCATCCTTGTGCTAAAAGGAGGTGAGGCTCTGGGAGTGACTGACCTGAAAAGTGCTACAGCTATGAGGTATGTAAAAGTAACCACAATGTGTTTTGTTTTTGCAATTCATCTAGATTTTAAATCTTGCTTCTCACCCCAATATCTTAACAGGCACCCCAATTTTATATATTTTTTAGACTGGGGAAGGTAAGCCACCCCAACAAGATGAAAGTGTTCTACTTCCGTTCTTTTCTAACCCACCTGCAATTGTGTTAATGGATGCCACATGGCAGTGTGATCACCACTCATGCCAAGAGGAATTGTTGGACGCAGGCCATTCTGCAAGCAGCAGTGCTGCACTGATATTTTACTCCTCCATTGCATTTCCAGCTCAGCTATAATGTAACGTGCGGATGGGCTTGTTGTGACATTCAGGTGGAGTCATCGCCCAGGAACAAGGCTGGGGAACTCTCTTTGGTACGCAAAGACACACCTTAGAGCAAATTATTTTCAGGAATTTTATTACAATTTGAAACCAGACAATGCCAGTGCATGGGATATACATTCATACAAGGATTTTTTTTCCTAATCATAAAACAAGTCATATTTCTTATATAATACACAAAAGACATTTTAAAACAAGATCAGGGCTCCCAGAGCCATTCACAGCCTCCCACTCAAACATCCATTCAACCCTCCCATGCCAATTTGCCTCTCTTGGTTTCACAGTGAGAATGCACATCAGCTTTGGACATTATAAATACATAAAAGATGCACCTTAACTGGCACAAATAAAGAGTACAGCAAGTAATGCTACCAATAATTGTTATTTCATTCCCTCCATCATACTCCAATACACGGCTGTTAAAAAGCAGCTTCCATCACACATTTTGAAAATTGGAGTTAAAAGTTTATCCTTTTTTTATTTGAAGACCAAATTAATGTATGTTAAATAGACTCAAACTTATACAAATGAAAGGGGTTCTATCTGGTTTCATCAATGCAGCAGTCTAGGATGTTCGGTGCTACTGTCCTAGAAAATGTGGAATGTGTTTGGAAGCAAGTTGGGTTTGCAACATAAAAGTGTTAGTAAAAATTCATTACTGGCTCCACTCAGACCTGGTAAAAAAATGAGCAAGAGCTCTCTTTTAAAAATGTAAGCACCAAAACAACAAGGGTTTAAAAAATGTTGAAATTATTTTCCAACTAGTTTGTAAGAAGATATTGGCTGCACCTTTTACCACTGAACTAAGGAATGTCTCAGCATTTTTTGTTCTTAATTTTGAACTTATGCAGGACAGAAGCTTTATGGGTGCAGTTTAAGTTGCAAATGGAGAAATGATAGCATTCCATCCATGTCCAAGTAGTTAAGAAGATAGTAAAACAGAAGACTACATTATATTGGGAATTGTTCTATCAGACATAATAACTGGTACTTCTGAGGTCCCACCTAGTAGGCTGAATATTTAACAAGGTGGGTTTCTTCTACATAACTTTACATGCTTTGGCTGATTATTTGCAGTAGTATATGATCAGCCTCACAAAGGGAAGGTGTTCAACAGAGAAGTTCTGAAGCTATCCTTTCTTTTCTTAGGCTTCTGAATAACCAGCATCAACATGATGTGAAAATGCCACTTCATGTATGAAGCTTCTCCAGGGATGTATTGGGGGCAGGGGTAGCAGCATTCTAACTTGTTTAAAGTCTCCCATTTTTATTTTTGAAGAAGGCTTAGATAAAGAGAGTGTTAAAAAAAAGCAGTTAAATTACAGCAACATACTGCATGCCCATATTGAAGTTAATGTTGAACAGCACATTCAGCTTCACAGTCTACTCTGAGCACCCAACCAAGTTATATTAACAAACAATGCAAGAAACAACTAACTAAGAGTGTGGGAGATGCGGGTGGGAAGAAGTTTCCCCTTTCAGCAACCAGAATGCCAATTTTTACATTGGCAATCTGACACACACACACACGCAAGCATGCATATATATATACATGCTCCCCTACACTCTCACCCCCCCTCTCTCACACACACAGTTTTCTACTTTCCCCAGATTAAGCTCAACAGCATGTCCTGTGTAATGTAACTTGAAAGGAAATTCCTGTTGTGAATTGTAAGGGAAAGATAAACTCATTACTGCCACTACTGCTTTGCGTTTCCCTCCTCCCTGCCCCCACCCTCAAAATCCTTGAACAGGGACTCTACACCCATCTGATAAGGCCCACAACAAGCAGAGGCCAATGTACAGGAGATGTGGGGCACTGGCATAAATGTGAAAAGGGGTATAGACATAGGGTTCTCATTTTTTAATTTATAGCAGATGCCTTGAGCATCTTAAGCCACACTGAAATCAAACCTTGAGTTTACAATGTGTGTTCTCTCCGAACGACATGGAGGCTTTTGCCAAAGCAGAGGCCACTACAGGTAAGTCATTTGAAGAGCAGCATTGGGCTGATCTCATATGCAACACAAAACAAGCAGCCTTGCAGAAGCTACTTTGCAAAGGAGAAATATCAAGATACACAAACCCAGTAATTGGCCACTCAACAACAGAAGAGAACTCTCTTAGTTTGCAGTCACCGCTGGAGTAATTTCACAGTTATCAACAATTGGAAAAAGTCTGGGAAAACCCGCTTGGAAAAGTTTAGTTTTGCCATATGGGCCTTGGAACAGTTTAGAACAGGACTATTATACATTCCTGCACCAAACTATGCAGAGAAATATACCTGGACAGGATGAAGAGAGTCGATTCTCTTTGTGTAATAGTGGATGGTGCAATACTTGGCACGAGGCACAAATGGCAAGATACTGCTAGCACCTGAATCCCATTTTACCAGATCTGAAAGGTCCTTAGTATGAAAGGGACCTGTTGATGGCCACAAATTCAGTCTCAGGGCAACATTTCTTCATCTTTATATGTTCACCAAGAATAGAACAGTTTGTTTATCCCATTCCAACTTAAAAAAGAAAGCAAGATGTGCATCTTCACAAAATACCAAACATACAAGGTAAAAACTGCTATCATGCACACGTGGCAGCACTATAGTGCGTTGGTTCAGTCCAGTAAAGACATCTGGCTGATAAAATACCCTTTCACTGTATGGTAGTAGCTTGCGGTATAACCTTCTGAATGGACACAGAGGATTCATGCATATACACTCTGGATAGCTTTGTCTCCAGCAGGTTTCACACCCTTCCAGGGCAGCTGCCATTTAGTCCTCTTGTGTGATGAAGTTTTGAAATAGAAAGGTTATATAAATTTTCAGAGAAGCCACAAACAGCATCTTCATTTTAAATGATAACAAACAGGGTAGTAGTGATAAAAAATACAACCGGTCTGTTTCTTCCAATGCGTTAAGTTCTTTAAAAAAAAGTCTGTAAAAATATTTTGCACAACCTTCTATATCCATCCATTTATGATAAAAAGTCAAATACATACATGAAATAGGGTTTTATTTCTATACAGTTATACTCGCAAGGCAATCAGTCCTCCTTGGCTGGCCTTTTTACCTCCAGATGCTCTGCTTTGCTGACATGACTGCAAGACATATAAAAATAAATGAAGTGACCCCATTATGATGGCTTAGTGTTTGATAAACCAGAATATGAAGACAGAGAGGAAGGCAGGGGTGGGAAGGGAGGAAATGCTATTCCATGCAATTGCAGATTCAAACAAAAATAGCGACAGATTCTTCATGAAAGTGTGATCAAACTGAAATGATCACACAAGAAAATTTAAGAGGTGTACCTTACTGTAGTAGTATCACAAAATGGGAAAGCCCACCTAATCTGTACCACAAGCACAGAAAATTAGTTCAAGTCAACAGAGAATTTCATGATCATTTGCTCCTATATTCAAAGCAAAGTATCAGCATTTTCAGAAGCCATTCTCACCATTAAAATATGCAGAACTCTCCAAGAAGAGAATACCAGCTTGAGAAAACCAACTCTGATTTAATGTAGCACAGCCAAGAAAGTAGATAGAAAGGCTGTTGTGATGCTATAACTGTAAAGGATTCCTAGCTCTTTGTTGTGATAAGACTAAGATTCCATAGCCATCAAAAATAGTTATGGGGGTGGGAGGGAACTGCAAGCTATAATCAAGATAATTTAAAGCCCCAAATACTGCACCTAGATCGCTTCTGAAATATCTTGAGGATCCGGCTTTTAATTTTAACCCTCTCTATAGACTCAGTCAAGAAGGTTGCCCACAAAGTGAAGGTTGCTGGGATGCGGACCACCACCACACTCTAGTGGAACATTCCACAGGAATCCTTTTTAAAAACAGAACCCACTCAAACAAATGGGACCTGCCCAGGACAAGTTAACAGGAGATAAATCTATTTGCATAGATAAAAACGTTCAAAACTGGATATTGGGCCCATCATCATTGGCCAATTAGATCACCAAACTATTATTCCATGGATTGGGTCCTAATTCCCACAAAGTGATATCTTCACCAGCATCACCATTCGAGGGTTTAAAAACTGGTCTGGAAAGACAACGTGGACATACTGCATTACTTGCCTTGCTGTGTCTCAAAGTTGCTTTGACTAAGGTCCATAGGGACAACACGTGGAATGCACTGATTGCATTATAAAACACTAAATGTTTTGTCTGTCTGTCTGTCTGTCTCTCTCTCTCTCTCATGACACCACTTCGCAGGATGTGAGTGGAAACCTTATACTTTGTGCTGGTTTTCAGCCAGGCTGTCTAAAATTACCATTTGTTTCCTTCAGAGCTAAAATAGTTCTTGGCATCCACCTGTCTTGAGAGACAATGGAGTGCACCTCTGGGGGTGAAGTCAAACCACTGCAATAGCAGCACCAAAGTGACCTCCCTAGGGCACAAGTCTGGGCAGTGTGCTTGAAGATCCTGGGCTGGGGTCTGCAGGGCATTGGGGGGGGTAGCTCCGGTGGGGGACACATCGTGCTCCTTCCAGGGTAATTTGTTCCCAACCTGTACTCATGTGCTCACCTGTGGCTCCTAGAAGCTGTCAGCATGCAACAACAGCCATAACCCAGGAAATGGCTTCAACTGACCAGCTAAACCAGGAAGCTAAAACTGTGTCTTTTTAAAACAAGGAATGGGAACCTCTGGTCCTGACGTCATATGCAGGGAACTCGATCACACAGCCGATCCATGCAGAATGCAGGGTAGAACTCACTGCTGGACAGCAAGTACAGACTAGCATTTTAAAATTGTACAGACCAGTTCTGGTGCACTTTGAAGCAAGATATTTCATATCCTCAGCATACGGGATTAAAATTTACATTTGTCAAATGAAACTAACAATGGTGGATGAAGAAAGGGCTGCAATTAATTCATCAGGGATAGACAGCCACACATTCTGTAAGAGTTTATAAAAGAGAAAAGATCCCCTTGCCATCAACTCTTTAGGAATCTAAGCTGCTAACTAAAATATGAGACATTAAAGGAATTTGGCAGAATGACCTTGGGTGAAGGACAAGCGAATTGAATATGCAGGGCTTTGTCTTTGCTAGTGAAGTTTTAAATAGGCTTGAACTAGCAAACATCCTCAGCTGAGTAAGCAATACTGCACTGTGTAGCTAAAGCAACTGCTCCGAGACAAAATGCCATCCTGCAAGCGATTAGACTGTTACTGGTGAGTGTCTATTGATCTCTCACCCACTGCACAGTGGAGCAGTGACAAGAGCAGTCTTGGCCCGAGCCTATCATGTCATACAGCAGGCATAACTTCCTGTTATTCTCTGCTTACTCCCACCCTCAGCTTCTCTTCCCTTCTCTTTGGTTACTGCTGGCCCCAACATGCTACAGTTTATGGGCACCCCCTGCAAAACAACCGAGCCACTAGCTGCTGATTCAGGGAGTGGGGAGAGAGGAGGAGGAGCAGCACAGAAGGCAGGAGAGAAAAACTGAGGAGTAGAAGAAGAGTTTGTAGAAACAGCCACCTCCTTGCAGATGAAAGCTGCCCCCCCCCCATAGCAAGATTAGGACGTCTGGAGGACTGCTTGACAAGACCAGGTTTTCAGCACACAAGAGGCTTAGGGCAGTTCAAACATACACACCCTCAGGGTTCAAGCTGGACACCAGGGGGTTCTGAAGGTTTCGTGGATTGCCGAGGAACTGCTTGGCTGTGGCTCGGGGAGGAGAATCTGTGCTGGGCTCAAGTAGATCTAGGGAAAATAATCATGGTGACAGTTCAGTTAACCAAAAGTACAACAAAACAGCCCTGAATTTTCAGGAGCAGCACTTCGATACATATTTCCTTAAGCTCCGCCTTTCTGGAGTCATACCTCCTTACATTCCTCGGGTTTCTGAACTTTGGGTATATATATGTAACTGAACTTTATGCAATGCACTGGAGTTACACCTTTGGTTTTCTTCTCCACCCCCCTGTCCCCGCCCCATTTGTAGCATAATCAGTACATTGTAAGTACACACATTGCTCCCAATTCCTTAACCAGAATTAAGAGGTCAGGAGATGGCCATGTGATTCAAGTTCCCTCTCCTGTCCAGTACAAATAGGATGTTGAACCTGGTTTTGTATGGTAATGAATCTGAACATATGCAACTAAGCATTGCTTCCCTGTTTATCCCTCCCTCCCTTTCCTCTGTGATGAATTTCAGATTGCAAGCTGCTCAGGGCAGATACCTTCTCTCTTATGCTCTGTACAAACAAACAACAACAACCAATGTGTGCATAAACTCACGCTACAGCATTACCATGGCCTGCTTCTACTGATTTGGCTGGCTGTGCAGCCATGGAAACACTGTTTGCCACACAACTAAACAACAGACTGTTGTCTCCCCCCCCAACCCCCCCCTTATGGTAAACTTTAAAGCTGCTTAATTGGTATGTGGCAATATGCTTTCTTCTGGCAAAGGATCTCAGACTTTTTAAGGCACCCTTCCCCCTCATCAGTGGTGCCCAACATGTGTCCTGTGCTGCCACTTCTGACCCACATTCGCAGTTGATATCTCTGCTATTTCATCCCAATTCAGCTTTCTCCAGCTGGATAAATCACTGTATTGATCTCGTGGAGTACTAGTGGACCCAACTTCTGTGACCAGGCAGGCAGGCACCAGCATTTCCCATTGATTGATTTTGTGGAAGGCCACACCTTATGCCGACACCGCATCAGTGTGAAAAATCAGTAATAATTGTGTATTGGTGCAAAAAGAAAAACAACAACACCCAAGCCTGTTCCATACATGCACACTGTCAACTGCAAGATTTTTCTTGGAAACTAGAAAAATTCATACCTGAGGTGGTGCATTGTGCAGGTTATGCCAAGACAGACCCAGGGAACTACACTGCTGCAATTGCTGCCCACATTCCACAGCAAGAGCTTCAGCACAGGTGGGTCCCCCCCCCCAAAAATGAGCTGTATTCAGCTAAGTCTTACTCAGAATAGACCCACTGAAATTAATGAACCTAAGTTGGTAATATCTATTAGATTCAATGATTCTGCCTTGAGAAGGGCAAGTGTTGAATATCACCCAGTTAGTTTCTCATTTAGGCTGGCCTATATGCAGCGGCTGCAAAGTTAAGGGAAGGCTAACATATCTTCAAAGACTGGGCTAGCTAGCTAAAATACCATAGGATGCTGGGCTTTGAGAATGCCAGATCTCAGTAGAACCCCTCTCTCTGCCCATGAAAGCGTAAATCTGTAGTATTTAAGATGTCACAATACTCTGTGTTGTTTTCCCCCTGAAGCTGAGATAGGCAACTAGCAGAACAGACCTCTAGTCCAGACCATTTCCCGGAGGCTGCCCACTCAGATACTATGTTAAAGGAAATATTCTTGAATAAGTGGGAAGGGGACCACATTTCAGTTGCCACCATCACTGCTGTAGTTGTGGACCTTTGTAGTGCTTAACGGCTTGATGCTACCTTACCAACACAAGGCAAATTCAAAACCTATATAAATGCTTTTAGACATCTACCCTGTTTAAGCTGTGTTGCACTTCTTGTAATATGTGGGAATCCAGAGTTTAACATGGAGCAAGTTCAACAATCAGAAATTGACCTTTTCCTTTCTTAAATAGTTGTGCTAAATGTCCCACTTTGAACTTCCAGTTTTTCTTCACATTCATTTTTAGGTACCGTATTTTTCGCCCTATAGGACGCACTTTTTCCCCCTCCAAAAATGAAGGGGAAATGTGTGTGCGTCCTATGGGGCGAATGCAGGCTTTCGCTGAAGCCTGGAGAGCACCGACCCCTCTCGCTCTCCAGGCTTCAGGAGAGCCCCACCGCCAGCCCCACAAGCTCTGTCCGACAGCGGGAGAGGCGCAGCGCGCCTTTCCCGCTGTCCCCCGACTTGGTTAGAAGGCTGGCGGGGAGGAGAAGCCTGCTCCTCCCCGTCGCCAGCCCCGCAAACTCGGGGGACAGCGGGAGAGGCGCAGCACGCCTTTCCCGCTGTCCCCCGACTTGCTTAGAAGGCTGGCGGAGGGCTTCCCCCTCCTCCAGCCCCGCAAGCTCCCAGAGCGATGCCAAAGCTGCACGCAGCTTCGGCATCGCTCTGGGTCCCGTTCTGGGGGCTGGGGGAGGGGGAAGCTCGGGCTTCCCCCGCCCCAGCCCCGCGCCTGGGGGGGAAAATAATTTTCCCCCTTTATTTCCCCCCCCCCAAAATCTAGGTGCGTCCTACGGACCGGTGCGTCCTATAGGGCGAAAAATACGGTATATTTTCAAAGGAAGCTCTACCTAGCACAGTGTTTGGGTGCAAGATCCATACAGCAGAGTTCAAGCAGATGCCCAGAAACCTATCCACCTTCTCCCCCCACCCCCAACTGCTATTCCCTGCTACTGCAGTATAGATTTATGGATAAGTTTGTATCTGCTGTCCATTTGTTTCTCCAGCCAGATAATTTTAAAGGGAGGCTTCAAAGAAAGCCACACCAATGCATTTCCATGCGTTGCTGATTGTTTGCTGATGTCACAACTAGAGGCCAGAAAACTGGGGATATTGACATTCCCTACCAGCTTACATGAGAGGAAGCACAGTAGGAGGCCTTAACTAAAGTGAGGTCTCCTGCCTCCCCTCTCCCCCCAACTTTGCCCACCCTTTGAGTTGTGTTCCAACCTCCGGTTCTCTGGTGAGCCAGCAGCTCAGAGCTGGTTTCATCCAGCTGGGGTTCCGCTTCTGATCTGGGCTGTGGGGAAGTCACCATGGCTCCTGTCTGCTGGATGAACTGCTGCAAGTTACACTGCCTCAGCTCCTTATTTAGCTCCTCCAGCTCTTGGTTCTGGGCCTGCAAGATATAGGAGGAACAGGCAGAGTGAACTTATCTTCATCTGAGATATGAAGCTGCAGAAGAAAGGCTTCTGATCCCACCCCAGCCTCCTCCAACTCGCTTCTCTCTGCTTCTTGACCATTAGCAGAAATCTACCAGAAACTACATGAGCTGACAGGAATAATATGGTAGGTGGCTAGATATTCATTCCTGGATGCTTACACATTCCAAAAGCTTCTTTATCATGAAGTCAGTATCTGCTGGCAATCTGGTGTGGGTCTTTGTGGTGGGTGTTGGGGGTGCAACTGAGGATCTATCCACCAGTTCTAGACAACTTGCTAGCAAAACATCTAACCCCAAACAATCTCAAGCACACCCCCACCCCACTTTTGCATCGCTCAGGTGGCCCATTTTCCTCTTTGCTAACAGAATGACAATATTTTCTCTTCCTTTTAAATGTGGCTGAAAATGGAGACTGAAACATAAGAGCAAGATAACCCTTGTATTCTGACCGTGCTATAAAGACTGAGGATAGACTGTGAAAAGCACAGACCTGCAGACAAACAATCTATCTGATTCTCGTAATGGCTTTTGTATGTTACGGTAGTCTATTTATTTAGCTCTCAGATAGTGAGTGTGCTGCTTAATTGCTCCCACTTCATTGTGCCCTGCCTGCAGCCAGGAGAAACAAACCCACAGATGTGCATGGGCCTATTATTATTCTTACAGTTTGGAATTATTTTAATGGGTCCCCCACAAACCCATACACAATCATGTCCTTATAATCAGAGTCTGACAGAGGCAAAAGAAAAAAAAGTACAGTACAGTACACAGCATTTCCTCTACTTGGCCATAAGATGGCACCAATGTCTAGTCAATAGTTAAACAAGAACCAGAAGACTCAGGACTATTACTGCTGCTTACTTTTGCTTAAAGCAAAGAACAGAAAAGAAGCAACAGCTGCCTGTGTTTTGAAGATGCACATAATTAACATGCTGCTATAACACCTTCAAACACAGATTTCTAATAGCTAAATTAAACTGGAAGCAAACACGAGGATACAGTACTTTGCTTTCCCCGGGAATGTTCCTGAGCAAAATCACAGTTCTGAGCCTCCCTCCTCCAAAGGCAAATAATTCTGCTTGTGTTGCTGCTGCTGCAACGGAAGTGACTAAGCTGGGTGAAACACACCTGATGTATTGAATGACATGCCTGCAGAGCAAGCAGGAAAAATCAGAGAAGTGATTCATGCAGGGATACAGCAGGCTGGTTCTGCTTTGGGCTCACAGACGACTAATTTTTATTTCAAATATTATTATTTTTACCACACAGTAGTGTGCTTGGTGCACAGTTTGCATACCCTCCATCATTTCTCTAATGAAAATAGGGATGTCCCACTCCATAATGATAAATTATACTATTTATACCCCATACATCTCACTGGGTTGCCCCCAGCTGCTCTGGGTGGCTTCAAACATATATAAAAACAAAATAAAACATTAAACATTTAAAAAACCCTTCCCAATACAGGATTGCCTTCAGACAGCTCAGGGGTTGGATAACTTCATACCCTCCAACCTTTCTCCAATGAAAATAGGGACGTCCTAAGGAAAAGCAGGACATTCCGGGATCAAATCAGAAACTGGGACGGCTTCTCTAAATCAGCGACATCCCTAGAAAATAGGGACACTTGGAGGGTATGGAGTTTGGGGATTACTCTACAAATACAGTGGTAGCTGGTTTGATGTTGGCAAACAAGTAGCCTTTACCATTATTTAATGGTTTTATTTCTACATTTGTTCCAAAGCAATCCCTTTACTGTAGGATGCTTTCAGGGTTAGATTATACGCAAATGACCATTTTGCACACTCAAAGTGTGTGCACAGACATGCCCACAAATATAATTCCTATGTAAACCAACACATCACAGTACTATGCCTGTAGGACTGCACACCTCATAACCAGGTTCAATTCATGTCTGCAAGAGTTGCAGTATAACTTTATTAGGCCCGTTCTATCAATTCGGGTACAGAACAGCTTTAATTCCTTTGGGTTTGATGATCTTGCAAGATGCTAATCTCCCTGGTTCCATCCCAGCTAAACCACATGATAATCCTCATGGGAAGAGTCCTAAACTAAATTCAACAGAAACAACCACGAGCTTAGTGCCCAGTCTCAGAACATACAACATTGTGCAAGATCATTTCCATTTGGTTAATGTAACAGCTACACATTCTACTGCCACCTGCCAGGTTTATAACTCAATAGATTCAAGACCTCACCTAATCTACTGCTAAACGCCTGGAAGGGTAGAATTCTAAGGAAGTCCAAGGCTGCAAAGGAGACCCCGACACAGTTTTCCTGTAGAATTTTGTCTTATGTGGATGTACTTTTTTTTGCAACTAGACCTAGTATCCTAGTCTAACAGATGTACTATTAACTGCATCCTTATTCTGTGCTCAAGTGATTTAAATTGCAAAATGAGTAAAAGCAATGCTCAACTGCATTCTGAAAAACATTTAGAGGCCTAAAAACATGGGTATGCAATCATGCATCATGGAATGCAACTACCCATCCAGGGATCCCCTCAGAAAAGAACATTATTGTGAAGTGCATACCTGAAGGCTTTGCTCTGCTTCCTCCAAGGCCTTCCCCACAGTTTCCAGGCTGCTCTCCAGGTGGGCACTCTGCTTGGCCTTAGCTTCCAGATCCCTTTTCATTTTAGCTGCCATTTCTTCTAGTTCACTCGGGCTCTGCCTCGGAGCTTCCTTTGCCCTCTTGGCCCTCTCGGAAATCTCCCACTGAATTTCTCTCTCCAAGGCCTCCGTTTTCACCATAAGCTCATGTATTTTTTGCGTGTACTCCTCCATGGTGGCCCGCAGGGTGTGGACTTTCTCCTGGCGCTCCCTTTCGCACTCCTTCTCTGAGCGCAGTTCACTCTGCCAAAACCCTTCCTCACCCAGCTCACTCTCGTTTTGCCGAATCAGCTGCTCCAGGTGCAGGATCTCGTCCTCCTGGCAGGAGCCTCTGTTGTGTTCCCAGTGCCGGAGGTCCATTTCCAAGGCATCCCCCTGCATCTCCAGGGAGTAGAGATGCTCCTGTTGGTGCAGTATGGTCTTGAACAGTTCCTCTTTGGAAAGCAGGCCCCCACTAGCACCTTCCCTCCAGCCCACGCTGTCCTTCTTGTGTTGCTTCAGCTTGTTCTTGGCAAGCAGATCACTGGAGGCCATAGGGCCCAGGTTGAAGGTTAAGGATTTTTTGGGCTGCCTGGGCCTGGGCACTTCTGTGCCGACCGGCCTGGGTTTGATGGGCAGGCTAGCCCTGACAAACGTCCTCTCGGGTACCTGGGGAGCACTGTCTGAAGAAGGTCTCTCGGTGAGGCTGGGGCCTGTGCGCTGCAATATGAATTGCACGTCATTGGCGTACTGTCCGCACTTGGCCATGGACTCCACAGGGCATTCATGTGGGAGAAGCTGCCTCTCTTTCTCACGTAGTCTTTGGATGAGAACATAGCGACCTGTTTGACCTGAGAAGAGGGACAGGTGTAAGTGGGGAGCATTTCTTCACTACAGAAACACCAATAACCCTTCCTGCCCCGTTCTAGCTGCATCACACTCACATTCCACCCTAATATCCCTCTCACAAGGTCAAGTCCATTACACCAGAAGGCTGGATGTTTTTGGGGTGGGTGGACACTGAGCATTTATGAAAACTGATAGATCTGTCAACAAATTAAATAATAGGCAGTCTTGCCAGTGCCCCTCAGCCCACGCAGCTCCCATTCCAAGTTGGGCCACATGTTTTTAGCTCAACATTTGAAATGGAAATTCCATCCTTGAGAACTGAGTTTACCCTACTGCTCCATCAGAAAGCAGTTCTGGTTTAGAGGATGGATTGGACATTCACACCAATTTTTTTTCTTATAACTCAAGGTTAGGCATGAACTTAATCATTTACATCTTAATGTTTACACCCACTAGGGGAGGAAATACCAAATTTGGAAATACCAAAGCATTCCAAATGCAGCAGTTCCACCTCCATTTGTACCCTGAGCTAGGATTTGAGCTTCATTTGCACACATGACAAGCTAGCAACATGCTTAAACCTCTTACTAAAATAGGCTCCTTTGGGAGTGATGGGGAAGATGCGCATTTTGGGGAGGGTGGGCAGAATTTGGCTAAGTGGCCGAGCCTCACTTCTTCGCTCTGGAGGGTTGGAGAAATCCCTAGAACAGTGGGAAGGGGGAACAGGTGCTATGTGAATGGACCTCATTCCCCATTTCATAGCCCTTTTACCGCAACACTGAATCCCATACCCTGTGTTTGATCACCTTTCAAAAATCATGAAACAACCAGTTCCAGAAGTCCTCCTCTTTGACCCTGTCAACAGGTCCCCAGACAAGGAAGCAATTAGCTTTCTCCTGGCAGCTGGCAGGCTGATGACACCAGGTGGCTGGAAATCTTCTTCAGACTTTTCCTTGGACAATTGGTGCAGCCCAATTTAGTGCTTAGCGCTATCTGAGAAGTTAACCCATGCTGTCAGGTAGGCAAAGGGTCAGTCTCAACCAGAGGTGTTCTGACACTGTTTGGTTCCTACTCATACCATTTATTAATCCATTGAGGGAATGTAACCACCAAATTCTCAGAAGGGTTTTTGGAGAGATGGTTTATGTTGAGGAGCATCATATCTGTGGATTCTATCTAGGTGGAACTCCCTGACCATCCTTGCTCAGGGTATTTGCAAATAATTCAATGTGAGACCTTTAACTGTTTATTTCACTGTTAGTTTTGTCATTTGTTATACATTTTTGGGGGGAACCAGAAAGGGTTCTTTATCTTCTCCCACACTTGCTATATTGCCTCCCAAGGCCTCCTCTCCCCTCCACAATCTGACATTTTAATGCATACACTTAGTATCTGGAATGACTTTGGAAGATTTATTTCAAATTCCATTAACATTTTTTCTGGCTGCAGTTCTTGGGAGCATTTTAATGCAAGAACCGAAACCCTTTTAGGCAAAGTTATCATTAGCAAGATTTTGTGAGCTCCAACAGCTTCCAGTAGTGAGTCAATAAGCTGCTAGCCCACAAGGTTTTTGCCTTAAAAGCCCTGATGATTCCTTACCAGCTCATGGAGTACTTACATAAGCTGAAACTGAAACCCGATCTTGCAGAGTCAGGACACAAGTACCCCTAAATCTAGTTAAAGGGCAAAAGTGGAGGCTAATACAAGCTTCACTTGCTGTTCCTAGCACATTTCCGCATCAGAAAACACAGCGTAAGCCTGAGTACTGATCTGCCCAGAAAACAGTTAAGGGGAAAACAAACACGCAGGCTCTGAGTCATCCTTGTATGTTGCAAATGTAAATTAAGGTTGTGCTCTGACCATGTGAAATGCAGTATGACTGTTGAACGTGGGAGGTGGCAAACAATACCCAAGCCTCTTGTATACAGCAGAAGGCTTCATGAACAAACACCAGAGCTGCCCAATCACTACTTTAGTGCATCACTCATTATCTACTCGGGAAAATGTGTTATGGGAATTGAAAGCCAATTGTCTCACAAAGGACTTAAAAAGACGTATGAGGATAAATGAAATGCAGAACACCCTACTATGCAGAAATAGCAACCCAACTATAATTTGAGGGAAAGGGGCATCAGATAGCATTTGTCCTCACTAGCAACTTGCACATGCACACACACACACTCACATTTCATAAATTCCTCAGGCACATGCAGAACATTTCAGGAAAAGGCAGAGATTTCTCTTCTTTGCACTGAGTTATAGGGAAAGTTAAGAAAGAGCAGGAATTTGCAAGGGAGTACCCATATGAGAGACTAGCTCTTTAAATCTCCCCCCAACTCATTTCCCCCTTCCATGTATTCTCTGACAGTTTTTATTTGTTGTATGCTCCTGCAGTGCAACTCCCCGCTCCCCAGAATTAGAAGTAAGTGCCAGGGGTCAGCAACCTTTTTCAGCCGTGGGCCGGTCCACTATCCCTCAGACCTTGTGGTGGGCCAGACTATATTTGGGGGGGGGGGGGAATGAACGAATTCCTATGTCCCACAAATATCTGAGAGATGCATTTTAAATAAATCTACTCATGTAAAAACACGCTGATTCCCGGACCGTCCGTTGGCCAGATTGAGAAGGCGATTGGGCCGCATCCGGCCCCCGGGCCTTAGGTTGCCTACCACTGAGTAAGCCCATTTCAGGTGGAGGCTGCTTAGGAGGAATTGGCAGTGGAGAAGTGGCCAGAAGGGGTAAGCTACTCTTAATCAACCCCCTCACCATCCAAAAGCCTCTTCTACGCCTGCATTAGTTCAGCAAATGTGGTTTTTGGAAGTGCAAGTTTGCTGAACAATGTATAAGCAGTGACAATATGAAGCGCTTTATTAGCTTCATTAGTGATTGTAGTGGAGCCAGCTGTCTGTCCCTATTTTCCCCTTACCCCAGTGCAAACTTGTATCCTATCCCCCTTTACCTGTATTTCTTCCTCCCCCCATCCACCAAGCCCACGAGCTTCCCCAAATGAACCCAAGAGTGCTTAGAAGTCAAAAAAAAATATGCAAAAATACAAGAGGGAAGGAGTGAGTGGGGAAAATGGAGGGAAGGTTTATTTTTTCAGCATAAATCTGGGAAACAAGCCTACCTGTATGCCCAGACACACAAATGATTTTCACACAAAGCTTTGTAATATCCCTTCTATAAAAAAAACAAAAACGTAGTGACAAAAAAGGTAGCTGGAAGCTATGCATATCAAACATGGCAACATTCATGTATCTCCCATGTATTACAAAACAATGGCCATCCTTATTAGCGTAAGCTCCATTAACTTCATTTGATCTTGCTTCCAATGAAACTTGTAAAGGATTAAACTGCAAGCTTACTTTTAGACCAAGCAAGTGTAACGATTACTTACCAATGGCACGTGCCAATGCTATGACAACCTCCTGGCATGTGGTCTGTTCGGAGACACCGCATACAACCCGCTGGACACCATCCACCCAGACCTTTAGCTCCATCACCAAAACAGTAGATTAAACTTTCTGGATCATTGCAGTAGGTCTTCCCTGCAGAGATGTTTAAAGAAAGAGGAGTTTAAGCTTGCTGTCTGATTTCATTTTCACATACATTTTCTTGCTCCAGATTGCTCCAAGAGCAAAAATGCTAATTGGCTGACATTCAAGGAAGTTCTGAGGTGTCTATACCTCTTCTTCCCACCTCTCCAATTTCTAGCCCATCTGCTCCAACAGACGGTTCTAGGTTTTCTTAGGAAAAGCTTCTGGCTCAAAAAGAAATGGCAAACAATTCCCCCCCTTTTTTTCAGTTTCACAGCTTCCTAGATCATCTATCCCATCTCTCCAAAATGAAATACGACAGTTAGGACAGGACAATTCAGAATGCAGATGTGACATTTCACCACTCCAGATAGGTCAGCAATAGCCCCCTGCTAATCACGAACTTCAGAAACCAATAAATTTATGTAGCTAACTACAGTTTATCCTGTTCATGTTTCTGCTTGAGTTTCCAAAGACAGACTGTATGGGGTAGCTTGCATGAATGAAGAATAACAGGAGTCTAAAGCATAGTTCTGTTTTATAACAGGGTTGCCATATTTCAAAAAGTGAAAATCTGGACACAAATGTTGTTGAGCTTGACATTGCAACAACAATCCTAACACATTGCCTAGATGTAGCCAACCAGCACGAGAAAACCTAGATGAGATCAGAGATGGTGCTCAGTTTAAGACTGTGCGGGACACAAGAGGGTAGAACTGCTACCAGAGCATCCATAAGAAATTGTACAAACATATGCATATAGTAAATTCACCTTCTATCTGCTTTAGCTAATATTCAGATAAGCAAAGTCTGCAATCATATGATAAGCCGCAGCATATAAAGCAGTGAGGTCATACAGTTTGAATCATATGAATAGAAATACAGATCTGCATTAGGCCATGTGTCATTAATGGACTAAAACAGGTTCCTGGAGATAATAGGTTAGGCTAACCGGCTAAGAGATTAGTGAAAATTGCTTTGCCCTTTTCAAAAATTGCCTGACTGAAGTGGTATGCTGCACACACATTAATCAGCTCCTGTTCCTTCTACTTCTCACTTCATCAAATGATGAAGTCCTTTTCAGAGTTATTCAAGATACATCACTTAAGTCTTTAGAGAAGCATAGTTCTGTTTATCAGGATTCCGGATAAATCAGAGGATAACTACATTTACTGTTGTATTTCTGACATGAAACTTAAATGGAGATGAATATTAACATTTGGGTAAGTCAGAGAACAAGCTATTTTATTTTTAAAGCATTTTGGAAATTGTATGTTTGTATGTTTAACCCAAAGTCTCTGCAAGTCACTTTTCCTCATTTTTTAGTGGTGTGCAACAAGCCTGAAGAACGCAGCTGGCAATGCTTCAGCAGCCCAGATACCAGAGAACAAGAATGCTGCAAGTTAAATATTAAACAGCGCTAATCTGGTGTTAATCAGCTGCCTACCAGAACTATGAAAAGAATGAAGGGTTGTGGCTTACTGGCTGGATATCAGCCTCTTGGATTCCAGCCCTTCTTACAAAGTCACCTTTGGCCGACAATGCCACACCTGAAAAATGTTCTTTTCTCCCAGCCAGAGTGAAGTGCAAAAGTACATCACCCGGAAAAAGGAAAAGAAAAGAGCACCCACCCCATAATATCGCTACAACATGCCAAAGAGCAGGTTAGTTTTGACATTGTTAGTGGTGCGTTTCAGATTTCTCAACTCACGTGCATCTTACGTGGAGTTCTTCCTATAGTGCTAAGAGGAAAAACATTAACCATTTCAGGCGTTGTTGCACAGAATAGTAGAACAAAAGAATATGAGAAAAGGAGGATCAACCATAACTTTTTTTTCAGCCCAGCGCAACCCCATTTCATACATACATTCTCATGAGTCATGAAAATAAAACTTCTTATTTTAATTTTAAAATTACACCACAACCCACGCTGGGGCTCTTCTCTTACCTTGACACAAGAATCTCTGGGACTGCTAATTGTTGAGAGCTTGTCACCTTTTGCTGCATGGGGCAGAGCGGGGGTGGGGGACGACAACTCCCTGATAGTCCACATTCAGAACTCAATGAGTCTGGCAATTGAATATGACTTCACCACTAGTAATATACAGTGCCCTCTACCATACTTAAAGGCAGAGACCTAACTTTGGTAGGGCAAAGGGGAAGTTGCATGGCATACAGTGCTGTTTTCCTAGCACCTCATTTCTGTTCTCCAGCATGTTGTCTGAGGTGGTTGCCTCACTCTACCTAATAAGAGGGCTGGCCCCAAGGAAAGATTCAGTGCAGTGGGACACACAGCAATGAACCTCAGCCCACCGGGGTCTGGCTTGGCTATCTGCTTCTAGAGCAATGGGTATGGGTAGGTAGGGCCGCTAGATCCAAGCCATGATACATCTCTGTGTCTCAGTGGTTTGGCGCTCCACCACTGGACCACAGAACATGTGCTCAGCACCTGCTACTATCATCAAACTGAAAACCCTAAAATTATAGCCCATCCACATTGGCAACAAATTGCTAGAGAGTTTCAAGCAAAACATGAAGCAGGCATATGTTCTCACATCTCAGTTTTCCACAAATATGTAAACTAAGCATTTCAGGAATGTTCTGTTTTTAAAAGTGTAATGCTTATATGCAGTAATTATTGAACTATTTTTTTTTGGTAGAGGTTTCCAGTATAAACACATCCCTGCCAACATTTCACAGATGAAAACTCCTGCATATTAAAGGGTGGGGCTAGGCACTAAGTCCAGCAGTGTGGCTGGGAGACAAATGGTACATGCAAACTCCAGATGACAAAAGCAGCAAGGCAAGCCAGATACAACAAGGCAAGCAAAAAGGCACGTATACTGTACTGCATTTATACTATTTAGATAGGACATGCAAGTAGGCTCCATTTCCCCTGTCTTCCCCGTTCCACACCCCTGCAAGCTTCAGCTGCCATTCTGACTGGCTCATCTTTTCTAACAGTTGCTATTTCATTCTCTGTCCCTCCACCTCTTCCAGGTGCAGGTATTTTCCAATCTCAGCAGGCCAGGAGAACAAAACAGACACATCTAATCTGCATTTAGTGCTGCACCTTTGAGTAGAAAGTATCAGATGAAAAGGGCGGAAATCATTTTAATATAAAAGAATACATTTTATATCAGTTTCTCTGCCTGCATCTGTAAAAAAAAAGTGAAAATATATTATGATTTCTCAACAAGAATGTTTTAGTCACTAATGGGGATTTCCATTCAATCCAATTGCCTTTGATGAAGGGCAAGTTATATATATATATATATATATATATATATATATATAGAAGGCAGCCGTTATTTCTTCATCAGATTAAAAAACAATCCAGGAAGCAAATGCAACACAGATGCTGAAGTGATTGATCCTGTTCCAGAAACAGATGTAACTTAGAAATATTTCTATCAGTAATATTGAACTGATATTGTTTGATCTTGGTACATGCTCTGTTATAAATATTGAAAGTAGCTTCAGCTCATATTAAGTGCTTGTATCACAGAATTAAATACCAAATTACTAGAAGGACTTGAAAGGGATTGATTATTCATAATTTATTGTTCATGATGGCATGTCAAAACCCAATCCTGGTCTAAAATTCAGCACATAGCAGCAGCTGGCACAAACACAACTGGCTCAGCATGGCTCAACATGACTGAAGTTATCATGGGATGACTTGAAGACATCTGCCAAGGTCTAGGCGAGTTGTGTAAATGGCCCCTAATCAATAAACTTTATTTGATTATCTCTAGTTGTTGTGTTATGTATAAAAACATGCTACAAAAAGAAGGAACCAGTTTACATTTCTCCAAACCTTCATCAATTCGTCACAACTATTTCTTTTTTAAACTCAAGTCCTAGTCCTGGAAACTTTTTATGTTGGAATTTTAAGATTTTAGGTCTTTGATCATTTTGTTTTCTGCCAGGTTACTGTTTAAGAGCACTGTGCTTGAAGGCAGCTCACGTATCTGGACTTTTCCAACAAAACACATAGAATCATAGAATCACAGAACCGTAGAACTGTACATTTTGAAGGGACCCCATGGGTCATCTAGTCCCATGTTGTTTCTGCTGTGTTTGCAGCACTGAAGTGACCCCTCTGGGTTGCGGGGATGGAGAGTGTACATGGAAGTCCTGGGCTGCCTCGCTAATGTGATCCAAAGGAAAGCAGAGCAATATGTTTGGCACCAACTTGGCTGCAGGAGTTGCCAGGAGGCGGCATACAAGACACCGTCTAACCACCTTAGGGACTCCACTCCAGATTTGTGTAAGGTTTGCTTCTTAGCCTTTTCTTCTCCCGAAGATGTTCCACAAGGCAGTGGGTACAGATTGTTCCCCAGGATTTGCTCCCAAAGCCTTTCTCATGAATGAGTATAGCAACAAGGCAGTGGAGGTTTAGGATCAGAGTTTTCCTTCTCTTAGGCAGGCTACCTTCCCAGGTTGACGAGCCCCATCTGCCCCTTACTTCCCTGTGCAGCGCTTGCAGAAACCGCTTTCTTGGTACCACTGGACATACTATTGGGTCTCATCCGTTTAATCTGCTGGAGCCTGTCTTCGCATGCAGGGGATAGAAAAGTCCCTAACATACCGAGGGATCAAGACCCATTGGCTACCCTCACCTGGTCAAAACTGTTACTTGGGGTGTGGCCACTGTTGCAGAACTGACAGCTTCTAGGAGCCACAGATAACAGCTGATCAAAGGGACCAATGGTGGATGAACTACCCAGAAGCAGCACGACATATGCCCCACCAGAGATACCATCCCTCCCTGAACACCACATACTGCAATCCGGGAATCTCAGCTAAAGCACCCATGACAGATGGCCATTCAACATTTTGCTTCAAAACTTCCAATGAAGGAGAGTCCATAACCTCCTGAGGGAAAGTTCTTTCTGATGTTTAGTCGTAAGGCAATTTAGATGGTTCTGCATGTAAAACTGCTCATTGTTGAAAAATGCTTCTTTGTGTATCTGTCTTATTCATAGGAGCAAGCATGCAACATCAGTAAAGAACAGCACAACCTTATTCACTTGCAGACTCTCCAGGAAAGAGAAATACTACTTGCCACTCGTGGGGAAATATAGCATTCTTTGCAAAATGGCCCAGCTTGAACTCTATCACAGAAATGTGACAAAACATTAAAAATTTCCTGGGATTGGTAGACTTAAATGCTGCCTCGGGCTGCAGTACGGATTGGCATCAGTGGCGCCATAAGCACGCCAGCTGTTAAAGAGGTTGACATTATATGAAGTGGTGGCTTTCAGGTGCTATAATTCAGGTTTGGCTGTAAATCCTGACATGTCTGACTTAGTAACTGTGCTTATTTTTGTCTACAGATGAGGTCTAAATGTCTGGATGAAATAAGGCACTTCCTGAGAAATATAAAAAGGCAACTGTGGGGAGGAGGAGGGATGTGTGGGGGATGTGTGGGGCACTTATGAATCTCCCCATTCTCCCCCATTTCAAATATTTCATGAAGCTTTCAGTAAGGTGGATATTAAGCAATAAACAGGAAGCACCAATAATGAACCGCACTATGAGCTGCAGAGCACCACATAAAGTTATTTATGGTGGTTTTGCTCTTTTCAAGATGTACTTCCGTTTTATTATTTTTTAACACACTAGTGTTTCAATAACTCACTGTATGGATTCTATGGTAATACAGCTATTCTTCACAAGAGTGACTTCAGAAAGTTTTGACAAGTGAAGCGAACAGGAAGTAGTTCTATAAATCATCAGTGGCAGGGGGAAAGCTGGTGGATTTCAACGAGTAAGTAAGAATAATCCCTTTTTTGCAGTCAGATTTTACTTTTATGATGCATTTTTTTAAACTTTCTTTCAATCCTAGTACGTAGCTAATATGTAGTATGCAAAAAGCTTTTTAAAGCTGCACATGGTGAAGAAAGAAGTAACAGGAGGCAAGACAACTGTGACTATAAAAAGAAACATTTCCTGAAGGAGTGGGGGAAGGGATAGCATCTACTAAACAGCAACAATCAAGTAATGCACGGACCATAAAGTTGCTGCATGCTTGCTAATCCAAAATTGGGACATACATTGAAAATATCTGATAAGTTAATAAGGCCTAGGATATCATCTTCAGAAGTGTTATTAACTTTAACTCTACCTTTAATACCTGAAGGAGCGTCTCAGGAACCAGGAAGAGGGCCTTCTCGGTAGTGGTGCCCTCCCTGTGGAACACTCACCCTTCAAATATCAAGGAAATAAACAACTATCTGACTTTTGGAACACATCTGAAGGCAGCCCTGTATTGGGAAGTTTTTAATCTTGATGTTTTAGTATGTTCTGATATGTGCTGTGAGCTGCCCAGAATGGCTGGGGAAACCCAGCCAGATGGGCAGGGTATTACTACTACTACTACTACTACTACTACTACTACGACTACTACAAGGGCAGCATTGCTGTAATATGAAAGCGCTAAGTGGTAATCTTCTGAGTGAGACTATTCACTCTTCCTTAGCAGGAACAAAGGCAACTAGATTCCCCACTATTCCCCCTCCTGAATAAACTCAATAGTACTAATCCCTTCTTTGTACTGGTAATCAAGATTTCCCAAGGGTATGTTGTCTTCAAATAAGCCAATATGAATAGCCTGATATATTCAGATAAGCATCTGAAGACAATTCCCATGCTCTCCCTCATATTGTTGCAAGGCACAGTATCTTGTAAATCAAGGATGCATCTTGCACACTTCAGTCTCTCTTGTTAAGTGCCCAGCTTTTAAAAGGCACCTGCATAAGTAGGTTGGGGGAGGGGCATTCCCTTAAAGGCTCCTTTTCAAAGACCTGTATGTTCAGCACCACAACCTGACAGTAAGCACCCTTTTACCACAGCAGGAGGATAGCATTCTCAATATCAGCAGTATAATAAAGAATCCATAAACTCTGTAAATCATCTGCTTTCCAATAAAGTTGAAACAGCCACATTTCACAACACTCTTCAGGCAGAGTGAACAGACTGTGTGTGGACTGCAGTTGTCAGACACAGCAGCTGAGGCCTCTTTACACAAGCAATTTTGACATTAATAATCCAATTCTTCTCCAAGACCACAAATTTAAAAGGTCTGATGCATGGGCAGACAGGCTTAATTGCAACCATGTGTGTAAAAACGGCATAGTTATTCTTTTGGTGAGTTGCACAGAGAAACAGAACCTGCAGGCAATATCTAAGGCTTTGTACTCCTAGTTAACAGGAGTCAAAGTAATCCCATGCCAGCACCCTGACTGGCCTAGGTCAGCTATAAGACTGCTATAAGACTGCAGGATTCAATCATGTAAGAGCAAGTTCAGGTTGCACAATTAAAGTTTATTTGGCGTTCTTGCATAGCAAACCTGCTTCCCCTGCGCGTGCACACACACAAACCAGACTTTCTCCAATAAGGGTAAAACACTGAAAATGTGGGATAAAACTTTCATGACACAACATCATCTAACCTCCCTGCAAACAAATTAGAATGACCACTTAATCAATTGCTGGCATCATCTAACCTCTCCACAAACTTTGAGCAAACAGTTTTGGATGAATGCTCATTGCACTGCATTTGTACACAGACATTCCTTCATCTTTATAAGGCGTTTAAGTAATATTCTTAAATCAATGAAGCTGAATGCTGGAAAGTGCAGGATAGACCAAAGATCACTCACACATTCTGCTCCAGTGGTGCCTACCTAGAATTCACAGGTTGAATCCAAGGAAGAAGTTGCGTGAGTAAAACAGCTTCCCAAGCACAACAGAATCTCTTACACACATGAACCCCAAATGTGTTTTGGAGGGTTTTTTGGCGGCGGGCAAAACCCAGAACAGATTTAAGAGGGTGCATCAGTAGGAGAATTTCTGTAGTGCTTGTGAAGCTGCTCCACTTGTGCAGTGATTTAGTTTGATATGACTCCTGGTCTCTAGCATGTCTACAGTTCTAACCATTAATGGGCAGTTTTAGAAAGCTGAATACATTTAAGTCAACTAACTTGCAAGATAGAGGGCAGAGACTGAGAATCAGCAACTTGCCCAAAGCTCCAAAAACCACTTTGAGGGTTGTTGTTGTTTTAACAATCAAACGGCATATAAATTTTCTTAAATAAATTATGACTACTGCTCTCACCTTCTAAGTAGTAATTTTTCCTATTAAATTCTTTCATAAAATCAGATCACATCCTTATCTCACTATGATTTGTGAGCACGGTGGGGAAAATCATTATGCAGAAGTTAGGGTTGCCATACGTCCTGAATTTCCCAGACATATCTGAAATACTGCAATCAGCAGCAGTGTCAGAAAAAAGTGTCAGGGAAAATCTGGACATATGACAGCCCATGGCAGCAGTGTCGTTTTTGCCAATTTCCCATAAATAAAGCTCCAAAATGGATTCCCGCCTCCATGTTTTTGCCAAAACAACTCTTCCGGATTTTCACTGTTTGAAATATGACAACCCTACATAAGGAATCTATGAATCCAAAAAAGGGTAACTTGACAAGTTCAAGGTAGAAAGGAGAAAAATTATAACATTTAGTATCTGGAACATAGAGGAGTAGAAACATGCATAGGTTTTGCCTGAGCTCTCATATGGAACAGTATGTCATCCAAGATAAGGGGAAAATGGACATTTTGTTTCAGTTCCTAGCCCACACAATACAGCCTTTCATAGCCAAGGATTAACAGAAATTGCACCACAACAGCTTAGACAGCACACAATAACACCACCACATGCTCTCACAGGAAATATTAATTAATACCCCCCCCCCAACATCTTTGTGTAAAGACGTGGGTGGCGATGTGGTCTAAACCACTGAGCCTAGGGCTTTGCCGATCGGAAGGTCGGCGGTTCGAATCCCTGCGATGGGATGAACTCCCATTGTACGGTCCCTGCTCCTGCCCACCTAGCAGTTCAAAAGCACATCAAAGTGCAAGTAGATAAATAGGTACCGCTCCAGCAGGAAGGTAAACGGCGTTTCCGTGCACTGCTCTGGTTCGCCAGAAGCAGCTTAGTCATGCTGGCCACATGACCCGGAAAAACTGTCTGCGGACAAACGCCGGCTCCCTCAGCCAGTAAAGTGAGATGAGGGCTGCAAACCCAGAGTCGTCTGCGACTGGACTTAACAGTCAGGGGTCCCTTTATCTAACATTTTTGTAATTTGTGGATCTTACGAAATCTATCTTAGCAAAGCTTAACAAGCTTGCCATTAAAACAACATAGTAACCAGCCCTGTCATTAAGTTATTGTCCTAAATTTGTTTTGCCAGCAGTGAAATAAAATTTAGCTGAAATATTATAATGAACTATTGCTGCTGTTTTGTCAATTAAAAAAACCAGACTAAGCATAAAGTATAGTTTAAAGTTGCTTGTGCAATTTTATGAGGCAAACAAGAGGCATTTTTGTTGGTGTTAAGAGGTATTCATATTCTGAGGAGGATCTAATTTCTCAAATTAATCTAACTTGCACAAAACAATTCAGATAGACAGCTTTTTACTTCCTCCAGCCTACTTGTCACCAGCTAATCCAGCATTTAAATCAACCTCCTCTGAGGTGCAAGTAATGTTCTTAAACAATTTTTGCACACTCAAATCAAGAACACCTACATTTCCAGAAAGCAAAAGGAAGAGGTCATTTAGAAGTTACAAACCACTGCCTCTTGCTATTTTTATTGTAGAAGTAACATAAATGGCTTGGAGAAAACCTCCACTAAACAGCACAAACACTGCAGCAAAGTGCAGCTAAGCCTTTTGTATGTTCAGGCATGAAAAAATAATACAGTCATACCTCAGGTTAAATGTGCTTCAGGCTGAGTGTTTTCAGGTTACGCTCCGCGGCAACCCGGAAGTAGCGAAGCGCCTTACTTCTGGGTTTCACCACTCGCGCATGCGCAGACGCTCAAAATGACGTCACACACATACGTGGAAGCGGCGAATCGCGCAGTCGCAGGTTGTGTTCACTTCAGGATGCAAACGGGGCTCCGGAACGGATCCTGTTTGCATCCAGAGGTACCACTGTACATTTTTGAATGCTTGCCAAGTTTGTTCCAGGTACAGTGGTACCTCAGTTTAAGAACTTGATTTGTTCCGGAGGTCCGTTCTAAACCTGAAACTGTTCTTAACCTGAGGTACCATTTTAGCTAATGGGGCCTCCCGCTGCCGCCGCACGATTTCTGTTCTCATCCTGAAGGAAAGTTCTTAACCCGAGATACTATTTCTGGGTTAGCGGAGTCTGTAACCTGAAGCGTCTGTAACCCGAGGTACCACTGTAATGTATTTATTTTTGGGGGGGGGGGAGAAACCCACTTGACTGCTGCTTGCTGCTGCCCTGCCCTGCTTATTTACCCTTGGCAATCATTAACCAGCAGCTCCTCTATAGTACTTTCTGCAAGTACAATGTAGGAAAAACAATTTAACCAACAGCTATGTTTCACATAGTTGTTCTTGCTCCTTAATTGTGGGTGGGGGGACACCCTATATACAATGGGGAAAGGGTGCAGGGAAAGTGGCAGCTCTAATTAACATTATGATTTAAAAGAACCACATGCCATTATATATTTTTTGTTATTTGCCCTTGTAGATTCTTAAATGGGTAGCAGCAAACAGCTACCACTAGCAAAGCTGTGCTTGCCCCCCTCTCCTCCTGCTGCACCCCCCTCCCCATTTGGCTTGGGCAGTGTAGTAGGAGAACCCCCAGAACAACATGCAGGGGGAGGAGAGGGGAGATTGTTCTATCTGGCAAGCATAAATGTTTGCACTGACGGAATAATCGTAATAGCACAATGCTGAACTTCTCCCATACCTTAAATCCTGTAAAGTAAAGCTGCAACTTAAGAGAGAATTATGAAAAATGATTACGATATGTGGCTTCCATTCTGCCTTATCCTTCCACTACCCAGAAAACTGATTAAGTTGCACAAAACTTATAGTGAATATCCAAAATTATTACAGACATGAGAGGCATTACAATAGAGTTTAGTCTGCTACCACACTTTTCTTTTTGCTTTATCTAGATAGGGATTTTCAGAGAACTTCTACCAGGCTATTGCGGTCCCACCTCCCCCTCCCCCATTTCTCCCTCTCCTTTGTAACCAAAAGCAGCAGAACAATTAGAATACAAGGCCCATTAATCCCTTTGCTAGCGTGTGCAGAGTTTATCTTCAAATTTCTATCACTGGGGTTTAATTAAAAGACTCCCAAAAGGCAGGAAAAGCCATACCAACATTCCCCACATGCACATTATGTTGTGATTCTTAGCAGCAGGTCACACTGACAGCTGGATAAGGGGAAGTATTACTCAAACCAGATGAGCTAGTGTGTTTACATTTAAACAGGTTCTTACACAGATAAAAGCCTACAACCCTGCTTCAAAGAACAGGTATTTCAGGTTGCTAGGAAACATCAAGTCATCTCAGATAGGCTCTGGTGTGTGTGTGTTTTATAAACCACCAGATCACAGACAACACAAACCTCTTTATGTTGCCCAGCTGTGTTGCTTTCTGTTTTACTTAATCCCTAATCCCTAGAGAGGTTCACCCATTATACCCATGTGCTTTCCCACCTTTAAAAGGTGCACTTAAAAAGTAAATTAAAGATTATTGTCTTTTCAGATTGGTAAATACATCACACACTCCTGTTTCGGTCTTCGTGGTGTGCTCAGAGATTATTAGACAGCACTTCTTTAAAAATATATACTGAAGAAGGCTATTGCCTATACAGATTCAAGAGAGAACAATGGGTAACCTACTATTTGAGTCTCAAAGGCAAACATGGTCCCCATAAGGATGCTTAAAATGTAGGAAATGGGCCTTTAGTGTTGCAGGACCTACCCGTTGAAACTCCCTCCATTTACCGTACTTGTCAGAAGAAGAAAGTGGTTCTCTACTGTCTTTTTGGGCACATATCAACGACCTTCTTTTCTCAATTAGCCTTTTAAATTAATGTTTTTATATCAGTCTGATTTGTATTGGATTTGAAAAAAAGTTTCTATATATGAAATTGTTTTACATATGTTTTTCAAGATGTTTCATAGGCTTCAAGATGTTTCATAGGCAGTGATTCCTAAGTGGAATGGGGAACAAAAAAGCCTGCCTTATTCTGCCTGTAAAGAAAGAAAGAAAAATCTCATCCTACCATTATAACAACCCCATTAAAACAAGAGTCCTTGCTCTGTTGTGGCAAATTGACCTGCACAATTGCTAGATCCCTGGATGAGGTGGGCCCACCTGACAAGGACCATTGATGCCCAAGATTTGGTATGGTATACTAAATACAGTGGTACCTCGGGTTAAGTATTTAATTCGTTCCGGAGGTCCGTTCTTAACCTGAAACTGTTCTTAACCTGAGTTACCACTTTAGCTAATGGGGCTAATGGGGCTTCCTGCTGCTGCCGCCACACCGCCGAAGCACGATTTCTGTTCTCATCCTGAAGCAAAGTTCTTAACCCGAGGTACTATTTCTGGGTTAGCAGAGTCTGTAACCTGAAGCGTACGTAACCAAAGGTACCACTGTATAGTATCTGCAAAGAAACTAGATCAAGAGGAAGCCTTCTGTTTCAATATTTCTATTGTTTCCTTGCCCCGTCCTCCCCTTTTTTTTGAAGCCTGGGCATCTGGAAGACACTCCTATTCCATTAACAGTTGATTTGGCTTTGAGTGGGAAGTCTCCATTATTAAGGAGACAGTTTATCATTTGGGGGAATAGCTGAGTTTGGAGAAACAATACATTTTTACAGTGTCTTAGGTTCAGGTACAGAAACCTTTTCAAAACATGATTAGAGAATGCACACTAAAGCACATTCAAATCATATTCTTCCTCACAAATAATTCCAGACGCTGTGGTTTACAAATCCCAGCAACCCATAACAAACTACAGTTCCCAGAATTCAGGACACAGTCTCAATCATTCTCTCTAATGCAAATCATCAACATATTAACACAAGAAGAGTACAAAAACTAAGGCAGCTGTGTTGATTCATTCTTACCAGCAGCTGATAGCGTAAAACCCCATTCCTTAGGATCAGTATAACTGCAACCCTAGCACAGCTTCCTAGGATTAAGCTCCACTGAATTCACTGCTGCAGAATTCTACTGCATAGGTTCAATTTGTAAAGCCTGTTGAGCTTTAACCAAAGATTTTCACCCTTTGGTTTTTAAATTAGAAATGCAAACCATCTTTCAAAGAAATATTACCATTTAAACTAGGAACTCCATAAAAGAAAAATAAGAAAGGATCCAACCTCTGCTTATTTCTTACTTTCTTTAAGCTAATATGTCACAAAAAGTGCCTCATCGTCAGCTTATTCACTTGCAAAAGTGAGGAAGGTCCAGTCAATTATAGCTGGGAGCTGAGACAATAGTATAATCACACCTGCTCTGAAAAAAAACACCCCAGGCCTGCATCCCTTCCAAGATACCATTACATAAGGAGCCTGAACCTTAGCCAAGCAATATGTCTGCAGGCAATCAGAATGGTCACACTCCCAAAAAGTCTCTTTAAAACTATTTCAGTTTGAATTCTAGCCGATAATCTACAACTACCAATAAATTCAAGATAATTTTACTAGGCCAGGCAAAAACATCAATATGCATCCCTAATGCTGACCTTAAGAAGCCAGTGAAACAAAGGAGGCTAAATATCCCTGAACTGCATTTTTATTTGGCCTAACCTTGAGCATAGCCTTAGAACTGGTTTTACTTTGGAAGAATTCCGGTGACAATGACATTAAGGAAATATTCCAGTCCATCTTTGCTGAACTGGAATGCAACATAAGCCCAACACTACAGTTCATTAGAAAAGCAAACTTCAGACGTAAACAATCCAAAAACTTGTAAAATCATATTCACGTTCACAGTGACTACACTTCTGCTGCCAGACAGCCCACTCTCGTAAAATCTATGTGCATCACGTAGCCAGTTCAGTTTAAGATAGTTGCTCAATCACCATTTTAGCTTAATAAAAAGGCTATGGGCATGTGGCCATGACCATTTGGTGCTAAGCGTAACTATTTTGAAGAGATTGTGTATAATAAAGTTAGACAGAACTGTCAAATTTTGGCTCAGCTTCCAAGCAGCATTCCAGATTGCTGATGTGTAAGATAAAATGGGAGAAAGGCTTTAGCTGCTTGATTTCATTCTGCTAGAATGCAGTGTCTGGAAGTGGAATGGTTGTCAACACCAACAGCAATAGGAGGAAGCAAGTTTCATTTTGTCTCTTAACTGCAGCTTCCTTTTTTCATGAAGTGGTGTTTGGAGCCCACATCAAAGTCTTCCACAGATGGGGAAAATGTTTACACCTGAAGGCATTAATAATACCTGTGCATTCAGTTTCCAAGCAAAGCCAAAGCTAACCCCAAAATAACAGTATTCTTGTTCTGAATCCAGAAATCATGTGGGGGGGGGGCATACTGGTTTGTCTGTTTGTTTGTTTGTTTGCTATGTAAGCTAATTATATCAAGAAGCACATTTTTGTTTTTCAAAATCCCAAAATATGGATACTTAGGACAGGGAGAGCTGAGACAGATGGCAAGATGGCACAATCTTCTGGATGATGTTTTCACATGGCCTCCTAATAAAATGGAAAAACAAAGGGGGGTGTGCATGTGCAGTGTTCACACAAACTATGGGTAAGAAAACATGTAAAAAGCATTTACTGTGATATCATACCTATGTGAAAAGTCAAAATAGCAAGACCACCACTTCCCCATTTTACTGCTATCACTCCACACAAAGGACTGATGTGTTATTCAGAAGGCTTGCAATGTATAGTTTTAGCATTCTTCTGTTATTTTAATGTTCTTAGTGTTTGCATGTATTATGCTAGTTTGTCTAAATTAATTGTTTGAATAGTCTGGTGTTTGTTATAAAATGAGGACTGAGATATTAATAAAATGTAGGGTAGCAGCCTATCTTTCAGAATATTACATGCTTTAAAGAACAGAAATATAGATTAATTTAGTGGTAGTACCAATCAAGCCTGTGCCACCATAGAAAATACCTTATTTATTTGCTGAGGTGCTACTGCATCCTAATACTGCTATTGGGAAAATAACTAATAATGTAGAGCGATTGTGAGCTTGACCAAGGTCTGAATTAAATTAGTTATAAAATTGGAAATTTCTTTGAGAAACAGAAATTTTGTGTGTGTGTGTGTGTGTGTGTGTGTGTGTGTGTGTAAAAAAGAAATCTGCTTCTGAGCACAATTCAAAGTGTTGGTGCTGACCTTTAAAGTCCTAAACGGCCTCAGTACTGTATACCTGAAGGAGCGTCTCCTCCCCCATCGTCCAGCCCGGACACTGAGGTCCAGTGCCAAGGGCCTTCTGGTGGTTCCCTCACTGCAAGAAGTAAGGTTACAGGGAACCAGGCAAAGGACCTTCTTGGTAGTGGCGCCTGTCCTGTGGAACACCCTCCCAGCAGATGTCAAGGCAATAAGCAACTATTTTACTTTTAAAAGACAACTGAAGGCGGCCCTGTTTAGGGAAGTTTTTAATGTTTAATGCTGTATTGTTTTTAATATTCGGTTGGAAGCCGCCCAGAGTGGCTGGGGAAACCCAGCCAGATGGGTGGGGTATAAATAATACATTATGATGATGATGATGATGACTGAAAAGAATTACGTAAAATCTAGTACAGTAATACTTTACACAGTGGAAGTATATTCACAGGGGTTTTTTTCTGCTATTGGAGATCAGGAGTTACAGTGTCCAAACCAAGATAATATGATTACCTTGGTCAGGATCCAACTCACTGGTCTGATTCACACACCACTTTAACCATAGTAAAAATCAACTATAGTTTAAAGTGAATGAGCAGTGTGTTGGTACATGTTGCTGAAATCACAGGTACTTCTCTACAATACCTGAGCTGCTGGAAAAAACCAAGCCACATGGTCAGATTCAACTAAACTTAACTGCTAGCACAACATAACCCAGTCTCCTCCCCTGCCCCCTCAAATTGGTTGGAGGAGGCAGAAGAACCCCCAGAAGAGTGAGGGTGGGGGGGATAGTTCCATCTGGCAAACACAAATGCTTGTGATGGTAAGTATCATAACAGTATGGTGCTGAATTCCTCCCATAGCCTGGTTTGTTGTGTCCTTCCAAGCCCAGGATCACGGGTTGTTTCTCTCCAGACAAACCACAAGCAGAAACAAAGGTGTCTTCTTGGTTTGCCACCTGCAGTTTGTTTGGGGAAGCAAGTCAAGGCTTTATTTTAACTATGGCTTAATGCAGAGGGATGAATCTGTCTATGCAGTAGGCCCTGCTCCAGGCCCTCCTTGCTATGGGTCCTGTGATGCTGTATTCTGCTTGCCAGCATAAAGGATGGAAAGGTATGTGTGGTGCCAACGTGTGTGGAAATCCTTGACATTGGCCTGGCTAAAATGCACCCTACTGTACTATTGCTCTGCCACCATTTTACTATATTCCTGCCTTCCCTAGCAAGCACAATTTTCATCTTACATTATTTTCTCTAATCCATTTAAGGCAACCGTTTTGGCTAACTACAATTTGACTATTTTAAAACGTTAGGGAAATTCAAGGCTTTATTGGATCCACAATGTACACATTTCCCACAAAGTTGTGTATGTTTCTTTATCCTCCATTTAAGCAACTGGGAATTATTGCATTAACTTACCCTATTTAATTATGGAAATTATGGAGAAAAGAGCTGCAATGACTAGTCTCTCTGTGTGTGGCTGATCACAAACATTTTAAATCACCTTCCCTCTACTTCTCTTTTGTAAAACATGTCCTCATGAATGTCAACAAAATGTATGCCCCCCTGAACAGCCAGCTACAGAAATACTGTTTACTTAAAGGCTCTATATGGAATGGACATATCTGTCCTACAAAAATTAAAATCCTGCACCAAAAGCTGATACCTACGTTCGGCATTAAGTATGCAAACGAACCAATTTGCATAATTTCTCAATTTTATTTTGCGATTTTTACTGTTTAATTTCTCTTAAATCTTAATTTTGCTGTATCACCCCAAGAAGGATCAAAATATGCTAGAAAACTACTGCCTCAAATTGTGGTTAGCAGAAGCAGAGCACCTTTTTTAATCTTTATGTAGTTTCTTACAATATAAATAGCAATTATTTAGCCACACTGAAAGCGTATTGGCTTGATTATTTCAAATGTTCATCTTGGAAGAGATTGGGAGAAACCTGTAATTTTCATGCGGCAGAAGATTAGCTGCTAAATTGACTTTCAGGGTCAACAGCCTCACAAACTCAGAAATCCACTATCTTGACCCAGAATTGTTATGATTACATTTACTGGGTTTTTTAAAAAAATGCATTTGCTAGGATAATTTTTATAAATGAAACTGGCATTCTCAGTCATTTCTGTCATCAAGACTGAGCAACAGTCACACCAAAATTGCAACCCCTTCAAAATCTCTGTAAAAAACCCTCCTATACTGTATTTGCAAGCACACAGGGTAAAAAACCTACAGTATCCTCCTCCAAAAGGATAAGCACAGAAGTGAGAATCTAGTTTCAACTTCAATGTTTACTTCAATTTCCATTATTTGTTGTGGAGAGTTGGACTGCTCTGCACTGTTAATATACACATGGCTAACTCTGCGGCATAAATACTTGGATTATTATCACCCCTTATGGATTTGTCAGTTTTACTGCATTCTCTGAATGAATAATATAAGCAAAAGAATTCTTCCTATATGCGCTCACACAGAGGAAACAGAATACAAGCTTGGCTGCTGTGGGGAAAGAGAAAGGGTCTCCAAGAAGCATGTTAGCAGTCAGGGCTCCTCCAAACCTGAGGAAAATCTGTCACTCCAAGAGCAACTCATTTGTGCTGTTCAATGTATGTTGTGAACTGCCCTGAGATCTATGGATGAAGGGCGTTATATACATTTAATAAATCAATAAAAATAAAATAAATAGAAAGGCAGCAGTCCTGTTTCACATACCATACTTAGAAGAAACAAAGGTCTACTGTTGTGAAACGGCTACTGTTGTGATTATTTTTACATTTCAGAAGTGTAGGTCCCTGTCTCAAGGAGCTTACCATCTAATATGACCACAGAAGAAACAGGAAAGGCAGGAGCAAATAGAATAAGAATGCAGGACTATTTGAGTTGCACTTGCTTAGTTACAGAGGTGCTTGAAAACTACCACAGCAGAATTTATTCAGAGAGTGGCTTGTGCACAAAACTTTATTTTCCACGACACCAGTTCAGTCCAAACTTCCTTCTTATTGTACTTTCAAAGCAGGAGAAGCTACAGCTTGTAATGAAGAAAATAAAGCTGAAAATGCCACAGTGAGTGGTTACACTATACAGAACATTTCTTTCTGTGTAGGAGATCCAAATAAACACTTCCTTTTAAACCCCTACTGCAACTTTACCCAGCAACATAATCCAAGAAACTGATTAAATGTGCATGTACTTGTATATTCAATCTCTCATATATACACACAAACCTCCGGAGTTAAAGCTGTACTTGTCTTTTAAAGCTCAGGCAGCACATGTGCATGCAGATTCTGTAATGTTGCATTTGATTCAATTAGAAACAGCAGTGGCTGGGTGGACAGGTACCATAGTCCAAATTTGTTGAGGCTATATTAGATGGCAGACGATTAATAGACAAAAGGTAGGATAGTTGATTAACAATACTGTGTTAATTATATGAGAAACCATCTACATTTTTTGTTGCAGTGATGTTGCATACATACGTATAAGGCCAGAAAGCAGGCTGCAAGAATGTTTCAGTACACCCTATATGTGTATATTATCATCTTGCTCATATACTGGAAAGCCAGCATGACTCCTTTTCAGGTACAAAGTGTCCATTCATTCAGCTCATGTTCACTCCAGTTTATCTGGTTACTCAAGCGGAAGGTTAATTCTACCTGGCCATTCTCTCATGTAACAATGGCTGTTTCTGTGAACACAAATAGGGCTTCAGCAGCAGATTCTGGGAAAGTTCAAAGCCAATGAAGTTGTACTGCATTGGTTCCTATACTGTATGGGTTTTTACTTTAAAAGCAGGGGTAACTTTCTTTCAATTCAGGTAATATAACAAGTAGCCATTCCACATCCTCTTGATAGGGTGGCCAACTGAAGAAAAAAAACAGGGCTCCTGCACCTTTAATAGTTGTGCAAAAGAGCAAATTTAAGCAGGTATATCTTACATGACAAGTTCTACCTGCTGAAATCTGCTCTTCTACATCAAAGGTGTAGGAGCCCTGTCCTCTTGAACTAGTTGGATATGTTGTGGCTGAACCACAGCTCCTATTACAAGAATGTATAGGCATACTGAAGCATAATGTCGCACAACTTCAATTATAAAAGGAACAGAGGTAGCCACATTTTAGAAAATGACATAATGTCTCTCTGTAATGATTCTGACAGTTGCTTAGGCCTAACTATTAAATACTTATTTTCACATTAGGAAAAGGAGTGGTATATATAATTAGCAAACCAATTTTCTCAGTGCAAAACAGGCAGACTTCCATCAGCTTAGCTAAAATTCTACTATACACTGTAAGTAACTTTAGCTCCCATTTTAAACGGTGTTTCCATGAGCTGCTCTGGTTCGCCAGAAGCGGCTTAGTCATGCTGGCCATATGACCCGGAAGCTGTACGCCAGCTCCCTCGGCCAATAAAGCGAGATGAGCGCCACAACCCCAGAGTCATCTGCGACTGGGCCTAATGGTCAGGGGTCCCTTTACCTTTACCTAGGATTCTGCCTAGTTTACTGTTATAAGATGGTGCAAAGTTTTCCTAAAATTAGGCAAGTTTTAAATTCCTTAACACAAAGAACACACATTTAGCTTAAGCCCAATTTGTGAAAATACCTCAGAAAGAACCCATGAAATCAGGGTAAATTAAGCTACCAGACATAATACACATCAAATGAAAATGACAAGTGAGCTGTCATAATAATTATCTACTGACTTTCACTAACATTTGCTGGCCTGATCCTGGAAGCTAGTTACATCCACAGATAGGTATTCTTCCCACGACAACCCACCAACTCTTCAACACCTCTGCTTGGGTTCCTCACATAGCGGGAAATGATGGCAGGAGGAAGAGAAAGGGCATTTATGAAAACATGGCTAATACTTGTGCTGTATTTATTACTCCTGGGGATCTTATGATAAATGTATTTGGAAGAATCATACTGAGACAGAGTAGTAGCAGCAGGCAACTTTCTTATTGTTTTGGTAAAATAAATCAGCAGAGACAATGATAAAACAAGGATTCAAAGGTAAAAGTATGATCCAGTGATAAAATGCACTTCTGCTATTCCAGGTGATATTGATAGGATAAACAACTACCAGAATGAGAACAGAATGAGTTGGTAATGAAAGGCTGTATGCCAAAATCCTGAATGTGCACTACCAGGAATAGTGACTCACGGGTCTGTTCTCTTCTGTGATCAGTGACATGCTAGAAACTATTTAAGGACTCTCACAAACCTTTATACACAAGCCACTAAGCAGTGGCTGCTATGGACCACATTTGGTTCATGTGTACAATGTTCTCTCCAGGATCAAGCTCAGGAGAACAATTTGCAGCAGAAGCCAGTTGCAAAATGAGGATGAGCTAGTTAGTGCCTGTGACTTCAAACCTCCCCTCCTTTGTTTGCAGCAATTTTTTCCGTTTCAAAAAATTCATAGTTAGGATCACCCAGCAAACATGGAGGCTTCCAAATGTTGTTGGGACTCCCAACTCCTTTCAGCCCAAGCTAGAATGGCCAAAGCCCAGGGATGATGGGAGTTGCAGTCCAGTTTCAATTACCTTCTGCTTTTTGAGCCTTTCAAGAATGCATTCTATGGCCCAGCCAGTTACTACAACAAATCCTATGGGCAAAGAAAAATGCCCCTGAGCTGTGTCTGACTAAACATCTGTATTTCTAAATGTACTAAATCTGCAAGTCACAGGTTAGATCAGAGTATCCTGCCTGCAGAGAAGGAAAGATAGAGAAGCAGCAACTCTACATTTGACTTGACCACATATACTTAATGACCAGAAACCATAGATGGTATAAAGAAAGCTCATGACTAGTGCTCACCCATAAGAGAGGTCTACCTCTGATTCCGATCAGAAATTATCTTCAGAAAGGGTTAAGAGAAGAAGCAGCTCTCAGTTTTCATGTCATCCTCTTCCTGGGGTTTGACACTGCAACATTGTGTGCCCTTGCAACAATGGGAGAGCACCATTTTACACTTGGTGGTAGGAAACTGTCTTAGCTGGAGCTCTCCATAGCTATTTTAGCAATCCCGCCATGGTGCAAGTGTGTTTGAAGCCAGATCACAGTTAACTGTATGAGGACAAATGCTTTCAGTTTGAGAATCACTCCCCTCTCAATAGATAAAGATGACAAACAATCACAACCACTCAATCGGTGTCATAGCTCCTCCACTTGGGGAAGCGGTTCCACAATATCTTGCATATCATCACCCCTCTTTTATTTCCGAAACCTTGGAGAAAGTTGTCTGACTAAGACAGAGGGATGCTAGCAATAGATAACAAATATCCAGGGACTACAAGATCTCAGGTATAGTAGATGGGAACTGACATCCCAGTTCTTCTTTCATCTCCTTTTCCTAGACTGTAATAAACATTCTGAATCACCCCAAGACACTCAGTGAACCAGAAGCAGACCCTGCCCAGCCTGGATGGCTCCTGACTGGTAGAATTCCATTGATCTGCCAATCATTCCCCTATCTAGTCACCCTGATGGGGAGGGCTATTTACTGTGTTATGTCATCTCTCATGGATCACTAGGGAGAGGCCCTTGCATCTGGCAAGCCTGATGCTGATCTTATGTAAGTCAATTTAAGTATACAATTTAGAATTCTGTATGTTCTTTCGTTAGCCTCTTTTATTGCTCTCTTTTATTGCTTTTAAATAAACTTTGTTAATTTAAACTCTGGGGTTGGGTGGATTTGCTTACTCACCAGATTGGCTAGGCAAGCAGGTGGAGCAGTCTTGGGATCACATGCAAGGCTTAAAAGGACAGGTAAATGGGAGGAACAGGATTGTACCGATTTGCGGTGACCAGTTGTTTTCTTCCTCTCAGGTGACTACCCCTCGAGTCCAGAGGTTATCCTTGACTTATTGCTATGGTGCACAGAGGAATGGCTGTGACAAAAAGGTCCTGATCTCTGTCCATGTCTTAGCAAGAAAGGCTTGTCTTTTTCCAAATCCATGGGTTACAGATTAGACTGCCTAGCAGAGAGACAGGGAAAACCTGGTGGTAATTAGCTGGAAACCACCAGTGGTCACTCAAGACTAACTGCGATACAGAACATTTTAAAATGTACTGTGCCCATACAGTCTTTGTCCCTCACCATCAGAAAACCTGCAACTAACCATCTGTGCTGTTTTACTTATGAGGAGACCAGAAGTCTGTTTTAATTAGAGAAGGAAAGAATAGCTAGACTCTAACTACTGTATTTTTCACTCTATAACACGCACCTGACCATAACACGCACATAGTTTTTAGAGGAGGAAAACAAGAAAAAAATATTCTAAATGAAACAGTGGATGTATGATTTTTGTTGTTCATGCTGTGGCCACAGACATGTGATCTGACGGTGAGTTTGGGGTAGCCCAATGCAAAAATCCTGAGGACCCATGTGGATCCATGCTTTGTAACCACGTTTTTGCACCACTGCGGCCCCAGGCAACAGTGGGTGCGTGATTTTTTTGGTGTAAGCTGTAGCCATGGACATGTTATATGCTCTGATGGTGAATTTGGGGTGCCCAGTGCAAAAATCCTGAGGATCCATGTGGATCCGTGCTTTGTAACCACGTTTTAAGTGGGGAGGGAAGGAAAAGCACTCAAGGGACAAGGAATACGCGTGGGGTGGGTGGAGAAGGATGCTGTTAATAATGCAGAAGAGGGGTATAAGAGGAGAAGGCTCCTCTCCTCTCCCGCTTTGGTCCTTTAAAGGCTCTGCTTCTCTCCCTCCTCCCCGGCTCACTGAAAAACTTTGCTGCTATTTAAGCCAGCTGAGTGGGAAGGAGAGAGGGACAGAGAGCCTGCTTGCGAAAAACTTTGCTGCTATTTAGCGAGCTGTTCTCTCCCTCCTCCCCGGCTCGCAGAAAGAAACAGCTCCGGACTCGTGTAAGCGGCTCCTCTCCTCTCCTGCTTTGCTCCTTTAAAGCATGCAGGCTCTCTGTCCCTCTCTCCTCCCCACTCAGCGGCTCTTCTCCCGCTTTGCTGTTTCAAGGCGAGCCACGGAGGAGGGAAGGAAGGGGAACCATGTATCCTCTGCTCACGACTGCAGCAGATCCCCCCGCCATCCGTAGGCACTCGCTCCATAACACGCACAGACATTTCCCCTTACTTTCTAGGAGGAAAAAAGTGAGTGTTATGGTGCAAAAAATATGGTATATGGTTCTTTGGGGGTTTTTCACCTTGAAACAACACTCTGCTTTGTGCCTATTGTCATCTTCTTCCTTGTTTATTTTTTAATAAATTTCATATAAATTGGCTGTGGGGTTCTTGGCTGTGTTAATGCAATAATCCATAGAACTGGCAATCTCCCACATGCCTACACACTGGACGCATACAAGTGGTGTGAATGAGTGTGGTCTGGCCAGGGGTTGTGGAGAGCAGGCTGCTCTGATCTCTGGGATGGGATAAGGCAGCTGGAGGCTAGCCCTGCTTTCCCAATAAGTTGAGAAGAATTTGCCCAGGAAGCACAGCTGTCATTTTAAACATACAGTGGTGCCTCGCAAGACGAAATTAATTCATTCCGCGATTTTTTTCGTCTAGCGAATTTTTCGTCTTGCGAAGCATGAAATCCCATAGGAATGCATTGAAAATCAATTAATGTGTTCCTATGGTCAAAAAAAGTTCAAACAAAGCCAAATTTGGTACAACAAGAGTTTATTAAGTGCTCTTTAAAGTCACACATACTGTAAAGAGCATTTCAAAATTCAAACCCAGATTTTTAAAAAAAAAACCAGCAGAGTTGCCCAATGGTCACAGAAAATCATAAAAATACAGAAAAAAACCACAAGCTTCCAGATTCTTGCAAACCCCTCTCCAACTGTTCCCCCAGCCACCCAGCACACAGAAATTCAAATCCAGAATTTTTTTTAAAAAACAGCAGTTGCCCAATGGTCACAGAAAATCATAAAAATGCAGAAAAAAAACACACAAGCTTCCAGATTCTTGCAAACCCCTCCCCAACACCAAGTCCTTGAATTCCAAACACCCCAACCCAAAATCCAACCCCCCCAAAAAAAGTTTTAAAAGCTTAACTTACCAAATGGCTGCAAAAGAAGTTTT
Organism: Podarcis pityusensis; assembly: GCF_964106645.2. Taxonomy (NCBI): domain Eukaryota; kingdom Metazoa; phylum Chordata; class Lepidosauria; order Squamata; family Lacertidae; genus Podarcis; species Podarcis pityusensis. The sequence goes on from NC_138028.1 coordinate 78,354,939, forward strand.
GGAAAAGCTTCAAAAATCACCAGAGTCTTTAAAAACCTCAAAAAAGGCTACTATGTACACTGCGTTCTATGAGTTGCTCCTCGAAGTCAAGTCACAACTGTATTAACGGTGTTAAGAAAAAGGAAACAAACTTGCAAGACGTTTTCGTCTTGCAAAGCAAGCCCATAGGGAAATTCGTCTTGCGAAGCAGCTCAAAAAACGGAAAACCCTTTCGTCTAGCGAGTTTTCCGTCTTGCGAGGCATTCGTCTTGCGGGGGCACCACTGTACTTGCTTTGGACTGCAAGAAATCACTTCCATCTGGGTGCAGAGGGTACTAAAGGGGAGTGTGGTGGCAGCAAACCAGATAGCTTAAGAGACAGTTGTGCAAAGAAGGCCATAAGCAGACACTCTTTGCCTCCACTTTCATTGCTCTGCAATTGTGTAAAGTTAGTTAAATAGGTGACAGCACTCTGGAATAAGGGAAACCAAAACTCTATAAAAAAGACAAATCCTTTAAAATAAGGAGGTACCCATCAATTCCAAGATGAGAAAAAGGAAGCACAGGTTAGAAATTTCCTCCAGTTGAAACAGACCCTACATGGCAAACCAGTGAATACAATTACAGGCACACAAGCAAACCCATTTTGGGTTTGAATCTGCACTTTGTTCTCTTCCCACTGCACCCCATAAAATAAAAATACTGTAATGGAAGCTTACAAGCTGTAGAAACTCATCTCTCAAACTATGTTGTGCTCTACTCTAAACATGGTGCAGTCTTTAAATTTTATCTTTACTGAATTCAAGCCAAAAACAGTACCCAAAAAACAGAAGCTGCTATACACTTCTGTCTTTTTTTGGAACTGATCAAAAGCACAGGCATAGTTCTGATTCCCAAACATGTAAAAATTTGGCAAGCATTTGAACAGTGAGCAGTACTAGCCATGTATCTTTTTATTTATTTACTTTTTCCACTTTCAACAAACAAGCATAAGGACAGGGGAGGGAAAATAATGTAATTTAGTGGAAATGGCACATCCATATCATGAATCATTCTGATAAAGTAATGAGTCAAGAAAGTAGTTTTGTGTTGCTCCATATAACTAATCTTTGCAGCAATTCTAGGAATCACAATGTTCTTGCCATTTAAGAATCAGGCAAATAAATGACTGGCTATTTCCTGCCAGGTTAAAGATAACAGCTGTTTGGGGACCCTGAAAGCCACAGCTGACCAGGGAATAATGCTGTAACTACAATAAATTGCTTCTGAAATCTAACAGGTACTCAAGTTGTTAAATAGTAATTTACAACCAGACAAAAAGCAAGATAGGAAAATAAAATACCCCATTCAGCATTCTCCCCACCATTTGCCAAAAAAACGGTTCTGAATATTTGACTCATTGTTACTATTAAACCAGATTTGAAGGCCCTGGAGGGATTGGCTGCACTACAGAGTTCCTCGCTGGAAAAAGGTATACATACAGTTATTGTTTTCAAAAGTGAAATTGGGTAACTTATTAGAGGGAAATTTAAACATTATCAAACAGAATTTTAAAACACTGCCAATATATATATTGTCTGAATTGACCTCTAACAATGCTGCGACCCACACGCTGTTTTGCGCTCCCCAGGACAACAAAGAAACTTTGTTCTAACAACCCACATTTTAGCCAGCAATGCACACATGCGCCCCTGCTACAGCAAACAAGATACAAAACCACTTGGACATAAAAATGATAATTCCACCCTAAGGAAGAACTAGCTATAAATAGTAATTAATAGCAAAGGATGAAAAGGCCAGATGTCAAATCAGACTTCTCACACAGGTCAATAAAGAAATAGGACGAGGGAGAGACCAAGACTTTTTATGCCAGACCAGCAGGGTGATGGCATGGCTAGGTAAAGGTAAAGGGACCCCTGACCATTAGGTCCAGTCGTGACCGACTCTGGGGTTGCGGGCCTCATCTCGCTTTATTGGCCGAGGGAGCCGGCGTACAGCTTCCAGGTCATGTGGCCAGTATGACTAAGCCACTTCTGGTGAATGCAGTTTACCTTCCTGCCGGAGCAGTACCTATTTATCTACTTGCACTTTGATGTGCTTTCAAACTGCTAGGTTGGCAGGAGCTGGGGCAGAGCAACAGGAGCTCACCCCGTCGCGGGGTTTCAAACCGCCGACCTTCTGATCGGCAAGCCCTAGGCTCAGTGGTTTAGACCACAGCGCCACCCGCATCCCTTGGCATGCCTACAAGGTACCAATAAGGCACCTTCTTCATGTTAGAAGGATAAGCATAACAGCTTCAGCCACTCACTAAGGCTTGATGTTTATGCAAGACTACTTGAGATGTAGTAAGAATCCAGGGCAAAAGTGAGGGAAGCAGATGACAGTGTGTCTTTCACCCTCCTCTTATGCATCTGCCTCCCGCAGTGGTTGTAGCTCTTGCGCACCCCTGCTTAAAAGCATGTGTCACTGAGCTCTGTGGTACCTCTGAGGTAAATGTGCACAGAGTCAAGCTTCCAAGCTGAGTAGTTAGACATTAGTTTTGGGGTGTGGGTTTTTTTTTTAATCTATCACTTTTAATAGTTACCATATTCCCACATGAGAAAATAAAGGTAGGGTTTTGTTTTGTAGGAACACAAATTTCACATATGTGTATTCAACAAGCCTTCAGGAACTCTTTAAGAATCAAAGAGAGAGAATGTTTCTTAACAAATCCAAGTTTCATGTATGCTTGAAAGTTTTTGCTACATTTTTTCCAGTAATGGTGTGCAAACACTTTCATTAATATTCATTTACAACAAGAAGTTTTAAAATCTGTAAAACCAACCTTTTCAGAGGACTGAACAAGTAGCCAATCATTCATTTAAGGCTGAAATATTTGGTAAGGATACTGGTGTGTTTTGCAAGTGCCCACTTTTAGGAGCAGTGTATGTTATTAATTAATGGGGGGGAGGTCATAAATCCTAAGGAGAAAATATTCATAATGGGTCTCTCCCCGCCCGCCCCCCCCCGCTCAAACTGAGCCACGCCTGCAGTTAAGCAATTCAGTCTGTTATCTTTCAGAAAAACTCACAGCATTATCTCACCCTTCACAAGCTAAGCAGCTTGTGTTCAGCTGCCAAAGTACAAATCATTGCTTCTCAGCAGGTGGTCTTTTTAAATTGAACAGAGAGGAAAGGTATCACAGAATAGCTCCAAGTAATCATGTCAATGCTGCCGTTATCAGATACATTTTTTTTTTTTACCTGTGCTCTTCATACTTATGCAACAGGGAAAGATGTTTCAAGCATAATGCAAAGCATGTCTCCCATCTCCTAGGACTTGGCTTGCATTTCCCCCAGAAATAAACAAACTGGTTCTGGTCAGTGTCTACCTGTCACAATAGGGCTGAATGCTCAACTGACATTATGTTGCAATTCAGCTGAGTGGAGGTAGAAGCCTATGTGCAGATCAAATGCTACACAGCTTGTTTTAATGGTGTCCAGCTATACAGCCATAAGCATAGTTCTATCTATATTGACTGATGTGTTGAATTGGCTTTTAACACCCAATCACAATCTGTTGGAGTAGGGGGTCAGCAACTGACACCAGGTGTCAAAAACCAATCTGGACTTCATCAGCATACAAATATCAGCTCAGCTTGCAATACAACATGGTGAGAAAAAAATAATCATATGATGGCCAGAGACTCGAAGGACTGTGCAGATAAAACTGACACGGTAGTGCCCATCTTCACAAATATTAAAATCCTAAAGAGATTTAGTGACCACTTCAGCAGTCTAGTAATCAGACAATGAACCAACCCCTAGCATTCCCAATTCTAAGATACCTACATAACGTCATCTATGCACAAACCTACAACAAATATCTTTACATTAAAAAGTCACTGCATTGATCCACAGCATCCCAAATACCTGACAGTGCAGCAAAACCACTTTGGATCCTAAAATAGCACTTTATCATATTATTCAGAAAGTGTTCAACAACTTTCCCACTAAGATCTCAATCTCATTACTCACCTGATGACTGCTACATGGCTTATTATTGCAAGGTATTGGAAGACTCTAAATACATACTTGTTTGAGATATGAATCACACAACTCTGCAACTTAATATTAATTGACAAACTGACAACCCATGTCCAAGAGTCAAACAGACAAGAAAAGTCCCATTAAAGGGTCATAATCATAGTGGAATGCAATCATTTACAAGTATTCTCAGTTAAGACAATGCTCCTCTCTCTGCCTCAGCTTCCCCTTCTATACTTTGCACATCTGCCTCATCTAGCTACAAACACAGCTGCTGTCAGTATTATATCCAGATGGTGGAGTGCTACCTTGATATTTTCAAACATTATGTTATAAGCTCAGAGAAAATGGCAACACGGAACTGAAGGAAGCAATTTCTTTTCCCTTAGAGTGCAGAAATATTTATCCATTATAGGGGAAGGGTGGGAAGCCAGGGATTTCGGTTCTCAATAGCCTCTTGAAACGAAAATATATTCCTCAGACAGGCGTTTAGCATAGATATACCCTCTCACATTAACGGCTCTCCAGTACTGATATTTTATCCAAATCACAACACTACGACAAACTATTCACGGAGAGACGAAGGTACTACTTCGCACACCAGGTTCCCTTCAGGCATTTTGGACTACGAGTTCCATCAGCTCCAGCCATCACAGTGCTGGCTAGCATAGTCAACAGCCAGAGTCCAACAGCATGTAGGGGGCCACTTGGTCCCCATCCCTGCTGTACAGAGTGTCACCTGGTTGCCATTACTTCATACTGGAAGAAAAGCTCTTCTGCATAAATCCACAACCATTCTTATTTTCTAGTACTTCATAACTTTGAGGACTTAACACTAGCAATGAAAGAGGTCCATTGCTCTCTAGCAACATAGGCTCCAGTCCCCAGATCCAATATTTTGAGGGTGGTAGTCAACTAAATCTTACTCAGAGCAGACCCACTGAAATTATGATAGTTAGCTCTGTCATGTTTATTAATTTCAATGGGTCCACTCTGAGTAAAATGAAGTTGAATTACCACCCTTAATCACTAGTGGCAATTTGTGCTCAATTAGAGCACTTCCATATCAGGAGCGAGGCATGCTGGTTTTGTTCCATGGGAAAAGGAAACAAACCTCTACTTTTTGGTATATCAGGAATTAAACAGTCAGCTACAACCTGAAGATCATAATTAATGTATTGTGACTGGGCAGCATATCCAAGCTACTCCCACATATTTCATTGAAGTGAAATCCTTATCTCCCTTCTCCTATTTCTCACTGAAGCATAAGAGAAAACTCACAAGAGCCAAACACGTATAACATCCAGATAAGCAAAGAAATCAATTGTTCTAATCTGATATATTTAACAGCAATCTTTTGAGATGCAAGGACTACCTTCAACATGACACCAAGTGCACACACATGCTTCTCTCCCACACCTCTACATATCCCAAAAATTGTAAGTAGTAACTGCTAGTCAGAACTACAGTTTTTGGACTACAGATGTAGTGGGCACACAAATCTTGATGATGACAAAGTGTACTCAAAGCATATGCAATGAAAGAGAGCTTGCCTATTTACACCATATTCATTAATCATCAAAGGATATCTTCATATTTTAAGCAAAATAAATGAGAATTCTAACAGTTACAGATTCTAGGGCAACATCCTGGAGCTTCATCTTTTACTTTGCTATATTCTACAATCAGAAAGTAGCCAATTTAAAATGGTATTGTTAAGTCAATACAATTCTGAGCAAATGGTTCAATATGAACAGTATGTGCATGTGCAGATGGGAAATAAAGAAGCTTTCTCACCTCTGTCCTGTAATAGCTTTGTTATGGACTTTCATTATGAGACATACTTTGCATGTTAAGCATGCCTAGTCCCACAGAGCACCACTCATCTTAAATGCTCAACTGCACTTAAACCCTACAAATGTCAAGAAGGCACATATACCGGTACATAATGAAACCTATGTAACATTGCCAAATAGTTTTAACAGCATTCTAAAGGAACTTAATTTTTCTAGCGACACATGTCAAGTGGTAGTTTCAACGGTAATTAAGACTGAATCCTACAATTACTTTCCTCAGTTACTTCTGAGTAAAGGCTCAGTAATCTTAACCCTATTTACCAGAGATTAAATCCCCTGCATTCAATAGGGCTTGCTTCTGAGTAGACATGGTTAGGAATGTGCTGTGATGGCACTTAAATCCCACACCACTTCAGAGATACATATCATCAGCATTAAGCAAATCTCTGTGAACTTGGAGTAGCTTTTTGCCATTAGTAAATAGACTTGGACCATACTGGCAGTCTATCAGATACTACTGTCTTATTCCATAAGGACTTCCATTAAACATGCCAAGGTAAATACATCCATCCCACAGTGGTCACTGAAAAGGATTCACCAACGCATGTTGCTCCCTTTTGTGAATCCCCATCAGAATTCTTCTCACGCACTAATCCAATCTCATGTAGAGGGGTAGTAACACTAAGGACTCAGCTACACAGCGGCAAATAAAACATTTTAAATCTGTTGTAAAGTGCAATATACAAATGTGACACTAGATGGTGACAGTGAGTTATGCAAAATTCAATGTATTTTTCAAAACATTTTATAAAAGCATTTTGATACATGCTGTGGCTTGGTCTAGACATAAAATTTCCTGTTCCTTGAGCATGACTGAAGCATATGAAAAAGGCCACATAGTTACAGTGTAGCATTTTGGTATAAACCAGTTAAAGATAAACTCCATATCTATTATAGCTATCAAACTGTTGTAATAAATGGGAACTTATTTAAAGATAACTATGAAAAATGTTGGTCTGAAGTGAAAAAAGATCTAGAAATTTGGTCAAATTTGAAGCTTTCACTGCTGGGCCGTATTGCTGCGATAAAAATGAATGTATTGCCTAGAATGTTGTTTTTGTTTCAAACTTTGCAGATCGTGGACAAAATGGATTGTTTCAAGAGGTGGCAGAAAGATATTTCTAAATTTGTCTGGCAGGGCAAGAAGCCCAGAATAAAATTTAAAATACTAACGGATGCAAAGGAAAGAGGTGGATTTGCCCTGCCAGACCTTAAACTTTACTATGAATCAGCAGCTTTCTGCTGGTTGAAAGAATGGCTACTTCTTGAAAACACTGACATTTTGGACTTGGAAGGTTTTAACAATGTATTTGGATGGCATGCATATCTATGGTATGATAAGGTCAAAGCACATAAAGCATTTAAAAACCACATTGTCAGGAAAGCGCTGTTTAATGTTTGGATAAGATATAAGGATTTGTTAGAAAAGAAAACTCCAAGGTGGCTGTCACCAATGGAAGCGAAAGCCTTGAGAAAGGTCAATATGGAGGTCAAATGGCCGAAATATTGGGAAATTTTGGAACAAGACGGAGACAGTCTGAAATTGCAGAGCTTTGAAAAGTTAAAAAACAAAGTGCGAGACTGGCTTCATTATTTTCAGATAATGGAGGCATTTAAATTGGACAAGAAAATTGGCTTCCAGGTGGAAAGATCCAAATTAGAAACAGAACTGTTAGAACCCAAAACTAAGAATTTGTCAAGAATGTATAACTTGCTGCTGAAATGGAATACTCAGGATGAAACAGTAAAATCGGCTATGATTAAATGGGCACAGGACATTGGACATAACATTATGTTTGCTGACTGGGAACAGTTGTGGACCACAGGTATGAAATTTACGGCATGTAAAAGAGAGAATATTATGAAAATGATATACAGGTGGTACATAACCCCAGTCAAGCTTGCAAAAATTTATCACTTGCCCGATAACAAATGTTGGAAATGTAAAGAAACTGAAGGCACATTTTTTCACCTTTGGTGGACGTGCCCAAAGATTAAGGCTTTCTGGGAAATGATATATAATGAATTAAAAAAGGTATTCAAGTATACCTTCCCTAAGAAACCAGAGGCCTTTCTCCTGGGCATAGTCGGCCAAATGGTGTTAAAAAAGGATAGAACTTTCTTTATGTATGCAACAACAGCAGCAAGAATACTCATCGCAAAGTATTGGAAGACACAAGAACTTCCCACGCTGGAGGAATGGCAGATGAAACTTATGGACTATATGGAACTGGCGGAAATGACTGGTAGAATCCGTGACCAGGGAGAAGAGTCGGTGGAGGAAGATTGGAAGAAATTCAAATACTATCTTCAGAAACATTGCAAAATTAAAGAATGTTAGAGTGATGTTGGACTGAAAATAAGCGGTTTCCAGCTGTACAGGTTAAGATCAATGACAGATTAAGGCTAAAGATTAGGATTAAAGATGTTTAATGAAATGGAAATTTGACAATTAAGAGGTAAAATTTTAATGCTACATTACATTAAGACTAAAGATTAGGTTTAAAGAAGTTGAAGTTATATATGTTAATATTATATTAAATTAAAGATTGGGATTAAAAAAGTGGAAAAGATATTGCTGGACAAACAATTTGGATTGGAATACAAAAGAGGGAGGTATGAGGAAGTCCAGAAAATAAGTAAATTTAAAAACGGAAATGGAAAAGAGATATTGTTTTTAATTGCTATGGTTTTTTTTATTGTTGATTTTTGTCTTTTGTGTCTTTTTTATTTTCTCTTTGAGATTTGTATGGTGTATTTGTGTATTCTTTTTTGATGTTTTTTTTTCTTTCTTTGTTGTTCAATTTCTGATTGAAACTTTAATAAAAATTATTATTAAAAAAAAAACTGTTGTAATAAAAAATAGAATTACAGTGGTACCTTGGTTTACAACCATAATCCATTCCGGAGGTCCGGTTGTAGACCAAAACAGGCTGTAACCCAAGGCATGCTTTTGCCAATGGGGCCTCCAAAAAATTGGGTTGTAATCCAAAAGAAAGAAAAAGGATTATAATCCAAAAAAAAGGACACACACTTCTGGGTTTGACATGGTTGTAATCCGTAATCCAAAATGGTTGCAAACCAAGGTACCACTGTACAATTCCTTTAAACAAGGAGGACTAACAATGTAAGGTATTCCCTGTTTAAGTGTTTGTACTATCAAATCAGAATATATTTTAATGCCTTTTCATTCAGCAATTTCTTACAGCTTTGAGTAATCTACATACAATGTATACAACAAATTATTTAAAGATAGTATTCCTTTTCATTAGATTCCGCTTATACATTAGAAAATATGAAAGTCGTAGCCATGGTTTATCCTTTCATATTGCATATGCCTCATATTGCCTTCTAGGCTTTTTACTTCAACTGTCTATCCTTGAACAGTGTTGTTAGATAGCTGGAGTTGGAGAGAAGTTTTGCTATAGCCTTTGTAGTACATTAGACAGTGATGCAGCCCAGAGCCATAGCTGGGAGGGGTAGCTGGGTTTTTTTGCCCCAGGTGAAGCCTCCAGGGAGGCACCGTTGAGGCTTCCAGCCTGTGTGTGCATGGGGGTGCCAAACTGGGTCTTTGACCTGGGTGAAATAAACCCTAGTTTTGCCCCTGATGCAGCCAGCGCCACAACTCTATACCTATGATTTCCATATCTCAAGGAATCCTGTAGTCTTTTGAGTTTGAACAGTGCACATAGAACTCAACATATGGTGAGCTCTGGAATACATTCCAGTGCATTACCCACCTGGAACTCACTCATCTCTCATCTCCATAAGGTCAGGATAGTATCTGCATCACTTTAATTCTTTCCTTCATGCTTTTTTTTAATTAAAATGTCTACTGCATGTTGCACTGAGGCTTTCACTGACCAAACCTTTCATAGCAACAGCCAAGCCTCTTTCTTCTGGGTGATTATAATTAGAACCCAATAAGGTGCATGAGTAAATCAAATGAATCCTTTTGATGTACACTACCTTGCTTTTGTCAACGGAAGAGTAATCTAAGGTCACAACCCAAGTCAGTAACAAAACTCCGCACAAACCCCCAGAGGGTTCCAACCCAGAGTCCCATGCTCTAACAATGCCACCTAATACAGGAAGTCACATGGGGAAAGGGGTTGATCACAGGACAAGCCCAAGGGGAGCAGCCAGATTTACATAACAGGCATAGCAGTTTATGGCCGATTCACACATGTTTACCTTATCCAGAGAATCTACTTATAAGTATCACTTCTAAAGGTGCTTATTCTACTCTTTGGACTGACTAGTGAAGCTGCTGCATGTCTGCATCAGGAAAAGGGAAGCACATGCAAATTGGTCTCTGTTGAAAAGTCGCAAATATTACATCGTTAGCCAAGCTCTACAAGATGCATTCCTTCTACTCTCAGTTTATTATGTCTGAAAGTCAAAGCAAATGCAAAGCAACTGGCAGTTCAGCATTGGTTGCAAAGGAATTTATTAATGCAGAGAAGTGTATAAAGTTACATAATAAAAAGGCTGTTTGTTTCATCTCCTTAACTTTAGATGGAGCCGCGCGGAAAAGCAGAAAACCTGTTGCCAGGCTAAGTGTAAACACAACAAGTGCAATTAAAACGAAGTCTGCTGCACTGTTGGTGCCACCTGTGCCTACTCATCCTCGCCTCCTACCAATCACTTTGATAGTTGCTTGGTACAGTAAAATGTTTCTAATACAAGATGTTCTTGAGCAGATAGAGAACTGTATTGGGGGGAAAACAATTACATTTTCAGAAGAAAGCAGGAGGAGAAAATATTGCACCAAAGTCTTAAACACTGTACTTCCAAATAAGTACAGAGGATTGCAGTCTTCTAGCCTACTGTTATGCACGTTTACTGATAAGAGGTTTCTGGTACAGCTCACATGCATTCACAGACTGGTTTCTTTTTTTATAGCTGTTGATACATGCTCTGAGCCTTAGGGGTAGGGTGGGTCAAATAGCAGAGTTCAAGGAAGAGGCCACATGCTTATAAATCAAGCGCAACAAGGAACACGTATGCATAGCTGAGCCTCAGCTGACTGTAAATCACAATACATTGCGGCGCATTTGGTGGGTGCTTGAGGTTCAAGCTTCAACGGCCAATGCGTGCTTCAATTTCAACATCGCAATGAGATCTTCTCACGGTTTGGGGGGTAGAAAAAAAATCAACTAACTTTACATAGGGAGAGGGAAGCCCATCCCGCCGCGCCGCCAGAAGAATTAAGCCCGCAAGGCCATATAATCTGATTTTACGGCAGGCTGAGCATCTTCTGAAAAGCCCAGGAGCCAACAGGCAAACGGCGGAGCCAGAGACTCGGTCCTCAAATATGTGCGACTCTCGGGGGCCGAAGCAAAGAGACGCGAGCAGGTTGAACAGGCTAAGCCGCTCCGCCGAAGGCTGCGAGCGAGTGGATTTTCCCCAAGGAATGGAAACGGGAGACAGATCGCGAGGTGGCCCCACCCTCCCCCAGTAGGGGACCAGCAGGGGAAAATAAAAGTGCCGGGTGATTCGCCCAGCGGGTGATTCCCAACTTGTGGAAGGCGCTGCCCAGCGCAGGACGGGGCCCACAATACAGAGGTCCGAGGAAACCAAGGGAGAGCGAGAGACGTTCCCAGCGACCCAGCGGGAGAAAAGAGGCATCTGTTGCGGCTCCCGCGAGGGAAGCGGGCGGAGCGGGGTAGAATTGTGTGAAGCGGCGGCGGGACTGGAGAGAAGCGGGGTTCTGGGGCTCCAAAAGTAAAGGCAGAAGGCAGGTAAATCGCACGGGACACCACGGAAACGGTGTCCGTGTGGGAGGCAGGGAGAAAGAGCGACCCGAGAGTCCATGGCGCGCATACTCCCTTACCTGGCCGAGTCTCCGCTCGCTTAAGCCGGGACAGAAACAGCCGAGCAAATCCTCTTTCCCGAGTCCAGCCCCTCCGGCGGCGGCGGCGGCTGTGCGGCTTCTTTCCGCCTTCTCTCGGCGCTGGCAGAACTACTGCTGCCTCCCGCGGCGCAAGGTCACCCGCTCCCCTCCAGTGGGCGAGCTGGCCCCTCGGTGTCGTCGTGCAGCATTCCGCTTCCCTCTTCTGGCTCCGGGTTTCGTAAAGCGCCCCTCACGGCCGCGGCCCCCCGCGAGGGTTGCAGCAAGTTGCTGGCTCGCTCGCGCCTGCCTTCCCTCTCGGCGGACGCACTAGGAGCCTCGGCTGGCACGGCGCGCGCGCGCGCACATACCTCTCCCAGCTGAGCTCCTGGCAGAAGAAATGCGACGCTTCGCTTGGTCTCCGCAACCTGCAGCCTCGCCTCAGCGCACCGGCCCGGAGCGCCCGGCTCGCGCTCCTCCCATTGGCCAGCCCCGCCTCCCCAGCCCCAGCCCCGGGCTCCGCCCCGCCCCCCGCTATGCCAGGTATGGGCAGAAGTACAACAGAGCAGCGGGGGAGAGCAGGAAGCGCCGTTGGCTCCCCTTCCGCTGCCAACCAGCAGATTCCCAAAGTTTGGAGGAAGACGAGCTTGCGTTTCTTTTTGAAATCGATATCCGTGGCAGAAGGCGGGTTTTGGAATCGTTCCCTAGCTCTAGGAGAGCTTTCCCCTGAGGCCAATCACATTGCATCCAGAGCATTGCCAAGTTTTCCTGGGTCTTTCCCCATAGCTTTTAGGTAAACAAACACCTGATCAAAGCCAGCGCTTACCTCTTCCAAGGCCACTTCCTTGGGAGTTTGGGACTCTTAATTACCTGGTGACAAATGAGGCTACCTCTCGCACCAGGAATCCTGGCTCTACAGCACCGGCAGATCCACTTGGTAGGTTGAATCAGGAATCTGCACTTCCTTGTTCGAAGGTTTTGAAGTTATTTTCATAAGTGACTCAGCAGAAAGAATATAACAGAAGTAGGGAGCTTTCCATGGGCCTAATTGGCAGGAGTCCTATTTCGGTCTGGAGGGGCTGTGCTCCCCAAGCCACAACCACCCATCCCATGCCTGGTGTCATACATGGTCAGGCATGGGGCAGGTAAACACACTGTGGCAAAAGTGTTGTTATTCGGTGACATATAAACTTTGCATGTGCAAGCTCCACTGAGATTCATTCCAAAAAAATCTTGGTTGGATGTTCCACTGAAATTAGTGGGACTTTATACTTCCCATAATGTATGTTTACAGTTGGGATATTAATGTTATAGTCTTAGCTTTGTCTCTATCTCAGACTGAATTACCTAATCCAGTTCCACCCCATACTCCTGCAATAAGTCATGGCAAATATTTGCCCTTGCATTAATCAGAGCTGGATCAAATCCATTTCTCATTCTTCCTCCTCTTATTGCTAGAAACTGCAATGCATTCCAGGAACTCTAGAGTAGTACATTTAACCTAGTTTAACAAAACAAGGGCAAATTTACATTTGTTTAGTAAAAAGAGACAAAGACTTGTTGAATGGCATAGGTCAGCATAGCCATAGTACTCTATATTACTAGCTACATAATTAGCTGCTAACACTTGCGTATGAAGTCACCATCTTATGTGATGATAATAACAAGAGGCAGGGTTGCATATATGTTGCAGTTGTTTAATGCAGCCTTCCCTTCAGATGTTTTTGGACTCCCAACTCTCTTCACCCTGACTATTGGCCCTGTCAGCTGGGGCCCAGTTATGTGGGCTTTCAAAAAAAAAAAAAAAAATTGGTGCAAATTAGGCTATTATGTAAAGGGAACTTTTGCACTGAAAAATTCTCAGTTTGCATCAGAAAAAATCTGATATCAGAAACCACAGGAAGTGATCTAATCTAGCATGTTTAAGTTACTTGTATTTAGCAGACAAGGTTAAAAACGTGGAAACTGCCAAACTTGCCTAATGTATTTGCAGTTTGTGTCTGTCCATTGTTACTAATGAATGTATGAAATGGGAAAAATTCCACAGGAAAATTCAGCACTCTAAAAATTTCCACCCCAAATCACTACGGAGGCTTCTGTAAGTTGTTACCAAAACATCTGTAGAGCACCAGATTGTGAAATCTAGTGTAATCCAATCTAGTACTTGCTTACTTGGAAGTAAATCTGAGGTCAATATGATATTTTGCATACTAAGTGTACTTAGGTGTGCAGTCTCACAGTACAGGATTTTTTATACACATGTGACAAATTGCAGTTAAAATACAATTAAAAATTCATCCATGAAAGCATTTATTGAAAGATATGCACAAGTTGAGCATAGTACTGTAGCCTTAGTTTTCTTCCCATTATGTTAAACAAGTGCTATCTTCACATTAGCAGCCCCAAGCACTGGACAGTGAATATAGATCCACTCCACTAGATTATTATTATTATATTTTCTAAAGCAATAAAAGTACATTCAGTGTCTGTTTTCAAATTGAAGAATCCTTCATACAAGTAAATTACAGTCAATTTGAAACACTTTTTGTGAAAGGGGAAAGAGAGGTGGAGGGGGGAAGGGGAAAGAGCGAGGTAGATGAGGGAGACATTAAGCTTTCATTCTTTACATATAGTATATGAGTGGCACATTTTTTTTCTCAGCATCACGTGGATAGGTGTCTTATTTTTGCTGGCAGAGTAAGAGATCACAGGAGCCAGGGTGTGGTTGGTTGCAGTTGATTGGTTGCAGTGTGTTTTGTTGATGTGTGTGACATGGAGGCGTTGCTGGGTTAATTTAGCCATATTGATTCATATGATGTCGGGGAGGATCAGTCACTGTCCTGTTGGCCTGTGTATGTAATAAAAGGGAGCCATTCTGGGGTGAAGGCACCTTCCTTTATTTGTCTTTGTGATAGTTTCAGTTTGTTAGCTTTTCTAGTAGGGTGGTTTTCCATACACTTTGGTACCAGTGATCCATGGACACTCCTGATAGTTCCCTCCAGTGTCTAGTTATGACACTCCTAGCTGCTGAGAGCATGTGACTTATGAGTTATCTGTCATGTAAGTGTGCATTATTGCCTTGGGAAATATTTAGTATGGACTATTCTAGAGTTGCTTCTATTACTTGTTTTGTTGTTTTGCAGATTTCTTGTAAGACTGATACCCAAAAGGATTGAATTTTAGGGCATTCCCACCACATGTGGAGGTGTGTTCTCATGGTGGTGCAGCCTCTCCAGAACCTAGGTGAAGTTCCTGGGTGCATCACTGCCACCTTATGTGGTGTTAGGCAGTGGCAAAGTGGCATGCTACAGCATGAGGGGCGGAGACCAGGTGAGGACGTGGCATAGCACTCCTGGGGGCGTGGTATGCTGCACATGGGGGTGTGGCGTGCGTCCTGGGGGCATGGCATGCCGCATGCGAGGGCGTGGCGCCCAGCATGGTGGGGGTGCACGGTGCGTGTCCGGCGAGCAGCTGTGATGATACCCCCCCTCCCAGCCCCCCCAGCCCCCCGTTCCTCTGCCAGTGGTGTTAGGTACTATCTGTAGATAAGTTTCAAAGTGAATTCCCTCCTCTTGCCTGAGAAGGGTTTAACGGGTGGGTTAGTGCACAGTTTCGACCATTGGGTTGGGTTTATTTCATACCCTATGTTGTGTTCCCATTGGTCTTTCACTCCACTAGCATTTTAAAGTAAAATATCATCATTTTCCCCCCTTTGGAGCGAGCCCCTGCTTGTTCTATTTATGGCACAGATATTGCTGGCTTTCAGTTTTGTTTAATATCACTAACAGCTTTTTAAAAGCCTCACAAGGAAAAAACAAACCAATAGTACAGATCCTTCAGTACCATGAGAGATTAAAGCTGCAATCCAAACTCCCTTACACTGACTGTGGGGTGCTTGGATTGAGCAGAGGCATCCTTCCGCTCACTTCTGCCAGCTCAGCTGCATTTCCACTGGTGCAGATCTCCCATTCCTTTCAGTCTTCAAACAGGAAAGCAGGTGGAAATTGCACTAGCAATATTCCTGCAAAGAAGAAGCCCCAAAATAGCATGGTCCGAGGGTGAGCCTGGGTTGCCCTGAGATCTGCTAGAACTAAGTTGTTGCCACAACTGGTGCTGGCTAATGTAGGAACCAATCCCAGCCTGGAGCTGACACAGGGATTGGGTCCAATCTGTCTTCCCTCCCACCCTTTTCACCACTGAGTGGCCAGGCTGTGCATGGGACACTAGCTCCGTTGCTCTGCAGAGCCAGAAGCAGCAGAAAATTCAAATTGCTCTGTAAGTTACAAAGTGATTGCTCTGAGAAGTCCCCAGGGAAAAGTATATAGGTCTGAAATTGTTCAGATGATACACAGTTGTTCCAGTTAAGAACATTAAGAACATTTTGGCCCATATTTGAATACTGACATGGTTTGGCATCTCGTTTCCTGCCCTGGGGACTTTTTATTTCTGAGAAAAGTCAAATAAGACGTAACATGATAGAAGTGCATAAAATGATGCATGGCATGGGAAAATTAAATAGAGAAAAGTTTTTCTCCCTCTCTCATCACACTGGAACTCATGCACATCCAATGAGGCTGAACGTTGGAAGATTCAGAAAAATTCAGGACAGATAAGAGAAAGTACTTTTTCATGCAGCACTACCCCAGGAGGCACTGATGGCCACCAATTAAGATGGCTTTAAAAGAGGTTTAGGCAAATTCATGGAGGATAAGCCTATTAAGAGCTACTAGCCAAGATGCCTATGCTCTGTTTCCACAATCAGAGGCAGTAATGCTTCTGAACACCAGTTGCAGACCTCAGGAGAAAGTGCTTGGGTCCTTCTTGGGAGTTTCCCATAGGTGTTTGGTGGACCACATTGAGAACAGGATGCTGGACTTGATCGGCCATTGGCCTGATCCAGTAGGCTCTTCTTATGCTATTATACTCTGTACCTTTAGCTGCACACAGGAATAAATAAGCAGGTAAAGGCAGATTTTCCCAGCATGGAAATAGGTACAAAGAAGGGGAAACTATCCCTTGTTGATTTTTGCCTCTCATGCCACAGTTTAAGGCATAGAGTCTCCTGTGTCCATAAAAAGAGATCACAACCCTCAGTTCCCTTTAAACAAAGCGCCTCTAAAACAATGATAAATGTTAACTTGCACACACAACTAAGGCTAAGTATTCCATTGGCAACAGAATGACACTGTAATTGGAGTTGATGTGAGCTGACACATGGAGAGTGCTTTGCTGTAATCCTACCAGCATCTGCAAGAAAACAACCTGATATACCACCTGAGCTGCTGGCAGTCAGCAGCTGACACCTTTATTTTTACCTGAGTCAAAAGTACACTTCCTGAGTTTGATCCAGGTTCTATCTAAGCTAGTAGCAAAACAAGGAAGTGACTCAGTGGCTCCATCTGAGTGGCCTATTCAAAGAATCAATCAGTTACTTATGCGAGTATTATTTGAATGTCATAAGCAATTAGGTGTCATAAGCAATTATGGGATTCCCTACCACTAGAGAAAAGTCTGTTTTCAGAGCAGAAGTCTTTGAACCAAACCAGGTGTGGTGAAGAATATCAGAATTTCCTGCTTTTTTATTTTTTAAACTAAAGGGAATGAGGAGAATTGGATTAGGTGATAATGTTTATCCCCATGCTGTTTTCCTAAACCAAATTCCACTCCCAAAGCTGTTATTTGTCCTATATGGGGAGAAAAACATACAGGTACTTGAATGGTGTTTGCATGCTTTCCCCCATGGGAGACAGAGCAGCTTTTGGGAGGGTTGATTAAAAATAGCTTAACAGATTGTGGTTTTGCTATTGGTTTTAAGCATCTTATTTCCCTGATGTGGAGAAAATCTTTATCTCAATCAACACCTCCCCCACCCTATAGACCTGCTTTGATCTGTAAAAAAGAAAAAGCTGTGGGATATCTTAATCATGGATCTCCTGTATCAAAGTGTAACTTGTAAATGTCTGCTTGATGCAACCCACTTCCTCTTCTTCATTATCCCTAAATTTGAGCTTTGCGAACAGAACAGGTATTTCCATGGAGAATTCCTAGTCTTACCATCTTGCTCTAATACAGTTCAGAAATACTGTTCTTGATTTGCGCTACTGCTACTTGTTTGCCAGCTCCGGCGGGAAGGTAAACAGTGTTTCCGTGCGCTGCTCTGGTTCACTAGAAGCAGCTTAGTCATGCTGGCCACATGACACAGAAGCTGTACGCTGGCTTCCTTGGCCAGTAAAGCGAGATGAGCGCCGCAACCCCAGAGTCGTCTGCGACTGGACCTAACAGTCAGGGGTCCCTTTACCTTTACCTTTACAACTGCAGTGCTTACACTCCAAAAAATAGGTGCATGTGTATGATGCAATGACCAGCTCAGGGGCAGGGTCTCTTTGGGTTCTTTAGACCACATTGTTTATTTCCATGGAGGGAAACAGCAAGCCTGTTTTACCAAAATTGCTTGGAATAGCCACTTGAACAAGAGAATGTCAAAATGTCAGAATGATTAAATCATTCTGGTTTATATGATTCTAGGTTGTAGATATTTTTTTCCAAGGGGAAATCCTTGCTGCACATTGATTTGGATTATAATCAAAAGGAAAAGCCAACAGGGAGTTTTTGTTGAATGCAGCAAGATAAACCTGCTTCATAAAAATAATTAAAAGCCTGTGTTTCGCTGACGATAAGGCGGTGCCATAAAACTGTCGCCTTTCTTGGCAGCAATCAACATGGGGGCTTGAAAAAATAATCTCTGTTTAGAGAACTGCCAGGAATGAAATGTGTCTACTTGATGTTTTCTAAACTCCAGTCATTTGCTAAAGCCTTTAAAGATTAGGGTTTTAAAGAAGCTGAGCCCCTGTCTCAAAAGATTTTGGGCTGGTCCTTAAATTCAGGTACATGTTTTCCGAAATCTAAATCATACAAGCTAAAGAAAGAAGCAGGTAGGGAGGCAGTAAGAACAAGCTTCAAGAAAAATCAGGATCCTTCCCACTATGGCAAAGGACTAAAATAGCTTCCCTGTCATAGCAAGTGGACAATTGTCCTCTGCTTGATCCTTTGGAAAACTGAGTGTGGTCTGCCAGTTTCAACGCATCAGTGCTATAAGGCAAAAAAAGGACAGATGTTTTTTCTAGCCATTCTTTGTTGTGTGTTCCTACTATTTGTTTGTTTGTTTGTTTGTTTTGTTTATATACCGCCCTTTATCATAAGATCTCAGGGTGGTTCAGATACACATACTACTACTACTACTACACACACACGGGTTCAGAGCTACATGTTTCAAGGCTTAGAGTATCTGGGAGGAATGGCCCTTAAATAGGTAAAAGGTTATGAAAGGTTGAGAATTGCTCCATTTATCCTCTAGACAGATCATATATTCGATGGAGCCCTATTGCTACATTGGGTGAAAGTAGGCTGGCAGTATACTCATTTCTGCACCAATCAATATACAGTACACAAAGGGAAGTTCCAGGAGAATTCATGACGTTCTAGGAAACAGTCCCAAGTGAAGCCCACCATCTAGTCTGAGAATCACTTCCTCAAGTCAAAGTACTGTATTAGGATAGGTCACATCCACACCATACAGCACATTTAAAATGCATGGCTTTCCCCAGTGAATTATGGGAACCATGCTGGGAATTGTAGTTTTGTACAATTGTAGTTTTGGCTAATCTACAATTCCTCAGATTCTTTGAAGGAAGCCATGTGATTTAGTGCAGATGTTTGGGTCTGGCTAATAGCTAAATGTGATCTCTTGGAGCCATTGGTCTTAGCAACTTTATGAAAGGGCAGGATACAAATATATCAGATAAATAGATAACAAGCTGTGAGAGAGATTTTTCACAGACATTCTGGTAATTCAATGAAGGAGGTGATAGAAACTAGTTTATAGGTGGTTTTTGTAAAACAATTCTGTGCTTTGTTTCTCAGATGACTGGTTAGGCCACTTTTTCTGGGATTGCATGTCACACAAATGCAATATGCCATTTGCGCTAATTAAAATAAATATATTTGCTGTGTGGGCACTGTCAGGCTTATATTATGCTTTAGGGAGCGTCTTTCCTTGTTTTAAATGCTTACGTTGCAAAATGTGTATACAATGTCACTCAACTACCTTAATTGTTCCTTTAATTAATTTTTTTCTTTGCTAGTTATTTTTTTAAGTAACGTATGCATCACCCTAGAAGACATCATCCTTGAAACAGAATACAGTCTAGAAATGCATTTGGATTGATCTGCGGAGAACACGGAGCCCTTTTTCATTCTCATTACAGAACTGAACTTGAATGGGTTTAAACCTCTCTGCCCAGCATCATGAGGAGGAGGAAAATTTCACTTTGTCTGCCCTTCAGATGTTTGATCAGAAAAACAGAGAAGGTGGAATTTTCCTCCCCATTGCAGTACTCGGCTAGGACTGGCTTAAAGGCCAGTGCCACAACGTTACCTGCTGCAGATTCTACTGTTGCTAGCAAAGCTGGAGTGTTGGCAGGTCTTTAAAAAAGGCTTGGGAAGGCAGTTTTGGCCTACTGTATTTGTTTGTACAATATGCGTACCGCTTAATCATTCACCACCAAGTGGTGTACAGAAGACCTAATGGAGTAAGACTAAAGATGAGTTAAATCAGAATTAAATTAAGAAGCCTGCTGGAATAAAAACAAAAGTATTTGGTTAGCACCAGACGTTCAACCTCTACTGGACATTCCACAAATTTGAATGCCCACAATACTGAATGCAAAGCTCCTTGTGGACATGAGTTGTGCATCCGAGTCATGGGGAACCAAAACAAGTGACTCCAAAGACCTCAGTGGCTGAGCAGGGATATAAGGGATCAGGCAGTTCCTCACATATCCTGGTCCCAAGATGCTAATACAAGAACCTGCAATCTAGCCTTGTAGCATATGGGCAGCCAGTGCAAGATTTCAACCACCAGAGTTCTGTGGTGGTGATACCCTGTTCCTGTTAACAGTCTAGCTACAGCATTTTACAACCACTAAAACCTGCAGACCAGGCCCAAGGATAGCCCCACATATAGCATATTGCAACAATTGAGGTTACCAATGAATGAATCATTATGGTCATTCTATCCTTGTCCAAGAATTACTGTAGTTGGTGTACCAGCCATAGCTGATAAAAAGAACTCCTAGCCACTGAGGGTAGTTGAGCCACTAGAGGCAACATCAGATCCAGCAACATCCCCAAAATCCAAACCTGTTCTTTCAGAGGAAGTGCAACCCAATCCAGAACAGGCAACTGGCCAAACTCCCAGACATAAAAACCATCAACCCACAGTTCTTCCATCTTCCCAGGGTTCAAGCTCAGTTTATTGGCCCACATCCACACCACCAGTGCAACCAAACAATGGTCCAGAACACTAGAAATAGAGCTGCTTGGCTTGCTTAGCATTATGTCTGAACCTGAACTAACCAGACTCATTTCAAACTATCCATGAGCTTTACAAACCATAAGCAGTAGACCAAGAACAAATCCAGGTTAAAGATTGTGGATCTCTGAAGTGCAGCTGTTTAGTCCAGGTTCATACATAATGCTAAGGCAGAGGAGTCCGGAACAGACCCAATCCATAGCAGCTTCCTCCACTTACCCAACTAGCTGGGCAGGTCTCATTTCTGATTTGTTGAAGTACTGAAGGCCACACTGAAAGTTGCTACAGAACTCTGTCTGCTTCTGTCTTCCAAGGATCAGCCTAACCCAAAGATTCTCTGGAGTTAATTTCATGCAGATTAAATTCAAAGGAGAAACATATAGTAAGTATGTGAATGGCTGATGGCCAGGTGGTGAAATTGGTGGTTGATTCTGTCGTACAATGAACTTCACTTCCCAGTTGTTAAGAATTATATTTGTTTATAATGCTTATTGAGTACACAAAATATGCATTGGTGGCTCTGTTATTCAGCTGATCTACAGCTAATTTAATAATCTTGCACACAAAGTGCCTGTCCTCCAAAGCATTACCTAAACATTTAAATGCTGATACCTGGGATTCAATACATATATGAGTCCTGGTTTAAATTAAGTTTTGTTGCCTTGTGAAAGTAAGTTTGCCTAAACAACCCTCCAAGTGGTTACCTGATCTGACATCTACAGCCACAAAGCTTCTTCTGAATTTTTAACTTTGTTGCTCCCTGGCTATGCCTTCTGGTTTATTCCATGACCCTGGTGACCTGGTGATGGACCACCTCAGCTCCACACCCTTCTTTCTCATCCCTTTGGCCTGATAATTGAGTAAACAAATCTTCTAAGGAAAGGTAGGCTCCTTCTTACTGCTACTTAAGTATAACTAGAGCACCACAGATACTTTTCAGAGACAGGAAGAAACTGCAGCTCTCATTGATCTTAGCAGAGAAGTGTTTGATCAGCACTTGTAAACACACACACACACACACACACACACACACACACACACGCGAGCCCCAGGTGCTCATCACCTGCAGTTGCACAATGTTATCAGTAAATGGGTCCTTTTGTTCATATTTACCCACTCGTTGAAGGGCTAAGGGGTAAAGAATCGGATTTTAAGTATGGATTCCAAATTATTTTTGAAACATCAGAACATTTTCTATTTTAAAATTGCTTTTAGTATTCCTGCCAATTCATATCTTAACTGGAATTTATCCTATCTCGCTCCCCTTTCTGGGTTTTTAAAGGGTTCTTCTCTTGGAAAAGTAATGCACTATGTATAAGTTTATTCATCTGGACAATTAAATGCCGACATTATCTTACTGAAAAGTTATAAATGGAAAGTTTTATGTATGTATTTATTTAAAATATCCATAAACATATGTCTTGAACTTGGGAATTTACTGCATGATTTATTTAAGCTTTGAGAAACTGTGGGCAACTGACTGCAGTTTTTTCCTCACCCAGGCCCCAGCAGCAGCAGAAAAAAGAAAGAAGGGGGGAAAGCAGATAAGTTACATTGTATGGTGGACTCCTGGCTCACCACACACAGAAGATACTCTCACAAGGAAGTTTCTCTTTCTGGACAAGGCTCATATCAATGGGTGATTGTCAAAAGTTGTGTAGCATGTTGACACTGACATTCTCCTACTGGCAAAAGTCCCATGGCTGCTGCAGCCTGTTGTCAGAAGTGATAATGTTGACCCTGGGTGTTACAATGCACATTGCAGCTTGCACTCACCGTGCAGCAAACTGGATGACCTCCAGGGTCCCTTCCAATGCTATGATTCCATTTTATGAAATATGGGAAGCAAAAGGCAGCCAGGTAAGAAAAATCTCACAGGTATTTTCTTTTAACACCATCCCAGCTTCAGAGATGCTTTCGTTGCTAAAGCTCTGTAGAGCAGCATGAAAATGGATGGCGTTGCATGGATAATTTTTGTTTTGTTTTACATGCTCACGTTGAAAACACAAGGACTATTTCATGGTAGTCTCTACTGTAAGAAAACCCTGAGGTTTGATCCAAGAGCCGATGAAGTTACATAGAATACCATTTTCAGGTCACACATTTCTTTTGTGGAGTGATCCCATGCATGCCTAAACAAATATGTATTGCAAGGGAATCATAATAAGACCCCTAGACTTCTGTTGGTTTGTCCTACTTATATACTGGGATTTCTTTAAAAAGGTTATGCTTTAACAAATTGAGTGAATGGGAACCTTTTCAAAGGTTACTCTTTGGAGGCAAACTGCCATGTTGAAAGAGGGCCTAGGGCTGCAATCCTATATCCACAAACCTGTGAAAGAGCACTATTGAAATCAACAGGCCTTGCTTCTAAGTATAGATGTATAGGATGGTCATGTGAGACTTTAAGTGGAAGCATACATAGAATTGCAATGTAAAAGGAATGCTTTACAGTGCATTTTTGATCACGTCTACACAAAAGTCAGTCCTAGTTAATTCAGTGAGGCCTACTCCCTGGTAAGTGGGGTTAGGATTGCACCCTTAGACGTTAAATGCAATAAGGTCACCACTTTCAGTGAAGCTTGTTTTCACTTAGATGTGTTTAGGATTGTAGCCTGTGCTAAAAAACCAGTTTGTGAAGAAAAACAAAGCTGAAGCAACAGAGCTGGTAACAATCCACCCCCACACAGGGCCCACCAGTGTTGGTTTTTCACAGGTACCAACCAGCATGCATTCCCGCCACCCCCCTTCCTGGGACATAGCAGGATTCATTATGTTACTGAGTATGGGAATGCAAACAGCTTCAGTGTGTCTGCCTGCAAGGAAGCTGATGACCTTAGCCATCTGGATCTTTCAAGCAGTTAGCAATGCAGTCACACTAATTTAGTTAACGTTTTTAAAAGACTCTCCAGGAGAAGCTTCCTCCTTCCCAGGGGCACTGACAACAGTGACCCACTGACCCTCTCTTGTACAGCTAGGTTCAAAAGCATAAAGCTGCAGCTGTTCAGAGTTTTTCTTCCCTCCCCAGTGACAGTGTTATGGGAGGACTAGGGCTACTGGAACAGCGTTACTGTTTATCTAGCACTGACCTCTCTTCTCCAAACATGAAGAAGCCACTTCAGCACAGCACAGCACAAGCCTGTCTCAGCACTTGCTTAGATACCTTCCCTGATTCTCAAAATGCTTCTCTGCTCTAGTACCAAGTCCTGCATAAGGATAGAGTTGATAATTCAGATCCTGGGTGTGTATCCCAGAAGTGAGCCATGAGAAATGCTGCCTGTTTTGAAGCTGTACTGCGCCACAAAACTTTACAAAAGCATGATCTGTTGCGGTACTGCATACTGAACCCTTCTTAAGGGGCTTTTAATAGAACGGGCCTCTCATACTTGCCTAGTATGGTTTAGTCCCATGGGCTGGCCCTCTCTTAAGCCTAAACAACAACAACAACTGCTTATAAATCTGCCTGTCTCTACTGAGTGCTGACCTGAGATTGGAAAAACCAAAGTACTCTATCCCTGGAACCCATAGGTAAAGAGAGAGTATTATACCATCCAACCATGGGTGTAGCCAGGATTTTTGTTTGGGGGGGGGACCAGGACTTTTGTTAGGGGGGCCAGAACTGATGTGATTAGTCAGTTAAGTATTTCTATTGTTTTACTTGATCTAGGGGGGCAGCTGCCCCCCTGGCTACGTCCATGCATCCAACTTTGTTTGCTGCCTATCTCTTGTGCTAACGAAGCAGAATGAGTAGTATTCCAATCCTTAAAGCTTCTGTAGCATTAATGGGCAAGTACACAGCAGTGAACCAGGAAATCTTGAAGGCCCATCTCACCTTTGCTATGAGCTCATTAAGTAGATTTAGTCAAGCCTCTTTCTCATATTCAGTCCAACTCCGTCTGCAATTAAGAATAATAATACTGACTTAGCTTTCTGGGTTGTTGTAACTCTTGGAAAACTACTGGAGGATACTTCTCTTAGCTCTTCTAGTGTGGATGTCTGTTTTATCCTCCTCACCCATGAGCCTATCAGTCGGTTGCAACAGCTGGAAAGCCACCTGCCATGTTGTATTGGGAACAGTGGTTCCCAACTGGTGGTACATGTAGCCCACCCAGGGGGTCCATGGCACCACTGGCATAACAAAAAGGTATTCTTTGTTACCAAATACCGAAGTTAGTCTCAAACATGCAGTATATACTTAATCTTGGCAACAGAATTCCCAGACTCCACCTTTTTAAGCAGGTTGTAATTATTTACAACAGGATTCATCTAATGAGGCCCATCAGTGAAAGCAGTGCACAGAGACTTCCGCTTATGCAACGGTGCTTTTCCCTCCTCATCTTCCTATGTGCTTCAAAAATTGGATGAGGGTGGAATCCTCCATAACAAAACAGGGGGGTGGAAGGGGTGGTTCCATTGGGCACGATGATATGGAACATTCAACACCACACAATTTTGAATTTGTTCCTGAGTTTCTAAATACCGTCTATCATCAAAAGTGTTTTCAAAATGGTTTGCATATAACGTTTTAATATAATAAAGCACATTATTGAAAGAGTTGTAGAAACTAAAACGGAATCTTAAAAAGTCAGCAATCTAAGATCTTAGCTCCCTGAAAGCATGAAAGAACACACAAAGTTTTTTACCTATCTCCGAAAACAGGAGGAGGATGTAAAATTACCTACCTACCCAGGGAAGGCATTCTCTAAATCCAGGGCCACCACAAAATAGCTCTGATCTTAGTTGATGGCAATCTAATACTGAAATAAAGAAATCGTACCTGACTGATTATAAAGCTTGGGGGGGGCGGTATTATAAGGATAAAGGAGAAACTCAGATCTGGTAGCCAATAAAGCAGTTTCAAAATTGGCACAATATTTTATGCTGCCTCTGCCTAACAACAATTGGGCACCTGCATTCAGAAGTACATAGAGCATTGTTGAACACTGACCCCAGAGAGGTTTGCTGGTGCCCTGCTTTATTTTGGTGTCAGGCACCAATCTTTTTTATTTTCCAGGATGTTTTAGATGAAGTTTTAATCCTACTAGTTGTTTTATGCTGCTTCTATAATGTTGCAGCATTTAGCTTATTTTTGTTTGTTTACATTTTTAAAAAAGTCTTTATGTAAACTGCCCTGGGAGTATGATTGAAGTACAGTATAAAAATATTGTAAATATTAAAGAGAACCAATCTGGAAGGTGACTAAGGAATGGCATTTACCATTTAATGACATCCCTCACATGCCCTGCTCCAGGTTCCTCCTCTGTCAGGAAGTTTACCTGGGACATACCCACCTAAGGAAGGTTTACCTTCTCTCTCCTGATACTTAGATGCCATGCAATGGCTAGACTTTTACAAACTGCTTTTGGGATTCTCTCTTCAGTATTTCTTGATTTGCTGGTCCTATTTTCTTTTTCTTGACACTGAATGTAATAGTTATGAAACTGTGTATTATGAATGTTTATGTAAACAACCAAATGGTTCTGGTAATTCCAAAATACACTTATGAGAAGCATCAATACTTTTTGCAACATTAAAACAACAGCAAACAACCAAGTTCCAAAGAAATAAAATTAATTCCAGGACTAGGATAAAAAACACCAATATCCGATGAACTGAGGAAAATAATAAAATAAGAAAAGATGGCTTCAGAACACCTTGCTCTAAATGTAACTGTACTGTTTCTCTCCTCCTGCCCCTTTTAGCTTTAGTCTGTGCTTTGGGTGCTACAGTGATGTCATGTTTTACAGACCTAGTTAATAGCCTCTGAAATGATGGCCTACACCCTGTGTTTATGTTTGATTCATTCTTTCAAATTGCTGCATGAAAGGACAAGGTTATTATTATTTCTGTGGAAGGGGAGGTGGGGGAATTAGTTGCCTAAAGTCAACCAGACATTTGGGACAGGGGAAAATCTAGACCTTTTTACTTTTAAATCTATGATGATTGACCTGTAGTTAGCAGCATTAGCATACCTTCTAGTCATTCAGTTCATACTTGTTTCAAGCACAAGATGGGAAGAAGCAACCTGCTCATAAGCAATTGTATTCTTGCCAACTTATTTTTAAAATGAACTACATTTTCCTATTGATGGCAGAAGCCAGGACAGGCCTGTGGCCAAGGAGTGGCCTCCCTCCTTGCCATTACATCGCTGGCCCTCTCAGCAATATCTTTATTGGCTCCTTTGTGTACAACCCCAACGCTAATTACCACCAAAGCTAAAAAGCCAATTCACATTTAATTTAAAACAGAGGCACAAGTTTCCTCTGTTCTGGTAAATGGCAGCATGGGCTGCAGTTTAGTCCATTGGATCACTTAGTTATATGCACAGATCAACTCCCTTATCTGCATGTGAGCTAGCACTGAGAAAGTGTTTATTACAGAATTGGAGCAATTCACTTGCCATCTTTGCTCTCCAGATGAGCCCCTAAAACCCATCTTCCCCATCCCTGCCTTTCTGCCACTCTGCCATACTCCCTGACTCCAAACTCTGGCATAACTCCTTCTTATGCCTTTCAAAGACACCGAACCTAGATTATATCATCCCTTAGGGGTAGGGGATGGACAGAGAGGTATGCTACTGCCCTCTTCACCCCCCCCCATTCAGAATATCCCAGAGTGGCCCTGTACCAAGCAGCCATGTTCTACCACTAGCTCCTATTGAGATACTCTCTTATAGAAGTCCAAGACCTGAGCCAGGTATTGCCCTAAGGTAGGGTTGCCATATGTCCTCTTTTTCCAGGACATGTCCTCTTTTTCAGGGATAACATTTCTGTTCCAGTGGATTTTTTAAATTTGCCAAAATGTCTGGAGGTGCGGGAGCGGGCTACCTTATATGTTGGATACGCAGTACTACACAACCAAGTGCAAAACATATACATACTGTGTGAATTTTGCATGGTGCAGGAAAGGACCAGGTCCTTGATTTTGTATATTTTGAAGGGACACTGCAGAATGTACCTGCTCCTGTACCCCCTCCCCTCCCCCCTGCCCCCTGTCCTCTTTTTCGCTCTTCAACAACCCTATAATGATAGTTTTATTGTCAGAAAACTGATACCAAAATCCTGAACAGCAGAGTTGACCTAATGTCTTAGATGATATTTGAGCCTCTTACATTATAAGAGAAGGTCTCAATTATTAACTATGTATGGTTTTTAATTTTAAATATAACAGTGAATTCTAATTTCCAGCAACTTCTTTTAAAATTGCACCAATTTTATTTTCAGATGGAGTGCAAGCATTCTGAGATGAAGCAGGTATGCTGGAAGGAGATCTCCCATTAAAAATGCAGGAGACTGAACTAAGTGAGATCATTATTTGACTGAGGTCAGTCCACTTATCTATAAAATGAGTATGATACTGATCTCACTTGTTGGGGTGTGGACAGAGAACAATGTGAAGACATTTTGAGGAGAAGGCAAAGGGTTGTTATTCTTACATTGCAAAGCAGGCTACTGATTGTTAATAATAAGCAAGCAGATGATACATAGTAGTTATTTCAGTCATATCTGATTTCTAACCCTCTGTTAATGACATTTTATCTTCTTGTCCTTTGAGAGAGATGCCTTCTACCCCAACAGCTTTTTACATCCACTTTCTGGCCTGTAGTAATTTAGGGTGGAACCCTGCATGCTTACCTGGGAGTAAGGCCTATTACTTTTTTCTTCTGAATAGACAAGCCCTTTGGAAGGGAACTCTGGAAGGAGACTTTCCAGCTGTTGTTAAAGCATAGCCAAGAGTCACAGATGATGGATGTAAGAGTCCATTAGCCATTTGTGCACGTTAAATTGCATCACAAAAAAATCATGTGCAGCACTACCCAGCAAGGAGAAGAGATCCTTACTAAGGGTGAAAAATAACTTTTCCATAATCAGATTTATCACAGATGGAATGTGAAAAAGGGATGTCCATCAGCATCATTGGGAAATGTGTCTGACTGACAGTTGATTTGGTCTGGTTTAAACACAAGACTGCACATCTTCAGTTCGAGCTGTACTGATATACCTAGCCGAGCAAGGTCTCTCTGAAGTGCCTACAGACAGAATCCAGATGTTTCTGCATGCAGAGCCAAGGAGGACAGCAGGGTCACCAACAGAGTAGGCAAGAGCTGGGGTTGAAACAAACCTGTTCAGTTTCATAATTGGGGGGAGTAAGCTGGGACACGTAAATCTTCTCTGCAACTCTGTCTATGAACCTTTTGAGTTCTGCAATAAGCAGCAGTCATCGCACTATAATATTGCTTAATAAGAGGTAAGTCATAAATTAAAATCATTAAAGTCATAAATTAAAAGTTTGGTGTCCTTAATTCGACGACAATAAATAAAGCAACATATTTATTGTTGTTGAATTAAGGGCACCAAACTCTGGGAAATTTTAAATTATGACTTACCCACCTGGCACGGGGGGCATATGCAGAAATTATCGAAGGTGATGATGCTGGGCCTACTCTGTTGCTGTTTTTTAAATAAAACAATTCCTGATGACTGGTGGCTATGAATTCTTGGAAGAAAACCAACTAATTTATGTGCAACTACAGGAGATACTATAGGGACACAGGTGGCGCTGTGGGTTAAACCACTGTGCTGCTTGGGCTTGCCAATCGAAAGGTCGGCGGTTCAAATCCCTGTGAGGGGGTGAGCTCCAGTTTTTCGGTCCCAGCTCCTGCCAACCTAGCAGTTCGAAAGCACACAGTGCAAGTAGATAAATAGGTACCACTCTGGCAGGAAGGTAAACGGCGTTTCTGTGCACTGCTCTGGTTTTGACAGAAGCAGCTTAGTCATGCTGGCCACATGATCTGGAAAAACTGTCTGCGGAAGTGGACAAATGCCAGCTCCTTCTGCCTTTAAAGCAAGATGAGTGCCACAACCCCAGAGTCATCCGTGACGCAACTGGACTTATTTGTTAGGGGTCCCTTTACCTTTACCTTACAGGAGATACTATACCTACTATGTTATAATGTTTTAACTAATTAAAAAGAGATAGATCTAATGGGGCAAACTGACATTTCTCAATCTGTCATTTTCTGTAAGTGGGAGACTGAATATTTAGAATTTAGAATTCATCGAAACTTCTTAAGTTTAAGAATTCACTCTAGTGGCTAATTCTGTAAACTGTAAATCCGTATTAAGGATGAAACCTCAGCTACAAGCAATAAATAAAACCTTCTAAAATCTAGAAGGACAATATTTCTGCTAAGACAGAAGCAATGTCAGGGACAGGACTAAGGGGCACCAGTATATGTCCTGGGAGCTGTGAAACAGGATTAAAGAGAAGATCTTAAATAGAGAGTGATAAAATTTATTTTTTCACACTTCTGTTCCTTAACTCCTCCTCCTTACCTTTAAAGCCCTAAATGGCTTGGGACCCAAATATCTGAAGTGCCTGCTCACACACCAATCTTGCACATGCTGTAGTTTGTTTTGAAGTTGTGAAGAATTATCTGCTGTTTTCTTGTCTTTTGTCTTATATGTTGTATGTTGTACAACACCCTGTAATCTGATATTATTATGAAAAATTATAAAAAATGTTCAAAACAAACAAGCTCTAGAGATGAGAGAAAGTGATGACAAACATGCCAGTCGAGTTGCTGTCAAATTCTCTTCCAGATAGAATCTGGCAGTGAAACAACAGTTCTATTCATGATGTAGTGGCAAAACAAACAAACTGGCACTTACTAGAATCCAGTACTGTTCTATCAAAAGACATCCATGTCATGCTAAGTGCTGCATATGTACAAGGAAGCTTCTTTACTGATGTGGCAATGTTGTGTTGGCAAAGAGGCCTGAAGTACAGGACTGAGGTGAGATTGCAGAGCTGTGCACCACACACATTCAGGAAGGCTATGCATGGCCTGGGATGATCTTCGCTCTCACTGCACCTGTGCAGAGCCCACCAGAGCTTTGTCAATGTTGGTAATGTCATCATTGACCAGTTGCCAGAAGTCTCTGTGCATCTTCACTGATGCTTAGCAGTCCTTTACAGGTCCTGGAACAGTAATTCCAGAATCTTGCTGAGCTTTGGATCAAATACGGGAGCTGGTGTAGAATTAATTAGAATAAAAATCTGGTTCTGACAAAAACTTTGTCCAGTGCAGAATCTGCCTACTTGTAATTAACATTCATAAGGTCAGATAAGTGAAGGAGAAGGCACCAGGTGATGCCTTGATACAGAGACCAGGTATTGCTTCCAAGTACTTCAGTAAGAGGACTCAGAAAGTTGCAAAAAGACTGATTTGCTGGTCCTTTCAACAATTCTTCTTCTTCTTCTTCTTCTTCTTCTTCTTCTTCTTCCTCCTCCTCCTCCTCCTCCTCCTCCTCCTCTTCCAAATACCTGGTACCATTGGCATAGCCAGGGGGGCAGCTGCCCCCCTAAATCAAGTAATTAAATAAAAATACTTGACTAACTGACCAATTGCATTGCAAATAAACTTGGTTCTGCCCCCATAAAACAAAGCTTGCCCGCCTAAAAGAAATCCTAGCTATGCCCATGAAAGTGTAAAAAGGTAAAGGTGAAGGACCCCTGACAGTTAAGTCCAATTGTGAATGACTCTGGGGTTGCGGCGCTATCTCGCTTTACTGGCCGAGGGAGTTGACGTTTGTCCGCATACAGTTTTTCCGGGTCATGTGGCCAGCATGACTAAGCCGCTTCTGGCGAACCAGAGCAGCGCACGGAAACGCCGTTTACCTTCCCGCTGGAGCGGTACCTATTTATCTACTTGCACTTTTATGTGCTTTCGAACTGCTCGGGCGTGGGGATTCGAACCGCCAACCTTCCGATTGGCAAACCCAAGGCTCAGTGGTTTACACCACAGCGCCACCCTCATCCCGAATGAAAGTGTAGGCACCCTGAAAATGTTTCTGGCACAGAAGATATACTTCCTCGTGAATAGAAGAGGCGCAGGGCTCTAGAGGGATGAAGAAGAAAAAGAGTTTGGATTTGATATCCCGTTTTATCACTACCCGAAGGAGTCTCAAAGCGGCTAACATTCTCCTTTCCCTTCCTCCCTCACAACAAACACTCTGTGAGGTGAGTGAGGCTGAGAGACTTCAGAGAAATGTGACTGGCCCAAGGTCACCCAGCAGCTGCATGTGGAGGAGCGGAGATGCGAACCCAGTTCCCCAGATTACGAGACTACCGCTCTTAACCACTACACCACACTGGCTCTCTCAGACCTGAACTCTTGTGATGAAACTGCAATGGTTGAATTATTCTCAAACACTTCCAAAAGGAGCAATGCGCTGTTGCAACTCTGAGAGATGCTACATGCATTGTATTTTTTTCAGTACATACATGAAACATTCATTATCTACATACACCTAGGTGTGAACCTAATAAATATGTGCTTGCACAACTATGTAACACTCAGACAGAAGCAAGGTCAAGGAGCCTGGACTGGCAGTGGCTTCCTGCCAGCTCAAATATAAACTACACATGACCATGGAAGATTCATATCTTTAAACATGGATCTACCTTTTTTAAAATGTAAAGCAGGGATAAGGAGATGGAACTGCTTAGAATCCATTTTAACAGCATTTCCATCCAAAAGCAGCTTAATCCATCATTAACTTAAGCATCTGTCTGACAGGTAGAGTGGCTTGGGACAATTATTTTCCAGCCTTGCTGAATGCATAATATGAAAAAAAGGATGTAATAAATACACAGCATTCATGATAGATACCCCAAGGCATAGGACAATATTATTCTCACAAAGAGCTGGTGTTTGTCTCCCTGTCACATTTGGATGAGCAATCAAAAGGGAAGGAACAAGCACAAGATGCCATTGCTTCCTTTTAGTCACATCTTCAAAAGCTTTTGTGCATGTATAATCAGCAAAACAAAGTAAAAGAAGAAGAAGAAATAGGTTGGCTATGACTACAATCAGAAGGCTGATCGCCGAAGAATTGATGCTTTTGAATTATGGTGCTGGAGGAGACTCTTGAGAGTCCCATGGACTGCAAGAAGATCAAACCTATCCATTCTTAAGAAAATCAGCCCTGAGTGCTCACTGGAAGGACAGATCGTGAAGCTGAGGCTCCAATACTTTGGCCACCTCATGAGAAGAGAAGACTCCCTGGAAAAGACCCTGATGTTGGGAAAGATGGAGGGCACAAGGAGAAGGGGACGACAGAGGACGAGATGGTTGGACAGTGTTCTCGAAGCTACCAGCATGAGTTTGACCAAACTGCGGGAGGCAGTGGAAGACAGGAGTGCCTGGCATGCTCTGGTCCATGGGGTCACGAAGAGTCAGACACGACTAAATGACTAAACAACAACACGACCACAATCCAGGGGGCTGTTTTAGGTGAGGAACCATTATACTCAACAGAGGAGGGCTTAGTTGTTGGCCTGTTATAAAGATTTCACTGCCTCACAGAAATCTCATTCCAGCAAAGGAAACAGGCAGAGAAGAAATATTGATTAAAATCTATAAATGCTTGAGGGGTTGCTATCTTTGTCATCTAACTCCTCCTGATCACAAGATGAAGCAGAAGACTAGTTCTTATTATAATTTCCCTTCTACAAAAGGACAGCACAGGGGTGTGGAACCTTTTTGTGTTCAAGGGCCATATTCATCTCTGGGTAATCTTCCAGGGGCCATATGCCATTGGGTGGGGCCAAAAGCATAAGTGAGTATATTTACATAAAATGTAAATTTTAACTTTACACAGCAGGCTAGTTCCTACACATCCACCCACCCCTCTGTGCCCTCCAGCCATGCAAGTGACAGACATTAACAGAGTTTAAAGACATACTCCAGCCAGACAGAACTATTCAAGGATGGTGCAAAGCCAAGTCAGTGAGGGGTGTGGTCTGAGGAAGAGTCCTGCGGGCCATCAAGAGAGACCAGGAAAGCTACATTTGGCTCTCCACTCCTAGGATAGCAGATTTTAGATTCAGAATAAGAATTTGGGAATTAATTTATCATGAACTTTCATTTCTTCTGGAAGCCACTGGGAACAGTAATCTAAGTTTTTCCAGAAAAACTTCTCAGCATGCTTGAGCACAGTGCAGAAGGCAAGGGAACCTGCTGGGACTTGAAGCACAGTAGAAATGGAGGTTTCAGATGCAAAAGGTGGAGTTTCCACATGGTTTTGAAGATGACTTGTCTGCTGTTGGCACTGCATGTTTCCCACGAAAGCATGAAGAAAATATGCATTTCCTATTACAGCTGGAGCAAAATGCCATGCAGTTGTGAAGAAGCAGCTGATCCCCACTAAGTTTGAATTTACTTCTGAGTAAACATGCAT
The DNA here is from genome assembly GCF_964106645.2 of Podarcis pityusensis. Lineage (NCBI taxonomy): Eukaryota > Metazoa > Chordata > Lepidosauria > Squamata > Lacertidae > Podarcis > Podarcis pityusensis. Next base: position 78,389,245 of record NC_138028.1, read on the forward strand.
AGTGTCAAACCTTCAGGCCAACAATCCTGTATTATCAAAACTTTAATTTGGTTTGGCGGGGGGTTGCCTTCCGTTGTACAGGTAGTTTCGCGGGTGCTCAGTTAAAATAGAAAGGCACATTTAGGCATTTTTTGCATCTGTTGAGAAAAGTGTATAGAACTATCAGAGTGAATAAAGAATGCACCCATCACACTGAAATACCCAAATAGGCATTCTGTTAAAAATAATGTATTTCAATGCATATCAAAATGATGAAGTTCATCTTGAATCACTTTACTCCCACTGGGATGCATATTTGGGTAAATGTGGCTGTACAAAGGAGAATTGGCCTGGTTGTCACAGCAATGGAGACATCCTTTCCCCCTCACCCAATGTGCCAGAGGTTTATGGGAACAATGGCTGCAAACAGGTGTAGGGGGAAAGCACAAAAAAGTGGAAGGTAAGGAATTTTTCAATAACACTTTTACATTTCCAACAAAACATCAGGAAGAACTTTCTGACAGTAAGAGCTGTTCCCCAATGGAATGGACTTGCTTGGAAGACTGTAGATTTCCCTTCATTGGAGGCTTTTAAGCAGAGGTTGGATGGCCATCTGTCATTAATGCTTTGGTTGAGATGCCAGCATTGCAGGGGGTTGGACTAGATGACCCTTGGTACCCCTTCCAACTGCCCTTGAAAAATTATAACAATTGGTAGCTACATTTTGTGCGCTCATTTGCTACTACTATTACAGGATTACAGTCCTGAAGTTCCAGGCTTCTCATATCTATTTCTGAGCTTGAAAAATCTATTTGCTGAAGGCAAACAGGATTGCACTGGAAGAAACATCTATGGAATTGAGAAATAATTCCCCAGTGAAATTAAGTCCATAGCTCTTGTAGTTTGAGGCAAAGATAAGCATTGGCCAATCATCGCTTAAAGGTTTAACAATGCTTGCTTTGCTCTAAATGTGGACATAATTGCATATACTTTCATCAGATCTTCAGTGTTGCTTTCAAATATGTTATAATGTCAGTACAGTACATCTTTTTTGCTAATGTTCAATTAACCAGGTCGTCTTCAATCCACTAGTTCATAATGAGCAACTATACCCTTATCTTTCAAATCATTGCACCCTAATCAACCTTGCTACAGATTTACGCTGCCATAAATAATAAATAGCATATATCACTATTAAACTCTGTGAGAGGAAATTTGCTACTACCTCTGCCCTTATTGCAGCAATTACTTGTAGGAGTAATTTATATCAACCAAACAATCTAGTGCAGTGCAGGATTGCAGATAATGATCTTCATTCCACTGGAATTAAATCAAGTTCAATTACTGATCAATAGTATTTTACTACATACATCACAAGGAAAGAAAAGTATGCACAGGTTGTTGTACCACCTTATTTTGTTTCACATGATGCTCCACTGGTAATAGCTCACTTCCCCCACTAGCATAGCATGGGGGGCAGGGGGGCCGTGGCCCTGGGCACAAAAGCTTGGGGACGTGAACCAGACACCCCCTATATGCGCCCAGCATGCAAGCGCCTGCCCATTAACGGCGGGGACTGGGTGAGTGTGGAGGGCTGTAACCAAGTCCAAGCACGTGTAACTTCCAGCAGATCCACACCATACATTTAAGCACATTCAATGTACATGATTTCTGTCAGGGAATCCTGGTAACTGCAGCTTGTTAAGAGTTCTGGGAACTGTAGCTTTGTGAGGGGCAAACTACAATTCCCACAGTTCTTGGGGGGGGGGGAGTCACATGCTTTAAATATGTGTTGTGCTTTAAATCTATCGTGTGAATCTGCCCTTAATTAGGTATGTATTCTTTCCTTGTTTACCTCTGCCTCCATGTACCTCAATTTCCATTGTTGTTTTGCATATTGAATTTTAGATAGTAAGTTCCTCAGGGCAAGGACCTATACACTTTTATCCTGTAAAAAAACCTATGCACACTGAGCAGCCTTCAGCTGTTGGGTCATAAGTCAGGACCCAGAAGTGGGCTGCAATCTGACCAAAGTTTTATGCATCTATGTTTTTCACACCAATTTCTATTTTTTTCTAGGCTTTGATATTGATTTCTGGCAAGGGAGGAAAGTCATGCATTATGTTTGTGTGTGCAATGTCATCTAAGATGGTGGTTTTTGGACACATGTACATCAGCAGCTAGTGCAAAAGGGCTGACTAGGCTGCATGAAGGGTGAAACAGAAAAGGGCTGAGAGAGAAAATAAGAGAAGTAAACTTAATAGTGGGTCCCAGGTCAAAGCTTGGATTAAAGTTAGTAGGTATACAAAAGATTAAAGTCACTGATATATAAAACACACCCAACCCAGCCATCAGCAATGGACTTGTACTCAACACCCAGAATTGTCCTCAGCATCTGGAAATGTACGTTATAGTATTTTTCTGCAGCAAAGAGAATAAATCAGTAAAATACAGCCTGATCTATATGACATCGTAAATTAATTATCCCTGACCATCAAAGGCAGAAAATGCTCTCATCAGCCCGTGAACCAACCACCTAGAGAAGACGCTCTGGAACCAATCTAGGCTATTATGCTGATTACACTCATTGGAAGGGTTGCAGTAAGGCAACATTTCTGAGTGTGATGAGCAACAAGCTAAGACAGGAGAGCTGAGCAATAACTCTCCATAGGATACTTGTCAATTCTTCTGCTATTCTTGGCTGAAAATGAAGGTTTGGTACTACAGATACTGACTGCACTCTATTACTCTCATCTTTGGAAATAATCTCAAATGTCAAGTTCTACAGATGCAGGCTAACAAATTACTTGTGTACAACTTAATCTCACCCAAAACTGAGGTAACACTGAGTAACACAGGATTGCACCCCGAGGTGCAAATTCAAGCAACCAGTTCCTCAGAGCAAGGAGTGTGGAGCAAACTACAATAATTGATCTTTACATTCCAGAATAACTTCTGCACTTTTAATTTGGATTTTCCCTGTTTGCAAAGGCATTGTTTTGGCTTGCCAACAACTTGCCTGAAATTCAGTAACATCACATCCTTGAAGATCTTTCTCCAAATTAACTCTCAGATTCCTACACAGCAGCAGCAGCAGCAGCTCCCAGCCTTTCTTTAAAGTGAGCTCCCCTCAACCAGTGGTTCCTGTTCTTGGCTTAACCAAGCACCCCCCCCCCGCCCCAGAACTCGCTCCTCTGCTGGCCTGAAGGGGAACAGAGGACAGCTTTGTGCTGACAGGTTTCTCTTTAGCATTAAAGGCGGGATATTTTAGAAGCAGCGTACTTCCTTATGCTGCTGTAGCAGCCCTGGATCAGCCGTGTGATAATTTCAGTTGTTCTTTTCATCACCAAGAGTAGTCTAACATAAGACAAACAAATAAAAATCAGGTGCATTTTAAAGCACCTTTCTAGAAACCCTGCCTGGGCTGTTACAAAGCCTTGCAAAAATCGTTTTAACATAGCCACATAGAAGGTCTGCTCCTCCAACTGGGAATTAATTTTGGACATGGTCATTCATTATCCTACAACTGTATGTTAGGCTGAAATACTATAAAGGCCACTTGATGTGGAAATAAAGGCCACAGTCCTGTATACACAGCCCCTCACAGAGAATACTTCTTACAGTTGGACTTGCTTCAGACTAAATATACATAGGGTTGTGCTGTTGCAACTCCTATTAAAAACCAAAAGAACTTGTTTCCAAGGAGATATGCTTAGATCAGGTTATTACGGCAAGATCCCAAGCATGCTTACTCAGAAGTAAGTGAGATAGCAGCCTTAGGGCTAAATGAGAAAAGACAGGGCAGCCACATTCATTTATTCATGTGCCCTCTTTGTTCAGATATAAAAAAGCCATGGAATACAGGGGGTGTATTTGTAATGTTGTGCTGAGAGCTGGTATGGGGCAGCAAAACCATTCTCCCTCCCCTTCTTTACCTCACTCAATTCCATTGCTCAAATGACTTTTCTTCCAGCCCAGATTTGCTACCAGATGTGAGCAAGGTGGGGGAGAAAAGAGTTTCAAGCAACGAAGTGCAGTCAGGTGACACATGGAATGGCCCCCTTACTTGCACATAGAATCATAAAATTGTAGAGTTGGAAGGGACCCCGAGGGTCATCTTGTTCAACCTCCTGCAATGCAGGATTCTCAACTTGAGAATCACTGTGCATACCTTGTGTGTAAAAGAAAAAGGGGAGAAACCTCCACCCTCTACTTATATGGGAATATGACAAAGACATGCATACATACATGTGGCTGCCCACATCTAGTTTCTCCCTAAGATGCTTGAGTTTCTGGCCACTGGTTTCTACCAATTCAGAGAGAGTTGGTGAGTTTCAAGAGGCGACCAGAAAAAAAGTTTTTTTCCCATATAGTTGAGCATCCAATCCTAAGCAAGCATACTTGGAAGAAAATTCACCTGAACTCCATGTTGTAGTAGGTCATGTGTTACTTCCAAATTCAGTACTGTATATGTGCTTCAGATTAAACTGTAAATCAAATGCCTTTAGGGAATTTCTAATGCTACATTTGAAAGATGCTAGGACCCCACTAAGAGTTAAACTGGTGTCTAAACATCTGTCAAAAGGACTAATGCACACATTTAATTTTTGACGAACAGCGAGAAAAATTCTGGAAGCAGAAACAGGGTTGTGGCACGTGTAATACAACTCCAACATAATACTTATTTTCACAGATTTTTATAACAGGTGCAACTCCCAAGAGTCTTGTAAAACAGCTCTTATAAAAAGCAGGGATGCATTCAGCGAGGCTTTGGGAAGAATGATAACACCTCACTTGAAAATACTCCTAAGTTCATCAACACAATTATTTGCCATACAAAAAGTTTGACTAGAAATAAATAACTAAATAACCCATTCACCCACCCAAACAGCCAAAAGGTACCTGAAGAAAGTCCTGCTGGCTGCTGTGGTCCTGTGTGCTGCTGATCTTTCTTCTGTCCGTGCTGCACTCCTCTCAGAGCCCAGGAAAGTATGGCTGATCTGCTTCTCGTTGCCACGGACACCTAGGCTTTCAAAAAAGGAGCCACTGACCAATCAGGCCTCAGGGCTAGAATGGCTCTCAGCCCTAGGTCATGTGACACGTCCGTGTCTGTCTGAGTGAAAAGCATGACAATATCCATAAGGACCAAAGGGAGCTTGTCTTTGTATGACTCCAACGCTTTCCACCCCACCCCCCCAGCCACTCCTGCAGAGCCCCTCTTGACGGGAATCCTATTTAAGCCCTGTCCCACAAAGCTGCAGGTGGGAGGGGAGGGGGGAGAAAGGGCCCACAAGAGGAGAATGGATGAGGCTGAGCCAATGCACTGAACCTGCCTTGCACTTCCCGCAAATCTGATTTTAAAACTTTTTATCTTTTATCTGGCCGTCATTTCACATCTGACTCTAACTGCTGGTTTCATGTTGAAAGTTACTGACTCAGCTAACCTGACCAGAAATTGAAGGGCAGTCAGTCGAGGCCCGAGGAGGCAAGTGCCAGGGGCTTTCCACACAGCCAGTCCAAGTGTGCTCTAACTGCATTTCTTCCTTTGCACGATATTTCCTCGAGTCCCACTCACGAGGACAACAGTGCAATTTCACAGCTAAATCTAGATAAGAAGATATCTGTGTGGCTGTCCACATACATCTACCCTTTATTTAAAAAACCCCCCAAAAGGTGTGTGCTCCACAATGAAGCCGCAAATTATGTCAATTCCAAAGAATACAAATACAATATTCACAAAATGGAGAGATATTGTTTAGGAGAGGAGAAAAGGTGTGGCTTCGCTAATGCTCAGCCTCCTCCCTTTCAATAATATGATTACGTGAGAAGGACTACCCACGGGATTTTCAGGGCCCTTTACAAAATTTCCATCCAGCACCCCTGACCCAAATTTTATAATTTGGAGCTCTTGGGAGAAGAAATTGGAATAACAAGTTTAGCAAGCTGCAAAAGGGATGATGCAGGAAAGAAACCAAAGTTATGTACACTAGATGGTCAGAGCCTGAGCATTTCAAGCCCCCTCACTCTCTGCTGCTAATGCATCACCATGACTACACCACAACATTGTTGTAAGAAGTTCACATACTGGCTCAGAGTTGTCATGTGGGGGGTAGGTTTCCTACAAGTTGCAGAGCTCCATAGAGTTCCATCTCCATACGTCTGTCAATTAGTGCTCCTATTGGGAGGTAGGGCCAGCCCAAGACATTTTGCAGCCTGAGGCAAATTATTATTATTATTAATTTACTGGGTTGCTCCAGCCATTCTGGGTAGCTTCCAACACAATAAAAACACAGCAAAACAGCAAACATTAAAGGTAGCATCCCGCACCCTGTGCACAGAAGCTGACTGAAAGTTGACTCTTCTTTCAAAAATGAAGGTGGTATAGTTAGCTCACTGCAATTGAAGGCAGCAGATTAGCCTAGGAAACATTTAACAGGCCTTGTGGGACACACAATTGTTTTCCAACAGCTTTCCAATGCTCCCCTGACCTCCATGCAGCAGTTGCCTAATGGTCCTGCTTGAAGCACATAGCCTCTAAATAATTCCCGCATACAAAATAAGAACCAATAAAAGAAGCTGAATTTGGCTGTGGGCAAGAAGGGAAGGGGCATTATGCAAACACACCAATGGCACTTGGATAACCACTTTCTATTCAGCAATAATTTCAACGGCAAAAAATGCAGTGAATAGCAGAAGGATGGAGAGGGAGAGAAACAAACTTTCCCCATATATGAAGTACGCAGCATTACCATATTCCCACAACAGAAGCACAGCCTTGAGGGAAGGTATATGGTGTGTATACAATAAATTGTGTGGGAAAGGGCCCTAGTCTCACTCAGCACGACTGAATAATGAGCAGGGGCCACCTACTGTGCATGTAGCTCCTGTATATCCACCTACATCTATTTCTGCCCCGTCAGCTCCACTGCGTATAAATTATATGTTTTCTCTCTGTATCTGTCTTGCCCTTGGGACATAGAGAGCATATTGCATAACCAAACAGGTTACCTGTTGCTATGTCATATCACTCCTTCAAATAGCAAACTTAGGCTGCCAAAACAGAGTGGGGGAGGGGGAGAGAGGTACCAGCATGCTTGAGGGCATGAACATCTGCAGGAATTTTTCCAGATGACAATAACCTTTTGGAAGTGAGGCAACCCAAACTGTACCTACTGCTCCAACTGTGGTCTCCCCATAGGTTATGATATAGTATAACCATAGTATAACTGTGTTTTGATATTGGCAGTTTTGTTTTCTTTTTATCCCTTCCTTAATGATCCCTAACATGGAATTCACCATTTTTCACAGCTGGTGCACGCTGGGTTGACATCTTCATCATGCTATCCACTATGGCCCTGAGGTCTTGTTCCTTGTGAGTCACTACCAGTTCAGATGCCAATAATTTATATGAGAGATTTGGATTCTTTTGCCACAGTGTCCATCACTTGACATTATTGTGAAAAGATGGAGGAGGGGTTTAGAATAATCTGTTTTATAACCCAGACTTGGGGTTGTATTTCACTGTGATAATCACATCTCCACATTTGGGGGGGGGGGGGAGAGTTTCTAATTATCTGAATGCATATAAAATGAGAAATGTAATTCAAGCTCTTCTAATTGATGCAATGGAAAGGTGCTGACATGACAACCGAATTTGTGCCTTTGGCACAAGCCAAAGCTTTTACAGCTTTAACTAAAGGCTACATGTGTGGCTTTTTGTTTTTGTTTTTCTAACTCTGCAAAACAAGCTACAGTAGTACCTTGGGTTACAGACGCTTCAGGTTACAGACTCCACTAACCCAGAAATAATACCTCGGGTTAAGAACTTTACCTCAGGATGAGAACAGAAATCGCGTGGTGGCGGTGCGGCAGCGGGAGGCCCCATTAGCTAAAGTGGTACCTCAGGTTAAGAACAGTTTCAGGTTAAGAATGGACCTCCAGAACGAATTAAGTTCTTAACCTGAGGTACCACTGTATAAGAGTCCATTGCATGCTGCACTGTTAGTGCAGCTGATTTGCTTTGGGTTTGTGTCTGAAAGCATAAGCCAGCTCATAAAGCTCTTATGTGGACCAGCTACTATATAATTAAACAGAGGCACACACGACTCTCGGGATGAATTACATTACCACTACTTGCTACTGAATTTAGTATCCTGAAAAAAACAACCATGCCTCAAATTTGTATTTAGAGCACAGTAAATCCCAGGGCATTGTAGCTTCAAATCTCCTGCTCACAGTTTTGGATTATTGCGTGTGGTTTCTGTGTATTGTGACTGTGCCGAGATCCAGCATCACATATTACGTATTCATTTACCCTGCCACTGCCACAGAGGAGAGCAAAATGGCCTTAATTATTCATTCCAAATGTGGATTTTCTTCTTGACTACGTAAATTCATTTGCAAAATGAAGTGAACCAAGAAATAATTGTGATTTACTGTGAATGCAAGCTCTACAACAGTTTCTAGCTCATCATCTTGAGCTTGTTTCTCAGGTAACTTATTAAACATTGGAGAAGTCAGAAGAGAGGTATCAGGCTTGTACTGCTCTTCAGAAGCCTCCTGTGCCTGATCCAGGATATACTTACATAATTCATGCAGATAAAGGCTATGAAGAAGTGTTGGAAGTGGAAGATAAAAGATAAATACAAGCAGGGTCAGGTTTGAGTCAGAAAACTGCACTGCAGTGGACTCCCTCAGCAGAGCCAGAGCTATGTGGGGTGGGAGTGGACTAGCTGGGTTTCCCCCCCCCCCCAGGTGAAGCCTCCAGAGGGGGCACCATTGAGACTCCCAGCCTGTGTGTTGGTGTACGAAATGTGTGTGTGTGTGCGCACGCACGCCAAACTGAGTCTTTGACCCGGGTTAAATAAAGCCTAGTTTCGCCCCTGTCCCTCCGACCCTGGGTCCTGTGAAATGGTCCTGGAAGTGACAATAAACAGCACACTGAGTTTGTGGCCATTTTACTTTTCTACAGTGTCCCAGAGCACTATGGGAAATACTTGCTCCAAACTGCCTGGCATTGAGGGTCCCAGACAGGCTTTACTTCCCCAAAGTTGCCACATGCTGACACCGGGCTTGAATTTAGGCGCATACAGAGAAAGCCTTGGTTCTTTGTATAAAAGATCCCCTGTGTAAAGAGCTGAAAGCATACTCATGAGCTATGTAAATATTTCACCCAGATAAACTCAGCCTGCTTATTTTGAGTTACCACAAAAGTTCATGCAAAATCAAGAGTAATACCAGCGCCACCAATATGCATCTTCAACTCAAGCAAGTTCCCCAAGGTTCAATATTTGTTGCTACTTCCCACATAGAACTGATTACACACTGGCCCTAGCATAAGCAATATAGCAGAGAACATAGCAAGGATGTACTCTCACAGTTTAATTCACACACAATGTGAATGTTTAATGTGAATGTTTAATAAACCATGTTGCCTCACAGACCAGCAAACATGATGTGCCTTGACTCTCCAAAGCTTGGTTTTCCAGCTGCTTGTCTCATTTATTTGTAGCCTTATGAGCAGGGAGGTGGCCCCACACAAATTGGTTAGGCAAAGTTGTTGGAATCAAGCATAACACCAAACTACAGTTAAAAACAAGCCATGCTTTGTCAGCCAAAAACAAACCATGGCCACATATCATGGCTTGCCGACAGAAAAAAAAACCATGATTAATCTGCTAGGCTAGGTTCAAACATTTAACCAAAGCATAGTTAAGCTAAACAAGCCATGGTTTGGTGTTATGTGCAAATGAGACCACTGAAATAGCATGAGGCAAACTTTGCAATATTTTAGTTCAGTATTATAGACTTTGTTTGAAAGATATTATTCCAAAAAAGAATACCAAGCAAAATTATGTAAGAACAAGGCAACTAGAGAAGTGGGAATGCGTAAATGTAGTGCATTGTACACCTCAGGTCTTGGATGTGGTCCCAGAAGTATTGATTTACTTTTTAATGTAATGCATGTTTATGTGAAGTAATTCAAAATTGTTCTATCAATGCAAGCTTGTATAATATTATTAAGCTCCAAAATTCAAGAACTCTGTCAGCTTTCTGTAGAAGATATATTATTCTGAGCCAATTTATAAGTAACAAGGTTAGAATAATTGGGGTCCAAGAAAACCATTCTTGGACGTACTTTCCCCAAATTAAAACAACTCAACAGAAAAAGGCCTCAGTTCATTGTTTGCCTTGGGTTGTGGTACTGGCTTTCACCAGTGCAAAGATGTTGCACTGGTTGCACTAAAACAAGTGTATCAGGGCTGCCCCTGGATGTCTTATCGTTAGAGGCAAAACAGAAAATGCTGCACCTGCCATGTACCCACATATCCACTGCCTGCAGCAGTGGCAATGGGCATGAGAGCAATGGACATGCAGCAGAGCAGGCGGCCAACAATTGCCAGAGGCAGTGAGCAGCACGTTGTTCAAGAGCTGGATTTGCCACCGCTCACAGCTATCTGGAACCAGCAGCCCTGAGACAATTGCCTCACCTCATGGGCAGGCTGGTCCTGCGGTGTATGCATTGCAAACACTAACCGTTTATGTAAATAGCTCTCACATGTGCCCAAAGAGTTATTTCTGAACGAACCAGCAGTAAATCACACAAAGTAAGTGAAGTGAACTCTTTATTAGAAAACAAACAAACCAGGATCTCCATAGGAGTATCAGGCCTAATGAGCGCAGCAACTCTTCTTCAGTAGGACTTGCCCCCATGAAGCAGTTGCTGAGACTGAAGGTCCCCTCCTCCCCAAAGCAGCCTAAGTACCCACCTTTCCAATCTGAGACTGTGCCTGTGTGCCTGTCTTTGCTCCTCCCACTTTATGACACTCCTGGTTCTGGGAGACCAGGGGGCGGGGAGGAGAGCTTGTCGCAGCAGAAGGGGGAGACACCCATGCCTCTTCACCAACCTGACTCATCTCTCTGGCTCTTGACCTTCCTCATCGCACTCTCCTACTGCAGCTTCTACCTCTGATTCTGGACTGTTCACTTCACTAAGCCCTGTTAGCTCTTCAGCTTCTGACACGTCTTCTCAATCTTCTCCTTCTTCTCCCTCTGACCACTCATTGTCATCTCACCACCAATCCCCGTACTCTGAGCCTTCTTACTTTGAGGGTTCCCCAGCTGCTTCCTCCCACCATTCCTCTGTGTCCAGCCAGTCCATGACAATTCTTCAGAAGGGTTTGCTGTCAGGCTTCTGTTGTTTGAGATAGGCACAGCAGTTGCAGGTATACTGTGGTTTCTGGTAATGGTGGACATCTGGTTGGCAATGTATGGGCTTCCCAAATTTTCAGGCTCCTGAGTCCTCATTGTGATGATGGGGAGAAGGAGCACACCCAGAGATGGGTCCCGGATCCCCTTCCCCAACAAATTATCATAGCACTATTCCTTCAGGTTCTGCTATCATTATGCTGATCCATTATTAACTTACGAGTATCTAGAATTAGCCTGCATGCTTCCTTGTTTCACCTAACAGATTTCCAATGCTGCTCTCACAGTCCTGCCCACTAGAGAAGAGTGTTCCCAAAAGGTGAATGTATTCAGAATGGAATGTCATTATTTCTTTTTCTCACATTTTCAAATACTAACACCCCCATAAAAGTCAAACCTCTCAATTTGTTGGTTGTGTGATAATGCCCTTTATCTCATTCCTAAAGGACTCCTTCCTACCATCCAGTTCATCAAAGCACACAATGCTGATCAAATAAAACATGTGCTGTTAGGAAAGCCAGTAGTCACAAACATGTTGTAAATGCTAACTTCAGCATCTAAAATCCATACCACCCCCCACTTTCTCCATGTTAACTCCAAACCCCTTGAATTCTAATGGATCCTATCCTATCCTATCCTATCCTATCCTATCCTATCCTATCCTATCCATAGCAGTGGGTCTCTTTCCCTGAAACAGTTGTCAACATTATAGCTAGTGAGCAGAAAGGTACCCAATGCAGATAGCTATATATAGCTGCAGATAAAAATGCTGTTGTGAATCGCATCCATAGCAACACACTACCATGCTGCAAAGTACAAAATCGGTAAGGTCACAAAGATTTAAAAATGGAGGCTACAAGAGCTTAGGTTGGACAGCCACATGAGGAACTGATGGAAAAATAAAACCATTGGATTGGATTGAGACTTATTCATGTTTAAAGTAGAGCCATTAAAATCAAATATTGGTTTACTCCAAGCATGAATGCCAGAATCCCACCCATTGGCTGCATTCAAGTGTCAAAATAAACCATGGTTTATTGTGAGGGGAATGGACCATGCTCAGGCTTACACAACTCCCATTCATCCCTTCTTCTGGCACAGCTACAAGAAGGTATTCAGAAGCTTTTGGGTGCATTTTTGATTAACCACAGGTTGCCATTTCATCCAGATACAACAAACTGTAGTGTAAAAATAACAGCCTACACAACTACTCATACTGCAGGGGAAAACAATGCAGAGAAAGAAGAAAAACAATCAACTACAGTGGTACCTCAGGTTACAGACGCTTCAGGTTACAGACTCCGCTAACCCAGAAATAGTACCTTGGGTTAAGAACTTTGCTTCAGGATGAGAACAGAAATCACGTGGCAGCAGCAGGAGGCCCCATTAGCTAAAGTGGTACCTCAGGTTAAGAACAGTTTCAGGTTAAGAACGGACCTCCAGAACGAATTAAGTTCTTAACCTGAGGTAACACTGTATTTTGTACATTACAAAAGCTTGCATTGCTCCTGGTCTGGAGTTTATTCCTCCTTGTCACAGGCTACTGTGCAAATACAAATTTACAAGTTTGTAGCGAACAAGCGTAAAGTGGTAGTAATAGTGACTTGATATTATGTTCAGCTAGGGCCAACCTGAGATACATTAAAACATGAAAAGAGAGGAGTTTTGATTTTGTGTTTTAAAACACACTGATCGCTATACCACCGCACAGGCTGTAAATAGCAAAGAAGATTAGAACACACTAGAACACAGAGTAGAATGAGATTAGAAATGACATTACAGGTTTAAAGGCCCTTACCTTGCCACCTGTCAGAGAGACGTACACAATACCAATTCTCCCAAAACAGTTGCAACAGACTAGAGAAACCAACACAAGGCTCTGTTATGAGGCCAGAGACTGCCGTGCTCAGGTGGATGTGTTATTAGAACAAGAATCGGAGTTAGGAGGGTGCTGAGTTGGGTTAAAGGTTCATACTGTATGTTCACAGGAGACTAAATAGATTGTAAAGTAAAAATCCAATTAGCAAGTCTAACTGTAAGAAGTTGGGCTTTGAAACAGCATCAACAAATTGTATTAGCAACCAAGGAAGGGATCAGAGCAAAAATTTGAAAAAAGCCGATTTATGCAATTGATGGATGAACAAAATGCAAACATTTTAGCTGCAAAACATTTAAGATTTTGCCTATACTTTATCTCAACTTAGTCTGTCCCCAATCTTTGCCTATTTTTAGAAAATATTACAACAGGATATAAAATGTTACCCACAACCACATTTTACACACGGGCAATTAAAACAGCCCTTAAACGTTGAAAACAGTCCCCATTTCACCTTACCTTGAACAAATAAAGCAAAATATGTCATGATGTTTGGCTTTCCTCTTCTCTTTCTCCTAAGTATCATCAATTGACAGTACAAAAAGTAAGTAACAGAAATGAAGGGAGCAATTATGCCCCCCACTGGATTCTCCCTCAACCCCCTACCAAGACAATATTAGTCTTATAATCAATTCCTTGGGGGGGGGGTGCAAAAGCAACAAAATTCTAATTACAGGAAAGACACTTGATTTTCTTTGCTCTGCAGTCCTAAGATGTCAAAATGTCTAGACAGCTTGAAAAAGAAACTTTGACACAGCACCCTTTCTTGACAGAGTGGGGGGAGGAAGAAAGATAACAAGCTTATTACACATAAGTCATCCCTCATTACTTAAATTGAGCAGAAACATGCAAACTGGTCTGCAGCTGGAGTGAAATGGGAAGCTTGGGACATATTGAAGAATTGTCAACAGCCCATGTTATACTGATCACAATTTATTTTATTGCTTCTAGACAGCTGTATTTCCTAATTTCAATCAATAGTGGCCTGAAGTTAGACTGCTTTTGCACATGTGAACCAAATTCTGCAGCAAGAAAATGTACATTCTGAGCTTAGAATGAATTTTGCAATATTTTACAAAAGTTGTCCAAAGTTACTGAGTTTGATCAGAACCATTAGTACGGGAAGCCTTGAAGGCTTGAATCCTGACCACAAAATATCCCATTCAAAGCCCACTTTGGTTTCCATGCATTTATCAGATTTTCTACACATTCCTTGGCAGGGAGGGGATAAAAGCACTTGGGCACTTTTTGCTTCCAGCATTTATCTCTAGCAATGATTACTATATTTAAAAAAGAAAAAGAAAGTCATCCTGCTTAAGAAGCCAAATCAAATGTCAGATTCTTTGGCAGGTCACAAGGCAGAGATGAAGAGCATACTGAACATTTTTCTGACTGCAATTCCTAAAAGCATAGAATTCTAACACCCAGATTTCCTTCCTCCAATAAGCAGTAGCAATAGTCAACATTTGCGAAACACTCAGATGCACTGCACAACAAGCTAAAATTATGATGCGGAAATCTGTGGTCAACAAGAGGGATTTAAACTTCTATTGTTGTACACACAAAAGCAGGTAAAGCCCTATTCAAGCCGAATGTAAATTGGATGACAAATCTCTACAAATATGCTTTGTTGTATCTTCTTCCCTAAGTCTAAAAGAAAAGGATATAAAGATAAGGAGGCTAAAAGTTAACTTTAGGTCAACAAACCCATTGAGTTTTGAGGCCAAAAACAAAGTCAAGAAACACCAAAGGAAAAAGACTATAATAGATACATTAAGCTGGAACTAACCTCCAGGGGTCATCCAGGCTAACCTACCCTGTAGGGGTGGGATTCTAACTCAGAAAACTTTAACCAGCCAGGAGGCAAGACAAATAAACCAAAAATAAAATAAAATGAGACATTAGGGAGCCAGCTGTCATCTATTTAATGGTATATATGTTTTTTGTGTATATGTGTGTTTTTATATATGTGTGTTTTTATATTTTGTGTATATGTGTGTTTTTATATTTGTGTGTGCATACAAGAAAAGCCCTTTTTATTAATTTATTTAATTTTTATTTTAAACAATAAAGTCATTTTTCTAAATATCTTTATTTCTTTCTGTTTAGCTAACACAAGTAAAAGGTTAACTACTGAGCCCCCAAGATAATCATATCTTGGTAGGTTGGGCCCACTTCTTGGTTCCACCCCTGTGTTAAACAGACTCATAACATTTCAGCCAGATAGTTCTGCCATGTAGGAGTTTCCAACTTGTGTAGAAAATTATCCTCATCTAACACTATGGCTGTGTGCAAACGTAACTCTAAACCATGGTTTAGCACTATATGCAGAAGTGGAAACAAAATGCAAGTTACAACACAGGAACAATGAGGGAAAGGCAGTATCAGAGTAGTATGACCCTAAATGTCCCTTGCTAGGGATCACCAACAGGAGGGTGATATTGCACGTGTGTCCAGGAGCAGATGGCTCCTACTGCACTCCTAGTATAACTGGGAGCACCACGATCCCCGACATAGCATCATGTCCACACCAGGGACTGAGGTTCATTCCAAATAAATTATGATGCTAAGCCAAAGCTTGTTCTTGGCTTACCATTTGTGGTTTGGAACAAAACTACCCTCGACCCCCAGTTCTGATATAATACTAAGCCAGGAAGCATGGTTTGTCAGTCCCATTCCCACTAGTGGAAGAGTGAAGCAGCAACCATCTCTGTATTCATAGTAAACTATGGCTTACTGTGACATGTGAACTGAGCCTGGAAAGACTGAAAGAGATGAAGGAGTAACAAATACAAAAAAAGGGAGATTTGCTATATATATACTTTCTGCTCCGTTTGAGAATTTGGCATGTTTTATGCCTCTGCCTTTACAGACAAACTCTTAATAATTTATTGCCTTTGCTGCTTTGTCAATATGACACACTCAATTTGCAAACTCAACAAAATGATCTGTCTTGGGAACTCAGCCAACAAGTGTTTTATGAAGGCTTCAAGCAGAGAAGCCAACTCTGTTAAAACAGCATCCTGTTGATAAATCCTATCCCTATAGGTAGAGAGTGTAATGTGAGCAGGAACTAAAGTGATCAGATCCAGCTATAATAGTGTTAGAAACCCTTTGTTGTTCTTTCAAAGGTTGTGGGTTCACTTGCCATATTTTGTGGTCTAGTAGGCTTACACAATTATTTCTTTTCCATGTTACCTTCTTTGTCACATGAATTATCAATCCATTCTGTTTGAGTCTGGGTGCCCATACAGTCTTAACATACCCTGCCTGACTTCCATCTTCACTTTGCCCTTGCCTAAACTTCTTGTGGATTTCTCCTATGTAGAATAAGTGAATGGTTACATGGTTGGTTGGTATTTAAGAACTATGTGAAAGCATTGGTGTTCCTTTCTTGGGGTGCCATGCTTCATGTCGTCAATCCACATAAGCTTGCTCATCGCATGAAGTGCTGCATATGAGAATGAACCATCAAGATTGAACCACATATGCAAACTATTTCTCAGTGGAATCAGTTCACATATTTTGCTGCAATGAGAAACCACAGGTGTACATATATACACAAACCAAAATCTCACTTTTGTACTCCCTTCTCCCTCTTTTCCCATTCATTCTTTTTCTGTTGCAGTTTTCTCAATTATAATGGCATGTGTTTGTGTGGGGTATGTTGTGTTGTGCGTGGAGGAGTTAAGTGTGGAAACACAGTATGAGCAATATGTCAATACAAAACTGATGATTTCAAGAACCCATAATCTAAACTAACATTGCTTCGTATGAAAAATAAGTTACATACAGGAGAAATGTTCTTCTCCTTCTAAATCACTTCTGTGACTTACTGATTTTTCAGGAAGGCCCCAAGATAACTCTCTCCTCAATGGGTCTTTTTCTTTCTGGTCTCCCTCCCTGCATCATACTTCATTGTCTCCCACTTTACTACGTTACTATGGTGACCTCAACAAAGACTTTGCTAGGCCTCTGGGGCAGAGACACAACCAACAGTACTAGGATCACAAAGCTCACCCCCCCTAAGTGCAACAGCAGAGGAAAGATAGCCATGTGAGTTATGGGGGTTATGGGGCAGGGAGGGGATAAGCAACTATTTGATTGGGAAAACATAAGCAAGCAAACCTAGTTATTGGATCCCATTATTTTGGTGGTGGCAGTAGTGAGGAAGAATAACTTAAGAGACCATTTTGAAGTGGTGGTGCTTCCTATGTGTTACTGTGCTTGCCTTTACAACAATCCTGTAACACAGCCAGCAGTGGTTGTTGCTCATTGGGGCTGGTGGAGCAGAAGGGCAGGACACCAGTAGGAGTAGCAGGAGCTCGAGCCAATGACAGGCAGAGAGAAATAATTCTGTTTTTGTTCCTATTCTCATCCATGCTGAGTTCTACGAGAGAAACAATGGGCCTAAGGAGGAGGAAGCTGACAAGCAGTGCCACCCCCTGGGCTGGTTGTCAGTAAGAAGGCAGGCAGGCAAGGTCTTAATAATCATAGAAAAATAATCATAGAATCGTTGAGTTGAAAGGGACCACAAAGGTCCTCTAGTCCAACCCCGCTGCAACGCAGGCTTGCTGAGGGCAGGCTGGGGCTGGTGGCACAGTACCCCATTTTCCTAAACAGAAGCATCCACTGGGTCACTTTCCACCTCCATTTTATCCACTTAGAATAAAGGTGAGGGAAAGTGGCTTATCTAGGGCTATGCAAGAAAGAATTTCAACCCATCTCCCAGACCAAGTGCATCAAATATCACCTGAATGTCTGCATAGGCCATCTTAAATGCAACCACACAAAGAGAACTTTGATTTGTTTTCAAGCACAATATTTGTAATTGAGTCAATTTACTTCACACATTTAGCTGCTAGGCATAGTGTGGGGAAAAATGTACATGCATGTGTAGACCAGCCTGTGAATGGATTTAGAGCCTACCTGGACCTGGGAAGACAATGCTGGATCTGGGAGACTTTGTACCTGCTCTATTAAGGGGAGTTCAACCCCTTCAGAACAGGCTACACAGTTAATTCCAGGACATGAGAACCACTTACTCCCAGTGTCTCTGTCTTGTCAGGATTCAGCTTTTGTTTATTATCCCTCATCCAGAACACTGGCATATTAAATCCCTGTCCAGCCTCACATGGCTCAGAGGAGAGAAACAGGACAGAGTGTTGTCTGCATTCTGAGGGCACCTCACACCAAACCCTTCTCATCATTCTCATCTTCTCACAACATTCTTTGCTTCTTTGTGATACCTGAATTGTTCTCAGTGTTTTGATTAAATATTTAAATGCATGAATAATAAACCAAATACCACATGCTTGCTCAAAGTGTTTTGAACAAAATCTATTTCTTTTTAGTAGTTAGCTTTTTCCCCATTAACAGCATATTAAATATTTTTCTGGGATGCATTGTTACAGTGTTTATTCAAGGTGTTGTAAACTGTCACTGGTCTACTGTTGCATTTCCACATATTCACATAATTTGCCAGGTTGCTGCTGTTGGCATTCTCGTGCAGTTGACAATAAGTTCATGACTGAACATTCACACAACATAACTGGGACTGTCAGTGCTCCCACATGACTGGCAATAACAACAATTTCTGATATTTGCTGCAATATATGCATATGGTAGTGAGTTTTATAGATGCACTCATTGTGTGTGTAATGAAAAGTGTATCAGTTCCCAAATATATTGGATAACAAACGTTTATTGTTGTATCTCTCCTCCCATTTCTTCTCAGATACACGATCTCAGATTTTTTGCTGCTATGTAGCGAGCTGAGTGGGGAGGAGAGAGGGACAGAGAGCCTGCTTGCTTTAAAGGAACCAACCGGACAGGAGCCGCTTACACTCGTGTAAGCGACTCCTCTCCTCTCCCGCTTTGCTCCTTTAAAGAAGCGGGCTCTCTGTCTCTCTCTCCTCCCCACTCAGCGGCTCTTCTCCCGCTTTGCTGTTTCAAAGCGAGCCACGGAGGAGGGAAGGAAGGGGAACCATGGATCCTCTGCTCACAACTGCAGCAGATCCCCCCCGCCATCCGTAGGCATTCCCTCCATAATACGCACAGACATTTCCCCTTACTTTCTAGAAGGAAAAAAGTGAGTGTTATGGTGCAAAAAATACAGTAACTTTGGCTGAGGCTCTCTGTCAAGTCAAGGGCACATTAAGCAGTAAATTCAACTTTGTTCATATGCTATGTGTAAAATGGTTGGTGGTTGCAATTCATAGGAAGAGTAAAAGAGTAAAGAATGTTTTGATTTGCAGAGAATCTATGCTGCACAGTTATTTCTGTTTTTTCACAGGGAAAAGAAATCCAGCATAAAACAAGTCATTGTGGAAGAAGATGAAAATGAAATAGATAGGGATGCCGCTAACAGCCAGCTCGTGGGGGTAAAGGAGAAGGATTCTCCTGTCCTCAAACTCAGCGTGATGTTCAGCCCCAATCTGGACAGTGAAAGAGTTGGCAGCTCCAGTCCTTCCCCTTCTCCTGTTGAATCCCCGAAGAAACAGAGTGTGTAAGCATTGTTCACAAATGGATTCCTTCATAACCTTTAGAGCAGCTTTCTCCAAATTGGTGTCCTCTGGATGTTTTGGGCTACAAGTCCCCTCAGCTCCAGCATGCAGGGCCAACGCTCAGAGACAATAAGAGTAGAGTCCAACACCATCTAGCTAGGGAAGGCTGCTTCGCCGTTTCTTATATGTAGCTGGCACAGCACAATTTTGCTCCCATGTCATTTTTTTAGAGCCTTTTATAGACCCAAGTGAACATAAATATCCTAACACCTGCTGGTTAGACATGAGCTTTATTCTACTGTACCGACACACGTGCAAAGGTTTATACAGCGTTAACTTAAAATTGTGCAGTTTGCCATCTGAATGGCTGACACCTCAATCATGTTTGCACTTACTTTTGGGGACTGTTCCTCCACTGAAATAACGAAATCCACCCCTTCCTGGGTATATAACTGAAGTTGATCAATTGCCTCTTTCCCTTTGTCTTGTAAGGATGGGACTGTGAGGCAGCCATATGCCCTTTGTCTCATAATGGGGCAGAATAAAAAAAATAAAAAATGGGGCAGAATAAACAAAAGTAAACTGGGAATGATGCTTGTTGGGCTCACAAGGAGGGATGCCTTGTGAGCCCAACAAGCATCATTCCCAGTTTACTTTTGTTGGGCTCACAAGGAGGGATGCGGAGACTTCCGGGGTGGTGCCACCGGCAATGGCGGACTGCCTCTGAACTGGAGGGACTAGCTCCACGGAAAACGGGTCTTCTCCGCTACGGCGAAGTGGGGACCCACTTAAAAATCACAGGCGGCTGAAGCCTGTGACCATGGGACTCGGCGGGCACCTTTAGCGCCCCCCCAACCCGCTAAGGAACCCACTAACGGGCTCTGAAGTGAAGAGGGGGAAGTGGCGCGGTGCTGTGAATCAACTGCTATTTCCGTGGAGCGAAGCCGCATAACTGTTGCCGGAGAGCGCTGCCTTTTTCCTGGGACAATTTGGACTTTAAAATAAGCACCCGTGAGTACTTAGACTTTGAACAATTGGACATCAAATAAGGACTTGCGAGTAGGAAAGAATCGGACTTTAAAAATTTACTTGAATTTAGTACGGAACGGGAAGGTCTAAACAGGAAGTCATCCTTCCGTTCTTTTGTAAACAGAATAAAGCAAAGGCAATTTAAACTAGAGCTCAGGAAATCGCTTTTAAAAGATTGGATTTCACCATTTAAAATTGTGGAACCCCCCTTCGACAGCAGGAGAAGGGGGGGATCTTTTTGGACTGTTTAAAGTGACTTTAAAGTGAAGTAACTTTCCTCCATCCTGATCCTGGAGCGGGCTGTCAGGACTGATGCGTGAAGTTCATTAACCAAAGACAAGTGTTTTTGACAGATGGCTAAAAGAAGAGAAACCTCGTGATTCCACTGTTCCCTTTCGCATTTTAAAGGATTATATATGGACAAAGTATCTTAAAAAAGGAAACTTTGTTGCAAGAATAAATAGAAGTCTTCCCCCTAGGGGGAGTCTGTGAAATTGTAACTGTGAAACTGTAATTAACTCCAGGGAGTCGACAGCTGTTACAGATTACAACCGTGGGAACAAGTATCTGACCTTGTAGGACAATGTATTCAGAAGCCTTGTTGTATGCTCTCTATAAAACAAACGATCTACTGGAACAATTACACGAGAAGGTGAATTGGATGGCGACTTTGACTAGAAATTTTGAACAGGCAGTGGGAAACTTTGAACAGACAGTGGGAAAATATGTGGAGCTCAGGATTTAAATCAGGAGTGTGTCTTGACAGAACAGGAGTTTTTGACATTAAATCAGGAGTGTGTTTTGACAGAACAGGCCCAACAGGAATATGATTTTTTGGATTTGACAAATGAACTTGGAAAAAGCCATATCTGGAAAGGAAAAGTTTGGCTTGGTTTGGAAATGGGGGGCTGGATTGACCCCCCTATGCTGGGATGTTTGGACTTTTCAAATACGGCAACGGGCCGTGAGATGTTTGGGACTGTGGGGGCTCTCAATTCTGGAGGGCCTTTGAAACATGCTTTTAAATACTACATGGAATTCATTGTTGAACACGGAAAAGGGGCTGATCTGTTGAGAAGGGTTAAAAACATTGTCAAGCTGGAGTTACCACGAGCAGGAGACAAGGGAAAATACAGTTACAAATATGAAGAAGAGCCGCGGAAGGGTCATGGAAGAGACTTGAGGGCCTCGGACATAAGGTTGCCAGGTTAATGGGCTAGATTGACAGGAATAAGGACTGACAAAACCTGGAACCAGGAGGAAGGGACGCTGGATGAAGATTGGATCTGTTTATACCTCTTTTTTCTACCATTAGAACTGTTTTATAAAATTGATGAATGATAGAAAAATGTTGGAATGAAATTACTTGGCTTTAGCAAAGATGTTTAAAGAATTATGAAAAGAATATTATGATTATGAGAAGTTGGTAAGGATAAGATTTAAGTTTTAAGGTTTAAGGTTTAAGGTTTATTTTATTATAGAAAGATAAGGTCAAGGATTTGCTGGGATAATTAATAACTAGGATACAAAGAAAGGGAGGAGGAGGAGGTCTAAGAAAGAAGGTAATGACAGTTAAGGATTTGAAAATAATGAATTTGTTTTTAAATGTTTTTAAAGTTTTGTGATTTTTGCATTCTTCTTTTTTTCTGTCATTTTTTCTCATTTGGAATTTTTTCATATATGGTGGGAAGGGGTTGGTTTTTTTCTTCTTTTTTCTATTTTGTCAATTATTTTTATCCTTTGTACTCTCTTCTGCTTCTATTTTATTTTTTCTCTTTTTTGTAACATTTTGAAAATCTCAATAAATATCTTTAAAAAAAAAAACACACACACAAGGAGGGATGCTAACCTGAAAAGAAGATGTAAAGGAAGCCGCAGCTCGTGCACCTGTGCAGCTCAGGAGCATATATCTCTATTTAGTAGGTCCCGTTTTATCTAAAGAGCTTTCTTTCCAAGCAAGCACTGATGGAATTGCAGCCTCAGTAATCAAGCAGGAGAAGGAATATCAGCTGCTGTAGTTTGTCATTTCATGATGCTAGAGGAAGGCTTGGGAAATGAGAAAAACTTCCAGATTCCTTCTGCTATGCAACTACTAAACTTAGCCTTACCTTTCAGAAGTTACTTGTAAAGAAGTTAGGAGTGATTGGCTTTAGCAGGGGTTTGCCTGCAAAAGCTTAGCTTCCAGCCTTGCTTGTTACCTTTGGGTTGAAATGCAAAATATGCTTTCTATTTCTGAAGGTTTTTAGCAAGAGTTGAAAATTATTGGTTCTACCATCCCTTTATTTGCCTTTATCTAACAGATAACATGGCATATTTTTGCTGTTTACACCCCTCCCACCTAGCAACCAAAGGCTATTGAACACAAACAAAACCACTCAACTTGCTGTTTGTGAGATCAAGTGGAATAAATGAGAGACAGATGGAGGCAGGTAGAAAAACCTCTTAATCTTAGAAGAGCCAAGATATCATAGGAATCCCTGAATGCTGGAGCCAAAATAAGCTGACCCCTGAGTTGTGAAGAGGAGGAGTAAGAAGGAGGAAAAGAGACTGGAGGCTATCAAACAGAGGCCAGAATAGCAGGCCATCTGTAATTATTCCAACCTAGGAGGAGTCAAGATGGGCTCTGGGGAAACTGGCTTGATGCAAGAACAACAAGACATTTGGGTGAATTAGACTGCAGGTGAACATCTCGAAGAATAAGGGGTGAATGCATTCATGTCAAAGCTGAATTATGGAGACTAGTTTACAGCCAACTTTCTTCCTAAGGGATAAGGAAAGAGAGGGCATTTTCAGTCATTGTGTCCCATCTGTAGAATACCCTCACCAGGAAAGCCTGTCTGATGCCAACTTTGATGTAATTCCTTCCAGTCCCCTGCAAAATCATTTTTATTTGCCTGCGGCATGCAGTCTAAACTGGGTTTGATTTTGGCTTTATCTGTCTGCTGAATTCATATGGTTCCATTTCATTGCTGCTTCTGATATTTTAACTTGCTTTAATTATATACTTTTAACATGATAGCATAAGCGCCGGTTGGGCCCTCCAATTAAAATGTTCCTCCTCAGTACCAAAAATAACCATAGACATATAAATTGGATTCCAGGGATAAAACTGAACTAGAATCCCTTCCCCTTTGACGTCTACTTTTTTGTGCAGAGGGGAGTGTATGTGTTTGAAGGAAAAGGAGGAGCATTCAACCATGCTAAAGATTCCCCACTTGCAGCCATCCAGCCCACACACAGGTTTAATATTTGGGTGAGAACCAGACCCATCTGATGTCCTGTCCTAGATACTATAGCCCCAAAGTGGAGCAGCAGCCACATGCAAACTGTTTCCTCTATGGTCTTCCAGATGTGGTTGGATTCCAACTCCCATCAGCTCAAGGCAGCATAGCCAAAGATCAGGGATGATGGTAGTTGTAGTTCAGCAGCATCTGGAGGATCATAGGCTCCTACACTTGATGCAGACTGAACTTTAGAGACAGTGGTTGTCAGGGACTGGGCAGAGGAGGAATGGTGGAGACTGCCTCCCCAGCCTGACCCTTCCAGAGAAGAAGACAGTTCAGAATTACAACAGGGGTTTGAGGGAGATCACAGCTCAGAGGCAGATGAGGGGAAAAGCTGAGAAATAATGGGAGAGGAGGAGGAAGAAGCACCAGAGGGAGACAGCTGATGGACACAGTGTCTTTAGAAAGCATTCCAGATGCCCCCTCTCCCAGAACCCGGCAGGCATTGAAAGTAGGAGAGCAGAGAACTCAGAAGCAGAGGGCACATCTCAGCACCTGTAGTGATGACACATAATGGGAGAGAGGGAGGGGGTGGAAAATCACTCGCAGAAACACCATTTTCCAAGAGGCTGCATTTCTAAGCCTCTCTCTGTGAATATTGGATAAAAGGCAATGTTGGTAAGAAAATGTCCTTGTCTTATCCATTCGTGGCAACCCACCGTGGGGGTTGGATCCTCTGACACCTGACAGTGGTATAGAAAAGAAATGAGTGCAAATAAAGGCTCCTCCTGGCATCCTTTTTATTGGGTATTCATGATTGATGCCCCTGGTAGCATTAGGATTTGACAGATACCCGACCCCGCTTTTAATGCTGTTTGTGCCTGCAAACATTTTGGGGTAGACATACTGTTCTGTAGCCACTTCCAACTCTACAGTTCTATGATTTTGTTGCACTCTAGCACAAGAGTGCCTCTCCAGGTAGCAATAATGTGTTAGCACTGGGGAAGCATAACAGAATAATGAGGAAGGGTGTGTGGATGGGCCAGTATAAATGCACTACTACTGTTCTATTGCTGCATCAGAGACTTGTTTCAGAATACCAGGGAAAAACTGCACCAGTCTGGCTCTAAGAGAGATGGGCAGGTAAGTAAGAATTCTGACCCATAGTTATAGGTGTATTTTACTCCTCAAATGGCATGTTTGAACTGGAAACTTCCAGATAACCAGCAAAGATTTATTACGGTACAGATCCAGCAGGAGGGATAACAAAACGCTGCTTGTGGCTCACAACAAAAACTCTTATCTCACATGTCTTTAAATCACCTATGTATAACCAACCTGGAAAAATGACAGTTTCTTCACTGGAGACAGCCAACAATTTTGCAAAAGGTTTTTGCATATAGACAGTACTTTTGCCCCACTCTCTGTTCAAGCAGGTTTCTGAAAGAATTCAAACCTGCTTAGAAAAGACAAGAAGTGGCCTTCCTTGCGTGATACATCATACAAACCATAGCATTCTGTTTCCTTTGCAGGGCAACCCATTCTCCGCAGCTGAGCCCTGACCTGATGGAAAATCCACGAACGCTGCTCATGCTGCTGCGTCAGAGGGATCTGGAAATCATGGCACTGAAAAATGCTAACCGGAGAGATCAATCAGACCGGCTTGGCTGTATTTTGCAGCAACTTGTGAAGTCAAGGCAAAAACTGCCACTTAGGAGGTGAGCAACATAAAGCTTTACAAAACTGGAGTATGTGCCTACTGAAAAGCACTTGCAAAATTACAGGTGAAAAAGAAGGGCCGTGGCTGTCAGGTAACACCTAGGGCAAGAGCTGCTTTGCTGGAAGGGGCAGGATTTATTCTGTGATGGGCAAAGGGTATTGTGCAGATGCGCCCATAGGAAGCAAGGTTCAACACCTTTCGCAAAGGTAGGATTAAAAACATGATTTGCAGATTAAAGTCATTTATTGAAGGTTAACATATTGGGTGGATTCAACCAAATTGTTGCATGTGCAGAACATGGTCCACTCATGCAATGGAACTTTCTCCCTTCTCCCCATCACACCCTCTAAAGTTGCTCTGGAGGGTTGGGCAAACCACCACAACGGGTTGGGGGCTATGGAGAGGAGATGGTGTGGAAGTTCAGTTGCGCAAGCAGACGTCATTCCCCATACACATACCCACCTTCCTGCTAGTGCTACGCTCTTCCAAACTTTTAAGGATATATCTCTCTAACAGATTATCATAATGTGTAGGATTGTTAAGCAATTTCTGTACTGGGATTTTTTAAATAGTTTGACACTGGCTCCATTCTGGTGTGTTGACAGACCTGTGTGATTCCCCACTACACCAGAGATGAGTTGCACATTGGTGTGCAACTGAGCAACAAAAGTCACACAGTAATCTGGATGCAAACCATTTGCAAGATGAGGTGCATGGGAGGTGCATATATAAATCCTCTAAGCGGTTTGCAAAAGGATAAAACAAGACGTTAAAATTATCAGTGTAAATGGTTAAAAACAAGCATATGAAAGCATGCAAAAGATATAGTAAAATCAACACTAGCTAAAAGGAGAGAAAATGCATGTAACTTCTACATGTTGGATGGCCATTTGTCATGGATGCTTTAGCTGAGATTCCTACATTGCATGGGGATGACTAGATGACCCTTGGGGTCCCTTCTAACTCTACAATTCTATGATTCTATGTCTAGATAGACTGGAACAAAACTATTTTAAGCAGGTGGAATAAAGAGTACAGTGAAGGTGCCTGATGTCCTTAGGCAGGGAGTTCCAAAGTGTAAGTGCTCCCACATTAGAATAGAATATCAATTTCTTAAGAGTGTGGAATGGATATTACAAGGCACCTGTAACAGTGCCAGTTCTGAATTCTACTATCTCAGTCTACTGCTTTCTTCTATGTGTGATGTCTCAGACTCAGAGAATGGCTCTGAGTCAGAATTATGACTCATCAGACTTAGTTCCCCAGGTGAAATCCCTATTTGTCATGTATCTTGCTACACAGCGAACTGTCTGTGTACGAAATTTGCAAGTCTCCTCTCCAGCAGAAAGAGTTACTCCTGTACTGAGTTTTCTCCTTGTTTTCAGGAGAGAGAGAGAGAGTGGAAGGGAGTGTTATACTTTGCAATCCATCCCATGATTCACTGGACAAACAATGCCATTCTCCCTCCGCAAAGGAAGCAAGGGAAACAAAGAACCCATTCAAACCTAGTGATCCAGAACATGAATAATCTGCATGTGGCAAAGGGCAGCCACAATGCCTGTTATAAGAATAGCCTTTTTTAATGGTAGGATTCCAGGACATCTATTGTGCTATGAAACTCTGACTAAGGTCCCTTTTGATCTGGCCCATAAGAAGTAAGTCCAGCGTGGTGGTAGTATAGAATCACTAGTATCTGAAATGCTTAGCTATTAAAGCACCCTTACCTCCAGCTTTAAAAATGACTTGATCTGTAAACATGAACAGGAGATCATACTTCTCTCTGTGTCACGATAAGCTTTGGTTACTGATTTCTGCAGATCTGGTGCAGTTGATAGCACAGGTAATTTTAATTTTGTTTGGGTGCCAATCATAAGTCAAATGAAATAAAGTTCTTTTAAAAACAAATAATGCAACCATTAGTAAATGTGCAAACAGATATGCCACTCAGTGAAATCAGTTAAAAACTTTATGCTTTGCTGGGCAGAAGCAAGCAAGTTTTGTTTACCATCGGGATAGCTCAGTTGGTTAGAGCGTGGTGCTGAGAATGCCAAGGTTGCAGGTTCGATCCCCATAAGGGACAGCTGCTCTGCATTGCAGAGCACTGGACTAGATGACCCTCAGGGTCCCTTCCAAATCTATGATTCTAACACAAATGGAGTAGTCAATTGAAGAAAACCCGCCACACCAGAATGTTGTAGGCATTTAATGTCTCCGACGAGTGACAAGGAGATTGTCATCTAAATGACAGAAGGATGGAGCTCAGGCAAGGGATCTCTTCTGGGAGGTAGTTCCCAGGATATAGCACGACCATTAAAGTCCTGCTCCATGCTCTGACAGAGGACAGCTTCACTTTGTAAGCAGGAAGAACCAGGTATGCATATCTACTCCCATTCATCTTAATGATTCAAGGAAGTTATACAGGAGAAGACGGTCCCTAAAGTATTTTGATAGCTAGACTGCTCTTTCTAGCCATGAAAAGTTTAGAATTCATGATAAATATATTTTTTAAAAATCTGGTTTAGGCTATAAACGAACAAACAACCAGCATGGGTTGTAGTTCAGTAGCAGAGCACCTGCTCTGCACACAGAAGATTCTGGGTTCAATCCCTGGCAACTTCAGGTAGGGTTAAGATTATCCCAAGTCTGAAACCCTGGAAAGCTTCTGCCAGTCAGTGCAGAGAGTACTCAGGTAGATGCACCAATGGTCTGACTCAATATAAGGCAACTTCCTTTGTTCCAGAGTTTTTTTAAAAAAACAAACCAAAAGAACACCACCCCTAAAAAGTAAAAGCTCACAAAATGGGTTGGGTGTGAGGGAGTTGTGCTGCTCATCACCAGTCACGACAAAGGTACTATTCAACAGCCATCCATGACCATTCCACAACCACATTCTATATGGCTGTTGGTAGGGGACGCGGGTGGCGCTGTGGGTTAAACCACAGAGCCTAGGACTTGCTGATCGGAAGGTTGGTGGTTCGAATCCCCGCGACGGGGTGAGCTCCATTGCTCGGTCCCTGCTCCTGCCAACCTAGCAGTTCAAAAGCACGTCAAAGTACAAGTAGATAAATATGTACCACTCCAGTGGGAAGGTAAACGGCGTTTGTGTGCGCTGCTCTTTTTCGCCAGAAGCGGCTTAGTCATGCTGGCCACATGATCCGGAAGCTGTACTGGCTCCCTCGGGCAGTAAAGCGAGATGAGCGCCGCAACCCCAGAGTCGTCCGCGACTGGACCTAATGGTCAGGGATCCCTTTACCTTTACCTTAAGAGCACTGAATGCACCAGCTAAGGCAAGAATCGCATTTCCCAGCAACATAACTTACATTTGAGTGCTGGCTGGGGAATTGTGATAATCCACAAAACAGAAGTACTGCTGTGAAGGAAGCCCATCAGATTTCCCCACAGCAAATGTGTAACAGCCCTACATCTACTACTGCTCAAGATAGTTTTCTGGCTTCGCTTATCAATACCGTTAATCCTGCTGGTTTCCTTCTTGGCTTTTCTGAATTTAAGTTGACGCTTGAGTTTAAGCTGTGCAGTTAAGAACTGACAGCCAAGGAAGAGTTCATCTTGCCTTGAAGCAATGTTCCTATATAAATTGGAGGCTGCTATCCCACAAGGCATGACATCAGTCCTGGAGAGGGGATGTCAAGAGAAGGCAAGCTACAACCGGTGCAGGGAGCAACCAGAGCAAGGTTCTCAGAAGAGAAAATGTGCTCAGACTTCAATTTTTACCAACTTGGCATGCTCATCGGTATCAGATCAGAGAAAGGACAGGCAGGTTATATCAAACCTCACCTTGTTTATGGATCACAAGCAGCCACTCACAGCTTTGTCAATTTCAAGCAATTTCATGCAAGTGCACAATGACCTGGAACACAACCCCTGCACAAATGGGGAGTTGCCTGTATTTCAGTAGTACAAATCAAAGGTTTCCCTTTATCCTATTATATAATTCTGATTGCCATGGATTATGCTGTTGCCTTTCTCATCACTCTTCCACACGCACACACCCATTTAAATGTATTTCTAATGCTCCACTTTGTGAACGCAAACTGCTGTTTTTATTTAGTTTTTAATTATATCCTGCCATATTTAGTAGGATCTTGAGGATCCACGGAAAACAGTTTCACAGGGATTTCAGTTTAAGGGCAGAATATCGTTTGGGTTTCTAAGAAGAGTCTCTTCATTAAGAAGTATAGATCACAGAGCATAGGAAGCTATCAGTTTCTGAGATAAGCTAATGTGTATGTTAGTGGATTTCTTTTTCTCCAAACACAGCTGAAAAATTGAAGCAAAGTTTTAATTCCGCTTGTTTGCAGGAGCCCAAAGGAAGAAGGTCTTCAAGCAGAAGTTGACCAGCTGAATGATGAGATGAAGACTATCAAGAAGAACCATGAGAAGGTGAATGAGTAACAGACACAGTAACACTGGGTGGCCTTTTTGACAGGCCAGATATCACAAACACCTCCAAGCGGCAATTTAAAGAACAAAGTAAACAAACAGCGATATTGAAAAATGGACCAGAAGATAGGCAAATCTTGCTGGGTCAGGGATCATCCTGTTGATTCCCAGGAATCCTCCTGGATTCTTTTTTTTAAAAAATTACAGCTTTCAGGTGGATGCTGACTGCACCTAGTAATTTGCTAATTTTTAATTTGTTAGTAAGGCCCATGTCTTTTCATGTCTATTTGAGTCAGTTCTTAAGGACTTTGCCCTGAAAACGTCAGTTCAGGATTAGGTATCTGTCTTATATTTTCTCTAGAGACGATGGATGTAAATTTTAGATTCTATGCAATCTCCTTACTTACCTTCAGTACACCTTTCACTCTCTTGTCAATTTAGGGTTCAATCTCCTCCCTGGCATATTTTCATAATTTCTCAAGGTTGATTTTAATATTTCTAGCAATGTGCTTCCCAAATTCCTTTTTCACTTGCTTTATTGTCAACATACATTTGTTTTGCCAGAGTGTGTGCTCATTTGGGCATAACACTTACGATGGTTTTTTGTATTTCACATATTCATAAAAATAAAGAGAAACAGATGTTGACGATTGTACACTTGATCCAAAACTGCCTTTCTTCGACCTTCTAGCTCTCATTAACAGCCATGTGAGACCTATTCCAGAGTCACTTATGAAAAGGCCTTATATCTCCAATGTAAACAAGTATCAAGTGATGCATGTTGGAGCAAAAAAATATATAAATTTCAAGTAGATTCTCATGGGGTCTGAACTGGAGGTGACAGACCTTTTCTGTGAACCGCCCTGAGACCTCCAGGTATAGGGCAGTATATAAATTCAAGAAATAAAAATAATTAAATAATTTTAAAAACTGGATGTATTAAGACTCTGCTTTGTACACACGGTGTGGAAATTGGGCTGCATTGCTATGTTCACTTGCCTAGGTGTAAATCCTATAGAACTTGGTGAAACTTACTTCAGAGTAAATATGCATAGCACCAGGCTGTTAATTGCAGGCTCCTGGCCTAATATTTCAGCATATATGCTTTGCAGTGTGAGTTCATGAGTTTAACATCTGATGAAATCCCAAGAATCTTTAAGCAGAAATACGACCATTTTATCTGTGATCATGCAGTAGCTGGGAATATTAGTGAAATCAGTGGAACAAGAAAAGAAGCATTATCCTGGAATAAACTTTAAATGAGGCCTGTCTTTTGCTGGTTTTTCTTTTGCTGGCAGATAATTTGGGCCTTTGCTTTTTGATAAGCCTCTAATTTCCATTATTTCTCTTGTCCATCATTCCCTTTATTTTTTTTTTTAATTTTTCAAAAGGAAATAAAAGTGATGGAAGATAAACTTGCAAAGACAAAAATGCAGGTTATGTATTTGCAAAAGGCAGCAAAACCCCCCTCAAGAAAGACGGATGACGAATCAGACACCGAGTCTAGCACTTCACTGGATGAAGGGGCCAAATTAGCATGCGAGTGCTTCGAGGTAGGAGCGACAATGCATACTCTCTGATGCACTGTACTGCAAATTGGTAGAATGCAGTGTTTTTATTTTACATTTAATAATAATTAAGTCACAGAAGTATAATCATTTGGTGATATCCAGCTAAGTCATACTTGAAGTAGGCTCATTGATTTCATGGCTTCTACTGATTGTGACTAACATTGGATATAACCCACTGCATATATTCTTGCTGCTGCTTCTGGTTTTACAAGTTGCTGATGTAAGACAACAGTTTTTGAAAGAGATGAAGGTGGTACGCAGAGCTGTACCTACATGGTGCGCATAGACATTTCTTGTGTCCCACACAATTATTTATGTTCAAACAGATTTTTGAAGCAAGAAATACGTATGTAGCTCATCATCAGTTCCTCCATTCCACTTCAAATTATTTACTGTTTCCAGCCACGGGCTGAATTTTTATCCAATCCTGAACCTCATCTACCACATGTACCGTCTATTTTTCTTCAGCAAGAATGCTGCCTGTTGCCTCACTACTTTGCTGGTGTGTTCTCAGCATAGTAATTCTGAAAAATGCCAGTACATGGGGGGGGCGGGGAACGTGACGCTAGGACAGGGGTAGGCAACCTAAGTCCCGGGGGCCAGGTGTGGCCCAATCGCCTTCTCAATCTGGCCCGCGGATGGTCTGGGAATCAGCATTTTTTTACATGAATAGAATGTGTCCTTTTATTTAAAATATATCTCTGGGTTATTTGTGGGGCCTGCCTGGTATTTTTACATGAGTAGAATGTGTGCTTTTATTTAAAATGCATCTCTGGGTTATTTGTGGGGCATAGGAATTCATTCATCCCCCCCCCCCCCCAGAATATAGTCTGGCCCACTACATGGTCTGAGGGATGGTGGACCGGCCCATGGCTGAAAAAGGTTGCTGACACCTGCGCTATGAGGCATTTATAGCATGCAATTGGCATTTATAATGCCTAACCCTGGGGAAGAAAGGCTTTTGGAGTAATATTTTGAAGGCTTTTTGGTGTGTGTGTGTTTTTTAAACAGGCTCACACCGCACCATAAATCCCTTGTTTAATGCAAGTGTGTGCCTCCTGTCAATCACCAGAAGGGAGGGAGGCAATGAGAAGCAGAGGATTGGTGCAGTGTTGGTATGCTAGGGGGTTGGCTAGATGCTGGGAAAACATTTGAGGCCAGAAACAGAATACTAGACATTCTTCATGCATCAGGATTCAAATGAGATTAAACTGCATGAGCTGCAAATGATATCCCAAGGAACTGGAACAGAGCTGGAAGCCACTTGCGCGCTTTCTTTCTTTCTTTCTTTCTTTCTCTCTATCTCTCTTTTACAGTATTTCCTAATGTTCCTTTCACAACAGACCTGCCTTCCTCTATCAGCAAATGACTGTACAGTTGATATGTAAACAACTGAAGAAACTGTAGAAGAGCTAAACCACTTTTAAAAAGAAAGAAAGCACAGGACAGCAGCATCAAGACCCAAAACTAGTCAAAACCACCATGTGACATCAGTGGGAGCAGTGTATTGTCAGTTTGCACTTGCTGCAAATGCCCCTCTTAAACAGCAAGCCCACGTTGCTTAAATGGCCACCCTGGCAGGAACTCCCATGCACCCATTGGTTAGGGTGTTGGACTAGGACTTGCGAAAGCAGGCTTCAAATCCCCACTCAGCCCTGGAGCTCTTGGGCCAGTCCCCACCTCTTAGCCGAACCAAGCTCCCTGGGTTGTTGTGAGGATGAAATGGGGAGGAGAACCACGTACACCACCTTGAGATCCTTGTATATAAAGGTTGTAGATAAATGTAATAAAATAATAAATTGTTATAGCTGGGATGCCACTGAAGCTTTTCATATCAAGTGCACCACAAACCCACAAAGGAGAGTGCATGCAGTGGTGGAGCTTCATGCTCCAGCACCGGGGGGGGGGGCAAAGAGCAGGTGGGGGCGGTGCTGGCACGCGTCCTGGGCACACTGCTTGCGGGGGTGGGGTGCCCAGCACGGGCAGGGGGACAGCTGTGATGGAACCCCACCAGGATCACATTGCCGGGGGCGGTGCGCTCCCCCCACGCTCCTCTTCCTCCGCCAGTGAGTGCATGCAGTCCCATGAGAAGGGCTGAAACCAAGAAAAATATAGCTCCGTCTCAGCACTCTCCTCTGTGGGTTTATTGTGAGCATCAATTAGAGATCAGGGGGCAGAAGTCATTGCCCTTCTCCCTGTCAATGACTCGCTCTTGTTGCCCATGGCTGCCTGGGCAATGCTGAGCTGTAGAAAGCTCATGTGAGAAACAGGAAAAGCTCCTGGGCCAAAGTGAAGCTTTGTCCCTCAGAGATGTCAGTAACTCAAAGCTCAGAGGAAAGTCCAAGCAGCTCCGCAATGGCAGCTTAACAGGAAAGGTTAGGAGAGGTGTGAGATTGGGTCAAAGCAATTACTTCATTATCTTGACATCATTTCAGAGAGACAGAGAGGTGTGCACAGAGCAGCCAAGTGGCTAATGGGAGGAGAGGGAGAGGAGAAGGAGCACATCAGGCGAGAGCAAACCCATATTTTACAAATCCTGTGCCCAGGGACACCGCAGGCTCTTGTGCAGAGAGCCTCCAAGCTTCTTCAGTGTGTGCTGATCCGACAGTAAAGAAAAAGACCAGCACCCCAGCACCATACTTCTTAATGAGGATGATGATTCCTGGATGGAGACCTTGTAAGCCAACTTAGTAAGAGAAATGAGTTTTAAAAGATTCAGAAAAAGTCCAGAACTTACATAACTGCTTACATAAGCTGCAGCATCAAAGCAAGGCAAGAGAAGGAGGACACCTTGAGGCTGCAGCTGAGCTGAAGGGGCATTGAATAAGAGCATAAGAAGAGCCCTGCTCAAGGTTCATCAAATTCAGCACTGAATTTCATAGGCTGGCCCGTGAGAAGCTTCTAAGCAGTCAAGAGAGCTGGACTGTGCATGCTCACCCTGTGCAAACCCCTCAGCCTTGCATAATCCCTTCCCTGATTTGGGGTAGCTCAGTCGGTAGAGCATGAGTCTCTGAAGCTCAGGGTTGTGGGTTTGATCCCCATGTTGGGCAAACGATTCCTGCATTGCAGGGGGTTGGACTAGTTGACCCTCTACAGTTCTATGATTCTATTGCTATTCATGCATTTGGGACCAAGTGTGCAGAGAGGCAGTCTGCTGAATGTGTGTTGGCAATCTCCATGACCCACAAACCCTCACCCTGCTGAAGGCACGCCCCTAATGCATCAATAGCATTGGAGAGGAGCCTGCGTGGGGCATAAGCATGCATATCCCCACATGACTATAATTTTTAGGTTTCTGGAGGAGGACACATTTGATAGGCTGTCTGGAATCTTGAAAAGAAGCACCTCTATCACAGCAGTCTTCTCCACCTAGTACCCTTCAAATGTTTCAGACTACAACTCCCACTATACCCGGCTGTTGACCCTGCTTGTTAGGGCTGATGGGAATTCCAAAGCACACAAGCTTTGTGGATGCCTTTCATAAGGTCAGTGCCATGAAGACAAGAGAACCCAGAAGAGTGTGAGGGCTAGATACTTGACTCCTCAAAACCCACATACAGAAACACCGCCGTCTAGCACAATACTATATAGTCCATCTCAGTTGAATGAAGCAGCCTCAGAAGCATACCATCTTAGTATAATAAGTTAATAAGGTTTCATAAGTATAACCGCCTTCAGAGGCAAATCCTTGTTTAATGGGTTTTCCTGAAAAATAAAGGCTGAGGGATTATGACTTGTCAAAGGGCACTTGGGTTCAACCGCTGAACTGAGCTGTGATAGGAACTCAGATCCAAGCTCAACACTTTTAACATAGTGACTGTAAGCCACATTCATTTTTACAGTTGTAGTGTCTATATATCAAATCAGGGAGCTGCCTTGGTTAATATGTTGTAAAAGGGCTAAGTAGACCAATAGACTGGCTTTATGGTCTCTCTCTCTCTCTGTGTGTGTGTGTGTGTTGTGCTTGAACAGTGTTTGAACTACTCAGGTTTTGTTATGGCAGTGTGGCATCCTTCATTTTAAAAACAAAAGCAGCTGCCCCACCCTGCCTGGGTTAAAACTTCTGTTATTTCCTATGTGCATGCACATTAAAGTAACTTGTCCTAGAACTAACACTCTCTCACCCACACTTATATCCCACTTTTCTCAATTTGTGTCTGTATCAGTACTAATACCCCTCTCTCTTTCTCAGATGATGGCAACCCATCTTTAAAAGTACAGTACTGTTACTGTAGACCCAAGATTAATTGCAATAACTGGCCAGTAGGGGGCACTCACTGCTTGCAAAAAGTTTAATGCCTGTTTTCCTTTTTCTTCTCTAAAGCGAACACATCAAAGCCCCAGATTATGCAGAGTGCTGACATATGCTATTTCACTTGTATTTTGTTTCAATATATAGCCTGCTTCATCGCAAATGATCAGAATAAAATGTTTTTTAAAAAGGCAAAATATAAAGTAACTCCAGTCACAAAACATCACCACTAATAAGATCCTGAGCATTTGCCAAAAATATTTGATTCTGCTCTATGATGGCTGTTGAGTCCTAGGCCTTACAGATTGGTTGCATTTATAACTGAATCAGTCTTTTCCCTCTGGCCAAGCTCTGCTAAGGCATTGCCCTTGCCTTTTCTGTCGCTTATTGTCTCCTACTACCTCCTTTGTCCCATCCTTGCTTCCCATGTGCCCCCTGCCCCCCATCACTGCAGAGACGTATGGCTTATCCCATTGTTCTTTTCACTCTTTTCAGTCTTAAAAGGACTAGTCTACCAGGTGGATTGAGGATTAGTCCTAGCACCTTTATACAAATATAAGGTGGAACTGGGAATACAGTATACAGCTTTGATCACCCCATCTAAAAAAAAGAAAGAAAAAGAAAAATGTATACCGTATTTTTTGCTCTATAGGAAGCACCCGACCATAGGACGCACCTTGTTTTAGAGGAGGAGAACAAGGGAAAAAAATTCTCCCCTTCTCTGCTCAGCGCCCCTTCAGAGAAGCGGCAGGAGAAACGGAGCCCCTTCCATTTCTCCTCCCGCTTCGCTGAAGGGGCGCTGCGCAGCTCTCCCTCTCTGCTGAAGCCAGGAGAGTCTTGCTCTCCCGGCTTCAGCAAAAGGAACCCGAAGCCTCCGGAGTGCAGCAGGAGCTCACTCCCCTCTCACTCTCCAGGCTTCAGCGAAAGCAACGTGAAACCTCCGGAGTGTGGAGGGAGCGCTCCCTCTGCGCTTTAGAGGCTTCGCATTGCTATCGCTGAAGCCAAGGAGCCTGCATTCGCTCCATAGGATGCACACACATTTCCCCTTAATTTTTGGAGGGGAAAAAGTGCGTCCTATAGAGCGAAAAATATGGTACATTGCAGAGCTGGAAATGCTACAGAATAGGGCAGCCAGAATGATCCGGGAACTAGACCACCTCCCCCAAAAGGAAAGTCTAAAATGCTTGGAGCTTTTAAGATTAGAATACAAGGTGACTAAGATGGGACTTAGGAAAGCATGCACACTGTGGAGAAAGTAGATGTTTTTTCTCTCCCTCCCACATCATGGTAGAGGTTTGGTCATACAGTGAAAGATGAAAGGAAGTACTTCATTGCACAATGCATAATTGATTTCTGGAGGTTGCTGCCCTAATGTGTTGTGATGGTCACTGGCTTAGATGCCTTTTAAAAGGGACTAGACAAATTCATGAAAGGCTGATCTATCAATAGCTGGAAAATGCAACAAATAAATTCTAACTTGAGGGATTGGCAGGCACTAATAGTATCTGACTTTCCCCCCCTCTTGTGTAGCTCTGGTCAGAGACAGGAACAAAGGTAACATCAGAAACAAGTGATCTACGGCTTCGGAGAATTCCAAAGCACACAAGCTTTGTGGATGCCTTTCATAAGGTCAGTGCCATGAAGACAAGAGAACCCAGAAGAGTGTGAGGGCTAGATACTTGACTCTTCAAAACCCACATACAAAAACACCACTATCTAGCACAATACTATATAGCCCATCTCAGTTGAATGGAGCAGCCTTAGAAGCAACCAGTATGATCTTATTAAGTGTACCATCTTAGTATAATAAGTTTGCCTGCTTACAGTTTGCCTGTAATCACACTTTGCAACTTGTTATTGTTCAAGTTCCCTTACTCCAGTGAAATTCAGAGGAAGATAGACTTTTGATTAAGTGTTAATGGCTCTGAAATGAGAACAGACTGAACTATGAACCCCAAAATTTGGGATCTGCTCCAAACTAGTGCCAAACCTTTGCAGTTGTTTTGCAGCACTTGGTAGCAAAAAACCCATGTTTTGCAGCATCCCTCCAACTGAGCAATTGCTACTCAAAGCTAGGGTCATAGCTATCACCCCAAAACGCAATTGCAGGAAGCACATCAAGAAATACTTCAAGCCTGGGTTCCAATGCCAGAGTTTTGCTATTGTTTTGCAAACTTTTTGAAGTGAAACCCTCACATTTTGTCACACCCCCAACAGTGGGTCACTGCCTTACTCAGTGTGGGTTGGGGCCATAATGGACTTACTCCCGACAAGCACTGTTTCTGGGGGAGAAATTTTGGGGTTCGTAGTAGTTATTGGTGCTGGGACAATATTTCCCTATTTTAAAATAGGACCTGACACAATGGAACCCACGGTCTGTGTATGTGTGTGCACACAAGTAAGTGTGTACACACATACTTCCACACAAGTGTCCCCCCCCCCCAAGGAGCAGGCAATGCCTTCAAGAGGTAATCTGGCAGTCCTACATAAGGAATATACTTCTGGGCGGTCCCTTGTTTGGGCATGGGTTTGCTTAGTGTGCTTCATGGAGGGAACATAGCTGTATTTTCCTGTGTATAAAACGCCCCCATGTATAAGACGATCCCTATTTTTTGAGCCCAAAATTAAGAAATAAATAATTGCAACATTCTGTGTATAAGACGACCCCCAATTTTAAACTTAAAAAATTTGGAGGGAAATATAGTCTTAAACACGGGAAAATACAGTATTGTTACCTTTCCTTAATCGGGTGTTTATCGGTGTCATCACTCTTCCTGCTTTTTAGTTTGGAAGTATTTCGCTGAGTGAAGAGGAAAAAGATGAAATAATCCTGAAATTAGAGAAGGCACACAATGGTGCGCTGGAGGGAAGCTCACAGGAAAGGTAATTGCAAACCACAGGCTTTGTGACAGAAAGGACCAAAAGGGGCTTGCTAGAAAAACAGCAGCCTGTCTGAGGTAAGTCGCTATCTGAATACACCTGAGAATGTAGTAGAAGCATCCAAGGCAGCCTGTGGTCCTCTGTTTATTGCTTTACATCCTCTCAGCAGTGCTATAGGGCAGGGTCAAAGGAACCTTTTTCAAGCAGAAGGCTGCATACTTTTGAACCTGGGATAGCTCAGTCTGTAGAGCATGAGACTCTTAATCTCTGGGTCATGGGTTGGAGCCCCACATTGGGGGTTGGACTAGATGACCCTTGAGGTACCTTCCAGCCCTACAACTCTATGATTCTATGAAAAGTGAGTGGATCAATGATTCTAGCAATGAGAAGGCTAGATTCTATACACACTCGCATACCCCTCTCTGTCCTCCATCCAAGAAAGAGACAGTTCACAACATGCTGCAGCTAAAGAAAAATAAGCAAGGAGTATGAGAAGCAGGGTCAGTAGGGAGTAAGGCTAGGGAGGGGATGAGGTCTGGGGAGAGTCCTGGGGGCCATTTAGAGAGGCTTGAGGGGCACATTCACCCACTGGGTCTGAAGTTCCCCGCCTCTGTTATGGGGAAATCAGTACTGTGATTCCCTATGTACCGGTATTTCCTCTTGTGGCGGGGGGGGGGACAAGCAAGGAGTTGTATGGCATGGCAGCCACCATGGATTCTGAAATATACTCAGAGTCGCAAAGTGATTTCATGCTCTTTATTCAGCTCATAGTGGTGAGGAGGAATGGATAAATGTCCCCTCACAGTATCTGCTTTATATACATTATTTACACAATGGGCTGCACATGATTGGCTAATTCTGGAATTCTACTGTAAGCCAATCAGGTTGTGGATTCACTTCTATCTGGAGCAGGATTGGGTGGTTCCTGCCAACCAATCATACTGCTGCATTGTTCTAGGACCAATCAGACTGCTGCATTCTGAATCCTATTGTTCTAGGACCAATCAGACTGCTGCCTTTTGGATCCTATTGTTCTAGGACCAATCAGACTGCTACAGTTTGGATCCTATTCAACTCAGTACATAACACCCCTCCCCTCTAAGTTCCAGTCCTGCCCGGGAGGTCGCATTCATAGTCCTCAAGGTATGCCGGCGGCCTACGTGTGCGTTGTGGCCTGGGGTGTTCCCTGGTCCGGGCTCCGGGTTCTGGCTCGTGTTCCAAGGATGCTGGCTGTGATGCGGCTGTTTGGTCTGGTGCAACCGGCTCGCTCAGTCGTGGTTCTGGTTCCGGTGTCCTTTCGGCCTCACGGGTCCTCTCTGTATTTACTGATTCTGCCTCTCCTGCTGGCCCCTCCTGCTCTATGGGCCTCACTGCCCCGCTGTTCCCTTGGGACTCCTCTGACCTGTCCTCCTCCTGGTTTTCTCCCGGGAATCGTCGCCGTATCTGGTCGCAGTGGCGGCGCCAGCATTGCCCCCCATCCGTTAGCACCTCGTACGACACGGGGCCAGTGACCCTGGTGATTGTGGCGGGTACCCATGCTGGGCCTGCCCCAAAATTCTTTGCGTACACTGGGTCCTGGGCCTCGAAGGTCCGGGGGTTCCTGCCTTCCCCCACCACTACCTCATCCTGAGCTCTATCGGGGTGAAGGCGGTCCAATCTGATTGCAAGGCGCCGACCCATTAGTAGTTCAGCGGGGCTCCGGCCAGTCGTTGAGCTGGGGGTGCTGTGCTGTGCTAGAAGGAATGTGGCAAGGCGGTACTCCCAGTCCCCTTGCGTCATGCGGCGAAGGGTGTCCTTGGTGGTCCGCACCATGCGTTCTGCTTGGCCATTGGTGGCAGGGTGGAACGGCGCCGAACGGATGTGGCGGATGGCGTTCTGCGCTGTGAAGGTTTGGAATTCTCCTGACGTAAATGCAGTCCCGTTGTCTGAGACGAGAGTGTCAGGGAGCCCGTGGGTTGCAAACAGCCTGCGTAGTACCCGGATGGCTGCGGACGTGGAAGTGGACGGTACCAGTGCGACTTCCAGCCATTTGGTGTAGGAGTCCACCACTATGAAGAATGTTTTCCCCTGAAAGGGGCCAGCGAAATCCACATGCAGGCGTGACCATGGTGCTCGGGCGGACTCCCAGGACTGGACTGGGGCCCTTGGGGGATCTGGGCGGGATTCTTGGCAGGCCTGGCAGTGTTTGACCCAGGCCTCTATCTCTCCATCGATCCCCGGCCACCACACATAACTCCTGGCAAGGGCCTTCATTCTTACTACCCCTGGATGTGTCTCGTGTAGGGCTGTGAGGACTCTTTTGCAGAGGGGCTGGGGAACAACGACTCTGCTTCCCCATAACAGGCACCCCTTGTGGGCCGACAGTTCATGTTTGCGGGTTGTGTAGCCGGCGAATTCTGGCCCGGGGCTGCTGCTGGGCCATCCCCTCCACACCCAGTCCAGGACCCGGGAGATGACCCTATCTTTCTTGGAATGGTGTGCAACTTCTTGTGCCTGAATGGGGCGGTCGGGAAGCAGCTCCAGGCTCATAACCTCTTGTGCAGGTGCTGGGTCAGGGCCTGTTTCCGGTAGTGGTAGCCTGCTGAGGGCGTCCGCATGGCCCATCGCCTTCCCAGGTCGGTGAATCAGTGCATACTGGTAGCTGGCAAGGAAAATTGACCACCTGAGGACGCGAGGAGACAGCACTTGGGGGGTCTGCTTTTCGGGGGCAAACAAGCCAAGCAACGGCTTGTGGTCAGTCACCACGGTGAAGGGCCGCCCGTACAAGAAATCATGGAATTTTTTTACTCCCTTTACGATTGCCAGACCCTCCTTGTCGATTTGCGAGTAGTTCCGCTCGGTTGTGTTGAGTGTCTGGGAAAAGTACGCCACCGGTACCTCTCTTCCATCCGGGAGTTGGTGCCCCAGGACAGCTCCAATGCCATAGGGTGAGGCGTCGCATGCTAGCACCACCGGCAGCCTCTCGTCGAAGTGTGCCAAGACCGAGTTTGAGACAAGCAAGTCCTTGACTGCCTGGAATGCGGCCTCCTGGCGCTGGCCCCACACCCAAGGGGCCCGCTTGTCCAGGAGTCTGTGTAGGGGCTCCGCTACCGCCGCCTTGTGGGGAAGGAAGGAATGGTAAAAGTTCAATAGTCCCAAGAAGGCCTGAAGTTCAGTCTTGCTCTTGGGCGCTGGGGCATCACAAATGGCCCGTACCTTGTCCCCAGTCGGGTGGACCCCTTCTGCGTCCACCATAAATCCCAGAAAGTCCACCTGAGGCACTCCTAGTAGACATTTTTCCCGCTTCACCTTGAGACCCGCCGTCTGGAAACGGTGCAGAACGGTGCGGAGGCGGTCCTCAAACTCCTCTGGTGTGGGGCCGGCAATCAACACATCATCGAAGAAGGGGGTGACGCCAGGAATCCCTTTAAGGAGAGAGTCCATTATATTCTGGAATATGCCTGGTGCCACGCTGACACCGAATTGCAGCCGCTTTACCCTGAACGCTCCTCTGTGCGTCACAATCGTCTGTGCCTCTGCTGTGGCCTCATCTACTGGCAGCTGTTGATATGCTTGGGCCAAGTCCAGCTTGCCAAAAATTTTCGACCCAGCCAGGGTGGCAAGGACATGGCTGACCACTGGCACTGGGTATGCGTGGGCCGTGAGGGCCTTGTTTATGGTACATTTGTAGTCTGCGCAGATGCGGACCGAACCATTAGGCTTGACGGGTGTGACGATTGGGGTTTCCCAGGGAGCATTAGGCACCGGCTCCAGCACTCCTTGCTCTACGAGTCGGTCCAATTCCTCGTCTATACGGGGTTTCAAGGCGAACGGGACCCGGCGGGCCTTGAGCCTGACCGGTCGTACTGCGGGGTCAAGCTGTAGCGCAATGGGGGGGCCCGTATACTGTCCCAATTTCCCATCGAAAACCCCTGGAAATTCCTTGCATATGGCGTCCACGTCCACTTGTAAGCTAGTGTGGTTCACCCCGGTGACAGCTAGCCCCAGTGGTCCAAACCATGCCAATCCCAGTAAGCTAATGTAGGGGCCCTTGACCACAAGCAAGTCCAGTTGCCGCGTCCGCCCTCGGTATTGCACCCTGAAGGTCCCCACCCCCATTGTGGGGACCTTACGTTTCTGGAAGTCCCGGAGGGTGAATGGGGCCGGCCTGAGTTTGGGACCCCCAGTGGGACACAGTTTCCTTAAGGTCCTTGCCGAGATTATGGATAGAGTTGAACCCGTGTCAAGCTCCATGCGGCATGGGGCCCCCTCTATCTGTACCTCTACATAAATTTTCTCTACGTTGGGGTGGGGCAACTGGTATACCTGGAAGTCCGTGAGCTCCGTCGAGTTGCCTTGGTGCGTTGGGCCCCGGGACCTGGGGCTCTTGGATTGGTCATCTGATGCCTGGTGTCGGGTGGGCCGAGCCCGACACACCCGGGCGATGTGTCCCGATTTTCTGCACTGCCTGCACTCTGCGTTGCGGAAACGGCAGGTCCTCCTCTCGTGACTCTCCCCGCAGCTTGCGCAGTTCCCTCCTTCTCGTCGAGGCAGCTGTGGTCTGTGCGCTGCTTGAGTGCGCTGCTGTACTCGGTGCACCTCCTCCCTGTCGGATCCTGAGTCGTCGGTGAGGTCTTCATGGTGGACCCTCGGTTGGGATGGCAGGCTCGGCCGTGCCTCTTGGGTCGACCTCTCGGCAGCTTCTGTTGCCAGGGCCTCCTCCAGAGCGACCTGGAACGTTAGGTCCTTCTTAGCGTAGAGGCGTCGTTGCAGCTTCTCATCCTTCAGGCCACCGACGAGGCGGTCACGAAGCATGTTCTCCAGCTCTGAGAAGTTGCAGAACCGGGCGGCTTGGCGGAGAGAGGTCACAAACCCAGTTATGGTTTCCCCAGGGGCTTGCCGCTTTGCGTAGAAGGCATTTCGACGAGCCACCACTGAGGGCTGCGGCGAAAAGTGCCCCTTCAGCTGTTCCATTATTGTTTTGTATGGAACAGTAGCGACGTCTTCAGGCGCAAGGAGAGCCCGGGCGATTTCAAACGTCTCCTCTCCGCAGACGCTGAAGAATATCGCCCTCTTCTTGGCGTCTTCTTCGTCGGTGACCCCTTTGGCTTCTAGGAGGAAGGTGAAACGGGAGGCGTACGCTTCCCAGTCTCCAGATGCTGGGTTGAATGGCGAGAAGCTGCTGTTGGCTGCCATTCTGAGTTCCTTGTGCCCCGGAGCTGAAGCCTGGATACACGGTGCGAGGCAGCGGTGCGGCA
Source organism: Podarcis pityusensis (assembly GCF_964106645.2). NCBI lineage: Eukaryota > Metazoa > Chordata > Lepidosauria > Squamata > Lacertidae > Podarcis > Podarcis pityusensis. The sequence goes on from NC_138028.1 coordinate 78,433,128, forward strand.
GTTGGCGGTGCTGCGGTGCTGTGTGTGGCAGTCAGCTCAGCGGGATCCCACCTTCGTCGCCAGTGAAATATACTCAGAGTCGCAAAGTGATTTCATGCTCTTTATTCAGCTCATAGTGGTGAGGAGGAATGGATAAATGTCCCCTCACAGTATCTGCTTTATATACATTATTTACACAATGGGCTGCACATGATTGGCTAATTCTGGAATTCTACTGTAAGCCAATCAGGTTGTGGATTCACTTCTATCTGGAGCAGGATTGGGTGGTTCCTGCCAACCAATCATACTGCTGCATTGTTCTAGGACCAATCAGACTGCTGCATTCTGAATCCTATTGTTCTAGGACCAATCAGACTGCTGCCTTTTGGATCCTATTGTTCTAGGACCAATCAGACTGCTACAGTTTGGATCCTATTCAACTCAGTACATAACAGATTCCCACCCCCAACCTAGTGTCCCTGCTATGCCCCCTTTTTGAAGCTGTCAGTTTCTGTCCTCTTTAAAGTGAATGTGGGAAGTAGAGAGAAAAGATGCCTCTGCTCCAGCAGACAGGGCGTGTGAAATATCCGTGAAGTACCACCATTGCCACCCTGCAGAAATAGCAAATCCAGATTAAATTGGGGGGGGCGGGGGCGGGGGGCGGGATATAGGGTGACATTTTTATGAGGACAATGTCAAGTGACTACTACAAAAAAACTTGCACGCACAAACTACCAAGTCCACAGTAAACTTCCATGCGGAAGTGCCGTGTAAAGCAGAAAAGGCTAGCAAAATCCCTTTCCTCATGCAGCAGTCCTGCTATCTTTTTGATGAAGATGTACTCCCCACTCCAGTGCTAGAACACAAATTTTCCATTAGTTCTTTTGCAAGAACAAGCAAATAGGTTATGCACTTTGCGCCACAGCACCCCATTTTATGTGGATAGGATATCACACTGCTCCTAATGTATTGGGTATTGGGTATTCATCTGAATACAGCACTAAGAAGAATATGTGGGTTTGTTTGTTGAAAATTCTGGATTAGCCCAAAGGAATGCATGTCAAACTCCCCACCCCCACTTTACAGTTCACCTTCTGAACCATCCTCGTTGGCTGTCCTCACCTCTCAGAAATCAGACATCTTTTCAGTGCCTGACCCCAAAATGGTAGAATCGTCTTCCTTCAATACGGCACCATCTTCTGAGAAAATGCCCGTGGGGAAAAGTAAGTTCAAATTCTTCCTCTTTAAAAATAGTCCGGCATTGGCTAGTTGATCAAAAAGTCGTACATGCAATGCATACTCACACACACTCATGTGCAATGCACATAGGCCCAATGTAACCTAGGTTAATCTCTTGGACTGTTCCACGTATGCATTGACTTTACTGACAGAGCCTCTTCAGACTTGTGGGTTGGGTTTTTCTCTAATGTATTCTGTAACAGTGTCATTGCCACAATTATGACAGAATGCGAGCCTCTTACACCCCTTCCTCACACAACTGCTGCCCACCTGGGGTTGGCCAGTTGTGCCTTGATTAGCCATTAGTCTCCCCCACCACTTCCCTATGAGCTCACAGCCCTTTCCCCAGACAAGAAGAAATCTGGGGATGCTCAATTAAATATTGGATCTCCAGAACCTAGAATAAGCCACCCTGCATCACTTACAGTTCACTCAGAGAGTAAAGCAAACCCACAGCTCCCTACATCTGCCAGAGAACAGATTAACTTTTTGGTCTTTAACAACCCCGATCCTAGACTCCTGAAGCAGGAACCCAAACATTCTAGGCACATGGAGAATTACAAGAATCATTGATACTGGCAAACACATGCACCTCTGACCCCACTAACTAAATCACAAAGCTTTATAAAGAACAGGAGGGGAGATGACAAATAGACAAAGCAGTTTAAAAGAAAAGAGCACTGTGGCTCAGAGCTATGTAGGTTGACCTAAGCAACAACAGGCTTCTCAGTCTACTCACAAGTAACAGAACATAGATGATCAGTTGCAGGTCCTCCCCACCTCCCCCATGAGCAGTAAGGGACAACATGAACTCCTGATGAAGGGGTGGGGGGCAAAGGCTTGCCTTCAACAGCTCACTCTTAAGAACTCTATACCCCACCATTTGTTGCCATTCAGTGACCAATCAGCCATGTCATGTTTTGCAGGTAAAAAGAAAATCTACACCTTTGGGGGAATAATAGAATGCAAGGGTCAGAGGAAACTAGTTATAGTATATAGTTTAACAAACTGGTGTTAGTATAACTAACTAGTGTTAGTTAATGCCAGTATTTCCCACCACCTCATTGAGCTTCCCCCTTTTGAGGCTATGACTACAATCCTATACACACTTACTTGGGAGTAGGTCTCACTGAACTCCATTGGGCATACTTCTGAGTGGACATTCATAGGACTGCATTGTTTATTTCCCATGTCCGTGGATGACTTTCCTGCAGTAAAATAAAACTTATGGATGAATCATCATCACGCTATAGGAGCACAATCCTGCAAACAAGTAATTATGGAAGAATAACAGAATTTCCTTTCTATGTGGTGAAATTTCTCTGTAAAACAAAATACGTATTTACTCTTTAGCTATGCTATTCACCAGTGTTCTTACAGGAACACAAACCAAAAGCCCTAAAGCTTCCACCCTATGCTCATAACCTACCAAGCATGGGGTTAGGCCTGGTCAGGCTAGCAGAGGCAACCTTCCCTTTTGCCATGACAAAAGAAAACTATTGCAAAGCTGGCTGGTTACTCCTTCTCTGTCCCCATGGTCTTCTAAAGCATAATAAGCACTGTTTTACCTCCAAAGTTCCCTTGCCTGTCCCTGCTGACACATAAAACCTTTTCTCAAGCCCTCCATGGAATTGATACCATGGACACCATATTGAGCTGCTTGAAAGCTTGCCTTCTTTTTCCCTCCCTTTCTGCTGGCCCAGCGCCACCTAGTGGTCCTTGTGTTTATACAGCTACCTCACACCGTCTTGTCCCTCCTTCTTTCAAGACAGTTTCCTCTTCAGGCTATGGGTCCCTAGCCTGACTTCTCCAGCCCCTTCCTTAAACTATTTTTCTCTGGGCCTTGTGTCCTTCCCTACACTTCCTGAGGGAATCTCTTCCTACACGAGCATTTTCACCTGCCCTGCCAGCGGCCTTCCCTCTGTCCCTGCTGTCTTACAGCAGTCTGATCCTAGACTGAACATTTGGCGTTTCACTTGTGTCAAAGAAAGTGTACAACAAATAATCTTGTAGCATCTTCAAGACTAACACATCCATAATGGCATAAGCTTTGGGGACTAAAGTCCACAATTGTATCTGGCTGTTAGGTTTTAAAAAATCAATTATTCCCCTATCCTCCCTGATAACATGGCAAGCAAAACAAACTAGCCCCTAGTCCTGGCACATTCTTTCTGAGCAACTAAACTATTTTAACTTTTCATAGCACAGTGACTCAGCCAGTGGCGGAGCAGGTGTATTGATTGATTAAGTGAGGTAATTCTACTTTTCAGTTAGATAAATTATCCAATACATACGACATGGAGGTAACAGTTGTTGTTTTTTTAAAGCAACTCTACAATGTTCATAAGTTATTAAAAATTAGCATTCATGATCCCGCCTGGTACGGACACAGGAGACTTTGGAATTCCCTCCCTAGTTCATGAAGCTAGACTGCTTCCCGCCTTGTTGTCCTTCCACCAGCAGGACTTTTTTGTTTCAACAGGCTTTTGGGTATGGACTGCTTTTTATGAAAGGGCTAGTGCGGTGTTGTTTTTATTGTAATTATTTGTATGGGTGTTTTTTTATACATGTTATATATGTATATAGTTTTACTTCCATCAATGTTTAATTGCTTTTTAATGATTGTTCTTTTCCATGTTTTTAGCGGTTCTCATTTTTATATGTAAGCAGCCTTGTGTTCCATCAGGGGGAAAAGGCGTGTCTAAATAAATAAACAAATATTCATAAATACAGATAACTTATTTGTATAATGTATTTATTTATTATTGGATTTACATCCCACCTTTCAGCCAAAGCACCCAAGGCAGTTGGTAAGTTGAAAACATAAAGTGATATGTAAGAGAGAACAGAGAGACTTCTCTCAGACCCACTAAGGGTCATTTCCGGAGCTAATGGCCAGTGCTCTGTGGCCTGGGCTTCTCATCTGCCTTCCCCCAGGGCACACAGGCCTTTTCTAATGCAGCTAATATCACCACAATGTAATGTCTGACTTTCAGCTACAGTGGTTTTCCCTGGAAGTTTTCATTAGTTTTTCATTAGTTTTCATTCATATGCCATATGATTATATTATGTTTCAACTTTCGAAAGCTCCTTCCCTGGATCGTTGGAGCCTTGCACAGTCTCGTGCACTGTCAGAGGAAGAAATGCACACTCACATTTTGGCCTGCCCCTTCATAGAAGAATGCAGGAGGTGAGTACCTTCAGAGCTCAACTCTGGTGTGAGAAGCCTCTGCCTTGCAGTTTCACCGGACTTAAGGAGAGACTCCTGCATGCTTTCTGTTACTTTCCATTTTGAAGCAAACATTATTCCTTCCTCCTGGATGGTCTGTACGCTACTCCACTTTGTGTGAGATTCTCAGTAAAAGCTCAGTCAGTAAAAGACAGGGTGCACCCACCCAGTAGCAACCCAGTTGCCTACCTGGCTTTCCAATTTTGAGTTCAGTGCTGGTAAAGAAGATGGGGAGGGGTGAGGTGGCAGGGATGTTGGCGCAGTGTGGGCACAGTGGAGGGAGTGTTTGATGGGCTCCACCAGTGCCGGTACACCGCTGAACTCCCTGTCACCTTTTCCCTTTTAAGTTACTGGCAGCGGCCTCTGCCATGGGAAGCCAGATGACCAATGCCAACCTAGGCTGCTGTGCCCTGCTGACCACTCCTTGCTAAACCTGTGTCCACCTTTTCACTGAAAGCTGCACCCAGCGGCCACCCACCCCATCCTCTCATAGTGCAATAGTAGTTCTGCCTTCAAATGAGAAGATAAGCATTTTCAGAGCAGGGAGCAAAGACCTTTGTTTGCAAGTTTCACTTGGCACGCTTTGGGACAACAGTGCAGAACAAGCAACCCACATTCAGCTTTTTAGTGTTTGCTGCCCCACTTCGGAGCGCTTTTTGAGGCCCTGTATCATTCATCAGTTTGCCCATCCTTTTGTGTAGTGCTCCTTTTCTGAGACAATGTTCTGGCCCTACCTGCTGTCCACCACTGATCAACATGAAGGAGGCCCTCAGCAATGCAGGGTAGGGTCCACCCCTGAGGCACCCTCCGCCATTCTGTCAGACAGGTGTCTGGTGGATCCGGAGCTGCCAAAGAATCGTAAGTTATAAAGACCCAGAGAAGCAAAGTTGGGAAGAAGTTGGGCTTTTCACATTATGTGGATAACTGTGTGCTTAAAAGCATCAGCCATCTAGACTTACAAGTCCACTACAGTGGTACCTCGGGATGCGAACGGGATCCATTCTGGAGCCCCGTTCGCATCCTGAACAGAACGTAAGACGCGACTGCATGCCTGTGCATGTGCGGGTCGCATTTTGCCGCTTCCGTGCATGCATGTGATGTCATTTTGACCGTCTGTGCATACGCGAGCGTCGAAACCCGGACGTAAGCGCTCCATTACTTCCGGGTCACCGTGGAGCACAACCCGAAAATACTTATCCTGAAGCATATTTATCCCGAGGTATGACTGTACTAGCACCTCCAGCATCACCTTAAACTCACAAAGCAGCAACCCACTCTGTAACCACTTTGTGTAGTGTGCAAACATCTGCTCAACTCATGACTACATGCCCCCACGTGTGTGTGCACACATGGCATATGGCAAATATTTAATAATATTGGAAGTATAATAAAAATATTTCTGTTGAAGATAAACATGTATATCTGTAGTTAACCCAAGAAACTATAGCTGTTTATACTCTATACCTTAAAAACACATTCAAAGCACAGTCTTTTCCTCAAAGAATTCTGGGCACTGTAGTTTACTCCTCACAGAGTTACAATTCAAATCCACATGTTAACAAACAGCAGTGCCCATAATTCTTTGAGGAGAAAAATGTTCTTCGAATGTGCTTTGAAGGCATAGAATGTACGTAATCTAGACTTTGTATAGATGTGGTCTCTCCCACCCCCAAATATAGTTTACCCCAGGATTGTCAGGGTGGTGCTCATGGGTGCAGTTGCACATGCAGAGGCATTCACTGGTTCTCAGAGGCTTGCTTCCCCTGCTGAAATTAGACTTTTTGTTGCAGCCAATAGAAAGATTACAGAGTGTGCTTGGCCATTGTGTGCATGTAGTGCTCATGACAGTTTGTCCAATTTGCAAATGCACCCATGAGCAAGAAAAGGTTGGTGATCCGAGCTTTGCCCTAAATGATCCTTTTCTAATTCTACTATGTTTCCAGACAAATTCACAACTGTCTCAGCTGCTACTACTCTTGTAGCTTCAGACCGCCATTTTCCTTATACTGGAAACTAAGTGCAGTGGAACTTGGTTTTTGAACGTAATCCATTCTGGAAGACGTTCAACTTCCGAAACGTTCAAAAACTGAAGCATGCATTTCTGGAAGCATTTACTTATGGAAAATTCAATATGGAAGCCGTGTGGCACGTTTGACTTCTGAAAAGCGAAGCAGTTACTTTCAGGTTTTTGGCATTCGAAAACTGAAACAACCGACTTCCAAGACGTTCAGAAACCAAACTTCCACTGTACAAAAGTTACAGATGACTAAGTTGGTCTCTGAAAAGACTTGTTCTCTTCACAATTGCCTGTGCTTCTCTCAGTTGACTTCTAACCCACCACCTGTCTGGATTTTCACTTTTTGAAATATGGCAGCCCTAGATACCTCCCCTCTCCCATATCTCTTACCTTACTTCTTTTGTCTGCCTTACACTTTAAGAACCCCAGAAGTATTCCATCACAGGCCCATAAGTAGCATAGCTCATACCAATTGTTTCTAAATCAGTCACACCTAACCCATCTTTTTTCTCCTCTTCCCACTTTCTTCCCCTAGATGCCATATTGGTTCAGGACCATTAAGGATTGTGAGTGTACATAATACGGGCAAATTTGTCCGAATCTTCAATACATTATTGAACAAGGAAATAGATTTAAGTGGCTACATCATCCAGCAGTGGGTTAAAGACTTCCCAGTGTCTATCTATCGTTTCCCGAATGGCACCATTCTGCCTGCACAGCATCACATCACAGTAAGCAGCAGGGACCTCTCCTGCTTCCCAATCCTGAGTGTGATATAGATATACAAACCGTATTTTTCCATGTATAAGACGCCCCCATGTATAAACCACCTCCTATTTTGGGGGACTAAATTTAAAGAAAATGAGGGGAGATGGCCCAAAGTTGTTGAGCTTTTTAGGGGGAATTGCACTCATGCCATCAAAATCACCCCAGCAAATCCATTGCTGGGGGTTGGCAAAGTGGGCATCCACTCACCCCACGCCACTGAGGGCGGGAAGCTTCCTAGAGCACGGCCACCAACCAACTGGCTGGTGTGCACAGCTTCCCCTCCACGCAACTGCGGGAAACGCTCCCTAGAGTACACACCTCCCACAGCGGCATGGGGGGGGGAAGTTGCGCGACTGCAGCTCGCAACTCCCCCCCCCCCCAATATCCGTGTAAAGGACAATCCCAGTTTTTTGACATGATTTTTGAGTCAAAAAACCTTGTCTAATACATGGAAATTACGGTATATAAGATATTATCTTGCTGAACAATAATTTCATGCCACAGGTAGTCCAAAACATTTTGCTTCAGACAGATGACATCAATATGAACTGAAAGTTAGCCCACTGGATTTAAGAACTCTAAAAAGTTATTTTTGCTATAAAATTTTTCTATATCCTAAAAAAAGTTGAGTTTGAGCAAAGAAAGAAAGAAGGAATCAGTTGTCTCTATCTGAAATATTTCTAAATTGTACTGTGCGCTTATGGGTACTAAAATATTTTTAAAAAGCAAAATGGTTGTATGGGAAGTGTTGCTGCTTTCCCAGAAATGTGTAATTCTGACCAACAAAACAGAATGTATTTCTACCAGCATTACAGGGAAATAATAGACTATATATGGGTGGAATTTAACATCGTGCTAACACAGTTGCTCCATCAGCACAAGCATTTATGTTTGCCAGACCAGGGTTTTTTTAAAGCAGATTTCCTGACTGCACAGGAATTTAATGAGCAAAGCCAAAAGGGATTAACAAATTAGTAGTAGTTTTCTGGACTAGTTCACTTACTGGATCTCCTTTTCATTCCAAATTGTCTTTCCAAGTAGCTTTTCTCCCCATGAGGTCTGCAAAAACAGGGCACCAGGCTACAGTTACAGATGAAAATGGGAGGTACTGTAGGTCATACATTAATGTTGTGTCTCATCCATTTGCACTATATTTTATAGGTGTGGGCTGCAGGGGCCAACCTTGCTCATGAGCAAGCTTCAAACATGCCACTAAGCAGGCAACATTTTTTCAGAACGGGTCCAGAATGCACGACCTGCCTCTGTGACTACCATGGCCAGGTGAATTGCTTTGTTTAATAGTCTGGAGGGGAAGGGATGTACAGTGTGTTATAATTTTCTGAGTTTTAAAAATTAAAAAGGGGGAAAGGCCCAAAAGGTTGACCATCCTAAGGTAATGATAGCCAACGTGGGACCCCCCCCCCCAGATGTTGTTGGGTTACAACACTAGACATGATGGTTGCGGTTGATGGGAATCGTAGTCCAACAACACCTGCAGGGCACCACATTGGCTATCCATGACGTAGGGTGGCATTGTATCAGAGTAAACTTAAGCATAGATTTGTAATATGAAACAGTATTTCAGTGTGGTGGAGCTCATGAATATACATGAAACAGTGAGATGTTTATGTGAACCCAAAGTGTGCCTTGGGGTTGGTTTCTGTTGAATGAGGTCACCAAAGACCTATGGCATTTCTGTGACTTAAGGTGTTGTTTACATGGCGAGTGAAGCTGCAATTGGTTTCCCACATCCAGGGAACAGTGTATCTCTGTGTGTTTATTTTGTGTGTAAGTTATAGTACCCCTGCCCCTGTGCAGCCACCAAATGGCATCACAGCTTGTTTGGAGCAGAGCATTAGTAGTTATAAGCCAGCAGCTAAATATTAATGGCCACTTCTAAAATTTTGAATAAATGAATATAAACCTAAGTATGTGATCCTAGATTGTAATTTCTGGATCAACAGCTGATACACATTTATGGCTGTTGGGAATGAAGGACATGCTAAAGGACTTGCATGCCCTGAGGGGAAAGCAGAAGAGGGAATGTCTACCATCCACTTCTGAATAGATCCTGAGAGAATCCGTCCTTTTCTCATGCATTGATATAACAAATTGTCAACTACCATGGGAGCATTGAAAAGCAGTACTGTATTATATAAATGTTGAAGTCTGGTGAATAACTTTATTTTCCTTTCACTTTCATCTTCTAAGATTATCTCACAATATAGAGGTCCTCAGCACTTCATGGCAGCTGCAGATGCCTATAGCGATAATGTGGACCTTTCAGTGGACAAATTTCCCCTCAGTGAAGATGATGAAACTTTTGAGTCCTTGCCTTCGAGGCCAGACGTAGCTTCGTCCCAACGAATTCGTAGAACTTCAGGCATCTTGGTAAACAAAAGGTAGAGATTCAATCTAGGAGTGTGCTGGTGAGAAACAGGTAGAAGGAATGGAGTACAGTCAGTATCATGCAATGGTTTGCACATAACACTAAGCCATGGTTTATTAAACCATAGCTTAGTGTTATGCATGACCCCTTTTGAGCCACTTAACTATAGTTTGCTTACTGCATACAAACCACAAGCTGAATTCATTATTTGTTATTGGCTCACAAATCCTGGTTTATTTTACATGTTTGGTGTTATATGTGAACCTAGCACCTTTCCTTAACCATGGCTTGTTTGACACTCCCTGTCTTCTATAAATTCACAAAACTAGAAAGGCATGAGGCAAGATTAGCTCAAAAACCAAACAAATGTTGGAGAAACAAGTCGTGTTTTGTTTGATTGTCTGTAAGGCAACTTGTGGTTAACTCATGTTTTGTTAAACAAAGCATGGTTTAAAACAAACTATGGTTTAGTGTTAAGTGCAAATCGTAACATTACTATCACACTGCTAATATCAAACTCATGCCCTCTGAAGACTGTGGCTCTGAATCTTTAGATGCCAGCACCGATTTTTAGAACAGTGCAGTCTTGAAAGGTTTGATCTGCCATTTTAATTCAAAATGGCATCCAGTTGTATCCAAAGAGACGAAAACCTGCTCCATGATCTCAGGAAGCATTATGCAAAATTATGACAGAGGTGTCCAAGAGGTGTCCAAATGTGCAGTGTACAAACAACTTTCCAAAATATAAAGTCGATCAGGTTGATCACTTTCAGTGCCCAGATGCACCAGTGTGAAGTGTTTGCAGCTGCCCTGCAGCTGTTTGAAATGGGTAGTGTTGGTTGCAAGGAGCTGATGCTTATTCCGACTCTTTTAACAGGGTGAGCTTCCTCTTGGGTCAATCTTCCTTTTTTCCTGTTCAGGTTCCATGGACACTTTTCTTTTGATTCTGCACAAAGTAGCAAAATGCTGCTTAGTCGTGCCACAGGTATCAGGACGAAAATCAGTGATGCAAGCAGCGAAACTTCCAGCTTATATTCAGTTTCCTCAAAAAGTTTGCTTCCACTCATGGGTATGCAAGTCAACTCTGTTTTAACTATATCTGTTATTAAATATACGGTAATCTGTGTACTGCTATGTGCATTAAGGAAGAATTTTGTGCAATATTTGTCAAAATAAATAAAAAATAATTTTAGAAGCATAGCTTAATTCAATGTTTTCATAACTGGAACTAACTACACGTCACACGCAAACCGATGGTATGGATCCCTGATGCCTTCTTAAAAAAAGAAGGAAAAATAGCTCTAGGAGGGAGTGTTTTGAGCAGAGCATCAGCAAAGATAGGTTGCTTGCTTAGCTCTTTCCTGTCCATCATTTCTCAGCTCTGTATCACCGTCTAAGCAGTTCCCCACTCCCATTCCCTGCTGCTTTGGAAGACAAATGTGAAGCACAAAAAGGGTAGATACTGAAAGAGAGAAGCATTCCCTCTTTTTGTCCTCCCTACTCTGTTCACAATACTTCTTCCCCCCTCCAAAGTTTTATTCATTTCAGAATGGTGTTGGGCCTCCATTCGGTGTGTGTACACATACCATATAGTTAGCCCCATAGGACAATTCTACACTAGGGACCTAAATACAGTGGTGCCTCGGGTTAAGAACTTAATTCGTTCCGGAGGTCCATTCTTAACCTGAAACTGTTCTTAACCTGAGGTACCACTTTAGCTAATGGGGCCTCCTGCTGCCGCCGCACAATTTCTTTTCTCATCCTGAAGCAAAGTTCTTAACCCGAGGTACTATTTCTGGGTTAGTCGAGTCTGTAACCTGAAGCGTCTGTAACCCGAGGTACCACTGTATGGGTAATAAAAATGTTCCCCCTCCCACATAATATCCTGGAAGCTGAATGGATGGAGGACAGAAATCTCTCAACATCTCACAAAACACAGCCTCAGGTTCATTTAGTGTAGATGCACACCAAGAAACAATACCAATGTGCAGTGAGCAATCTAATTACAGTACCTAAATCTGTGGTCATGGGCACAGTGGCACCCTTGAGGATTTCCCCTGGTGCCCACAAAATCATTGAGCACCCTATTCACTGCCTCCTTGACATGACATGACATGGCAAAGGTGGGTATTCCCCCCCCCCCAAAGTACATAGAGCTGAAGGAGGAAGTTTCAAAGAGTGACACTCTTTCCTACTTTCTCGTTCAGTGCAATGTGTTTTTCATGTCTCAGACTGGCAGCAGAGCAATGAAGAGGAAGGAAAGGGGCATGAACTGGAAGACAGCAGAGGAAAAGGAAGTGGCAGGAGGCAGAATGAGAAAGTGAAGTGCCATAGGGGATGAGGGCCAGTGAAGGCTGCAGTCTGGGAAGGAGATGGGGAGTGTCCCAAGGGCCACATAGAGGCACCCAGAGAGCCACATTTGGCCTCTGGGTCTGAGGTTTCCTGCCCCTGCTCTGAATGATTTAGGTCAAGGTTACCTGAAGCACCCTTATTTTACTGTTAGATATTGTTTTCTAATTGGAAATTGTAAACAACTTTGTGGAAGAAGTTACTCAAAAAGTAGGATATACATGAACAAGTATGGCTATGTCTCCCTCCCCCATCATTTGATGGTACCAAACACAAGAACACGTTCTCCCCACCAACATTCCCAGTTGCTCTGTTCTTTCTGCAGTGTGTGGAATCATGTGCTAAGAAGTTAAATGAGGTGTGTGGTAAGACAGGGATAAATTGTGAGCCCTACTTGCTATTGTGTGAGTTCCAAAACACATTGTGCTCAGCCATTGCTCTGTGGGTCTAGATAAAGGTGTTCAATTGTTTATGATTCTTCTAAAGTAGGGAAGGGGCGTTTTAGACACCATCTTCAGTTTAGATTAAATTGCAAAGTGCATGTGGGGGCGAATTTTAGTGCTAATAAGGCACTCTGCTTTTATTGTTCTTTGGCAGAAAAGAATAGCAGTTCTTCAACCAGCGAGGGAGATTTTGCTTTTCAGACATGGCAGCCTCAAATTATGGAACCAGAAGCTAGAGTAAGTATGTTCATTAGTAACAAATACATGGAGAGGTTAGTGGCCTCCCCAGAGTCGTACTGTAAATGCTGTGTAGGCACCTCTGAGCCCAAGGTTGCTGGATAATCAGACATTGGAATAAAGAAACAGGAAACAGAGGTTTCCTTCTCCAAAGCATAGTACAAGTACAACTAGCAGAAAGTGTCCGAGGCTGTGTGGGAATTCTAAGAAACCCAAACATATTGTGATTTTTAAATGGATAGTATGATTTGTGAGTATGGCTGCTGTGCATGCCCCCCCCCCCCCCACCGATGCAGGGCTCAATGCATCCAATGGTATCCAAACATAGACAAAAAATACCTCTTCCACCTTAGGAAATCTTATCTGCAACTATCACTATGCCCTCTTGATTCAAAATTGTGTCTAGCCTCCAAACATAGAACAGGATGACCATCTCCATCTTGGAACCAAATTGGGGGACAATAACTTCAAGTCATCCAAATTGGCATAGTTTGGACTCATGATGCTTAATTGGGCAAAGTGACACCAAATTGGGCAACAATATCTTCAGGGGTGTCCACATTGGCACCATTTGGACCCATAACCAAAACTGAGTGAAGTCACATCAAAGTCACATTTTGGTCCACCATCTTGATTCAAAATAGCACCCAGCATCAAAACATAGATGAAGTTTGCTGCTTCCCCCCTCAGGAACTCTCATGCTGAGTTGGCCAATATCTTCAGAGGCATCCACATTGGCACAAGTTGGCCCGTCATGCCAAATTTGCTAAATAGTGAAATGATATATTCCGAGGTGTCCAAATTGGTGCAGGTTGGACACATCACACCAAAAACTGGACAACAACATGCCCAAGTCACATTTCAGTCTGCCATCTTGATTCAAAATGGCAGTCGGTTGCTGCCCCCACTTCAGCAGCCCTCATGTACAGTTTGAAATAAGCATAGTTTGGACCTGTCCCACCAAAAATTGGGCCGTCACGCTAAAGACATGTTTCAGTCTGCCAACGTCCAATCAATGGCAGCCGATGTCAAACATTAATGAAGACTACCACCCCCACTTTAGGAACCCTCATGGCAAATTTGTAAACAATAACTTGAGAGGCATCGCAACGTATAGGAAACTTTCCAAAATATACAGAAGATAAATTAGTACTAAAACATTTTTTTGAAATAAAGAATAAAAAATAAAAGAGCACTATAGCATGTCACACCACAATGCTATAATGCTTTAAAAAATTTTTTTTAAAGCATTCTGGCCATTGGCATTTTGCTGCAGGGTTAATGGCAATGACCAGAAAGCTTTTTATTTCTTAATTTTAGACAGCATTATGGTGTTAAGCACACTAACATTATTAAAAAAAATATAGCTGGAAAAACTTTAGCCCTAGTTAGGAGATCAATTAAATAACATAAACAGGGTGTTAAAAAGTACCTACCGCAAAGGTTATGGTGAATGTATGCAGAGTTTTGACAAGTTCACATGCACGATAGATCTCTGCCCATCTAATACTTTAAACAGACAGAAGTCGCACCAAGGGCAAGTACACCTAGTGAGACTGTGCTCTTAATTTTTTTTGGGGGGGGGGCGGGAGGAACAGACTTTCTACAGCCCGAGAAATGATGGAAGAACCAAAAAGGGATGGTGTTGGGTAGATTCCTCATAAAAAGGAAGTGAATGAAACATAGCTTAGTATAGACTGTGGAATCATCCAGGGGTTCCTTTAAATAACAGAGTTGGAGGAGCAGGGGTTAGTTTAGCTATCTGTATAAAAGCTCCTTTAGACCAGGATGATTTGAAGAAACAATAGGCTGTAGGAGTAAATCCAAAGCATGTAGGTGGCAGACTGTTATGTACTGAGTTGAATAGGATCCAAACTGTAGCAGTCTGATTGGTCCTAGAACAATAGGATCCAAAAGGCAGCAGTCTGATTGGTCCTAGAACAATAGGATTCAGAATGCAGCAGTCTGATTGGTCCTAGAACAATGCAGCAGTATGATTGGTTGGCAGGAACCACCCAATCCTGCTCCAGATAGAAGTGAATCCACAACCTGATTGGCTTACAGTAGAATTCCAGAATTAGCCAATCATGTGCAGCCCATTGTGTAAATAATGTATATAAAGCAGATACTGTGAGGGGACATTTATTCATTCCTCCTCACCACTATGAGCTGAATAAAGAGCATGAAATCACTTTGCGACTCTGAGTATATTTCACTGGCGACGAGGGTGGGATCCCGCTGAGCTGACTGCCACACGCAGCACCGCCAACTGCCGCACCGCTGCCTCGCACCGTGTATCCAGGCTTCAGCTCCGGGGCACAAGGAACTCAGAATGGCAGCCAACAGCAGCTTCTCGCCATTCAACCCAGCATCTGGAGACTGGGAAGCGTACGCCTCCCGTTTCACCTTCCTCCTAGAAGCCAAAGGGGTCACCGACGAAGAAGATGCCAAGAAGAGGGCGATATTCTTCAGCGTCTGCGGAGAGGAGACGTTTGAGATCGCCCGGGCTCTCCTTGCGCCTGAAGACGTCGCTACTGTTCCATACAAAACAATAATGGAACAGCTGAAGGGGCACTTTTCGCCGCAGCCCTCAGTGGTGGCTCGTCGAAATGCCTTCTACGCAAAGCGGCAAGCCCCTGGGGAAACCATAACTGGGTTTGTGACCTCTCTCCGCCAAGCCGCCCGGTTCTGCAACTTCTCAGAGCTGGAGAACATGCTTCGTGACCGCCTCGTCGGTGGCCTGAAGGATGAGAAGCTGCAACGGCGCCTCTACGCTAAGAAGGACCTAACGTTCCAGGTCGCTCTGGAGGAGGCCCTGGCAACAGAAGCTGCCGAGAGGTCGACCCAAGAGGCACGGCCGAGCCTGCCATCCCAACCGAGGGTCCACCATGAAGACCTCACCGACGACTCAGGATCCGACAGGGAGGAGGTGCACCGAGTACAGCAGCGCACTCAAGCAGCGCACAGACCACAGCTGCCTCGACGAGAAGGAGGGAACTGCGCAAGCTGCGGGGAGAGTCACGAGAGGAGGACCTGCCGTTTCCGCAACGCAGAGTGCAGGCAGTGCAGAAAATCGGGACACATCGCCCGGGTGTGTCGGGCTCGGCCCACCCGACACCAGGCATCAGATGACCAATCCAAGAGCCCCAGGTCCCGGGGCCCAACGCACCAAGGCAACTCGACGGAGCTCACGGACTTCCAGGTATACCAGTTGCCCCACCCCAACGTAGAGAAAATTTATGTAGAGGTACAGATAGAGGGGGCCCCATGCCGCATGGAGCTTGACACGGGTTCAACTCTATCCATAATCTCGGCAAGGACCTTAAGGAAACTGTGTCCCACTGGGGGTCCCAAACTCAGGCCGGCCCCATTCACCCTCCGGGACTTCCAGAAACGTAAGGTCCCCACAATGGGGGTGGGGACCTTCAGGGTGCAATACCGAGGGCGGACGCGGCAACTGGACTTGCTTGTGGTCAAGGGCCCCTACATTAGCTTACTGGGATTGGCATGGTTTGGACCACTGGGGCTAGCTGTCACCGGGGTGAACCACACTAGCTTACAAGTGGACGTGGACGCCATATGCAAGGAATTTCCAGGGGTTTTCGATGGGAAATTGGGACAGTATACGGGCCCCCCCATTGCGCTACAGCTTGACCCCGCAGTACGACCGGTCAGGCTCAAGGCCCGCCGGGTCCCGTTCGCCTTGAAACCCCGTATAGACGAGGAATTGGACCGACTCGTAGAGCAAGGAGTGCTGGAGCCGGTGCCTAATGCTCCCTGGGAAACCCCAATCGTCACACCCGTCAAGCCTAATGGTTCGGTCCGCATCTGCGCAGACTACAAATGTACCATAAACAAGGCCCTCACGGCCCACGCATACCCAGTGCCAGTGGTCAGCCATGTCCTTGCCACCCTGGCTGGGTCGAAAATTTTTGGCAAGCTGGACTTGGCCCAAGCATATCAACAGCTGCCAGTAGATGAGGCCACAGCAGAGGCACAGACGATTGTGACGCACAGAGGAGCGTTCAGGGTAAAGCGGCTGCAATTCGGTGTCAGCGTGGCACCAGGCATATTCCAGAATATAATGGACTCTCTCCTTAAAGGGATTCCTGGCGTCACCCCCTTCTTCGATGATGTGTTGATTGCCGGCCCCACACCAGAGGAGTTTGAGGACCGCCTCCGCACCGTTCTGCACCGTTTCCAGACGGCGGGTCTCAAGGTGAAGCGGGAAAAATGTCTACTAGGAGTGCCTCAGGTGGACTTTCTGGGATTTATGGTGGACGCAGAAGGGGTCCACCCGACTGGGGACAAGGTACGGGCCATTTGTGATGCCCCAGCGCCCAAGAGCAAGACTGAACTTCAGGCCTTCTTGGGACTATTGAACTTTTACCATTCCTTCCTTCCCCACAAGGCGGCGGTAGCGGAGCCCCTACACAGACTCCTGGACAAGCGGGCCCCTTGGGTGTGGGGCCAGCGCCAGGAGGCCGCATTCCAGGCAGTCAAGGACTTGCTTGTCTCAAACTCGGTCTTGGCACACTTCGACGAGAGGCTGCCGGTGGTGCTAGCATGCGACGCCTCACCCTATGGCATTGGAGCTGTCCTGGGGCACCAACTCCCGGATGGAAGAGAGGTACCGGTGGCGTACTTTTCCCAGACACTCAACACAACCGAGCGGAACTACTCGCAAATCGACAAGGAGGGTCTGGCAATCGTAAAGGGAGTAAAAAAATTCCATGATTTCTTGTACGGGCGGCCCTTCACCGTGGTGACTGACCACAAGCCGTTGCTTGGCTTGTTTGCCCCCGAAAAGCAGACCCCCCAAGTGCTGTCTCCTCGCGTCCTCAGGTGGTCAATTTTCCTTGCCAGCTACCAGTATGCACTGATTCACCGACCTGGGAAGGCGATGGGCCATGCGGACGCCCTCAGCAGGCTACCACTACCGGAAACAGGCCCTGACCCAGCACCTGCACAAGAGGTTATGAGCCTGGAGCTGCTTCCCGACCGCCCCATTCAGGCACAAGAAGTTGCACACCATTCCAAGAAAGATAGGGTCATCTCCCGGGTCCTGGACTGGGTGTGGAGGGGATGGCCCAGCAGCAGCCCCGGGCCAGAATTCGCCGGCTACACAACCCGCAAACATGAACTGTCGGCCCACAAGGGGTGCCTGTTATGGGGAAGCAGAGTCGTTGTTCCCCAGCCCCTCTGCAAAAGGGTCCTCACAGCCCTACACGAGACACATCCAGGGGTAGTAAGAATGAAGGCCCTTGCCAGGAGTTATGTGTGGTGGCCGGGGATCGATGGAGAGATAGAGGCCTGGGTCAAACACTGCCAGGCCTGCCAAGAATCCCGCCCAGATCCCCCAAGGGCCCCAGTCCAGTCCTGGGAGTCCGCCCGAGCACCATGGTCACGCCTGCATGTGGATTTCGCTGGCCCCTTTCAGGGGAAAACATTCTTCATAGTGGTGGACTCCTACACCAAATGGCTGGAAGTCGCACTGGTACCGTCCACTTCCACGTCCGCAGCCATCCGGGTACTACGCAGGCTGTTTGCAACCCACGGGCTCCCTGACACTCTCGTCTCAGACAACGGGACTGCATTTACGTCAGGAGAATTCCAAACCTTCACAGCGCAGAACGCCATCCGCCACATCCGTTCGGCGCCGTTCCACCCTGCCACCAATGGCCAAGCAGAACGCATGGTGCGGACCACCAAGGACACCCTTCGCCGCATGACGCAAGGGGACTGGGAGTACCGCCTTGCCACATTCCTGCTAGCACAGCACAGCACCCCCAGCTCAACGACTGGCCGGAGCCCCGCTGAACTACTAATGGGTCGGCGCCTTGCAATCAGATTGGACCGCCTTCACCCCGATAGAGCTCAGGATGAGGTAGTGGTGGGGGAAGGCAGGAACCCCCGGACCTTCGAGGCCCAGGACCCAGTGTACGCAAAGAATTTTGGGGCAGGCCCAGCATGGGTACCCGCCACAATCACCAGGGTCACTGGCCCCGTGTCGTACGAGGTGCTAACGGATGGGGGGCAATGCTGGCGCCGCCACTGCGACCAGATACGGCGACGATTCCCGGGAGAAAACCAGGAGGAGGACAGGTCAGAGGAGTCCCAAGGGAACAGCGGGGCAGTGAGGCCCATAGAGCAGGAGGGGCCAGCAGGAGAGGCAGAATCAGTAAATACAGAGAGGACCCGTGAGGCCGAAAGGACACCGGAACCAGAACCACGACTGAGCGAGCCGGTTGCACCAGACCAAACAGCCGCATCACAGCCAGCATCCTTGGAACACGAGCCAGAACCCGGAGCCCGGACCAGGGAACACCCCAGGCCACAACGCACACGTAGGCCGCCGGCATACCTTGAGGACTATGAATGCGACCTCCCGGGCAGGACTGGAACTTAGAGGGGAGGGGTGTTATGTACTGAGTTGAATAGGATCCAAACTGTAGCAGTCTGATTGGTCCTAGAACAATAGGATCCAAAAGGCAGCAGTCTGATTGGTCCTAGAACAATAGGATTCAGAATGCAGCAGTCTGATTGGTCCTAGAACAATGCAGCAGTATGATTGGTTGGCAGGAACCACCCAATCCTGCTCCAGATAGAAGTGAATCCACAACCTGATTGGCTTACAGTAGAATTCCAGAATTAGCCAATCATGTGCAGCCCATTGTGTAAATAATGTATATAAAGCAGATACTGTGAGGGGACATTTATTCATTCCTCCTCACCACTATGAGCTGAATAAAGAGCATGAAATCACTTTGCGACTCTGAGTATATTTCACAGACAGAGGGAGAATCTAGCTCAAGGAGAATAAGTACTTCTGTTCTGCTAACCTGCAAGGGTTGGATGTTTTAGAAGGAACATCTGGACCTTTTCCAATCCCCATCCTTTGTTTAGCTCTAATCCAGGATAAACTGATAATATAGGCAAGTCCCAAGAGAAAGCATGGAGAAATAGAAGGAAGAGTACATGGTGGCAGGGTGAATACCTAAGTCTCAACATTGACTCACCGGGCACTTCAGCTGGAAAGCCCTCTTTTTGTGCTAAATTGGAAATCTATTTTCTTTACCTCTTGCTTGCTTAGGTACATATCAGTGTGTTTACTTAAATAACAATTTCACAGTGTGCAGCAAATCCCATTAACTCCGAAAAGGATTGTAAAGAACCAGTGGTTATTGCATAGCGTGAGGATAGCAGCGCTATAAGATGACAGCATTTTAACTAGACCCAGGGACTGTGCTAAGGTTAATATGAGTAGAATGGGCAACGGCAGAAGAACAAAGATGCTGGCCCTTATAAACAGCCCCTGCCCCCTAAGTGCCAGACTATGATTATGGAAAAACACACAGAAAGAGCCACAGTGAATGCTGCTCATACAAATGCAGTCCTGGAACTGTTTTACATTAAAGGGCAGGAAATATTATAAAATAAGTACATGCATGTATGCATTCTGGGTTGTAGCCAACTAAGTTTTACTCAGAGTAGACACACTGAAATTAATGGACACAAGAAAGTCTTGCTTCTTACTTTCAATTGGTCAACTCTGAGTAGGACTAGCATTGGATACCTTGGGTTCACATCACGTGAGGGATCAGTTGTTATTATTTTGTGATTACACAAGTAAAAAGTATCCTAGCTGAACCTGCTATAATTTCAAGTCTTCCTACACACCTGCCAGTTCCAAGTTATTAATTCATTAGGTCAGTGTTGATGACTGAAATTATGACTTGCTGTAGCATCCATCTGCAGCAGAGGAAGAGGCGCCTCCCAAAGTCTTGCACATTTTCAGGCCTTGAGTAATTTCCTTTATTTAAAGATGAGGCTTCCTGCTATTACATTCTGTCATTTATGTAGCCCCACAAGTCACATTAAAACCAATGTAAAAAAAAATCTTGCATGTAATGTGCCTATTCCAGGAACCTTGAAAATTAGATGAACAGAGAGGCTGTTTGGCAGACCTTATATTAGGAAAAAAATGTTACTGCTGATCCTTAGTGGAGGAATTTAATTGCTCTGCTTCCCTGTCTCCCCCTGCACAACCAGTTAGTATTTTAGTAGAATTAAGGTGGCAATTTTTTCAAAGGCAAATAAATGGCATTTAGATTCCTAACTTCTAGTGAGTTAAGTAGATGTTTTTGCCTCTAGCTTGTGTCTCAGGTCTGTTGTGTGACTTTGACAAATATGTTCCTCTTTTCTCTGCCAAATTTGAAAAAGGAGAAATCTTTATCTTCCTTTGGGCAGAGGTCTTGGATATATTTAAGAGTGGGAAAGGCTTTGATACTTTCAACACTTCCACAAAAGGGCAGATGTTAATAGATATCACTGCTGCTAACACATCATACATATGGAGAATTCATCCTATAACAACAGGTTCTGGACTGTGCTTGCTGATTTGAGTAGTATGCTATACTAAGGTAAAGGTAAAGGACCCCTGGACAGTTAAGTCCAGTCAAAGGTGACTATGGGGTACTGCGCTCATCTCACTTCAGGCCGAAGGAGCCAGCTTTTGTCCACAGACAGCTTTCCAGGTCATGTGGCCAGCATGACTAAACTGCTCCTGGTGCAACGGAACACTGTGACAGAAGCACGGAAACGGCATTGCGGCGGACATGGGTGGTGCTGTGGTCTAAACTACTGAGCCTCTTGGACTTGAAAATCAGACTTGCCCAGGTTTGAATCCCTGGGACGGGGTGAGCTCGCATTGTTCTGTCCCAGCTTCTGCCAACCTAGCAGTTCGAAGTACACCAGTGCAAGTAGATAAATGGTACCGCTGCAGCAGGAAGGGTATGCTGTACTAAAACCACATCCAGGTAGCATAAGTGCTCTCTCTCTCTCTGTGTGTGACAGATAGAGAGACAGACAGACAGACAGACAGACAGACAGACAGACAGACAGACAGACAGGGATAATGAGGTGCAACACAAGGTTGCTTGATCTGATTCCCCCCTCCCTGTCTTGTTTGTAAAGCTCACCTTTTTCTGCTTAGATGACACACCAAAAGTCACAAAACAGCCAGCAATGAAACAGTCACAACACCAAACAGAACTACGCCCAAGATTCCTCTTTAGAGTTTCTATGACTGTTACGTGTAATTTAGTTTTAGTAGCAGAGTATTGGGCTTGGATAAAGTGTATAATTATATTTAACAAAGTACTGAAGGCAAATGCCTGCCACACACACCTGCTTTTAAATGCTGCTATCTTTTGGTAATAGCAATGTCCTTTTTTTCAGGAATTCAAGACTACGCTGGATACTACACTTCCCATGGTGTCCCTGATAGGACAGAGGAGTGCTCGCTCAAGATATGGCTTCAAGCATATGACTTACATGCCCACTATCACTGATCTGCACCTAAGGAGGTACTGTCCTGCTAGATGACATGCTGATGAATGTCAGCAGCCAAGGTGGTTTGCATGGCTTTAAATACACAGACAACTCTGCAGTTTGCCTGGCATGTATCTTTGTGACTTTCCCTTCCATTCCGAGGCAGTTCTTTGTGCCAGCTTAACTATCTTGGAAGGCGTAAGACAAGAAGCACCACGTTAATGGTGACGGGAAAGAGGCTTTAGGAGGCAGAGAAAAGAATTAAAGCTACATATTGCTAGGAATTTGGCAGACTCCCCGTTATCTTAAATTTAGCAAAGGGGTAGAATTTACCCCTAATTTTTTGAAGTATGAAGGAAAGATGCCAGGCGAGTGAAAAAACTCATGCTGAACCAGTTCAGGAGATTGTTGATAGCATCAATGCCATTAAGAACAGGAGAAACTGTTTTTATTTTGTGAACCACTCTCAGGTCTATGGATAGAGGGCAGTATACAAATTTAATAAATAAAATAACTAAGTACCAGTCCATTAAGAACAATTGATCATCCAGATGGTGTCCTTTCCCCCAGCTGTGTGTTAAGTTAGCAGAAGACAATAGCAGAGTTGAGAGGGGGAGGTTCCTAGGGTAACAGTGGGGCGTGATGTCACCACAGGAAGAGAGGGTGTCCTTTTGCAACAGACATTTTGGGGTTTCTGGGAAGAAGGGGCAGGAAGTGGGCAGAACAGCAGGCTGTTAGAAAGAGACATGGGCGCTTAGGATGCCTCTGAATCCAAGGCTGCATTGCTGGGAAGGACAAGTCCTTCTTGTGATGTAAATGCCATGAACTCTCTTCATCAAAACCAAGGTGTAGAATAAACCATATTTCATAAAGATGCTAGTCTCGGCTGTGCCTTGATTTCCCAACAGAAACACAACCTTGGTCAAGTGCCAAATCGCCTGAAATCTCTTGCTATCGCTTGGCAGAGATTGGGGTGGCCCAAACAATATTGTTAGATGGCTTTGGAGCAACATAAAACTCACACATTAACTGGGGACTGGAAAAATAATTTTGCATTTGGGGCAATCTAGGCATGTCTTTAAACATAGATTACCGCATAAAAAGAGACAGATTGGAAAAAAGCATATGGGAGAGATGGTTGGGGTTGATGAGGGTTGGACTCTAACATCTGGAGTGCATCATATTGGCTATCCCTGCTCTCTCACCATTTATATACAGAGGAGAATTTTAATGATGATTGCAAAGTGAGAGACTGGTGTAAAGAAGGAAGCTGGCTTAAATGGTGCATGTTTTGCCAAGGCCAGTTTTACACATTTTCTGGGAACCACCATTCTATGAATTTTGATTTTTCTCCTACAATCCCCTGCTCCATTTACTGCAGAAATGCATGCCTTCTAAGGGTGGGAATGTCCCAAATCTTCTTATATTCTTTAAATGTTTTGGCTTCAAAGGACAAGCTGAAGATATGGTGTGAACGTTCTTGGTTTCAGCTCCATTATGCATTTCAAACATTCAACTAGAAAGAAATGACCTACAGATTGGGATGCTGCATAATTCATGTATTATAAATAGTCTTCCAGAAAATAATTTAAACAATTACAGTACTTAGTTTCAAAATATTCACAATAATTGTTGAAATATACCTGTCTTGAGTGCCAGTTCATACATACCTTTTGTTCCACTTGCAAGCAGTCCCAACTGTCCTTGGGATTCGTGTGGATAAATATACAGTGTGAACTTGACTATCACATATGCAGACAGCAGCAACTCCCATGATTGTGGCAGCATGCTTTCTCCTGCTGACATGCTCACAACCACTGCTGCTCGCAACATCTGTGAATGCCTGCTCACGTGTTGACTTTATCCATAAGATGTCATACCTGGGGCCTGGTGGAATTGTTTACATTGTTATGCAAACCAGATCAGATTATACCAGTTCATAGCATTTCATATTGTATTCTAAAGCGGAATAAATGTTATTAAAAGTAGAGTAAGCTCCCTGCAGTGGTTGAATATGTGTGTGTGTGCGTCTGTGTGTCTGCACACGCAGACAAGCACATGCACGCACACACATATTCCTGTATTCCTTTAAAACTGATCTAGTAAAAAAAAGTTACAGAACATTTGATTGCAAATACATTTGTGGTAAAAACGCATGAAAAAGATGAGGCAAAGGAGAGATTGTTGGGAATCAACCTTGTCCACTGCAAATATATTTACAATGGACATCTGGCTTGGAGAAAACACAACCCACCCAATTCAGGTATATCTGTATGACAGCATTCTGGATGAGCATCAGAAGTTCCTTCCAAGTACAAAAAACCAGTGATGTGCTTAATCCCCCTCTCCCAAACTCCTTCTGAACTACTGAGTTTTTCCCTGCTAAAAAGAATAGAGAAGAATGATTTCAAGCAAGATGGAGTGTTTCTACATCAACGTGGAATCCAAGTTCGTGCCTGAATCAAGCTCTGAAAGAGAGAGTCCTGCTCAAAGCACACTCAATTCCATCTACACAGCTTTCCCAGTCTGTTGTATGATTTCACAAGAGGGACTGCATCCCTTTGACAGCAGTTGGACACAGGGAAGTAGCTGCAGCTGGATACCTGAGGGAACGCTGAAGGATGGTCTGTACCTTCCTCCCACTGGATGAGTCAAAGGGGCCACCCTGGCCATGAGGCCAGGCACGCAGCTGCTGTAAACATCAGGCATACAGTCACTTGAAAGGGCTATGGCGGCACAAGCTTTCATTCCTCCTTTTGCAGAAGCTGCCAAAATGGTTGATGGGGGAGTTGCAGATTCTCCATTCGCAGCAGCAGTTTTGTTTGAGGTCAATCAAATTGTTTATTTAAACTGCTTTGCTTACCTAGGGCACTGCTGTGTTCAGAGATCGTGATGAGTCAGAGAAGCCAGCCTGTGTTGCTCATAGGAAGATGGGAAACACAGAATGCAGCTGAAAGCGTCTGTGACTTGGCAACAACATACACACAGCTGCTGAGGGCATTTCCTACAATTTGGGAGTCTTGCTTTGAGCCGTCATTGAGATATTTGGCTTGCTCGGCAAGCTCTGCAGGGCAGCCTTGGCAGTCAGAGGGCGGACCACGTTCAGAACTGCAAGTCCCTCTGGCATTTTTGTGCATGAGCGAACAGCAGGTTGATGAGAGTTGATCATCTTGAGGAGCTTTCTATCTACAGAGGCTCTGAAAACAAGAAACACCAGAGTACAGTGAGTTGGCACAAATACGTTTCAGAGACTAAGCTAGAATTGCATAGTCACTTAAACCTTCTGCACTGGATGCAACAAAGAGGGATAAAACCTTTTCTGTACCCACTATGTCCCACCTCATTAGCATGGAGAACAACACACCACTCAGTTACAGAGATACAGTATATAGCATGCAGCTTGGGGGTACCTGTGGACCCATTACTATCATTGGAAGCACAAGTGGCCTTGGTGGCACAGAGTGCCTTTCATCAGCTTTGACTGGTGGCCCAGCTGCAGCCCTCTCTGGACTGAGATAGCCTTGCTTCTGTTGTCTATGATATGATAACCTTTAGGCTAGATTACTGCAATGTGTTTTATCATACATGCAGCTACCTTTGAAGATAATTTGCAAACTGCAGCTAGTGTAGAATTCAGAAGCCAGGTTGTCAACTGGAAGGCATATAACACTGATCCTGCCCAAAATCATTGGCTGCCCATTAGTTTTTAGCCTCAGATTGAAGAGCTGGGTTTCATCTACAAAGACTGATGTAACTCAGACCTCAGTACCTTAGAGACTGCCTCTCCTCATATGAGCCTATCCAGAGTCTGTGAATGTGTGGAATGTGGCAACGTGAGAACAGGTCTTTTCAGTGATGGTTATGCAATTTTCTCCCTAGGGAGATATGCCTGATGCCATCATTATCAACTTTTAGGTGCCATCCAAAGGCATTATTGTTTACCCTAGCATTTGGTTCTTAACTGGGCTCATATGGCACCTAGCTGTTTTTGGTGTTTGTCTTTTAGCTGGGTGGTGTAGGATTCATCCTTTATATAATACTGCAGGATGAGCACTTTGGGTAAATAATGTTGTTTTATTCTTTTGATGTTGTTTTAAATACTTGCCTTTGTATGTTTTTTTCCAACTGTAAGTTGCTTTGAGACATTTTATGTATAAATTATGGATAAATGTAATAATAATAATAATAATAATAATAATAATAATAATAATAGAGAATATGTTGCAAGTGTCAGGTGCAACTTAGCTTGCACTACAGTGGTACCTCGGGTTAAGTACTTAATTCGTTCCAGAGGTCTGTTCTTAACCTGAAACTGTTCTTAACCTGAAGCCCCACTTTAGCTAATGGGGCCTCCTGCTGCCGCCGCACCACCGGAGCCCGATTTCTGTTCTCATCCTGAAGCAAAGTTCTTAACCTGAAGCACTATTTCTGGGTTAGCGGAGTCTGTAACCTGAAGTGTATGTAACCTGAAGCGTATGTAACCTGAGGTACCACTGTATAGGCTGATGCATCTGCAAGAGGAAGAGTATATAGAGGAACCTCCAAACCTCCCAGATGGTCCTCCTTGTGCTGATCTGTTGAGACAATTTTTTCTGAAAAGCAGGGTAGATAGATAGATAGATCCATTGTTAATCTATGAAAGGGAGATGTGCAGTAGACAGGTGCTGAACAGCTGAAGCTAATCTTAGATGCAAGTTGTCAATGAAGCTTCTTGGAACTCATTTTTGAGAAGGATACCACCACCCAAAACAGAAAACCAAGCAGTAAGTATAAGATCAAAAGCCTGCAATCACACTCTTGAGAGAGAGAGTTAAGTATGCTTAAAACCAAAGCCAATGGGTTAAACCTTAAAGCACAGTTCACTCCATCCTGGATGTTATGAAGCAGCCTTTATCCCATGTGGATTTGTCCCATTTGGTTTAGCAATCCTAGTGAAAGAGCTACCTAGGTATCCCAACCTGATGTTTGCTGGTCCAATTGTTGCTGGTCCTGAAACAGGTCTCTTGGTCTGCTTGCTGTCGGGGCCAAAAGTCCTATGCCTCTGACTTAAGATAGATGTATCAGATAAGGAGAAATCAGGTTTTCTGCTGAGACTCTGAACAGTAGTCTTCTCAAACACATTCTGCACTGTATCACTGTTCTGAGTTGATGAAGGCTGTGGCTTTGGTAGAACTGCCTTTTCTGAACTGTGCACTTTCAGGCGTCTAGCTCCAACAAACTCAGTTCTCACTCGCTGTATGAATGCAGGCGAGGGACTTTTTGGAGGAGAGGGTACAATAGAGCGCTTTATAATGGTGGGCAATGAATTTTCCTGGACGTGCAATGAATCTGAAATGCAAAGGGAAAGCACAGCAATTTAAAAGCAGAGCATGTAACTTCACTCCCATCCACTTGAGAGCGTAAATCAGCAAACACAGGTGGCTGTAACCTTCCAACAGTTTGAGTTTGACTTCACCCCCAAAGGTGCACTCCTCCATTGTCTCCTGAGACAGACAGATGCCAACAACAACAACTGTAGTTAAGAGGCTTTCATGAACTGAGGTGGGTTTAGACCAGGAACTCTTGTTCTTATTAGAATGGCCTGAATTTCCATCTATTTAGCTATGAGAGGTTTCAAAATATTAAAGGACTGATAGTATAATTCAGTGCACGTTTACACAGAAATAAGTCCCACTAAATTGAATGGCACTCACTCCCTATGCAGTGTACCTAGAACGTCAGTATGAGTTCAACTCTCCCATCATTCAAGTTACAAAGATTGAATGGGAAAAGCTCACTGCTCCACACTATACGTTCTACTTGGTACAGCTTCTAAAGAATCTTGGTGTTTGTTACAAAACCCAATAGTTACTGTGGAAAGTTGGAAAGTAGGCAGGCATTCAATCATGGGAAATCAAAGGAAATCTTGATCTCCTATGGCTTCCAGTAGTTTAAATGATCAGAATTGCTTCTTCCCATGCACCTCCCTGTCATGCTCTATAACTTCTGGTCTCTGGAACCTTGCCATCACAACCTGCTTTGTCTCTCTCTTTCTTCCTTGCCTTCATATTCTGAAATCGGAAGGCAGGGACAAAAATATTGTAATCTGAATGCAAATAAAATGTTGATACAAGTTAGCATTATTTCTCTTCTGAGCACATACTTCGGGTCTTGTGATTCTTTTAAGCATAGGTATCTCAAATAGGAAGTTTGCTAAAATAATTACTCAAGCCAATCTTATTTTGTTAGCCAGAAAAATCCCCATGTGTGTATCTCAGAAGAAAATGATAGGAAAGATAACTCCATGCACATATTTTTGACAGAGAAAATGGAAATTTGCCAAAGATACATACATATCACAGGAACTTTAGAACTACAAAACCTAAGGCAGGCATATAATTGCTGTTACTTGTCAGTAACAACGGGTGCATTAATCATTTGGATAATGTACCTGATGATGACTGAGAAAGACGGGATTGGCAAGAAGAATCTGATGATGTGATTTCCATGATCTCCTCCTGAGTGGCTTCTTTCAAATCTTCATCACAGCTGTCACTCAAGCTGTAGTGTTCCTCCTCCTCACTTAATGTTAGTGTTGTTTTTAGCTCCTGGGGAGAATTTGCCCTTTGGAGAGCTTGTAGGTGCCTGCCAGAAATTTGATGCTAGTAAGTTTGATTTTCTTCCTGCCCTATCCGAACCACAAGTTCCAACACATTAAAAAAACATAATGCACTATACACCAGAATCTATAGATTTAAGATATATAATGACCCTATCTAAGTAAGAGTAAAATACTCCATGTTACAATACTCCTTCGGAGAAAAGCTTTAACCCTGGCACTGTATTCTCGCAACACTTTTAGATGTTCAGATTTGAGCTCTGGCCAGTCTCTTTTTGGAGGAAATGCCACAAAGAGAAAGCTTCCACCAAAAACTCTTCTGAAAGCTTTGGAACTCGCTTCTGGGAGCTGTTCATTTGGCTCCCTCTCATGGCATTACAGAAATGGATGGAGACTATTCTGTGCTTTTGAAAATTAGCCCCATTTTATGTGTTTTTATTTTTAGCTTTGGTATGAATTTTCATAGGATGGTTTCAAGGGGCTTTATTTCATTGTTTGGTTAACTGCTTTTGAAGCAGCAGTTGTAAAGCAATTTAAAATTTTTGTGAATAAATTAACACAATTTTTAAAAAATGGGTGTGGGTGTAGGTGTGTGTCCCATCACACAGATAGAAACAGGAACTCCCCATTGCACTTTAATGCTAAATTTGAAACATAGGACAAAAACCCTGAAAGAAAGATTGATGAGATGGAGGAAAAGCCTTGCCTACACCATTCCTTCCAGACATACAGCAATCATGCTGGCACGACAATTTTCCAAGGTGAGCAGCAAGGTTGACTGATGGCAACGATGTGAGCCAAAGATGTACAGCAGGGAATGGTTACTTGGTGCCCTCTAGATGTTTGCTGCACTATAATGCTCATCGTGCCAACTATTGGCCATTCTGGCTGGGGCTGATGGCAGTTGTACCCCAACATTTGGAGGGTGATAGGTTCCCTATTCCCGATGTACGACATAGTCTGCAGGGAATCTCTGTTAGTACAACCTTTGTTTTCCAATCTGTAAAAAGAGACTACCTCATCCGTGGGAAGAACATCTTGACTTAACAGGTGACAAATCAGTTCTGGGAACAGATTACATCAGAATTTAAGCGTGAAGGGCAATTCCTCAGAACTGCCACAAGGTGGCTTAAGTGCTTATCTTATCTCAGTGAGAAGAAACAGGCAGAGAACTAAACTTTCATATGCTAATTTAGAGAACAGGATAATCTAGTGAGCAAGGGTCCTTAAAAATGGGGTAAATGTGCTGGGTCACAAAAGTTTCCATAGTTCACATGCCTTAGGATTTGTGTGTGTTTAGAATGGTCTAAGAGATGAAGCATGGAGCATCTTGGAGCAAAACAGGTTTTCTGAAAAGAAGCTAAGGGTTGATATTACCAACTTCTTTATTCCATTTGGCATTTTGCAATGTTTCTTTAATAATTTTAATCCAAAATATATATTTAAATATTTATATTCTGCCCTTCTAGTGCTTATACATCACTGAGTGTAGATAGTAACAATTAATACTGCTATAAAATCCAATACTATTAAAAAAAACACACCCACACAATTAAAAACAGACAGGTGCAAAAGATAGAACAGAAAAAGCTGGTAAAAAAAGTCGATAAAAATCAAATACAGTAAAGTTTTGGCCAAGGCAAAATACCATGCGAAGGGGCCAACTGAGCCTCATGGGACAAAGTATTCCACTGTTTAGGTACGATCCCTTAGAATTCCCTCTCTCTTATCCCCAACAACAGTACCTCCGCTACAACAGAGACATAGAGAAGGGGCTCTCCATCAGATCTTAGGCAGCACTCAGGCTTGTATAGGAGGAGGTGATCCTTAAGGTATCCTGCGCCTAGGTCATGGCTTGGACAGAAGCAAGTCAGCTTATAGTTGAGTGTTCATTCCGTACAGTGCTCACTGGTTGCTCTATCTGGAGAGTAGCTCACTTGACAAACTGCCTTAATAAGACTAAATTTGAACTCTTACTGGAGGTGATGCTCTTTCAGGAGTTTCAGCTCAGCGTAGATGTCATCCGTATTTACATAATCAGTTTCTTCAATGTCAAAAGGATATACTGCCGGCTGACTTGGTGGCTGAAACAGGTTCATTACTGTAGGCTATAACATAGGTGAAATAATGTCAGAATACATCTGCTGTTCACTATATATTTGACTGAAAACTTCTCATTTCTCCAGGACCACAGATTGTTTGTTTGTTTTTTACAAGTTAATTTTCCTCTCGCAACCATTTTCTGAGGTAAAGAATTCTTCTTATTGCGGCCAGTGCATGCTACACCACCAGGCTACTGCTGTGATAGTTTATAGTGATAGTGATAGTTTAGATAGATGTCTGTCACTTCTCTATGTTCTCATGTGCTGGCATCCCACCCCACAATGGAAGGCCCTACACCGCCTTGCAGCTTGAGCTGTACAGACATGCAATTAACTTTTTTCAAAGTTTATTTCTTCTCAGAATGGTCTTCCTCACAGTAGAAATCTATGGAATTCTATAGAACTCTTCAGCTTTTATCTCCCTAGAATTAATGACATGCTGGCTTGCCAAGAAAAACGAAAAGAAAAAGAAAAAAGAAATTACATATGAAAGAAAACCTACACCTAGTTTCTGTCTCCGTGCATGAAGAGCTTTGATGGGGTTCCCACAAATAACTCTGCTGACACCTGGAAAAAGAAAAGTAAGAGGGTTTGTTCCAGTTTACCATTTCACAGCCACAGAAATCTTCCTATACTGTCATCCCATTTGCTTATATACCAGTATGTTAAGGGGAATGCAAGTTGTATGGTTAATGTGCATAACAACCAGCCATTAAGCACATTCACCAAGTGTCATGGAGAATGTGTCCATAATTTTTCCATGAATAGGGACATGTGCACAATTCCTGGTCTTCTTCTTTGGCAATCACTCATAGCCGAGTAAGATTGTCTTCCATGAACACGGTATTAACAGTGAGTCCGTAAGTGACTGTGGAGGCCAATTCTGGATCCACACGTCCCTCCACAGTGGGGACATAGGTTTCCGGGCGGGAGTTGATCATGGTGAGGGTTTGCCAAGCATGCCTTCCTCTTAGCAGGTTTCTCCCTTTCGTCCTCAGTTCAAGCATCTTCAAAGTCCATGACACCTTTGGTAAAGGCTGTTCTCCAACTGGAGCGCTCGCAGGCCAGTGTTTCCCAATTGTTGGTGTTTATATTACATTTTTAAAGATTTGCCTTGAGAGAGTCTTTAAACTTCTTTTGTTGACCACCACATTACGCTTTCCATTTTTAAGTTTGGAATAGAGCAGTTGCTCAAACAACATGGCCAGTCCAATGAAGCTGATGTTGAAGAATCATTTCTTCAACACTGGTAAATATATACATATTCTCCCAACAGGCCTTGGGAAATGTGACTGAATTTTTTTTTATATTCCTGACCACATTCTTTGGTCAATTTGCATAACCTCTAAGAAACATGCATTTTTTCCCTATGTCTTGTCCAGAAGTGGGCAATCTGCATTCCCTGGATTGCTTCTGACCCACTGCATAATCTTACATGGTCTGCAATGTACTCTCCTACTGATCAGCAGAGCAGCAGGAAGGGGGAGAGCTACAGATAAAGATCAACTTTTTTCTTCAGTTGAACCCCCTTTTCACCATTCTCACTGGTTTCCCAGGCAGCTGAGCAGCATAAGTGCAGTGGGGGGGGGGGTTTCAGGGAGAGAAAATTCTCCCACGATTCAGGTGAAAAATGGTCCCCCAAGGGAAAAGCTTAATAGCAGCATAGGATCAAGCATCATGGGAATTGCAAGGGAGCAAATATTTAGCCAGCTGAAGAAGGGTTACAAGCAGGCAAAAGAGGACTGCAAGAGAAAGAACAATGGCTGGCTGTTATGCATGCTATCTGCCCATTCCCTTTAACATATTCAACAATACAGATGGCTCATTCACTGCTTTTCATATTTCGGGAAAAGAAGTAGTAGATTTCCCCATTTTGGTTTAACTATTGGTGCACAGCTACTGCTTTGACACCACTGAATAGCATGCAAAGGTGAGCTGAGGTGGAGATAGTAATAATGGACAAATCCCCTCTTGCTCAGCTGAAGACAACATAATAGTCAAGTGGTCTCTTTACATCTAGTCACTGTAAGGCAGAAGTTTGTCTATCTGTATGGCAAGAGAGCTGGGGACAAACTCACTATGACATAGTGGATCATCCTACTGAAGGGCAGCAATAATATAAATGAAATGAAATGAAGTTTGAGCCATCAAACAATGCCTTTTAACCCACTGTGCTTATTTCCATGCTCCAATTAGCTGAAAGAGCTATACAAAAATAGAAGTCTGTGCCCAATGCACCTACATGTCATTCAAGGAAATATATGGGAGAGCAAGAATGCTTTTAAATCACCTGTGCACATGCACACATGCTTTTGGAAGAGAGGTTTGCAAAAGGGAGGTTAGGCAAGAATGGCACCAGGTATTCCCTTACCATGTGTCAAGTCACTGGCGTCATCTTCAGGCAACATCTCATCACAGATGGTAGCCTCCAGGAGGGTGCTACTACCAGAGAGCAAATGGGCGCTAAGTGGTCTTTGTGGAACCTGAGGTCGAGAAGCTGACAAGAGCTGAGTTATGGCAGGTCTCACAGCAGAGCCGGGCCTTCTTGCTACAGGTCCTAAATAAGAATCTAAACAGGGTGATGGGGGGGGGGGGAGTTCTGTGAGATATTGCAACACATAATAAGATGGTATAAATGTTCAGTTTAGCAAAGCAGTGATAATGAGCAGAGCAAAGGAAATTCTTTTCCGTATTCTAAGGTAATGTTGGTGCTTGTGCGCTCTCCTGTTGGAGCCTCGAGAGTGCTAGCTTTCTTCATTGTGAGTGTCATCTTCCAGCCACCCTGGTTCTGTAGAGATGTAAATATCTGACAGCAAGGTATAGAAAGAAGCTTAGAATGCAAGTATGAGAGCAGGTATTCAGAACCAACTCTGAAATGGTAATGACTTAAATAACAGTTGAAGTGTTTTTGGATCCAGCTATAGGGTTTCCACATTTAGGTAAAAATTATGGAATGGGAGTCTAGCAAAACATATACCACCAGTTCTGGTTTTGCATCAACTGGTCTCTGATTTTTTTATATATATTTCAGGATGGCTCCAAACAAAGTTGTCATCTATGTCATAATTTCAGCAGTGGTGTGTGTTGATACACCATTATTGTATTTTCAAAGCTAAAATTTCTCATCATTTCCAGAAGGTCTCGTGAAAAGAGCAGGAACTGTTTAATCAAAGAACACAGCACAATACTAGGTCATTAACTTCTGAATGGAACAAAAGACAAAGTACTTTGGAGCCTTAATGAGTTATTTTGGAAATGCATTAGTATTTTAAATAAATACAGTAATAAACCATAATTTTCAGGATGTCTGACTCCTGGGAAATGAATTTCACTGCAAGCTGTATAATCAATAAGCATCAAAACTTCATCAAGAAGTCAGTTCATTGTTCCTGTTCTGGACTAAATGGACCAAGTGGAACACCCTCCCACCAGATGTCAAAGAGAACAACAACTACCAGACTTTTAGAAGATATCTGAAGGCAGCCCTGTTTAGGGAAGCTTTTAGTGTTTGATGGATTACTGTATTTTAGTATTTTGTTGGAAGCCGCCCAGAGTGGCTGGGGAAGCCCAGCCAAGTGGCCGGGATATATATATATATAATAAAAATAATAATTATAATAATTATATCTCCCTCAGGGTAGTATTCAGCTGAACCTTGATGTTAACAGTGACAGACCAAAGTTTTCAAATGCTGCCTGCTGCTGGTGAGGTGAGGTGGACAATTTCAAACATGGCAAAGCAGCCGGTGGGAGGCTTCTGAACCCTTTCACTGCCTGCTGCTTGTTTCACTATCTCTAGCCACCTTTCCCCTAGCAAATCTTGAGAAGAAAAATAGTATGAGAGCCGGGGGGAGGGAGCAGGATGTGGAGGGCTTTGAAGCTCCTTTCCCACCTACCACACAAGAGGACCCACACCTATCTCTCTCTGTCTTACAGCTGTTTAAAGTGTTCTATGTGAAGACACACTTCTACTGCCATCACATCTAACTCTACCCTTACACTTTTGCAAAAGCTACTGCCCATTCTTATCCCTGATAACCAGGCCTGGCTCTGGTGCATACAAGAGAGTGTGCATGGATCTATGTCTGTACACATTATCTTCCCCTGAAACCTTGTCCCCAGCAAAAATGGATCCTTGGGAAATAATTTGACCTGCCTGAACAAGATGCCTCTTCAACTAGACTTCCATCTTTGATGGATTCCTTGACAAGTAGCCACTCCTTGTTCATCTTGCATGGGAAGGGAAGATCAGTTTGGTCTGCTGGTATTTCATCCAAATACTTTAAATGAGGGATGAGTTTTTTCACCTCAGCTCTGTAGTTGTAGTCTGGGACCTGGGGGGAAAAAACCCAAAGCAGAAATTTCTCAGTGTAGTCAATTCAAACACATTTTGACAAGGGAGAGGGGAGGGAAATCTGAGAAGTGGGCAGGAACTACATAAAGACACTATGAAACAGAGTCCACTAGCTCATCTAGTTCAGGGATGGGTAGAATGTAGACTGTAATCTATTGGTAGAGTCCTGGATGATTTACAGTAGATTTGCAAGAGTTTCTAACTTCCTCCCTTCCCCCCTCTTTTTTTTTACCATCCCTAGTTTATCTAGGCCAAGCTAGCAGGCGCAGAGAGCTTGATTCAGTCTAGAACTGTGGTGTGGAGACGAGTGTAAAATCCCTTTTCTCCATCACTTTACATCTAGATGGGCCTTAATTAGTCCCTTAAATTGGGACTTAAATTAGTCTGCTTGAAAGAAGAAACCTTACAGAAAAACTAGGAGTGGGATGCTGTGTGACAGGACTAATTTGGTTAGTTCTGGTGCTGAGGAAAATCCAGGGCTGAGCACATGTTCAGAAGCACCTTTGTTCCTTAATTTTAAGTGAATGGCTCGCTGTGGTTCTCGGGGTTCTAGTAAAAAAGCGAAGTAGATCCTGCAGACCTGAACTGCACACACTCTAGATCTAGACTACAGAAACTTCCTCTCACTCCACTATGACCTTTTTCTTTTGCAGTTTAAGATATGGGAAACTAGAACCTGGTCAGCAACTACTGGGCTACATCTACTTTCTTCCTACTAACCGATTCCTACGCAAATTTAAGGCAAGGCAAGGCAAGGCAAAGTGTGATCAGCCAGAGAGGCTTTTCTAGTGTTCCCCCCCCCCCTTTATGCACCTCACATACTGCCTCCTGTGACTCAGCCATGGCCAAGCAAAGAGGGAGCAGCTGGGGTCCATAAAAGGAGGACTCCCCCAATCCTCCTCTGCTGCACATGCTGGAGAGGAGGAGGTCAGAGTTCTTTGCTTATGACTCATCTTGTGTAGGAGAAATGACAAGCTGCATTATGAGGCATCCTTGAGATCAGGCACTATGCTAGGACCAGATGGGAAGCCCCTAGGGACTGGACTAAGCCCCCAGGCCACAGTTGCTGGTTACTAACAGATGGCTTTAGACACATGCATTAAAACGGCATCTTCTGGAGCAGCCTTTAGATTGCATGATTCTGTGAGGGTGCATCACCCCTAGATTTTGTATAGTGCTACAAGAGATCAGCAGCAAAGTAGCAGAAGTGGTAAATATATGCACCTGGAATATTTTCCCCACTTTCAATGAACTACAAACTGCTACTCCATCTGTATAATGTCAAGACTGGCTGATGAACTTTCAGCCTATATTCTTTCCCACAATAGGGTAATTACCTAGTACAGAAGACAAAATAATCTTTTTACATAGTGCATTTGCTTTCCGTTATATGGAAGCTATAGGTTTTCCAGTCTACAAGTCTGTAATGCTATCCGGGTTGAGGGGTGCATCACATTACATGTACACACACACATATATGGACACAGAGTGCTATTGAAACAGCTGTGATAGAGACCACCACATTCATCATCAGATTGTTGCTTTGGGTTTTAATGTCTGGAAGAGATGAGCTCATCTGGAAATCAAATTACACTGAGCAAACAGACAGCCTGTAGAGAGAGCTGTAAATTTAGCCGAATCAGTATATGTGATTTTATTTTTATTTTTCATAGAAAGGGCCAGGCAGAATTATTAGCTATCCTTGTTTGGAATGAAGTCTAGAAGATATATTTGTATTATTTCTACATTTGAAGGTGGTATGCAAATATGAAGCATGGCCTTAGATGCAACAGTGCAAGGAGGGGAATCTCCAGCTTGCAGGTCTAGTTCGGACTGCGAGGCTGTTCCTTGTAAACCACACCCACCTGCCCCTCACCAGGCATCATATGGGGTATAAGGTGTAGGACAGGTACACATGTGCCTATAAAGGAACAACCATGAGCATAAAGAGAGCTCCTGGTTGCTTTTTGATGGGGAAGACATGCTCCCAATCCATTTATGAGTGGTGGGAGCGTGCCTTGCTTCAACAGCACAAGGATGTTTTCATAGAAAGCGCTGCTAAAATGGAGGGGGAAAGTTTTGTTTTAGCAGTGGTTTCTATTATTATTATTATTATTTTAAAAAAAACCACCACCAACTGTCCAGTACAATACTGAACGCCAATAAATAATTATAGCTGAAACCAATTCAACTCAGCAGGCCAATAAATCTTATTTAAGCAAATGTGGCTGAGAATAAATAAGTCTTTGGGGCTCCTCTAAAGGCCTTTGTTGATGGGACATGTGCAATACTCCAGGTGTTAGCATGTTCCCTACTGCTGAAAAAGCCCTCTCTGTTGTGGCAGGCATGTGTCTAGGATTTTGGCTGCTGATCTTAAACTGCCACATCAATCAATACAAGACTGCCCATGCACCAGGGGAACACATTATTGCTGTGTACGCCGCAAGGATCTTACTTACACAGTAGACCCCCATTACACAACAAATTGGCTTTGAATCTCT
Organism: Podarcis pityusensis; assembly: GCF_964106645.2. Classification (NCBI taxonomy): domain Eukaryota; kingdom Metazoa; phylum Chordata; class Lepidosauria; order Squamata; family Lacertidae; genus Podarcis; species Podarcis pityusensis. The sequence continues at coordinate 78,470,665 of NC_138028.1, forward strand.
TGAGAATTCCTAAAGTGGCCTGCAAGAGGGATTCCTGTACTAGAAACGAACAATACTGACATGGAGGATAGGTTCTGAACTGCAGCCACCAACAAGGGTGTTTCAGAAAGCTGTGGCCATTCTTAATATACAAACCAGGCAGCCATTATTATTTCTTTCTTTTCTGAAACATCTTCATATAAACACATCCCACTGATTTCAGCAGAACTCCCTTCAAATATGCTTTGGGTTGCACAGTGCTCAACCAGTGCTTGGGGGTGCTTAAGTCAGTTGTCATTTATTTATTTATTTATTTCATAAAATTTATAGACCGCTTGATTGTAAAAACCCTCTCTGGCCGAGCACGAGGTGAGGGTAAACTATGCTGTGCTAAGCAGTATCTTCTCGTAATCAGATTAAAACACAGATGCACGTTTTAAAACGAAATCTAAAAGCAAGCAAAGTTACCTCTGGAGATTGTGGGCTTGGCTTCAAGCAGATAAGATTTCCTTCCACTGTAAGGGCAGACAGAGTAACACAGAGCCCCAGATACTGAATCTGACTGAGGTCCTCCACGTTGTTTCCTTCTAGGTCGAGAATCTCAAGGTGCTCCAACAGGCTAAGTTGACTTAAGTCAGCAATATTGTTATATGCTATGTAGAGTTCCTAAAGGAAACCAAAGGGACCTTATCAACATGAAGTTTTAACCACTGCACATTTAGTAATGACAATGAACCCATGGCTTGCAGTTTGAGATATGGCACAATACTGAACTTTAGACCCCCTCAAGACCCAGAATTGCCAAGCACAATACATGATAAATTATGATGGAAGTACCTTTTAAGTACAAGGAATGGCACTGATTTCTATCAGACCTAAAATTAATTTTTAAAAGGCTCCAGCATCAGTTTAAGAAAGAAAGAAAATGAACAGGAACTTAAGGTTCTCTGCCTCATAAATGCCTCACAAAAAGAAGCTGAACATTAAGTAAACAGGGCAACTGAAGAAATATTTCAAATCTGTCCTACCTTCAAAGAGCAGCAGGAAGAGATACCATCTAAATCTGGAAGCCCACAGCGAGCCATCCAGAGGACTTGAAGATTAGACAACGCTGTTCCAAGGTCCCTTAAGGAAAGTTGACACTGTAAGTTCCAAGGGTTATGTATTCAGTTCATTTTAGTATTTTTCATCTTTGGCAAAGCAATAGAGATTTGGATTGAGGGTCAAATTCATCCATTATGTTTCACAGTAGCACTCTTATATTCAGGAGCTCATATGAGTAATGTAACATGTAATTTTATTACGTATATTTTTAAATTGCTAAATTTATCTATATTTTGATCAATTTTATGTATAGCTGTTTTCAAAGACAGATTTTTTTGTTAATTAAGTGGTATATAAATCTAGTTGGATAAATAAATAACAGGAGATTTACAGAAAGCACATTTCAGCTTCTGTCGCAGGGATTTCTGACGTTGCGGTTTATCCTGCTCAGGTTCAGAAGCTGGTGACAGCATACACTTACATTGTTTCTTCTTTGGCAGCTGGAGAGAGAAGATATTAGAGCAGGAGTAGTTAACCTTTTTATACCTACCGCCCACCAGTGCATCTTTCCTTACCGCCCACCAGTGCTCAATGGAAGGAGGATTCAACTTGTGCCGTAGAACCCTCTACCGCCCACCTAGAATCCTGAAACGCCCACTAGTGAGCGGTAGGGATCAGGTTGACAACCCCTGTATTAGAGTAACTCAGCTGGAAATAAGCTCTGCTTGGATTGGAACATGTATTGGTGTCACTGGGCCCCAGGCAATGAGGCTGGAATAGGCAGACCCATCACCCCCCCCCCCCCGATTTTTTCAGAGATATGAATTCATACATATACCCATCACACACATGCAAAACCACATATTCGCACCCAAAGAGAAATACAGCATATAAGCCTGGGATACCCAATGTGCTGCTCTCCAGATGACAACAGCTCCATTCCTTCCTAATCACTGACCATGCTGACTGGGGCTGCTGGTAGCTGGAATGGAACATCTGGATGCACTGATTTGGCTTCCCCTGGTATATCCTTTTTCAGTTCTGCTCTGATTCCCCATGTGTCGAAACAATATTCTGCCCTATTAATTTTCAAACTAAGTGCCAGAGATAAATGCTATAATAAGGTCACATATACATTAATTGATTAAAAGGAAAGTGTCTGCGATCCCAAAGTAACTGCCCACTGAGTTGGGTGTTCAACAATCCAAACGTAACTTGAATTAATTCATACCTGAGAGGTTGGCTTGGATAATTTTGCACTGTAGTATTTGAAAGTGAACCCAAAAGCTTTAAACTGAGTGTTTTCTCCAAGCAATGAAGGAGTCTTTGGAGATGAAGTCATAGAAGCATAAAAGTGACTAACAACAGAATTCTATGCATGTTTACTTAGAAATCATTTCCACTGTGTTCACTTGAGCTTTCTCCCTGGTAAGTGTAGCTAGGATTGTTGTCTAAAAGGATTAGTAAAGTAAAATTGATCACTAATGATTTTCCAGAACTCAACATTTCATTATGCATTGCAAAATCCGTTTTTACACACATCCTTCCATAGTACACATTCATGACATCCAATTCTTTGAGTTGAGGACACTTCGTGAAAACAAGAGAGAAAGCCAGTGTGGTTTGGCACAAAGTGGCATTTTGAGAGAACCACAATTTACTCAATAAATACTTTATTCAAAACTATTGGGAATAGGTTCATTTGAGCCAAAAACTTATTGGATAGATACCAGAAGAAGGCTCCCTTTGGCTTCACCAGTTTAAACCTAAAGTAATTCCAGATGTCATGTGAAAGATCCTGAAAGAAAATAAAAAGTGGTAGCCTAGCCTCAAAGCACTTCACATCAGCAACCCCCTGAAACTAATAGGAATCATAGAGTTGTAGAGTTGGAAGCGACCCTGAGATCATCTAGTCCAATCCCAGCAATGCAGGAATATACAGCTGTCCCATATGGGAATCAAACCTGCAACCTTGGAGTTATCAGCACCACACTCTAACCAACTGAGCTAACTTGAAGGTCTCAGAAATGTGTCTTTTTCAAACACAGATTAAACTTTGTGGTTGCAATTCTGCTTTTGCCATGTAGTGGAGAAGAGTGTATAGGGGCTCCTCATAGGATTCCAGTATAACCCTCCCTCCCTTGGCATGTTGCCCCAAGGACCTTTAAGCTGATGTCTTCTACCCCTCCAAGAACCCAGCAGCTTGGCCCTCCTAAACGGAGCAGTGAGCAGGATGAGATCAGAGAGTAGGTCTCTGCAGCAGCATGGGGTGCAAGAGGTCTCCATTTGATGTGAATGTTCTGGTGCTTTCTCAGGATCTCTATGGGAGCACTTGTGCAAATTCAGGGCTTGTCCACATTTGGCTTTAGCATGGATTGGAATCTGCCTGTCTTCTCTCATTAAATCAAGAGTCATCCACATGACATTACCTTCAATCAGCTGCAACTATGCTTATTTCCCCATGTGAATCTGAACTACCGTATTTTCCGCCCTATAGGACGCACTTTTTCCCCTCCAAAAATGAAGGGGAAATGTGCAAATGCAGGCTTCAGGAAGCTATCCGCAAGCCTTGGGAGCACGGCGGGAGTTCCCGCCGGGCTCCCAAGGCTTGCGGACAGCAGCCTGCAGCCCGAAACCCGGGGAGTGCAGCGGAGCGCACCCCGGGCTTCGGGCAGATATCCGCAAGCTTTGGGAGCCCGGCGCGACTTCCCGCCAGGCTCCCAAGGCTTGCGGACAGCAGCCTGCAGCCTGAAACCCGGGGAGTGCAGCGGAGTGCACCCCGGGCTGCGGGCAGATATCCGCAAGCCTTGGGAGCCCGGCTTCCCCTGCCCCAGCCCCGCGCCTGGAGGGGAAAATAATTTTTTTTCTTTATTCCCCCCCCCAAAAAAACCCTAGGTGCGCCCTATGGGCCGGTGCGCCCTATAGGGCGAAAAATACGGTAGGGGAAATGTGCGAATGCAGGCTTCAGGAAGCTATCCGCAAGCCTTGGGAGCACGGCGGGAGTTCCCAAGGCTTGCGGACAGCAGCCTGCAGCCCAAAACTCGGGGAGCGCAGCGGAGCGCACCCCGGGCTTTGGGCAGATATCCGCAAGCCTTGGGAGCCCGGCGCGACCTCCCGCCAGGCTCCCAAGGCTTGCGGACAGCAGCCTGCAGCCCGAAACCCAGGGAGTGCAGCGGAGTGCACCCCGGGCTTCGGGCAGATATCCGCAAGCCTTGGGAGCCCGGCTTGCCCCGCCTCAGCCCCGCGCCTGGAGGGGAAAATAGCTTTTTTTCTTTATTCCCCCCCCAAAAAAAACCTAGGTGCGCCCTATGGGCCCGTGCACCCTATAGGGCGAAAAATACGGTACCTCAATCTAGAGATACTTCAATAAGTGGTGAAACATCCAAAACAAAACCACTCCACTCCAGGGAGCAGGCAGATTGCATTGGTTTTATATAGCTGGGTCAGTTCTTGGTTCTACTAACCACCTTCCCACACCCTCTACTTCCCCTTTTAACTTTTCATTTCTTGCACCTCTGGCACTTATCTCCTATGGCTCCTCAAATGTCTACTAATTTTCTAAATAAAATAAAATAATAAAAAAATCTTTCCAGTAGCACCTTAGAGACTATACCAATAACTAACTTAGTTGGTCTCTAAGGTGCTACTGGAAGGAATTTTTTATGTTTTTATTTTATCTATTTTATTTTGTTTTGACTACAGCAGACCAACACGGCTACCTACCTGTAACTAGTACTAATTTTCTGTTTTGTTTTAACACTGATGAGCGCAAAAGTATAAATCTGCACAAGCACTACCACAGCAGAAAACTCCATTTAATTTGTACAGATCCATGCTTCAATTTTTCCTATTTTTCTAGTAGACTTCTTTTCCACTAGCAATATATATTTTGTGTTCTTCTGTTTATCAACTTTGACTACATATACATACATAATTTCTTATATTGGGAATTGAAGGTTTGCAATAATGAATGGAGAAGAAATAGCTGGTATCACTCCATTTTTATGGCTAACTTGTTTGATTTCCTTTTGTAATAATAATAATAAAATTCACTTGGTACAGCTTCCAAACTACACTAAGGAATGTAAACAATGGCCTCCATGACCCTCTGCTGGGCAGTTTCTGCACATGCCCAGTTTCTGCCCAAATGGAGGGTGTGGAATAAAGAAATTAGAAGGCAAGGAGAAACAACTGGCAAGTCTGTGGTGCCAGGGGGTGGAAAAGTCACTTTTTGCCAACTCCTTTCTGCCAGCACTTCTCGAGTCCATGCCAGTATAGTTTACAATGCAAGATAATTACAAGAGCTATGTTTACATTTATTACCCTTTAAAAACATGAATAAAGAGAAGGGAAGATAAATTTGTACAGCACTAAAATAAAAGACTGATTCTGCAAAATCTAAAAAACACAGGGTGGTACATGCTAGCAGGTACCGTACTTCCAATGTGAAAAGATAGCCCATATCTAAACATGTTCCATGGGAACTCCTTCAGTACAACTTAGTATTTCTAGTTTGCAGCCTCTGTACAAGTAGGCACTTTTGATCATATTGTTTAATAATTATTAATATTCCTATGCCGAATAAGTTGTTTAGACCTCCCTCCTAACTCACATATTAATGACCATTACCTTTATTCCTGTTGTAGTGTGTTCTTGAGATGCATGAAAGATTTTTTTTTGGTAAGCTTGCTGCATATATGGGTCTTTTAGCATTAAAGAATACATTTTATAATGTTAATCTATACCTGTGTCTCAAAAGTATCTTTGCCTTAAATTGAAACTTATCCTTTTGGCAATATTTCTAAAAAAAGAATAATATGTCATTTTCCTAGAAAATAAACAAAATAAAATAATAATTTGTAGACTGTGACCAACTTATGAAAATACATTGTATAAACTGCAAGTTTCAAGCTCTGAATTCATTGTATATTTGCCAATGAGATAATGGGCAATGCAGATTAATTTACTGTCCTTAAGCCACTTTTCTCTTAGTCTGATATTGGAGGGTAATTGTCTTAGAAAGCAGATAAGTGACAGACAAGAGTGACAAACTAACTCTTTATAGATCTCATCTTTCTTGCTGAAGATTATGTTCTACTCCTTGCTGTAACTGATGACTCTTTGGACCACTGTTGCCATGGAGACTGATAAGGATGGGCAACTCTCCTGCCAGCTGCCTAATTACACTATTATCTCCCAACATTCAATTCTTTGCGTTTTCTCAACGGTTGATGATAATTGTTCCTCTCTCATTTCTGACTAAATCACTTAGAACCTACATAACCGCTGGGAGCAACGTGTTGCAGGTGTATTTCAAATTGGTTAGATATGTACGTATCTGTTTTCAGACAGACAACATCATTTGTGATATTGGGTTCCTGAATAGAAATCTGGAGGCTTACAAACTGAGATTAGATCTCTGGTTTGCTGCAAACAGCCATATTTCTAAATATCGCAACCAAAAATGAGGGCAAGAAGGAGGAAAATATAATATCGAGTATCCATAACATTAAATCAGGTGTGGAGAACCTTTGGACCTCCAGATGCTGTTGAACTACAGCTTCCATCTTCCCTGGCCATTGGTAATGCTTGCAGGGACTGATGGGAGTTGTAGTTCAGCAATGTCTGGAAGGCCAAAGGTTCCCCACACCTGCATTGTATGGAAAGGAAAATGATGAAGTTCTGGGATTTTTCATAAAGAGGAGAACAATCCTTACTACCAGGTTTGATGAAAACCAACCATCTGCCTGCTAAAGGTCCCAGCAGCACAATTCTTTACATTACTCAAAAGTAAAATCCACTGGATTCAATGGGAATTACTCCCATGTTTGTGGATATAGGACCGCAGCCTGATTCTGGGACCAAGATGTTGCAGCAAGGGTGGGCTCCTCACATAGTTTTCAACCTCTGGGCTCTACATAAAGAGACAGGTCAAATAATTTTGAAATCTGATAGATAATAAAGCCATCCAAGGTGGTGGCCATCACTATGTCTTTGAGAGCAGAATTCACAGTTGAATTATGTGCCTTGTGACAAATTACTTTTGGGGGGGTCTGCCCTCAATCTTCCAACATTCAGCTTTACTGGATGGTCCCGGGTTCTAGTATTATGAGAAAAACTTATCTCCATCCACTTTCTCTATACAACGCATAATCATATACACCTCTACCATGTTCCCTGGTAGAGTCCTGGTGGGACAACAAAACTCCCTTCACTCCCCAAATTTGCTCAGGAAGGTCAGGCGAACCCTCAGAACAGTGTGTGGGGAGAGGAGAGATCATTCTGTCTGGCAAGGAGAGATGGTTGCATTGTCAGAACGATCCATCTACTACAATGTTGGATTCCACCTCTGTACTGTATGTTTATTGGCATTCCTACCTTAGCCCTCCAGGCAAATGGCAGCCACTGTACATTAACTGATAAAGCAGTGCAAAGGTGACTCAAAACAAATAGATGGTTTTGTGATATAGTACTCTGAAAATGACAGGTCGCTTAATAGTTGAGGATTACTGCATATGCCGAAAGCACAGCTACGGATGCTGCATCTAATAGAACAGCCTACGTTTTAAGAAAGTATTTATCTAGGATTTTACACATATCCTTTTACTCATCCCTGAAATTAGAAAGCAGAAGCAATTAGATTAGAAACGGTGGCTGTTAGCCAGACTAGAACGAATACCCCATTAGCTTTGAAATATAGTCCTTTTTGCCAGAATCATTAGGGAGATAAGTAACATATGTCATCATGCAAGAGTAAAAGATAGTTTTTTAACTTGCTCTCTTCAGAAAGTGTTCCATGTTTCTCCCTCAATTATTACTTCATAAATCTGATATTACTTGGCGGGAGAGAGATGAATGGAAGCAATAGAGTAAAAGCCTCATAAAATAAGTGTAAAGTAGGAAATTAACAAGGACCTAAAGCAATACCTTTTCATCACATTCTGTGTACAAAGTCTCCCTACTGACCGTGCAAAAATAAGTAGGCCAACCTCTAGATATTTGAGAAATAAACACACAAATATTGAGAGACTTTGCTGCAATTGCAATGGGGAAAGTGTGGGCTCTCACCCTTGAGATAGGAGAAATAAGGTCACTTTGGTCTTGACATTAAAAAGGAGAGGGCAAAGAGTGTAACAGGTTCAAAAAGGTTTTGTAATGAGTTCCAAATATGGTTTCACACAAACACTGCCTCCTGCAGGCTGGAGAAGGAAATTTGGTGTTTCTCACAATTATTCTATGACAGGAAGGTTTTCAGGCCTTCTCCCTTGGTATAATTGTGCCTACTATCTTGTTGCCAAACTCAGCCATAAGGTCTGCTTGCTGTGTTATATGGTCATAGCAGTGCTTTTGCAATTCACCACCACATACTGTATAACAATATTGTGTGGAACGACTTACTGTCACTTGGAAAACCACGTGTGGTTCTGTTATTTACAGATCATCAGTAGTGCTTATGTCTTTCTAAAAGGTATCGAGATATATTTGCTCTTTCCATGTGATTTTTTGAGATGCAGAAATTTCTTAAGATTGCAAAAGCATTGTACTTCATCCAGTAAAAGAATAATAAAAGTAGAAACCTCACATTTTTCATTTCCAAAGCAGTGCAAAACACACTTAAACACTATGAAAATAACTTGGCCAGTAGAGTTGTAGTCAAATAACATATGGAGGGCCACAAGTTCCCTATTACTGCATAGAACAACAGTAATATTTTCCCTGTATATAGAAGATTCAGAACTAGCTCACTCTGGATTATTGAGAGGTGCTGCTATGGGGTGGGGACAGAGAGTGAAAGCGTACTCTGGACTTTACTTTATGTACTATAGCTCCTTACCTCACTGACATAAGCATGCTGCTATTCAGTTTCAGTTGTTTTAGATTAGGCAGATAAGCACCTATAAGAACAGGGAAGAAAAGGAACAATTTGCAGTTTGGTAAAAGCAGTCTGTGTGTGATCCTCTTAGACATATAATGTCATAACTGCAGTTGTTTTAATGGTACAGCTTATATATTTGTTCACCATAATTTCTGATTGATTCTTGTGGTGCAACATATCTTCTCTGACTAATGCCATATGAAGAATCCATACTAAAAGAAGGCTTGCCTGGAAGTGATCACATACTGTCAGATTATATTTTACATCACTAGTAACTTGACATATTAAAAGTTACCTTTGAGAACCTCTCCCTGTGTCCTACATCTGTTTCTGCTGGGAACTATTTCCCTCACCTCTCAGATTTAAAGAAGATTTGAAAGAAGGATTGTTGCTTGTGGTGTGCACACTCTTCCCATTTTCACCGCTGGTCAAACAGGTTCTGCAGAATGTTGTAATTTGTATGTGTATATATTACAGGAAGCAAAGCCTTTTCAACACTCTCTCAAGGACTGCTGCTTGTATCCAGCCAATGTTTCCTGACTTATCCATCTCCCCCTCTCTTCAGATTTATCCACAGAACCTTAGTTTTTTGTTTTTTTAAAGCACTGGGTATTCAGCTAAGTTTTACTCAGAGCAGACTCACTGACTTAATGAACATGACTAAGCTGCATTAATTTCAGTGGGCCTACTCTGAGTAAAACTTAATTAAATACTACCCACTGTATTATCTAGAAATAATTCATAGCTGTGACCATTAACACTTTCAAACAAGATTTTTCTTATTCTGTATGTTACAAATTATTAGGGCCACAACATCTGGTCAAACCATTTGAGCTATTAAAAATCTTTCAATTAATTAACACCCTCCAGCACTTGCAAAAACAAAGATAAGCAATAAGCGTGAAATGTTATTGGGTGTACATGTGTTCTGTATTCTTTTCTGTTCCACCCATATGCAAGTGGGGTGGGGAGTCTCTGTTTTGATCTTACAATGTGGTTAGGTAGAAAATAAGATTCAAATTAATTGTCCAGTTTCTGAATCGTTCAATAAGTCTTAAAGTTTTTGTAGCACAAGCATTTTCTTACTGCTGCTAATGTAGATTATTGTTATGCATAGTTTATATGAGCCCATTTCTAGGTCATAATCAGTATTACAAAGCAAATTATTACAGGATAAATCAGTTCTGTAAGTAATAGGCTTCATGAAACAGATGCATGTCAAATGCTTTCCCCTACGTATGCATATTTAACGAAGACTATTTTCTTTTTGTCAGAAATCTTCAAGTTCATTTTCTTTCATTAAACTGTTTCTTCACCCAGAGAAGAAGGCAGCCTCAGACAGACAATCAACTTAGTGTGCCTGCCAGGAGGCAAAAATCAAATAAATAAGGGTGTGCCACGGGTAACTTGATTTGTGGCTCTTCCATAAAGAAACCTGGTAGCATAAGGGATGAGTTTACCAACCAGTATTTTCAAATAAGAGCTCATTCAGCTTGCTTTGAATGTAAATCCTGTCAGTATTTAGAAATGAAAGCTTTATAAATGCCACCTCCCTCAAGAAAAACCCCAGAAAGAAAGCTGCTCCACTTGGAACTTTTCTACCTCTTTAATATTAAAGAGATTTTCTTTAGCTCCAACTGACATAAGAACAGCCTGCTGGCTCATCTAGTCCAGCATCACATTCTCACAGTGACCAACCAGATGGCTGTGGGAAACCCACAAGCGGAACCTAGGTGCAACCGTACGCTCCTCACTAGTGATTCCCAGCAATGGACATTCAGCAGCAGACTGTCATTGATAGCCTTTCCTTCCACGAATTGGTCTAATCGTCTTTTAAAGCTAACCACTTGGTGGCCATCACTCCTTCTTGTGGGAAAGAATGCCAGCATTTAATTATGTGGTGTGGGAAGAAGTACTTGCTTTCGTTTCCTCTGAATCTTACAACATTCAGCTTTGTGGGATGTCCACCAGTTCTAGCATTATGAGAGAGAGAAAAGATTTCTCTATCGACTTTCTCCACACCATGAATGATTTTATGACTCCATTTAACTCTAAACTGAAAAGCTCCATGTGTCATACCCTCTTCTCATAGGGCAGCTGCTCCATCCCCTTGATCATGTGGGTTGACTTTTCTGAACTTTTCCCAGCTCTACAATACCTTTTTTGAGATGATGCAGCCAGAACTTTGCACAGCTTTCCAAATGTGGTTACACCATAGATTTGTATAATGGCATTATGATGTGGCAGTTATATTTTTAGTTCCTTTCCTAATAGTCCTGAGCATGGAATTTACCTTTTCACAGCTGCAGCACAATGGGTTCTAATAAACGGCTAAGAGGGTCTGAGCCAGAATAAAATGTTTTCTCACCAAAGTTTCCAAGGCTGTTCTCTCTTGTGTCTACATGCATCTCTAGAGCTTTCACTTGACGCAGATCATCTAGCCCAGTCAGTGTTTTCTACAACAATAAGCAAAGAATATGAAACTTGCATCCTTTATCATAATATTCTACAAAGAAATTAGTTTTCTGCTAGTAATTCAGTCCTACACAAAGGGTTCTCAGAAGGCCCCAAACTTGATGTTTAGCTTCTGTGCTAAACATCCATACAGATTTGGTTTTCTACAGAAGGGTGGGAAATAATGTAGCAATACGACAGAGAATTAGAAAGAGAAAGAAAAACAGCTGAGCTGCTTGGGGTAAAGTCTAAGTTTCCCAGAACTGATGGGAAGTTGGTAGTGCTCAACTTGAAACCTCTTTCGAGAGACGAACAGCACAATCTTAACAGTGTTAAAATCTACTAAGAAGAAAGTTATATTGAATTCAATGAGGTTTACTCCCAGATAAGTGCGGTTAGCATTGCAGTCTAAAATTGGAAAATATATAGTCACTAGAGACAAGAAGTAGACAAAAGTTGTTTCCTTTTTTCCTTTATAAGACACCTTAGACCTGCAGTCAATGTTTAAGACTTTGCAGGAAATATGTAGGACACCACCTAGTTACAATACCATTCTGAAGGGCACCTAAAACCCTTGCAGTCAACATACATTTTAATGTAAGAATTCTGCTCTATAATTGAAAGGGCAGAACTCTATTAAAAATGAATATTAGTATAAATGTTTTTAAATGTATAAATGTTCAATTAAAAAAGAATTAACAAAGTGGGAAAAGGAAAGGGAAAGCACATAGATGGGATAGCATCTGTTCTTAGATTGCATATGTCATGCAATACAATAGTTTCAACAGGGAACAAAATTCTCCCCCTCACATCACCTTTCTATAAAACTTCAACAACTGTCTGAAATGTTTTTGAACTTATTCATTCTATTTGTGGCCTCCCTGTCAAATGCATTTACCTCAACTTTGAAAAGTAATCACCTGCCAAGAAAAAAGGAAGTAATTCTGTCTTAAAAATATAAGATAGAACCCACTAACTTTAGTTTTCTCTGTGAAAAACAGTACAGTTAAGTGCATATCCCCAGATGCCATCAAATCTATTATTCAGAGAAAAGCATTTCTTCTATCATCTGTTTGTATATGCATATATGTGCACATTCCAGTCCTAAAAATAAATGGCCACAATTTATGAAAATCAGCAATCCGGGTACTAAAAGTTAGTCACTGAACAAAATATAATTTACAATTATATAAATTGAAACACAACATTCTCAATTGTTCGTACTAATAAATCAAATTTAATTATGGAAAGTAAATGAGGGTAGGCGCACTGTCATGGCTCCATGGAAAAGGACAGGAAGCTATGCAGAGCAAAAAAATCCTAAGCACTAGAAGACTTAATAGACTCAGAATAACCAACACTTTTTCAAGCTTATTCCATAGAACTGTAGAATCATTCTACAACCATGAGGACTAGAAACTTGCTTTTTACTACAAACATATACACTGTCCAGCACTAGCTGTTGTAGTACGATACTGACTGTATGCTCAATGCATGATTCATACTAGACTCATCTTCTGTTTTCAGAGAGGACAGAAAAAGATATAAATGCATAAGGATATGCACAAGGAAATACACTCACTGCAGTAATAAATATGCTGAGCAAACTGGTTTGAAACTGTCTATACACTACCACACCCAAGAGTAAGTAGGATATGGACCTAAATTTTGAAAGAGGAAAGGAAAAGTCAGGCACGCACAGCTTCAATTTTAAAATATTGTCTTCTTTCTGAAAGGCTAACAGAGTCTTCTCCCAGCTATAAAAAATGCTAAGACTGTGTAAGTGTGTTGGTGAGAAAATGATTTCCTGCTACTGTTCCATTAAAGAGTTCTAAACACTAAAAAAGACATAATGGAAATTTGTTTCTAATCAATTAGTTGAACAGCAGCGCTATTTTTAAACTTGAAAAAGCAAAAGGAAGTTAACAGTATGGAAGCAGCTGCTTCAACCTGAGCAACAAGAGGTCAAATAATAGTTACATTAGACTTGTTATTAAAGCGTGCTGCAAACATAGTTAGCGTTTCCTTGGCAATATTGTATATCTATATTTTAAAAAACAGGAAGCGACTGCTCCAACAATGCCCACTCAAAACTTTCAGGTCAAATGAAAGAAGTCCCTATTAGGCAAAAAAGAATGCAACTGTCAAAGGTAAGTACTGCATTACAAAAATCTTGACACATGAAAACTTGAAGAGTTTGAGTTGGTGCTGAAACCAGATTAGTTATTTTCAGTGCTTTTTTTCTTAAAAAAATATGTTCAGGGCTACTCTCATTTTCCTATTCATATTGAAATACTTCCCCTCAATGAGGCCAAACTTAGATTCACAAAATGTTTAGGTGTATGCGTACCCCTGCATACCCCTAGAAAAAAAAGCACTGGTTATTTTATTTTATTTATTTATAGTATTTCTCATCCACGCTTCACCATAACATCCCATGGCAGGCCACAACAATATATTATACAACTATAAACACAGATAAAACTGTTGCCGCTATAAAACAAGCAAGACCATTCTAAATGGAACAGAACAATATACATTCAACAAAACGAAATGTCTTAACTGTCAAAGACCAGGGTAAAGAGGTGTGTCTTCAGCATAGGGCAAAAGCTGTACAATGAAGGGGCTGTTCACACTCCTGTGGGAGGGAGTTCCAGAGTTTAGGGACTGCCACAGAGAAAGCTCCCTCCTGAGATGCCATTCCCTACACTTCTGAGGAAGGTGGAACTGCCACAAGAACCCCTAAGAAGGTCAGCAGGGATGGAAACAGGCCCCAAATATTTGAAGGGCTAAATTGTTTAGGACTGAAGCCTCACCAGACATGGGTCTTGCTGGGTTGTTTCATTTCAGACTGCAGATAGGGGATCAAACTAATTTTACTAGCTGTGTATGTAAAATGAGATGCTTTTGTGTTTTTTTTAATGTGGGAGAGCATTCAACATTTCATCTCCCATCCCTGCAACAGTGAGATCAGATTGGACATTTGCTAATCTGTTACAGCTTTCAGAGTATGTTGATCAGGGCAAGGACATCCTGATGGTTTTACACCCTACACTTTCCAAATAAAACGCTTTCACTCTAAAAGCAATTGCTGTTTTGATAAAGATGTCAACCCTCCTACGCCTTTGCTTCTATTACATCTCTTAGTGAAATTTCACTTGATAGTCTGCTTCTCGCTGACAGAGGCATGGCGTCTGAAGAGAAAAGTATATGCACTGAAATTCCCAAATTTCTTTTAAAATCAAAGTTTCCCTTCCTTCAACTGCCACATAGAAAGAAAAGGAAATGGCCCACAAGCAGCCTTGTTGAAGCTCCTTTCCCACAGAAAGCCCTGTCTACCATTGCATGTCGCTGCCTGTTTTCCATCATCTTCATCCCATCAAAATGCAGCCTGTTGTCTAGCTATCCCCCTGCCAGCAGATGTGAGCCATTTCCAGTGCACCCCAGGCCTTTCCCAGCCCTTAATTAGTAACCGAGTAAATAATGCATGCTACAACATAAAAACTGCATAGTCACAAGGGAATCCAGACTCATACCCTTTCCTACAGCACAATTATTTTACCAACACAAAACATTATTCAAATATTAACAAAATAGGAAAGTTTATCTCCTTTGAACAACACACAGGAAGTAGTGTTTTACATTGGCTCTTCTGTGGACAATGAAAGGTGGATGAAGGGATGCTTCAGGTCAGCGGTAGGTCTCAGGAGCAGTCCATGCAGTTATTGCTTTTAAAGCTATCGGGTAGGAACAAGCAAACCTCAAAGAGTGTGAGTGAGATGCTGGGCAAACTGCACTGACATTCAAGGTTGACAATGCCATGCTAGAGGAAGCCCACTAACATAACAAATTGAGTGATTTATATGTGCCAAATGTATGACCCATATACTGAGGCAGCTCTCTGCCTCTCTTATTCAGGGATGTTAATCATATTTGCGATGTTAGGATATAGATGTTTTAATCCTTTTGCTATTAAACAGAAATAAGGTTACTGTAAAAGAGGACCTTTTAATCCTTCTCTGTAGGATCTAATTACCGTATTTTTCGCCCCATAGGACGCACTTTTTCCCCTCCAAAAAAGAAGGGGAAATGTGTGTGCGTCCTATGGGGCGAATGCAGGCTTTCGCTGAAGCCTGGAGAGCGAGAGGCATCGGTGCGCACCGACCCCTCTCGCTCTCCAGGCTTCAGGAAGCTATCTGCAAGCCTTGCAAGCTCGGCGGGAGTTCCCGCGGGCTCACAAGGCTTGCGGGCAGCAGCCTGCAGCCCCGGCGAGTGTCTGCAAGCCTTGTGCGCCCGGCAGGAGGTCCCGCCGAGCGCGCGAGGCTTGGGGTGGCAGCCTGTCGCCCGAAGCACGGGGAGCCCTCCAGAGGGCTCCCCGTGCTTCGGGTGAGTGTCTGCAAGCCTTGCGCGCCCGGCAGGAGGTCCCGCCGAGCACGCGAGGCTTGAGGTGGCAGCATGTCGCCCGAAACACCCTCCGGAGGGCTCCCCGTGCTTCGGGCGAGTGTCTGCAAGCCTTGCGCGCCCGGCAGGAGGTCCCGCCGAGCGCGCGAGGCTTGGGGCGGCAGCCTGTCGCCCAAAGCACGGGGAGCCCTCCGGAGGGCTCCCCGTGCTTCGGGCGAGTGTCTGTAAGCCTTGCGCGCCCGGCAGGAGGTCCCCCCGAGCGCGCGGGGCTTGGGGCGGCAGCCTGTCGCCCGAAGCATGGGGAGCCCTCCGGAGGGTGCCCAGTGCTTCGGGTAGGTGTGCGCAAGGCTTGGGGCGGCAGCTGCGGGGTGGGGTGGGGAATAAATTTTTTTTATTCATTTCCCCCCCCAAAAAACGAGGTGCGTCCTAGGGCCGGTGCGCCCTATAGGACGAAAAATACGGTAATACTCATGTTGGTCATATATGTTTATGGAAGTGCCTGAGAGGTAGCCAGGAATACCAAAAGCATCTTTCAGTAGTCCAATTTGACTGGAAGTCCATCAGATATGCCACAGTAATGCAATGTTACCGCCCGGTTTCGAATCTTCCATTCCTGGGTAAGGTGACTGAGAGAGCGGTTGCTGAACAGCTCGGTAGGTTTCTGAATGAAACATCGGCTCTTGATCCATTCCAGTCCGGCTTCCGCGCTGGTCATGGGACCGAGACGGCTCTGGTCGCCCTAACAGATGATCTCCGCAGGCAGCTGGATCGAGGCGGGTCGGGGCTGCTGATTCTCCTAGACCTGTCAGCAGCCTTCGACATGGTCGATCACGAACTCCTGGACCACTGCCTTGCCGACGTGGGGATCCAGGGCACAGTCCTTCAATGGCTGCGCTCGTTTCTCTCTGGTCGGGGACAGAGGGTGGCGCTTGGGGGGGAATTGTCATCGCGCCACTCCTTGGTGTGTGGAGTGCCTCAGGGTGCGATTCTCTCCCCAATGCTTTTTAACATCTTTATGCGCCCCCTCGCCCAGCTTGTCCGGAGATTTGGGCTGGGTTGCCATCAGTATGCCGATGACACCCAACTCTATCTGTTGATGGATGGCCATCCTGACTCGGCCCCAGACACACTGACCAGATGTCTGGAAGCTGTGGCTGGATGGTTACGTGGGAGCCGGTTGAAGCTAAATCCTTCGAAGACAGAGGTCCTCTGGCTGGGACGGGGCGATATGGGATTGAGGGGGCAACTCCCATCTCTTGCGGGGGTGCAATTAGTGCCAGCATCGTCCGATAAGAGTTTGGGTGTAATCTTTGATACCTCGAGATCATATTCAGCCGGTACTATACCAGCTGCACTGCCTCCCGGTGGAGTACAGGATCAGGTTTAAGGTGCTGGTTTTAACCTTTAAAGCCCTATACGGCCTAGGACCCTCGTACCTACGGGACCGCCTCTCCTGGTATGTCCCACAGAGAAATTTACGGTCTGCAAATAAAAACATCCTGAAGATCCCAGGCCACAGAGAGGTTAGGCTGGCCTCAACTAGAGCCAGGGCTTTCTCGGCCGCGGCTCCAATCTGGTGGAACGCTCTGTCACAAGAGACTAGGGCCCTGCGGGACCTGACATCTTTCCGCAGGGCCTGCAAGACAGAGCTGTTCCACCAGGCCTTTGGTCAGGGCACAGCCTGACCCCCTCCTCTGGCAATCTGCACAGAATTTTGCTTAATGGTTGCCATCAATTTGATTTTAATTAATTTTATAATGAATGTTTTTAGAATGTTGGATTATTTTGATTGTTGTTAGCCGCCCTGAGCCCAGCTTCGGCTGGGAAGGGCGGGATATAAATAAAATTTATTATTATTATTTATTTATAATGTATATCAGCAAGCCTAATTTGATTGTTTCCATTCCAGAGTTCTCATTCCAGATGCATTAAGTTGGTATCTACTTACCAGTTTGTTGGGGGAAAGATATTCATTCACAAGTAGTTCTTCATCATCATCTTTAATTGATGGACTAGGATTCAGGAGACCTTGCCGACCCAAATCTGTGACCCGAACTGTAGCAGAACCTGGTCTTGAGACTCGGCCTAATTTCCAGTTTAGGTCCATCCCAGAATGTCCTAAACATTAACCACAGGAAGAGAAACTTGTTTGGTTTCAGCACTTACTTCTTACATTCTTAAGTCAAAGTCAGTCTGATGCATCTAGATAGTGTGGTGTTAAAATTGCAATCACATTGAAAACAGGTATAAAATGTTCCACCTATACACCCTGAATTTCACATTTCATTACATATATGTAACTGTGATACATTACTGTTTCTGGGCAAAAAAAAATAAAAAACCATTAAACCCCCACTGTTCCTTTTAGATTATATTCACTCACAAATGCTTAGTCATTCCAAGAACCAATAACAAACAAAGCTGTCAATTAATAACCATAAAAGACTATAAAACAACTATGAAACAGTGAAATTCTACATTCAACCCAGAAATAAAAGTAGCACTAAAAACTTTACTTGTTTAGAGAAAAATGAAAGAAATTCAACTACTGTAGTTCATTTATTTAAAAAGTAAAGGGTTTATACAGCCTCATCATGGGAACCCTGAAATTACATAACAGTGTGAAAGCATAAGAAGAGCTCTGCTGGATCAGATCCATCTATTTTTTTTTTTTAAAGCAATTTATTGGGTTTTACAATAAAAGTAAACATAATAAACAATATAACATTTGTCTTAACATAGTTTCACATTTTCTTTGGACTTCCTCACATCTCCCGCTCCCACTTTCATCATTGTAACATTTTGTCAGCAATTTATCATCTTATTTAAATTCTTATATCCCTTCTATATTTCATAATCTTATAATTCTCGAAAGGAGCTAAATTTTCACAGTCTTACTTATTTTCTTAAAAACTTCTAAATTTAGTGGTGCTCAGTTATTTTAATCTAGCATCTTATTTAGCATTCACTCAAATTGCAATACTTTTGTAAATAGTTCTTAAATTTCTTCCAGTCCTCCTCAATCCTCTCTTCTCCCAGGTCACGGATTCTGCCGGTCATTTCAGCCAGTTCCATGTAGTCTATCAGTTGTATCTGCCATTCTTCCAGTGTGGGTAGATCTTGAGTTTTCCAATGTTTTGCGAGAAGTATCCTTGCTGCTGTTGTTGCATACATAAAAAATGTCTGGTCCTTCTTTGCCACCCCTTGGCCGACAATACCCAAAAGGAAAGCCTCTGGTTTCTTAGTGAAGGTATATTTAAATACCTTTTTCAATTCATTATAAATCATTTCCCAGAACGCCTTCACTTTAGGGCAAGTCCACCAGAGGTGGAAGAACGTTCCCTCGCACTCTTTACATTTCCAACACTTATTATCAGACAGGTGGTAAATTTTGGCAAGTTTGACTGGGGTCATATACCATCTATAAATCATTTTCATTACATTTTCTTTCAGAGCGTTACATGCAGTAAATTTCAATCCATTACTCCACAACCTCTCCCAGTCCTCAAACATGATATTATGCCCAATGTCAGATCCATCTAGTCCAGCATAATATTTTTACAGTGTTCAAACAGATGCCTATAGGAAGGTGACAAGCAGCAGCTGAGTACAATAGCAACTCTCTCCACTTGTGATTCCCAGCAACTGGTACACAGAGAAATAGTAGAACACAGTCCTCATGGTTAGTATTAATTGAGAGCCCCATCCTTCATGAATTTGTCTAATTCTCTTTAAAGTCATCCAAGTTCACTCTGTCTTGTAAGAACACATTCCAAAGTTTAACTATGCACTGTATAAACTGCGTGCTCTGAATCTTCCAACATCAGTTTTGTTGGAAGACCCTGCATTCTAGTATAATGATACCCACTTCTTGCAAACCATGTATAAATCAGACACACCTTTAATGTGTCCTCCCTTGCTTGCAGTGCTCAAAATTTCCATGGTTCTAGGCACATTTTGTGACAGGGAATTTCATTAGTGTGAGCAGTTTCTGAGCTCGGTGCAGTACTGCATCTAAGATTTCAGATTAAAACTGCAGAGTGGAAGGAAAGGAGGACCTTATTCTGCCTCCCCACTTCCATCTACTCTCTGAAGCCTGGAGAATAGACCCTCTTAAGAATATTAGGGGGGTGGGCAGGGGAAGGACTAAACCATGTGGAAAATGAACATAATATTTTAGCTGCAGTTCATTCATTTTCAGCTTTGCATTCGTTATAAATAAAAACACGCCTAGACATTCTGTTGTTGCGCCCATAACCTAGGTTTAAGGTGCCATTTAGCTCCTAGCTTTCATATTTCAGTTTCTAACACTGCCGCATACTAGGCTGACATTTTCATCAGAAACTCAAGTGCTCTTTCCTGGTCAATCACCAGTTACCACAAATTCAAACCCATAGGGTCATAAATTGAACTGCCCTGAGACCTCCTGGTATAGGCCGATATATAAATTTAATAAATAATAAATATATAAATTATGAATGGGAGCAAGATCTTGCCATTCTACCTCCTGATGGGTGAAAAAGCATTGAATTTATTTAAATTGGGAGAAGTTGTAAAATAATCCTATATAAGAAGACACCAAATGTAATGGTGGGAATGCATAAATCACTAGACGGTGCACCTAAAGAGTTAATCAACACACGAGAAATAAAATTATTTATTTCACTGCTACCAAATACTACAGTTGCCGTGCAGAATGCCCTCTTATCTCTGAAACATGTATTAGAGCAACACTTACTTATGGTTTGACAAGAAAATCAATTCGTGGTTTAATATCTGAAGTTACGCTCCTGATTTTATACTTCCCAATATCGATCTGTTACTTGTAATTGTTTTACAACTGAATTAGCAAGCAGAACAACATTTTCTCCAGCTCCATATGTGTAAAACGCAATAAAATTAACAGTGGAGCAATTAAAAGATAGCCCAAATTAGAATCTTTTTGTGTAGCAAAACCGCTGCACAAAAGGACCACACCCATGGTAGCTTTATAGAGAGACCACTTCCCCCTTTTCAGTACAACTAGATTGCAGGCAAGAAGAGAAACATTTCAAGTGCCTAATGACCTGAGCTTCTCATGGCCAAAAAGATATTTCTGTCATAGACTGTAATACAGCAGTAGAACCTTGAAACGAGTAACAGGGTTCAATGAGAGCAATTAGTAGAGTTACTGAACTGTAAAGTGGTAGAGAGGAGATTTACATACTGTTATTGAAAACTGCTAAACTAGTATAGTGCCACAGATTCATTGTTAAATCTGTATCAATTTATGGAAGTGGCTTGGGCAGGGGCAGGACGGAGATAGTGGTGTCCTCCATCCGGTGGCAGCAGTATTGTGCTCATTGAAATGTGGCTGGGGTGAAGTGGTGACAGAAAAGATGGAGGACTTCCAGGTTGGCAGCTGCAGTTTTGAATGAGTGTGTGCACCTGCTGGCCTGCAGCCACCTTGGAGCACTCCTAATTTTGCCATCTCACCACCTTCCTGTCCCAGTGAGTGCTGTGCGACTGGAAGCATGCCGCCACCCACTGTGAATATGCAGTTCAATATTTTATTATATACTGGGTTTTTCAATTTCAACTATACAACAGTACTTCTAAACTGCTCTTAGGTCTGACATAGGATAGACAAAATAGTAGCATCTTTTGTTGGAACGTCAAGTTGAGAAGTTGCCAACCTTTTTGGGTCACTGGGAACATTTGGGATTCTGATAAAGTATGCCAAATGCCAGTCACATAATAGTTGCTATGAGGGTAAGGCATAACACAAAATGGCTGCCACATCTAAAAGAGCAGAAAAGAGACATGACCACAATATTGTGAGGACATGCCCCACCCCCTGCCCCCCAACAACTGGAAAAAAGACCCCTACATCGGCCATCACCACACTCATACATAAGTTCTTTGCACCTCTCCTTTGTTCAAATGGAGAAAGAGGGTGAGCACTGACTTCTGGCATCCAATTAAATGTGTTCATGTTTAAGGGGCGAGGTCAATGTAGGAGAGGCTGAGCCAGTGCAAACACAAGCTGAGCATCAAAAGCAAACAATTGTTAACGCAACGTAGATTTTTAGGGGATATTTACGGAGACCTTTTGCAGGTGCCATAGGAAATACTGGTGGGCACACAAGTGTCTGTAAGCTCAGAAGTGTTGATATAGAATCACAGAATCATAGAACTGTTGGAAGAGACCACAAAGTTCATTTAGTCACTTTGTACATACTCTATGGTATAACTTGCTTTTTATGTTTCTTCTTTGATATTGCATTACAAAAATTTGATTTAGTTGTTATAGAAATCTCAATATAAGGTATTCAGAAATAAATAAATAAATGAGAACAGCAGTTAAAATGGCATCATAAAATTATACCAGCAACAACAAGCTAAAAACATCAGCAGAGGCTCTAACCACAACAAAGCCAAATGGAATAAGATAAAAGCCTACTTAAAAGCTGGCAAAGAGCAGGTCTCCCTAATGAGTCTATTCCATAGTTTAGGCACAATGGAAAAGGCCACTCTCTTGTTCTCCACTAGCTCTACTTCCATAGGCCAAGGGAAGACAAGGAGAGTATGAGAACCTGAGCGCTTGGCTTGAGCTGGTTCATATAGGCAGAAGTGGTTGCTGAGATATGCTGTTCTCAGGTCACTTAGAGGCTTTGCAGGACAAAGCCAATACCATGAATTGAGCCCAGAAACAAACTGAAAGTGGAACAGACTTGGCCTAATATGATCCATCCTGCTGACCCCAGGCACAAATCTGGCCACAATGTTCTCAGCCAATTGAAGTTTCCAATTTTATCTTCAAGTGCGTTTTAGTGACTAACCTGGAAGTAACTGGAGTGTTGCACTTGTCATCCACTACAAGATTCTACAAATGAAGCATGTGAAGAACTAAAGGAGTGTAACGGATGTAGCACTGTCCAGCAAGCAGGTCAGTTTGCAAGCACTCTTTCCATTTTCAGTACAAAGATGTTTTCTCTATCTCTGGTGTTAATCTCTGGAAAAAAGCAATTTATAATTGTATCAGTTTAACTATCAATCCAATTACCACCACCACCACCTCTGCACCTCAGAGTATCATGGCAACTGCCAAATTTGGACATTCAAGAAATTATTGCTCTAAATGCTCTTACACCTGAAACTTTTTTTTAAAAAAAAGCATTGATTTCCAAAGTAATAGAACAATATATTTCAACAACTTTCCGCCTTCCTCTTCCCTTCCTGAAGAATTTAAATACATTTAAATTTAAATACATTTAAATACATTAAATACATTTAGATACATCATTTGTCCACTTGATAATATAACACCCATTCTGACACATTTCTATTAACAATCAAACTTATCCTTTCTACATTTCAGCTCCAAAATATAACTTTGATGAAAATCTTGGTACAGTGTCTAAATTAATCAATAGACTTTTGCTGCAGTCCATACTCAAAGGCAATAGCAGTTGTTTAAGCACTACTAAATAAAAAGTAATAAAATTTATGCAAGCTATAGACTGTGTGTGTGTATATATATATATATATATATATATATATGGTTTGGCTCCTCAGGAAGCTGTGAATGCCATTTTAAGTGTAATTTAGCAAAATTAGATAACCTCTTCTGGGGGAAAAATCTTTTGACAGCTGAGATTTACTATGATGTCACCAGGAAACTGCTATTACACCAATCAGTCCCTAATGTTAAAAACTATTTTTGCCCACATTTATGTATCAGGCTGCATTCTGTACAACTCTAATCCTGAAATGTCAGAACTGTTATTTGAATACAATTCTAAAAGGTGAAGGAAAACAAAGGTAGGGAGGGCATTTACACTATGAATATCATAATGAACTGTTTCACAAGATGACCCATTTGTTTCTATGGAAGCCGCCCAGAGTGGCTGGGGAAACCCAGCCAGATGGGCGGGGTACAAATAATAATTTATTATTATTATTATTATTACTGAATATATATTTGCTGATGGCAGATGTCCTTCCTGGCTTACTTCCATGTTCTAGGTCAAGGTGGGCAACCTGCAGGCCACATTTTATGCAGCCCCAATGCTTCCTTAAACTGCCTCATTCTTCAATCACATCAGAGGTCTTTCCTCTCCATTCCTTTCCTCCTTATTTTTCCTGACTTTTAAGTGCCCCACCATCTATTATGTCATTTTAGAACACAGGATAGTTTTTTATAGATAATTGATGAGTTTTTTTTTTTATTTTTAAAAAAAACGTTTTCATGGTTGTTTGGCTTCGAGAAAAGAAGTTTTCCCCACCTCACTATCTAATATCAAATTATTATGCTTCTGAATACACTCACACACACCAGAATCACGAATAAATTTTTTCACTTGCTTTCCAGAACATTAGCTATATTGGTCTGTTGTACTAAATAAAAAAAAAAAATCCTCTGGCCAAAATATTGGGAAATACTAGAAAAGGATGGAGACAATTGGAAATTGCAGAGTTTGGAGAAAATGAAAGACAAAGTGCGAGATTGGTTACATTACGCTCAGATTAAAGAAGTTTTTAAAAATGATAAGAAACTAGGGTTCCAGGTGGAGAAATCGAAACTAGAAACAGAATTGTTAGAACCAAAGATTAAGGTACTTTCAAGGATGTATAACTTGCTGTTGAAATGGAATACACAAGATGAAACGGTTAAATCGGCTATGATAAGGTGGGCACAGGACATTGGGTATAATATCATGTTTGAGGACTGGGAGAGGTTGTGGAGTAATGGATTGAAATTTACTGCATGTAACGCTCTGAAAGAAAATGTAATGAAAATGATTTATAGATGGTATATGACCCCAGTCAAACTCGCAAAAATTTACCACCTGTCTGATAATAAGTGTTGGAAATGTAAAGAGTGTGAGGGAACGTTCTTCCACCTGTGGTGGACTTGCCCTAAAGTGAAGGCGTTCTGGGAAATGATTTATAATGAATTGAAAAAGGTATTTAAATATACCTTCACTAAGAAACCAGAGGCTTTCCTTTTGGGTATTGTCGGCCAAGGGGTGGCAAAGAGGGACCAGACATTTTTTATGTATGCAACAACAGCAGCAAGGATACTTCTCGCAAAACACTGGAAAACTCAAGATCTACCCACACTGGAAGAATGGCAGATGCAACTGATAGACTACATGGAACTGGCTGAAATGACCGGCAGAATTCGTGACCTGGGAGAAGAGAGGATTGAGGAGGACTGGAAGAAATTTAAGAATTATTTACAAAAGCATTGTAATTTGAGTGAATGCTAAATAAGATGCTAGACTAAAATAACTGAGCACCACTAAATTTAGAAGTTTTTAAGAAAATAAGTAAGACTGTGAAAATTTAACTCCTTTCGAGAATTATAAGATTATGAAATATAGAAGGGATATAAGAATTTAAATAAGATGATAAATTGCTGACAAAATGGTACAACGATGAAAGTGGGAGCGGGAGATGTGAGGAAGTCCAAAGAAAATGTGAAATTATGTTAAGACAAATGTTATATTGTTTATTATGTTTACTTTTATTGTAAAACCCAATAAATTGCTTTAAAAAAAAAAAAATCCTCTGCATATTTATTTAAGAATAATCCCATCAAACACAGTGGGGCTTACTTCTGAGTAGACCTGTAAAGGATTAGGAATTTTTATTTTGAGGTAGCCAGTGAAAATTGAAACAGGGTGGTCTTTATTCTGAATTAATGTCCATCATAAGCACCAGTAGTTCTGGCTCTACCCACTCCCAGCAGATGAGCAGTCCAAGGAAATGTGGCCCTTGACAGAAAAAAGGTTACCCATCTATTTTAGGAGCAGTGAGGAGGAGTGCCAGGGTGAGAGAGAACAGAAGGTGGGAGAAGGTGGAGGGAGAGAAAGACTAAATGAAACTCTCTCCTGAGGGTTCCCCTCCCTAGTTTAGGCTGTAATCCTA
The DNA here is from genome assembly GCF_964106645.2 of Podarcis pityusensis. NCBI lineage: Eukaryota > Metazoa > Chordata > Lepidosauria > Squamata > Lacertidae > Podarcis > Podarcis pityusensis. The sequence goes on from NC_138028.1 coordinate 78,496,334, forward strand.
ATAGACACTTTTAATAAACATTCACAAAAGTAGGCTGTTAGGGTTTGTTTTTGGCAGGGTAGCTCAGTCAACTAGATCAGAAAATCCCAACCCAACTTTAAAATTTGCAGAGGAAGCAGCAAAGTATTTTACATATTGCTTTAGTACATGAAAAGTACTTCACATACATTATCATCATGCTTGGCACCTAAATTGTATGGCTTTTGTTGCATGCTGAAGAGGCACCTCTTTACTCTGGCCTTTGACATCTAATATGTTTGTTTTAGGACCCACCCCATCCCTCTGGAGGCTGCCACATCCCATCCTATGTTGCTTGAGAGTGTCTCCTAGCCCATCAGTGAGGCTTTTCAAGGGACACAGTTGGTTGCAGAGGGGCAGTGCCACAGTGGGGACAGGAAATTTCCTTTTGCAAACTTCAGGTAACGTACATTAGAAACTAAGGCCAAGTCAGTCTGCAAAACATGTATGTTTAAATGCCATTATGCATTTTGCAACTTTTTCTGTTGCATTTTAGAAACAAGAAATAAAATGGTATGAGGACTAGTTTGTATAAATAATATGAAGGCAGTTGCCTCATCAGTAATGCATTTGTCCAGAATTTCCTGAGTTGCATTTACCTCGTTATTTCTTCTTGCTGTTCATAATGGCAATGTCACCAATATGATGGCAAGTATTTATGTCAAATATGCTTTGGGCTTCACACACAAAGCTATTTTTTCTAGCATAAGTGCTATGGTTTCTGTCTATCTTTATCCGTTGTCTAACATTTTTGATGCTTTCGAATTATTATTCTATTTCCATTTATTTGTCACCCATTCAGTCATCTCTAAGCAAATCCACTGGTTTTTATAATTATTACTGTTTATCTTCCTGATAAGTTTTTCCTGCAATAAATAAGAAAGGCAAATGCTGAAAGACAGATAATTCTGTGTACAAAGGGACAGACAGCTCTGAAGGCACATCAGAAACACACACCAAACATTGTTAAGTTATTCAAAACATATTTAGCTGTTGGCATCTAATACAATTTCCCAAAAGTAAATCTATGGGTTTTTGATCACCCAGGCTAACTGATGCCAAATCTGAAGTAAAAAAGGACTGTCTTTACAGAGTATGTTTGCTAGTGACCCCAAGGAAGGATGTTTGTGCTTGCCTTACTTCTACAGCATGGCTTGCTTGCTCGAGCCATAGAATCATGGAATTGTAGAGTTGGAAGGGACTCCAAGGGTCATCAAGTCCAACCTCCTGCAATACAGGAATCTCAACTAGATCATACATGATAAATGGTATCCAACCTCTGCTTTAAAAGGAAGGCGAAAGTCCATCACCTCTTGTGGGCGTCTGTTCCACTGTCAAACAGATCTTGCTGTCAGAAAGTTCTTCCTGATGTAGCTATATGAACTGCAAGCATATATCAACTCCATCACTAACAAGAAGTAAACAATAACTTGCTTATTTGGAAGCAAGCCTTACCATTTGCAACATCCTTACTAAAAAGTATGCACACTTAAGATTCCACCTGAATCCACTTGGAATTAAATCAGTGCACTAAGCCATTTTCTCCTGTTCTGGAGGCTGGGACCCAAAGCAATGGATTCAAGTTACAAGAAATGACATTCTGACCTGGATAGCTCAGTCGGTAGAGCATGAGACTCTTAATCTCAGGGTTAGGGGTTCGAGCCCCACGTTGGGCAAAAAAGAGTCCTGTATTGCAGGGGGCTGGACTAGATGACCCTCATAGACCCTTCCAACTCTATGATTCGATATAAACATCCTAGGCAAGCGATCAAAGGATTCTAGCCATGCAGTGTTATCCCTTGCATGTTTACTCAGAAGGAAACCCCGGTGTGTTCAATGCGGTTGCTCCCCAACAAGCATGCTAGCAGAGGACCCCCCCACACACAAAATAAGCACGACTACTCGGCCCCAGTAAGGATGCTCGCCGCGAATATGCAGAGTACATGTCCCTTATCAAGTCTTAGGGGCAAAGCTTCCAGGTAATATTGAAACCAAGAGTTGTTAAAACAGTGCGGGGGGCGGCGGCACCTTCTTCCTGTCCCTTCCCGCCTCTCACCCACCTGGGTGGAGTCTCTCGTCTACCGGCTTCTTGCCTCCTCGGGCTGCAAAAAGGTGGCGCCCCTGCCCTTTCCCTTACCCCCAGAGTAAGAGGAGGGCAGAAAGAGAAGGGGCTGCTCCCGCCAAAAAAAGCCCCAGCGAAGGAGAGAGCCCTGGGTTCCCTCCGTTCCCGGGCCCGCGCTGCCTCCTCAGGTACTTCCAGGGATTCGCGTGAGTAACAGGGCCTCGGGTTGCCCCGGCAACGGCTTGATTTGAATACGCGCATTACATAGTCATGAGCACGGCGGGCCCCGGAGCCAGTCACCGCCTCCGGGCCGGATTGGTGGCGAGAAGCGGCTGCGGCGGCGCTTTGCGCGTGAGGGGAGGAGGAGCTGCGGAGAAGGTTTAGGGGCTTCCGCCCGCCCCGAAGGTGTTGCGTGGAGGAGGTTGGCTATGGGTAGGTCACGTCTGAAGTGTGTTCCTTCGGAAGAAAGTTGCTCTGGTGCAACCGGGATAGTCCTGGTCCGGATAAGTGTGCAGTCGGGTTGCAAGCTTTAAATCCGAGGGGTTGTGTATTTGTTTTTTTTCTCCAGGAAGATCTTTCCTGCGGGCTACGAAAAGCTGATCAAGAATCTGCTGTATGGAAACTGCATGATTGAGACGAATAGGTGGGCAGTTTGGGTGCTGGGAAGAGGGAGCTGTACGTTGCTTGAAGGAAATGAATGGTCTGTAAAATGCGGTAAGGGAAAATCCCCACAGGTTTGTAGGAGTGCCTTTTTCCTCAACAGCAGTTGCTATCCTAGTACACGTGCTCCAAATGTGTGGTCGTGCGTGTAAGGTTGTACTTACACTTCAGATCAAATGCACAAGCCTAAATTTACAGCCTGGAAGGTTGCACTATTATTTTCTCTCCACATATGCCTACTGGGAAGCCATTCTTTATGCAACATCCATTCCCTAGCATGCATTGAAGCAAGCTAGGGTATGTGTGGTTGTTCACACATACATAAATGGGTGCCTGCATGTACAAAAATGTAATACAGAAATTGACCGTGAAACCCCTATTCACAGCCTTAAAGGAGAAGAAATCTCTCAGTAAAATCACACTTTATGTTGGAACAACTCTTTCAGAGTGCTTACAAACACAAGCATGAAGATATGCTTTCTTTTTCCTGCTCTTTTTCTCTGTGCATGTTCATGCAGCCTATTAAAGAAACAGCTGTAACTTGCTAGCACAGCATCCCAGAAGAGTCATTTAGACTCTGAATTATTGCCACTGTGTAATACCACAGGGAGGTGTTTTCCAAGGGAATGCAGAAGCCCGTAAGATCTGTAGACTGTAAAGCTGTACGATGATAAAGCAAATTCCCTCTGGAGCTGCAATAGAGGACAAATTATGTCACGCTCAGATGACTGAATAAGATAGGCATGGCCTGAGAAAGCTAAAGAGCCGATTCTGAATTTCTGAAAACAATAAGATAGTGAAAGAAAATAGTGACTTGAAAATAAGAGTGTGTTTGTGTGTATATATAGCATGATTAACCAACCCAGACCCTGCAACCATCATCTGAGGCCCTTTGTGTGCCTCCTCTGTGAGAAGTCCAGAGGTTAGCAACACAAGAATGGGCCTTTTCTGTGGTGGCTCCCCACTGTCCCCATGTATGCTTGCCTGGCACCTTTATTACATATCTCTAGATAGCCTGAAACACACAGCATTGCTGAGGGTGAATGGTTAAATGCTCTGTCATGTATTCTGTGGAATGAGTGCAATATTAGGTTAATACAGTGGTGCCTCGCAAGACGAAAAGAATCCGTTCCGCGAGTCTCTTCATCTTGCGGGTTTTTTCGTCTTGCGAAGCAAGCCCATTAGCGGTTTAGCGGATTAGCGCTACAGTATTAGCGGGCTTAGCGGATCAGCTGATAAGCGGCTTAGCGATCAGCTGTTAAGCGGCTTAAAGATCAGCTGATAAGCGGCTTAGCCATCAGCTGATAAGCGGTTTAGCGGCTTGGGAAAAAGGGGGGGAAAGGAAAAAAACCCCGCAGGAACTCGCAAGACATTTTCGTCTTGCGAAGCAAGCACATAGGAAATTCGTTTTGCGAAGCACCTCCAAAACGGAAAACCCTTTCGTCTAGCGGGTTTTCCGTCTTGCGAGGCATTCGTCTTGCGGGGCACCACTGTAGATGCAGAGTGGGACTCGCATAACACCATTGTAAAATCCTCCCTAGCATTACATGGATACCAAGTCTGAAATTCATATATACGTCTTACTTTATGGGAATCCAGCAGCCTCAGTCTCCTTCTTTGTTGTTGTTGTTTAGTCGTTTAGTCATGTCCGACTCTTCGTGACCCCATGGACCAGAGCACGCCAGGCACTTCTGTCTTCCACTGCCTCCCGCAGTTTGGTCAGACTCATGTTTGTAGCTTCGAAGACACTATCTCGTCCTCTGTCATCCCCTTCTCCTTGTGCCCTCCATCTTTCCCAACATCAGGGTCTTTTCCAGGGAGTCTTCTCATGAGGTGGCCAAAGTATTGGAGCCTCAGCTTCACGATCTGTCCTTCCAGTGAGCACTCAGGGCTGATTTCCTTAAGAATGGATAGGTTTGATCTTCTTGCAGTCCATGGGACTCTCAAGAGTCTCCTCCAGCACCATAATTCAAAAGCATCAATTCTTCGGCGATCAGCCTTCTTTATGGTCCAGCTCTCACTTCCATACATCACTACTGGGAAAACCATAGCTTTTACTATACGAACCTTTGTTGGCAAGGTGATGTCTGTACTTTTTAAGATGCTGTCTAGGTTTGTCATTGCTTTCCTCCCAAGAAGCAGGCATCTCTTAATTTCGTGGCTGCTGTCACCATCTGCAGTGATCATGGAGCCCAAGAAAGTAAAATCTCTCACTGCCTCCATTTCTTCCCCTTCTATTTGCCAGGAGGTGATGGGACCAGTGGCCATGATCTTCGGGGGTTTTTTATGTTGAGCTTCAGACCATATTTTGCGCTCTCCTCTTTCACCCTCAATAAAAGGTTCTTTAATTCCTCCTCACTTTCTGCCATCAAGGTTGTGTCATCTGCATATCTGAGGTTGTTGATATTTCTTCCAGCAATCTTAATTCCGGCTAGGGATTCATCCAGCCCAGACTTTCGCATGATGAATTCTGCATATAAGTTGAATAAACAGGGAGACAAAATACAGCCTTGTCGTACTCCTTTCCCAATTTTGAACCAATCAGTTGTTCCATATCCAGTTCTAACTGTAGCTTCTTGTCCCACATAGAGATTTCTCAGGAGACAGATGAGGTGATCAGGCACTCCCATTTCTTTAAGAACTTGCCATAGTCAAAGGCTTTTGCATAGTCAATGAAGCAGAAGTAGATGTCTTTCTGGAACTCTCTAGCTTTCTCCATAATCCAGCACATGTTTGCAATTTGGTCTCTGGTTCCTCTGCCTCTTCTAAATCCAGCTTGCACTTCTGGGAGTTCTCGGTCCACATACTGCTTGAGCCTTCATTGTAGAATTTTAAGCATAACCTTGCTAGCATGTGAAATGAGTGCAATTGTGCGGTAGTTGGAGCATTCTTTAGCACTGCCCTTCTTTGGGATTGGGATGTAGACTGATCTTCTCCAGTCCTCTGGCCACTGCTGAGTTTTCCAAACTTGCTGGCATACTGAGTGCAGCACCTTAACAGCATCATCTTTTAAAATTTTAAATAGTTCAGCTGGAATACCATCACTTCCACTGGCCTTGTTATTTGCAGTGCTTTCTAAGGCCCATTTGACTTCACTCTCCAGGATGTCTGGCTCAAGGTCAGCAACCACACCACCTGGGGTGTACGAAACATCCATATCTTTCTGGTATAATTCCTCTGTGTATTCTTGCCACCTCTTCTTGATGTCTTCTGCTTCTGTTAAGTCCTTACCACTTTTGTCCTTTATTATGGTAATCTTTGAACGAAATGTTCCTTTCATATCTCCAGTTTTCTTGAACAGATCTCTGGTTCTTCCCATTCTGTTGTTTTCCTCTATTTCTTTGCATTGCTCGTTTAAGAAGGCCTTCTTGTCTCTCCTTGCTATTTTTTGGAAATCTGCATTCAATTTCCTGTATCTTTCTCTATCTCCCTCGCATTTTGCTTGCCTTCTTTCCCCTGCTATTTGTAAGGCCTCATTGGACAGCCACTTTGCTTTCTTGCATTTCCTTTTCATTGGGATGGTTTTTGTTGCTGCCTCCTGTATAATGTTGCGAGCCTCCATCCATAGTTCTTCAGGCACTCTGTCTGGCAAATCTAAATCCTTAAACCTGTTCCTCACTTCCACTGTGTATTCATAAGGGATTTGATTTAGATTGTATCTTACCGGCCCAGTGGTTTTTCCTACTTTCTTCAGTTTAAGCTTGAATTTTGCTATAAGAAGCTGATGATCTGAGCCACAGTCAGCTCCAGGTCTTGTTTTTGCTGACTGTATAGAGCTTCTCCATCTTTGGCTGCAGAGAATATAATCAATCTGATTTCGATGCTGCCCATCTGGTGATGTCCACGTGTAGAGTCGTCTCTTGTGTTGTTGGAAAAGCGTGTTTGTGATGACCAGCTTGTTCTCTTGACAGAACTCTATTAGCCTTTGCCCTGCTTCGTTTTGCTCTCCAAGGCCAAACTTGCCAGTTGTTCCTTTTATCTCTTGATTCCCTACTTTAGCATTCCAATCCCCTATAATGAGAAGAACATCCTTCTTTGGTGTCACTTCAATAAGGTGTTGTAAGTCTTCATAGAATTGGTCAATTTTAGTTTCTTCAGCACCAGTAGTTGGTGCATAAACTTGGATTACTGTTATGTTAAAAGGTCTGCCTTGGATTCGTATCGAGATCATTCTATCATTTTTGAGATTGCATCCCAGTACAGCTTTTGCCACTCTTTTGTTGACTATGATGGCCACTCCATTTCTTTTATGGGTTTCTTGCCCACAGTAGTAGATATGATGGTCATCCGAACTGAATTCGCCCATTCCCGTCCATTTTAGTTCACTGATGCCCAGGATGTCAATATTTATTCTTGCCATCTCACTTTTGACCACATCCAGCTTACCCAGGTTCATGGTTCTTACATTCCAGGTTCCTATGCAATATTTTTCTTTACAGCATTGGACTTTCCTTTCGCTTCTCCTTCTATAATATATCATTTAGCAGGATACAGAGCAAGCGTGATGCATTTAATTCTCTTTGTGATCATATAAGCTACTCCACAAATCCCTCTGCCAGTAAGCTGTGATGATTAAAGAGCTTACTGCGGGGAAACTATAGCTAATACTTTCTTTTCTTAAATAAAAAAAAGTGTTACTAATGAGTGCTGGGAAATTACTCAGTGTTAGTTCCTCAGCATCAGATGAACATCTTAGTCATACGTTTTATAAGGGGCAGCAATCCAATCATTACCTGAATTGACAAAGTTCCTTTTTGTGTCAAGGAGTTTTGCTGATCAGGAGAAATTCAAAAAACATGGTTTAGAGTGTAATGGCTGCTGTGATGCATTACCTATTGCTGATCTCTTCCTTACTCACAGGAAAGAGCCTCTGTCATCATGGTCTGGATGGGAGATAGGGCAGGGCAGGGCTGGGGAACCTCAAGCCTGATGGCTGAATGTGGCCCTTTGGGCCTCTCTCTGGCCCTCAAATCTTTTTCCTCAGGTCATATACTCCACTGCCACGATTTACATTCAGACATGAAGCTCATTGCGTTACCTTAGGCCAGTTGCTGTCTCTAAGCTTAACCTACCTCAAAGTGTTGTTGTGGGGCTTGCATGAGAAGAGTGTATGCTAGTTTGAGCTCCTTGGAGAAAAAGGTGGGATATAAATGCAATAAATAAATAAGGGCATTTTTGTGCTACAGTGCAACAAAAGTGGGAGATCTCCCCCAGACAAAGGGAAGGGGGATTGTTGTGGGGAAGGGGGATTTGGCAAGAGACGTGAACATAAACAGGGATGGGGAGCATAGGCAATGGAGTTGAAGGCCATTAAATGCAAGAGATGCAGAGGATCTGTTACTTTTCTATGCAGAACTCACATATATACAGGATAAGCATTATAACAACATTTGTGATTGGTGGGAAACATTTTAGAGGGTTCAGATGTGTTGCATAATGTGAAGGAGGCTTATAGTTCACTTTTTCCTGCCTACAAACAGTGTTTGCCCAGGACTGTGTATAGCTTTCAACACAAATCCAAGTTACACAGTTCAGCATTGCACCCTGCACCCAGCCTGCACTGCAATGAGTTGCTGCTGTTTCATCACAGTGAGTGGATTCTACGTTCACAAATAGAACATCATACAGGATTTTCCCGTGCCACATCACACCTGCTCATGAATAAAAAAATTTCCTAACTTCTGATTAAGCCTAAATTCTTTCCAGAAGTTGGGGAAATTATTAATTGCTGGCTGTGGAGATGTGTGCTAAGAGCTCTGCACTTTATCCATCCTTGTCTCTTGTTGGTAACTAGCCTTTTAGCTTGACCCCTATCTCTGGTGCATCCTGGCAAGGGCTCTTATTGACACAAACCTGGCTTGCTAGATGATGCAAAGCTCCAGTCTCAGCTTTACTCACCATAGCAACCTATACCTTATGATCAACATTATTCTGTTTCATGAGCTGGGTTGCCATGGCAAAGTCCTTGTATCATATTGCAAGGTGATTATAAAAGGAAGCACATTGCTTTTCCTATAATATATATATGACAAAATGATCAATTTTGATATCTGGAGCAGATCAGCTTTTGAGCTGCTTTGAAGCAATCTGTAAAGAGTTGCTAAAAGTTTTCTTGGTAAAGTAGCCACACACCAAGTGGATATGTGAAAAGAAAAGGCTGAGAGCATTTTCACACATGAGCACTAATTCAGCTTCTTCACTCTACATTATGACACTTGTAGATGTAGCTCAGTGGGGAGGTAACACGTGCACACACAGCTAAATTAATGGGGGATATGTTTTTAACTTCACTGATGAAAATAGTCTTAAGTGTTAGGGATCTGTCCCATGGAGAACCCACAGAGGGGCTGCTGGGGAGTCTGATAGAGTCATGGTGATGCTAGGACCCAATCAGAAAATCAAATTAGAATTTGTCATAGACACTGCACATGCTCATAGCAGGGCCACTTGAACAAGTCAGATGAGGACTGGAAACCTGAGCAAATCAACAAACATTTTCACAATGGTAGTGGTTGTTACTCCTGTTGTGTGGCATTCACAGTTCTGTAGAGAAGCATGTAGATCTGTGGCTGAAACACTCTGGAAGGAGTTTGTGTTCATCATGAAGTTGTTTTTATACAAGGGTAATGGCCTTGAAATAACAATATATTGAGCTTTGATTATTTATTTATTATTATATTTATATTCCATCTACCTTTGCTCCAGGGAGTTCAAGGTGACGTTCATGGTTCTCTTCCTCCCCATTTTGTCCCCACAACAGCCCTGTGAGGTAGGTTAGACTGAGAGATAGGTGACTGGCCCAACATCACTCAGTGAGCTTCATGGCTGAATTTTGAAAATGATCCTTCATTAGGTTTATCAATCTGAAAGTCTTAAATTTGGTTTTAGAAAAACAGGTGGAATTCTGACGGGAATGGTTTATATAAAGTATATAAATGGCTGGTAATTAGAACTAAAAGTAACTCTTGCTCCAATGATTTGTCTTCTAATGAAAGTTCAGACCTGCTGGTCTGTCCTAGCAACCTTGTTTGTGGTGTGTGTGCTTATAACCCTTAAAATGAGTTGACTCACACTATCAGTGTGTGTTACCATAACCAGACAATGTGAGATGTACTTATTTATTTGAATCCTTTTTGCAGTCAACGCCAATAAATCAACCAAGAGCCAGACTTGGGACATTTCTCCTTCCTCTAGAATACGTTGATATTCCTCTATCCTATTCATCATCTTCTTCTTTGTCAAACATGACTAGCTAAAATAGCTATATGTTGATGTCATTTTCCAATTGCCCTGGAGAAGTTGTGTATGGCAACCTAAATACTCACAATAAATGGCTAGGACAAGGCTGGACTGGAATAAGAGCAGAGTGGTATGACATACATGCATATGCTTGTGAAGAAACACCACCCTTGGCATTGCTCAGCAGAAATTTACAGCAGCATCTCTCTAAGAAAGCTCTTTGGGAAGCTGTTGTACCATTGTGACTGATTTCAAAGATAGTAAGGCCCTAATTCAGCTCTTTCCTTGGCCATGAACTCATAAGGTAGCCTGCGTTTAACCCTGTTCTCTCAGCGTTCTCCAAGTGAGTTCCAAACTACTCCCTTAAAATGTTTCTTTCAAAAAATAATAATCCCTCTTTTGCCAGCATAGGAAAAGACCAAACTTTTGGTAAGTTAAAAACTTACAAACTCTCCAAATTCATATGCTTCAGAAAAGTTGCATATGCAGTAAAACTTAGCTTAATTACAAACTGGTGAAAGTTCCTAAACCATTGGTATAGGAACTGAAGAGTGGCTTGTGAGAGCCATGTGACTGAGCTGGAGCAACCAGCTCAAACCTCGTTCCATGCTAAGCTTCTCAGACTCTGGGAAAATAAAGCCTTGATTGCCTAACTCCTCCCAAGGTGAGGGGAAGTGGACATAGCTAAGCCTGGCAGCACAGCTTACTCTATGGTATTAACCCCTTCATGCATTAATTAGACTTAAGCATGTTGGTTATATGAGGCTGGTTATCTCACAGACATGACCCACACTTTCTTAGCCATACTCCTGCCCTCTACAATATGGGTATAATGGTGATAGATTTTATCTGCATTGATATTAGTATAGTAAGTTTTAAAATGTTTACAATAAAGAATAAACATTTGGGTATGGAAAGACCTTGAATGGGAAAAATCATGGATTATTGTCTTTGCTGCTTCCTCTTCTGGGGAGGCGGCGGAGGTTACACACTATTCCCCAATCACAGCGACACTAAAATCCTGGATTCCAGGACTGCTTTTTTATGGGGCAGCAATTACTTCTGCACCTAGAAAGATCATCATAAAAAGCTTAAAAACAAATAAAGACAATGTGGTCTACAGGTGTTTCACTCTAGCATCCGTCTTGTTTAATTGACTAGATCTGCTTTCTTAAATGTCGATCACTGCTTTGACTTAATTAATTGGTTAAAAGACTGAAAGCGGTAAGCAGACTGGTGTATTCCAAGACTAATGAGAGTAGTGCATGCACATTTTGTCTCATATATTGGGTTCCTCAAGTGCTAGAGACCTCCTTTTCTTTTTCTTTTTTTAGTGAAAGCTGGGAATCTAGGGATTATGGTTTATCTAAGCATGTGTGCAGACACGGACCTCCACCCGCAGATGCCCATGTGAAATGATTTAAACATTTATCATGTGCTATAAAAATTATATGCATGAAAGTCAAAAAGAATTTGATTTATTTGTTAAGGGCCAATTCACTTTGACCTTATTATTTTTGTTAGATTCCTTAGGGACAATTCTGAAAACACTCTGCTTGGTTTCAGAGCGAAAAGCATGTGTCCCATCTGTGAAACATTATGGATAAATGCTGCAGGACTGTAAAAGTATATCTTTCAGCAGAGGCGTGTGTTTGTATTTTGTGGGTGGGTATGGGTGTTTAAATCGAAACAGAATAAGGATTCCTCTGGACTATTACTATTTTTCAAGAGGGATTCAAGCACATACCAGAACTTTAGGTTTATGTAGTTAAAGTGGACTAAAGAGTTCTGTCACCCTAATGCATCAAATTTTCTTTAAAAAATACGGTAATCTGGCTTCTTGCAGTTTGTAACGTGATGGGGAAATGCATTGAAAAGTGTGGTATGAACAAATGTCTAATGAGAAGACGTTTAAGCTCTCTGCAGGCATATCAGAGTGAATGCAGGATATCATTGTAGTATAATGCCTTTGCAAGCAAATCTGAACAAATGCTCAGTAAAGACCGGATACTGTATAATATAACCTCCATGTAAGCTTTGTGCAAGCAAGTCAGGATGAATGCTCAACAAGCAGGTCATACAGAGTGGCCTTAAAATAATTCTGTGCAAACTTGATTCAAATTTTGTATCCAGACACCTAAATTCTGTAACCTGTACAAATTATGCAAACTATCAATATTTGCATGGGCTTCCTATATTTAGATAATTAACAGTGCTCTCCTGTGTGTGCCTGTTCAGAAAATGCAAATCCCATTGATTTCAATGGGGCTTATTCCCAGATAAGTGTTTAATAGTATTACAGCCCAAGTTGCAGTCATATGCAAACTTATCTGAACATAAGTCTCATTGAACTCAATAGGATTTACTTCCGAGAAGTTATACACAGGATTGCATAGTAATTTTGTTAGCCTTTTGGCAGAACAAGAAAGTAAAATCGGTTCCCCAGTCCTGCCCCAGCTGCTGAGATTTTGTCAGGCATCACTCACAAACTTTCATGCCAATCTTCCCAGCCCAGAGGGTTGGAAACACACTTCGAATGAATGATGAAAGACAGGGAAAGAAAACCTGAGTTTCTCTGTGACTGAGTTCTACAACCAATGCCAAATCTCATGCTTCTACGGTAATTATGCAGGATTGTGAGATATCTTTTAGTGAAGTGCTTGGATTGCAAGCTCCTAGGTTGCAGTCCTATGTATAATTACCTGGGAGTGAGCCCCATTAAACACAATGGCACTTGCTTCTGAATAGCCTTTACACTATATGAGAGCAGGGAATATCTCCTTCAAAGATACATGGATGGTGTTGAACCAATACAGCCCTGATCTGTACCAAGGACTTCAAACAGCACTGTAGTATCGTGACTGAGGATGTCAGCGGTGAAGGGGTCCAGTTCAAAACCTGTTTCGGGCCACAAATTCCTTAGGTGACTTTAGCCAAGCCATTACATTTTAATTTCAGTTCCTTCCTCCATCTGCAATAGAAGATAACAAGTGGAACCTCGTGAAAAAATATTCATGGATGAAGGGTTGGAATTGACTTGGTGGAAGCACATCCTCTGCAAATAACCAGCCATCCTTTACATTGCAGTCCCCCCTCAGAACGTGAAAGGGCCCTTTCTTGAGAAGGAATTGGGCTCAGAAGATGCAGTTCACTCCACAGTTTGAAATTAGGAAGATGTGTTATTCTCAAGCTCAATATGGTCTTCCCCAAGGGCAAGGGATCCTTTTCCAGACCAAGAACCACATTCTCTACAAGGCAACCCAGCAGCAGCTGGAGCCAAAAGCAAATGGGGCAAGAAGCAAACATGGACAAGAGTAGCAGATTTGCCACTTAGGTTTGTACTGTCGGCTACTTTCCAGAAATTTCTACACACACAGCCTCTCTATCTAAGACGTCTTATCAGCTCAAGGACAGATTCCAGCCAGGCTGAAGCACTTGAGGAGGGTGTGGAGCAGGACCAGTGAGGATGTGACTGTATGAAGGGGCGTGGCCTAGAGGGAGTTCTCGGGGCCAGGCAGAGATGGACCCTTGTGTGGATAGCCTTATGTGAAGATACAAGGAACGGAACCTGGAATTGTTTACATGTGAATCATGTCATGTACTACTGAGTCACTGCCCTGCCCTACACAGGTTTAGAGCCTAAGCTCCACTCCTAGCCTGCTGAGAGCCTGAAAACACTCTCTGTTGCCAGTGTTTAGAAGGAGCATGTGGGACACCCGCTTTACCAGTATGGGAGGTAATGCTTGTCTGTGTCAAGAATTTCTGAGCTAATACATATGGAGCTAATCTCAGTTGGTACTGACATGCTAAATATTGTTATTTTTATTATAGTAGACATGGCAAGTATGAGGTCTGCAGGGTGGCAGCATGAGAACGGGCCTTCTCTGCAGTGGCTGTGGAATGCTCTCCCCAGAGAAGTTCACCTGGCACCTTCATTATAGAACCTTAATTGCCAGGCAAAAACGTTCCTTTTTAACCGGGCCTTTGGTTGATTTGATTGACATCCTATGCCCTTTTAAAATGTGGGTTTTTGGGGGGTGGGGTTATTGGGTTGTTTTTATTTTGATTATGTATTTTGTGGTTTTACATTTTGATTTTATTCTGTGAACCCCCTGAGACCTCCGAGTATAGGGCAATATATAAATTCAGCCAATCAATCAATTTGACTGACATATTAAGGTTAAGTTGGCAGTTAACCAGCTGCACTGCACAGTAGTTATGCATAACTGGTACACTTCAAATTAGTTCTGTTCCTGTGATAGCTTCAGGAGGAAAAATGAACAGAGAATCATTTCTAGAGGGTATTCTCACAATAAACAGGGGGAAACAGGTGTGTGCCCTTAAAAAAGAAACAAACCCAAACCCCCAAACACTACTTTCATTAAAAGCTAGTGTGGGATGTATTATTACTAGAGCCATCAAGTATAACATTTTCCTGTTGCCAAGAATGGACACACAGGGGAATGTGGCTCCAGACAGGGAGGGCTTCCTGTCAAACCTGCTCTGGAGCTTCCTCCTCCTGTGTGTGACCAGGTAGATGGGCATGACCCTAGCTGTCCAGATAAAAGGGCTGGCCACGCAACCATCTCTCTCTTGGACTCTTACTCTCTTACTCTTGGACTCTCCTGACTCTTAGCCAGTGCATGGCTCAACCTTCACAAAGGATGGAGCCCACAAGGAGAAAGTCTGAGATATGTAGCTCAGACTTCTATTCACTGTAACCACAAGATAAAGCCTGCCTTCAGATTACTGCTGTGAACGGAATGTGAGTAAAATTTTATTCTTACTTTTAAAGAATCCTGAGTTGTGTTGTTATTATTTTAAGAGGGAAATAAAGGGGACGCGGGTGGTGCTGTGGTCTAAACCACAGAGCCTAGGGCTTGCTGATCAGAAGGTTGGCGGTTCGAATCTCCGCAACGGGGTGAGCTCCCGTTGCTCGGTCCCTGTTCCTGCCAACCTAGCAGTTCGAAAGCACGTCAAAGTGCAAGTAGATAAATAGGTACTGCTCTGGCGGGAAGGTAAATGGCGTTTCCGTGCACTGCTCTGGTTCGTCAGAAGTGGCTTAGTCATGGTGGCCACATGACCTAGAAGCTGTACGCTGGCTCCCTCGGCCAATAAAGCGAGATGAGCACCACAACCCCAGAGTCGTCCGCGACTGGACCTATGGTCAGGGGTCCCTTTACCTTTACCTAACAAATCATCAACTTGCTTCCAATAAGTTGCAATGGGAATGTGCTTTGCTGTTTACTCACTAGCATGAGTGAGGGATAATAGCAAAACAATATATCCTCTCTTACCTTCCTTACAATCCCACAACTAGATGAAGTAAAGTACTAATTACCCTTATATATCTGTTCCACACAAAAAATAACACTACTTTTAGAATCACAGAGCTTCACAAATTGCTGGTTCAGGGCCAAATGCTTTTTAAGGGAAAATTTTTGTTTGCATGATTGAGCCTTGAATAGTCACTAGGAAAGGGTCTGATGCTGTCTACTACATCAGACTCTCTGGGACTGTTTTCAAATTAGGATTAACAGCAGTAGTCATATTTCATATTACATTCATATTATCTTTCTGGCAAATATACTTCTGTATATTCATGCCACCTCTCAAGAAATATATGCTCAGAATTTAGCAGAACCTGTGTGATGAGGTTTTGTAGTTTTAAGGTCCCCCGATTTGTCGTCAGCATGCATTCCTGTAATTTGGGCATATGTGATATTTTATGCGCTCCTTAGGGATGCAAAGAGAATCACTGTGAGTAGCAAGCAGGAGGGGAATCAGCCCAAGCAAGCAAATTCTGCAACCTCCCTCTCTGATTAGCAGGGCTTAGGGGAGCCCCAAAGTGACTGAAGCAAACAGTCCCTACTACACTAGCTAATAAAAGAGTTTGTAAAATTATATAGAGCTGAGTCTAGTGTATATTGTGAAGCTTCAGAAATTCATTTTATAAACTGTTCCTAAATCTTTCTTATGTAGCCCTAGGAGTGTTTGTCACAGATTAAACAGCTGTTACCTCACTTGTGATTGCATTTTCACTAGGCTGAACTCTTGCTGATTATGAGCCCCATAAGATTTGGTTAAAGTCATTAGTTCTCTTTTGTGAGTCTGTTTCACCCAATCTGGTATCTAGCAATCTGTGCCTTTGTAAATATGACTGTTGCCTTAACATCTTAGACCCAGCTTTCAGAAAACAAAGCAAGTTTCTAGCTCTCATGGTTGCAAACCTATATAGGAAATCATGATGTGTCTGCCAAAAGTGCCATTGTTCATTGAAGTCTTGCATGGCTATCATTTTCCATAGCTTCTAGCAGTGTTCCTCTACCCAAGCATCCTTGCTGTTCATCAGATCTTTCCTTTGTAAACTGCAGTAGTGCTTAAAAAAAACCAACAAACCAACAAAAACAAAGATAAAAAATGTTTAAGCATAAGTTCTACAAATCAAGCAAGTTTAGGCAAATCCAGATAATTTGCACAAAGTGGATTAATTTGCATAGGTTATTACATGTTCCCTTGCCATAGAAGGAACAAAAAGCTCAAGTATGAAACCCTTACTTTCAGCCTGTAATAATTGGAATAGCCTGCAGTGTAATACTGAGGCATGATTAACAGATTATTGTACTACATCATATAATAATTACATGAAATGTGTCATATCAAAGTATAACCTACTTTAACGTAAGAGGTTCATGGAACTCAATAAACCTTATCATGCAATAAAGTGAAGCAGGCTGGTTTGACTTTATTTCATTTGCATATATACAAAGGAATGTGGCTACCAACCATGGGCAACAGTGGCAGACTATGGTCAGACACCTTCATTTAATTATTTTATTGGGTACTCTCGATGTGACTATTCATTTATATTTTGTGTGAGGATCTGTTCCATCAGTGGGTGGGAGGAAGGGTGAATTTACAGGGTGTTCCTGTTTGTACAAGACTTGAAAAAGAAACAATTTTTTAAGGCTGCAGTTTACAGAAAGGCTGCTGTTTCCCTTTCTCCAGTACTGTACATGGATGTAAATACATGGGTGTAGCCAGGGGTGCAGCTGCCTCCCTAAATAAAGTAATTAAATAAAAATACTTAACTGACCAATTGTGTCGCAGATAACTTGGTTCTCCCCCCACTAACATAAAGCCTGCCCCCCCCAATAAATCCTGGCTATGTCTATGCTCCAGTCTCCATCTTTCTATAGCTCTGTGCAGATATTTTATTTGTACACAGGTTGTTGGTGGTGGTGGGTATGACTCTGCTAACCTTACCCCATTGAAGAGCCCAATGGCCATATGTTAGAAATCACATGTGCACAGGTCCGCTCCACTGCATAGCTCTCAACATGAGTGAAGCCTATACACATTGGTTTGAGTTGGCCCCTGTTGTAATGGAATGTCCAATGTATGAATTTAAACATTTGTGTTTAAGGCTCTACATGTCTTAGGCACAAAATATCTGAAAGAATGCTCTGTCACAAGAGACTAGGGCCCTGCGGGACTTGACATCTTTCACCAGGCCTTTGGCCAAGGCACAGCCTGACCGCCTCCTTTGGTAATCCTCACAGAACTCTAGCCCATTGATTGCCATTAATTTGATTTTGAATTGATTTTAGAATGAATTGATTTTAGAATGCTGTATTACTTTTACTGTTGTTAGCCGCTCTGAGCCTGGCTTCGGCTGGGGAGGGCGGGATATAAATAAAATTTTATTATTTTATTATTTATGATTCCCTTTTAAGTGCTGAGATCAGCAAAGTGGGCAGTCTCTGTGGCAGCTCCTTGGTTACGGAATTCATTCCCCAGAGGTGTGCCTGGAACCTTCATTATATAGCTTCCATCACATGCTGAAGATACGCATTTTTACCCTGGGCTTTGACATCTTAAATATGTGTTTCCAGGTTCCACTCCATTCCTGTTACTGTAATTCATTTTAATTTGTTTTTAACATTTAATTTTAACCCACCCTGGGATCTGATGTTAAAGGGTGGGTAATAAGACAACAACAGCCTCTAATATGCTGAGGGGCTGGGGGCCAGCTAGCATGTATATAATTAGAATGTCTGCATAGGGCTTGTATGCAATTAAGAACATGTGGGAAAGGTATCGTTTTGACTTTTTGCTTCATGTGTGAAAACAAATGCAACTGGCACTAAAATTTATTAAGCTGCAAGATGGTACAGAAGGGTTAATCACTTACACTTAACAATGGTTCTCTGGCTCTCTCCAATGGCCATACTGCCCTTCTGGAATCCTGTAGCCCCATACAAGCAGCTACAGACTGCTATCTAGGTTGCTATCTTGCAGTGCATGCCACAATGGTTCAAGCGCACATAATACAACCACATTGCTGAAACCAAGCATGCCTGAATCTGATCATTTTGTCCCATGTACACTGCAATGAGTTCCATGATGGAAGAGAACTGGGTATAATTTTACTGAAATAAATAATACCTATGCTGTATAATTTTTTAAAAGTACATTGCAATTCATTATCTCTGTCCCTCAGCTGTCATAATAGTGGTCATCACTCTACCACTCAGTGTATAAAAACTGAAGCCAGTTCTTGAGTTCTGACACTTTAGCTTGGCCAAAAAGCAGAACAGAGGGCAGACCTTATGCAGAACAAGAGTACAGTACAATTAGTTTTCCATGGCTCCCCCTAACTGCTATGGGACAGTGTAAAGTGTTGGCAATCTGGGCCCTGGTTGAAAGGGAGAAAAACTTGACCCACAGCCTGGGCACTGGAAGTAGAGGACAACTTAAGCCTCCATCCCAATGCTAGACCACCAAGTGTTAGGCTATCAACCACTTCTATGGGAAGAGAAAAAATCCGTACCTGCTATGCACATTAACTGCAGCAGAGTAAGAGCAATCTTGTTGCTGAGTTCTCATGATTTTGCAGGCTTAACTATCTACCCATATGTACTCAACTGAAAGCTGTAGCCTGAATGTGAAGTCCATGGATGTGTAATAATGACCTTCCTCTGCTCACACTATGACCAACTTGATGGGCATTCTGCATATTTGGTGAGCATATTTACATAAACATGCTTTGAAAGAATACACCTCCCTCCGCCCTAGTTTATCGTGTTTTAATTTAACCACGCTTGAATGCTCACACTCAAGATTATGGAAATTAATTCAGAATCTTATGTTTTCAGGAGTAGGGTGGAGGTTAGGGCAAAACGAAAGCTTCTGGAAAAAAAACAAACTTAAATATTGATTACGCTTGAGAATGTCCTCTAAAGAATCACTGGAACCTGCGCTTTCGTGCAGGGGAACGTTTTAATTAATTGACGTGGGCCAATATTGGGAGAACACGACGGGTTTGCAACAGACCCCTCGTTTCCTTCCTTTGTGCGACCCCCACTACGACTTTCCCCCAGGGCGGAGGCGGTCTTCCCGCCCCCTGTTCATTTCACAGCCTGGCAGCTCACGCCGTCCACCCGAGCAGGGAAAACAGACAACAGCGCGGGGACAGGCGCCCAATGGAAGCAGCAACGGCAGGATGAGAAAGAGAAAAGGCGGGGAGAGCGGAGAAACAGGGCGCACCCGACGCCACAGCCACGCCACGTACAGAAAGCGGGCCTTTTGGGGTGGGGGAAGCAAACGCGGAGACTAAGGCGGGGGGAGCCAGGGATGGAAGGAAACGCTTTGCTGAGCGGGAAAGGGAGAGAGCTGCACCCGGAAGAAAGAAGAGGAGGCTTCATTTGACTGGAGGAAGCGGAGAGCTCCAAAAATAAGCGTGGCAAAAGAAGAGGCAATTCCCCGCTCGCGACGCCCGTTTCCTCTCTAAGCCCCTTCAGAGCTCGCCGCGCGCCCAGGCCAAAGCAGTAGCGGCGCGGCCGGCAGGCGGGGCCCGGGAAGAAGGGAGCGCGGGGCGTGATTGACAGGCCCCGCAGCCCACCACGAGGTCGGAGGAGCGGAGAGGCCGCGGCGGGGGGTGCCGAGGTTCAGCCCAAGCGCCTATCGGCTGCTCCGGGAGGAGGCTGTGAGTGACGAGGGGGCGGGGAGCGAGCGGAGTTTGGGCGTGTGCTGCTCGCTGCCTGGGGCTCGCCTCGCGCGCACACACACATTGTCCAGGCTGACGACGCCGACGCCGTAGCAGCCGCCGCTCCCCGCCCTCCCGCAGCACTGAGAGCGCCTGGATGCTGGGTGCCAATGCGGGGAGGGCGCTGCAAGAAGGGGGCTCCGCCGCCGCCGCCTAGGTGGAAAGTTCACCACTGCATCGGGCCAGCGGGGAACTGACTTGGAGCAGCCAGCCGCCTGCAGGCAAAGGGACACAAGGATCTGTGGATCTATCCCGGGGGCTGATCCTCCCCCCATGCAAACTTTGCATTGCTCCCCACGCTGCCTTTAAAAAAAAGAAGCCCCACTGACTCCCCTGAGAAAAGCGCAGCTTTACTCTACTGCCTTTGCAAGGAAAGTAGCCTCGTGGTGGGGGGGACAGCAGACGGTGAGTAAAACCCCTTCCCGCCCCGATTTATGTTGCTGTTTTGTGGGTGGGCGGGAGCAGTGCATTCCCCGAGCCTTCTTCCTTGGAAAAGTAATTTGTTAGCAGCAGCCAAAGAACAGGAAAGGCAATCGAGTGCCCTGCGGTCTGTGGGGCGAGCGTCGCCCGTCTCTCCTCGCAGCCTGCTCAGGAGACGTTCCAAGCGATGGGTGTAGTTCGCAGCAGCAAGCACTGCAGTGGCTCCGGCGGCGTGTCCCAGGGAGCATGTGTGGGGACAGCGGGGAGAGCTGCAGCCTGGCGTCGCAGAGCTGGGCTTTGCCGGCCAACAAAAAGGCGGGCTCGCCTGCCATGGACGCGCTCTCTTCCTGGAACGCAGCTGAAGCTGCTGCAGCTGTAATCCGAGTTTCCAAAGTGAGCGGGGAAGTCCAGCTCTGCCCCCCCCCCCCCGCTCCCCACGGCAACATTTTAAACGCCCAAGTATAAGAGAGTCGGTCAGGGACATAAGTGTGTGTGTGTGTGTGTGTGTGTGTGTGTGTCGGGGTGGGTTGTTGACGGTAAGTTTGGGAGGCGTCCCTTGGAAAGAAGAGCCTTGAGGGAAGCGTGAGGTCATACATTCTGACAAGGAAGCAACTGTGGATGTGTGTGTGTGTATTGGGAAAATGGCCTCGTGTGCGTCTCTCTCTCTCTCTCTCTCTCTCTCTCTCTCACACACACACACAGAGAATATCAGCCTGCAGTGGGATGCGCCTGTCTCCATGTAGACGGGGAGGGCAGGGGTGACAGCACTACGTTCGAGGGTGAGGGGTGTAGCCTCTTGTATTCTCCAGGCATGTGGCTGTATTCTTCATTCTGAGGTTTCTGACTCCTCCCCTTTGTTGTTAGTCCTTCACTTGTTACAAGCTGAACCTTTCGTAAAGATGCTTGCGTATCCATGCTTTAGGGATCCCCGCATAGAGATTTGCAGGTGCATGGTGTGATGCTTGTGTGCAGATGAAGGGGTAACGGGGCAATACTGTCACCCCCTGTCCTAGTCTAGTAGCCACCTCATACCACAAGCTCTAAAAGCTGTGGACCTGCACATCTTGTTTGCACACAAGGAAGTAGGCTGACTATGTGATCTCTTTCTCTCTTCGCTCCCCCCCCCCAAGCACAGTGTGTTTGTTGTCCTCCAGTCTGACAGTGTTTGGGGCTAATGGAGGGTTAAGAATCACCTGCTTGCCTGCCTGCCTCCCTGCCTAGGTTTACGTGGTCTCTGCTTTCTGTAAACACTTCCTGCCAGCCAAGCAAAGGGGGATATGGGAGGGGCGTTGCATCTTCCAGAAAAAAACAAAACCCGAAGCCTGCTCTGACTCTTCCTTTGCCTGCTTGTTTCCTCCTTCCAGAGTCTTTTGCTCTATGGCTTGCTTATTTATTTATTTTGCCAGGACTCTGAGTACCTCTGTGTTTGTTCTCGCTTACTCTTCTGGCATCCATCTGCAATTTAGGGAGTGGTCAGAGATGATATGAAGTAAGTTTGTTCACAGCCGCAGATCTAGGTGGCTGCTGTTCTTTTGGCAAGTGCATAGAATAGCAGTGCCCCTGATTCCCTTGTTATAGTTTTGAAAGGCTTTAGGGGAGGAGGGTCATGGAGGCGGCAGCAGTGAGGTTTTTTTTTGTTTTTTTTTGCATAGAACGATGAGTGCTTTATATTCTTACCCCTTTGGGACCCCTAATCCTTCCCTTTGATCCTGTGTTGCTTTCTAGCCTGTAGTAGCCTCCTAGTATGACTGTGCACTGATTGAGGAGGGGTTAACATGGCTTCCTTCCTTGCTAGTTTATGCCACTCCCAGTGCTGCAAGCTGTCACTTGAGAATAGTTGCTGGGGGACTCTGGCTCTCCGAGTTAATGGTGGGCAAAATCCCAGGAACCTGATGGCCCAGGATCTTAGAAATTCCATGCTGTGTGCCTAGGAATGTGACCCCCCCCCATTCCTCACCACCAAAAAAAAGAAGGGGGGGAGGCCCTGTGCTAAACACTGACAGCCAGATTTTGAAATTGGCCACTGCCAAATCATTTTAAGCATGTTTCTGTCCTTGCTTGGGCTAAACAGTAATGTCAGCCTGTACTGAGCTATAGTCGGAATGAGTTTATTCCCTCTAGAAGCAGGGTGGGAGAGGTTCACATCCTGTTGTTAAAGACAAAAGTCATTCCAGACAGTGAGATCTGGCCACTGACTAAGTGTGTAGTAGCTCCCTGTGGGAGCTACTCAGAACCCACCTGTGAACTCCACCCATGGAAGCGGAAGGCACTGCTCCCTTGTGCCTTGTTGTTCTCTCTGAACACTTGACTTAATATCATTCCCATCAGTCAGGTGATCCTTTTGGTGGGGGCCTACTAATATTGGGGAATCAACAATGATTTATCATACTAAATAACAACAGTTCTAGCAGGGGGTGGAGAGAATGTAAGCTACACTAATGGCTCAAAAGCATGTGTGTCTTATTGCAGCTTCTTGTTGGAGATGGACTGATGTTGCACCCCTGTGCACTCTTCTTGGACCAAGTGGGACTTTTAAGAAAACGTGCATCGGATTGTGTTTGAATCTAGTCTAGCACTTGTGTTAATTGGGGGGGGGGAGTCCTCTCTGCTTAGGACAATCTTTTCTCTTCAAAATAACTGATTCATGGGAAAATGGTTGAAAATAAACAGTTCAAATCATGGCTTTCTGCTTGGTGACTGAAATAATTTAAATCACTGGCAAATCAGTAATTCCTCCTGATGCTGTCAAGTGGTTCTGGTGACAAATTGCTCAGCATCACAAAGTTAGAACTTTGGGCATAGTGGCTTATTTAAAAGAGAGAAGCTGGCTCTCAAATCTATCTGGAAACCAAGTCCTCTGCCCTCAAAAATTTACCTCTTATTTCTAGATGGTGAATACTAGCTGTAGTTTCTCAGATGTGAACCAACACCTTTCTATTCATGACTCTTTATCTGGATGTTGTTGTATGATGGTCCTGGTATGACCAAGCTGGTTCTCTCTCTGAGCCCTGGCTCAAATTAAGTCATGCACAGGCAGTGGAAGTTCTACCTTTGGTAAACAGGACTGAAAAATACAAATGGAACAAGACTTTTTAATGCGGGGGGGGGGTGGTGGTGGTAGGTGGGGTTGGAGTTGAGTTGGGGAAAGCATTTTATTCTAATAACTTTGTGCATTGACACTACTTTGAGGACTGCTTCCCAGATATATAAATGTGGAAAATATGGGGGTGTGCACTTGTGGTGTAATAGGGAAAGAAATGAATTTGTCACTCTTTGCTGGCATCTAAAAGGTTTTTACTCAAGGCTTGGAAAATGTAAGTTTCTTCACCAAGGTGGACATGATACATCATGCATGCAGAAACATAAACAGTGGTTAAGTGTGAGTGTGTGAATATATAGAGAGTTCATGACAAGATACAAAATCTTTAATAAAGAGGAACTTTTATGGAAGGCTCAATCCAGGTAACTTTCAAACAACTCATTACTTAATGATAATTTCATGTTGAAATCGAATACGATATTTTATTATTATTATTATACAGGTTTGTCATATAGGATTATTATTAATGAACAAAGGGATTGGGGTTATTTACTCAGTGTCCTTTCTTGGAATCAGTCCAGGAGTCTCCTGAAATTTAATGAGGTCTTGGTATTTGCCTAGATACGTAGGGTTTCACTTCTTTTAGCCTGCACTACTGAGTGCATTTACAAGGTAACAACTCCCAGGTGGACTTCCTTCTGAGTAGATATGCTTAAGGATTGCACCATCATTCTTTCACTTGCTCATATTTTTTTCATCAGAGTTGTGGAGCTGCAATTATGAATCTGGGCAGCAATTGAAAGTGATAGAAATATTCTCCTTGACTCTTGGTTTATCTAATAAACTTGTTGGTAGCATTACTGCTAAAAACATTTTCCCAAAGTGACATAAAAATTCTTACATTCAGGTTCTTGTGTCCTGTATCTAAGACTGCACCTATTGTTAAATATGTTATTAAGAATGTAACTGACCTATAGAAAAGATTCTATGAACTGAAAATATAGGCACCATCTGTACGTTTGTTATCCATGAAAATCTTTCAATAAAAAACACGTTATTGAAGATATGTTAGTAAAATCTGTTTGCATATGAGTAATGAATAAGCATATGTTCTATATTCATACTTTATTGCAAGTTTTCAGTGAAGAAGTAAAGTGAAAGGGGAAAAAAAAGGGGAAATAAAAAATACTTAAAATTGTGATTACAATATGGCCCATCATCAAATCCCTTATAGTTGGTATATAGTTTCAAGTAATATCATCAGTCAATTTTAAATATTTTCCTAATGAAGTATTTATATATCCTAGTACTTTCCTCCACAATTTGTAAGTGTCAGACATTTCATAAACATGTGCTTCAAAGAAGCATTTCCCTTACTACATCTCCAGCAGCATGTTGTCGACGTAGGTAGTCCCGTTCTATACAAATGTTGTATAAAATGTAATTTATAATCTAATGACACATTTGTTACAGAAGCTAAAACATTGTCCCACTGCTTAGGTAAAACAGGGTTTGTTACATTTTGAGCAATGTTAATATAAATAGGGTTTTATGGATAGTTTATTTGTTAAAAATATGGCTGCATGGAACTGTGTACAGTACTGGGAAAGAACAAAGAACTTTAATTTCCTAAAAAAGAAAAGATGGAGGTATTTATAGTAAGCGTTGTTGACAAGTGGTCATGTTTGCAACCCTTCCTTGCTGCTTTCTTGTGCATTTTAAAACATAAGGGTGTGCATATTTTTTTTAGAACAGTGGCCTGAAGTGAACTTTCTAGTTGGTAATTAAACATCAGACATGGCTCTAAGCACTAGTTCTTGGGGTGCAAGCAACAGAGGAGGGCTGTTGGCTGTTTGCTAGCTATGTTTAGTCAGTTGTTGCTGCAGTAATATTATCAGTAGCATTTGACAGTTTTACATGCTGGCAAAATGTGAAAGCAGTGTCCTAGACTGGCATGATAAAGGTCTGTAAAAGATCACAATCTCTGACGAGTAATCTAGACATTTGATTTAGAAATTCATCCTCCTCCCCCCCTTTCATTCTTTGTTTCTGTTTGATTCCTTTACTTTTTCCTCTTTTTCAGTCTAAATTTGAATTGTCCATGAATGGAATTTCAAAGTATTTTCTGTCTCTGATTCCTTACCTTTGAGGGCCTTGTCAAAATGTGGAGGGGTGTGTCTATGTGTGGAATAAATAAACACTTGGAAGAGCTTTGTAGAACACTACTTTCAGGAACACCATTAGAATGTTTTAATTTTATATTGTTCGCCTTTATACATCTTTAAACCAGCAATAGGCAGCCCTATCACATAAGTTAAGGACAGTTTAGATTTTGAAAGCGCCTCCAATTTTCAAACTGCTTCATAGAAATCCAAACAAAAGCCCCCCTTCTGCCTTCCTTTACAGTACTTAGTTTCTCCTCAGACATAATATTTTCTCCATGCTTCTTAACTTATTTAACCCTAATGCCACTGAATTGCATACTTATTTAATGGTAAATGGAGTACCACTATTATACACAAGGTAAATTCCAGAAGTGTCCATCAAATTGTAATCCTCGTGTGATTCTCTTAAGAAATGAATTTATGCAGTAAGGAAGTGTGGGAAATTGCAGTCAAAAAGAACTATGCATGACAGCTAGTTAGTGCATGGTTAAGATCATAGTTCAAGTCCTCTCAGGCTTGTCTAGATCACACCCTCTGTCCTTGGGAGGAAGGGATTGGCAAAGCCTTTGTCATGCCCCCTCACTCTGGAAGGAAGTAGGGCTGGGCGATATATTGATATATCTTCCAAAACCGGGTTGAAGTTCACATCATGATAATTGTTTCATAATATTTGAGCTGGCAATATATCACGAATCACAATGTGTGTAAGGGCTAGGCAATATCTGGTTTTCAACCGCGATAACTCACCAGCTAAACACGGCAATGTTATCACCAGATAAACACTGCAATCTACCACGATGTCTGAAATAAGTATGGAACTGTACAGAGGCGAACAGGACAATATTCTGGCAATGGCTACTACTTAGAGGTCTAAAACAAATAAATGACAATGTTATCAATCATCACACACTCAGTTTCATCAGCAGGCAAGCCAAAAGCATCCCAACAGGACTTTTGGTATAGGGCTTGGCTACCAAAGGGCGGTATTCAGGACAATCCAAAGTACGGTGATGAGTCTCTCCAAAGGCAGAGACTGTCCTGGGAGCAAATAGAAGGACTGGTGGATGATAAATCTCTGCCTTTGGAAAGCTTTGATTCCTGGCCTCCTGCATAGCCTGTTGTTACAAGAGACGGAAAGGGAATCCTGGCTGCAAGAACAATGGTGGTAGGGTGTGTTTCTGGGGGGTGGGAGAAGACAGCCAGGTGGAAATGACTGACTTAGCATAATGCATAGGAAATAAAAAACATTTGCAGCCTGATGGGCAATGGCCTGCCCCACCCCTTCTCTCATCTTTTGTTCCTTCAAATGAGGCCCTGACTATTTGGTTTTTAAACATGATTTTATCACCCTGAACAACGCTGTCAGGAAGAACACTGCTATATTTGTTTTTGTTATTGCTTATGGTTACGTGTACTGCATATATACTTGTGTAAGTACTTTTTTAAAAAAAGATGTGGTTTCTAATACATTTAGCATTTGCATTAAAATGCAAGTTGATGCAGCCATGGAATGGTATCTTTGGAATCTCTACTATTGTGTATTCAGAGAGATGACATCATATGCTAGTTTTTACACAATAGAACTTTATATTTGAAAACTGAAGGAGTGTTGGGAAGCTACATGTATCTCGAATGTCTATTCCTTGTCATAGCCACGTGTTCGCCCCTCCTCCCACCCCCAATCTTAGGTGCATGCATGATGTTGCCTTTTTGCAAATACAGGCTACTTCTAGGCATGCCTATTTGGAAGTAAGCCACATAGTGTTTTTAGTGGGACTTACTTCCTGATAAGTGTGCATAGGATTGCAGGCAGTCCAGTTAAAGCTTTGTAGGTGATAAAATATTCCATAGTTTCACATCTTCCCAACAAGAATTCTAGTGAATGAGATGGATGTTTGAGTGGTAAACAATGAATGCTTTGGATGGCAGGGACACTGTTAACATGAAATGTATATTGTATATCCAAAACCTATGTGCATGTCGGTTTTAAAACTCTGGTTAGATAAAAATTGGAGAAAAGTCAAGCATATTTAAATTTCACTTGCTTTAATACATTGATCCTTGTAAAATGGCATTTTGATAAACTTTCAGAGAATATTCAAAGTTGCAAACCTATTTTGTCTCCTTTATATGATCCAATAATATATAGAATACTATCCTGTTTTGTTACAGTATAGTCAACAGTGGTGGATAATTGTGTGTTTTTTCCAGTGAGAATATGCCATATTAAATTACAGATTTGGGAGACTATTCTCTCATATTCTGGTAACCTCCATCTTCCTCACATTGTAATTTTTATTGCTCTTGTGTGCTTTCTCTCTTCTTTCCTTTAGTGTTTCTTGAAAACCTTTTTCCTTTATTTACTTCCTTTGCTTTTAAAAATCCTATATATTTAATAATTACATGGCATTTCCTCCAGGTCCAATAGAGTCAGACAAAGTTTACCTTGGTATGGGTATAAAATGGTGATGGACTGGGGTGGCTTCATTTCATGCATGCTGTTCAGTTTGTTAGAGTTTTCCAAGTTAGTTGTGTGGAATCCATCAGACCTTTGTTAACGTGATTGTTTCCCAATTATTATTGGAGAATGTATTGGATGTTGATAAGAATCTTGTTGAATTTGCACTTCTGGTTTCAACAGTGAATGGGGAAGCTATGACCCAATAGATGTTTAACTCACTTCAACCTGAGCTAGCAGGGCCAAAGTCCAGGAACAGAGGTAGTTGGAGTCCCACAATACATTGGGGGTGGAGTGAAGGGAGAGATTCCTCATACCATCAACTTCATAACCCATTGTGTAAAGCTGAACTTGTTTTAAAACTGAAGGATTACCTAAGGGCTGGCCAGGATTAGTAAAAATGGAAGCTAGATGCTAGTGAAGTCCTTCTAGCCATATACAAAGAGAGGAGGGGGAGTGTATAAGCCTGAGACTTTGCTTAGCCTCTTACTAGTTCATGCACATGTGTGTGAACCAGTGCATTGAGTGTCTACTGGGTGGCAACCATGGGTTCTCCAAGACATTACTTGAGAAGCAGTCTTCAGTGTATAAAATCAGATTAAAGAGAAGGCATAACAACTGGGACCAGGGGACAGAAATCTTAAGTATCACTGTAGTGAAGTATCAGCCCTTAAGTTTTTGTTTTGCTTTTGCTAAACTCCAGGCATTTCTGTTCTCTTCAATCTGTGAGCATCATTGGAACACATAAAAATTATTTTGTCTTGCGACATTTTCTCTCGGGCTGCATAAGTAAATACAGTATAGTTAACTAGGAACCAAGTCCTATTTAACTTGTTAGAACTTGATTCTATGTAAACACGTAGAGTGATATTTTACAACTCTAAAAAAGCACATTTTAACCCCTCTTGGTCTGTTTTCTGTTGCGTCTGAATGTTGTTAATGCAGAATAGAGTTCTGAAGAGCAAGTAAATGTACATTCTACCCAATGTAGGTTTCACACTTGCAGACTTGAGCATAAACTCTTTTAAGCCTCGTGTGAAAATGGCCAAAGTGTCTATCACTTTGTCTATTCCCATATACTGTAAGCTGAACAATTTCTGCTCATGGAAATTATGTCTTTCTCTGGGTTGAGTTTGCTCCCATAAAGGCATGGTGGATGATAGATGGTTTTCTTAAGTCCTTCCTGCTGCTTAGTTGCAAAGCTTTTGAACTTTGCTTGTTGGGGATGGCAGTGGTAATTTATGCTGTTTGTTGGTGGGCTCTCAGTGTTTTAATAATATAGGCAAAAAAGTATTGACCCTCTTTTTCCTCTTGGCAAAGATCAGTAGTGATGAAGAAACAATAAACCCTTTCAAAATGGAGACCTACGTTTGAAGTTGCTCTACTCCGAGAACCTTTATTTCTGCTTTCTGTAAGGATGCCAAGGTGTTGTAGGGGGTGAAAATGTTAGAGGCAAGTAGCACATATCTTAAACCTGGTTACATAGACTTTAAACAATATCTCCTCTTCTCCTTTCACCTGGGAGAAATGGTATGATTGATTCTATCATGCTGTCAGTCTTGGCTTCAATCTACTTCAAGCATAAAATAAGTGAACATTTTGCATTGAATCCAGGTTGTTGGTACTGCTAGGATGTGTCATGGTCCGGTTCTCATTGTCTCCCAATTGCTGTATTTACTCAGAGTTGTGCATTTACCCACACTACTACTCCAAGTTAGAACTTCGGTCACCTAACCAGGGCCTGGCACAGGAACTATCAGAATATGTATGATGTAATCCATTGCGTGAACTCAGTCATTGCTTAAAAGCAGCTGGTCTGCCATCAAACCTGAGCAGAAACAGCTGTCTGGCCTCTGCAAGTTGACCCAAATACATAACATCTCTGAGGGACTTTGATTACTTTGTGGACTTGGTGCTGTTGGAGGATTGCACAATGGATATTGGAGTTGGGGAATGTGACGAAATTCTCTCTCTGTGTAAATGTCTGTAAATGTGTGTGTCTGCAATGTTCTGCAACAGTTCGAGGCTTTGTACCGTTATGATATTGCAAACCTGATATTGCAAACTTGGTAACAAGTTCTGACAGAGAAGAGTGAGACTACCGCTTTGAGATTTTATTAGGCGGAGCTTAAAACAGGTAAATTCACTCGGATTGGCCTGGATGAGAGCAAGACTCCAACTGGCTGGAGGTTGCAGTCATTTGTCAAAGAAAGGCAGTCGGGTTTAGTTAGATGGGATTTTGACAGTTGAGTTGGATGGAAAAAGGGAGTTGATGAGCACAGTGTGAAGGATAAGACCACAGAATAGCTGAGGGGGAAAACTGGCATGTATATTCATAAACAGGGTGTTATTAACAGTTGTCCAGAGTAGATCAAGGAAGAGAGCCAGTGGCTGAGAGGCTGCCCAGGGCAAAGACCTTAAGAGTGGAAGTTTCTTTTTTAAAAAACTGGTGGTTTGGAAGCTCTCTAGCATCAGCAAAGGAGGCCTTATTTACTCCAGAGCACAAACTTTTTAATCAATGTGACTCTTATTTCAAGTGAACTATCACTTTAGACAGAGTGACGATGCAAGGGAAAGATATGGAAGAGCGCGTTTGCTAATGATTTGTCAGTTCTCTGCTCTTTGGACAAAAGGATTTTTTATAATCTCTTCAAAGATTTATCATTTAAGCGAATGATTAATAGGCTTGAATACAACTAGTTAGGGTACTTCAGTGTTGCTCCTGTGAGAATACAGGCATTCTGCATTGCAGGTATGCCAATCAGCTATTCCCATATTCATGAGGTCCAGTGCCGAGCGCCTTCTGGCGGTTCCCTCACTACGAGAAGTGAGGTTGCAGGGAACCAGGCAGAGGGCCTTCTTGGTAGTGGCACCTGCCCTCTGGAATGCCCTCCCATCAGATGTCAAGGAAATAAACAACTACCTGACTTTTAGAAAGCATCTGAAGGCAGCCCTGTTTAGGGAAGTTTTTAATGTTTGCTGTATTTATCGTGTTTTTAATATTCGATTGGGAGCTGCCCAGAGTGGCTGGGGAAACCTAGCCAGATGGGCGGGGTATAAATGATTAATAATAATAATAATAATAGACATTCACATGCCCTACGCTTAACTTTTGAGGTGAGCTTAATATTGGATAAATAAATAGCAACTGCAGTTGCTAAGTATGGATGAGCAGTCTTTTTTGTTAGTCATGTGCCCTCAAATTTGCCTTTGGTATCTTAGAATCATAGAATCATAGAGTTGGAAGAGACCACAAGGGCCATCGAGTCCAACCCCCTGCCAAGCAGGAAACACCATCAGAGCACTCCTGACATATGGTTGTCAAGCCTCTGCTTAAAGACCTCCAAAGAAGGAGACTCCACCACACTCCTTGGCAGCAAATTCCACTGTCGAACAGCTCTTACTGTCAGGAAGTTCTTCCTAATGTTTAGGTGGAATCTTCTTTCTTGTAGTTTGGATCCATTGTTCCGTGTCCGCTTCTCTGGAGCAGCAGAAAACAACCTTTCTCCCTCTTCTATGTGACATCCTTTTATATATTTGAACATGGCTATCATATCACCCCCTAACCTCCTCTTCTCCAGGCTAAACATGCCCAGCTCCCTTAGCCGTTCCTCATAAGGCATCGTTTCCAGGCCTTTGACCATTTTGGTTGCCCTCCTCTGGACACGTTCCAGTTTGTCAGTGTCCTTCTTGAACTGTGGTGCCCAGAACTGGACACAGTACTCCAGGTGAGGTCTGCCCAGAGCAGACTACAGTGGCACTATTACTTCCCTTGATCTAGATGCTATACTCCTATTGATGCAGCCCAGAATTGCATTGGCTTTTTTAGCTGCCGCGTCACACTGTTGGCTCATGTCAAGTTTGCGGTCAACCAAGACTCCTAGATCCTTTTCACATGTACTGCTTTCAAGCCAGGTGTCACCCATCTTGTATTTGTGCCTCTCATTTTTTTTGCCCAAGTGCAATACTTTACATTTCTCCCTGTTAAAATTCATCTTGTTTGTTTTGGCCCAGTTCTCTAATCTGTCAAGGTTGTTTTGAAGTGTGATCCTGTCCTCTGGGGTGTTAGCCACCCCTCCCAGTTTGGTGTCATCTGCAAATTTGATCAGGATGCCCTTGAGTCCATCATCCAAGTCGTTGATAAAGATGTTGAATAAGACCGGGCCCAAGACAGAACCCTGTGGCACCCCACTAGTCACTCTTCTCCAGGATGAAGAGGAGAAGGATGAAGAGAATCTTGGGACTGATCTCACTATGCATCTACTGCTAGGCATCTTTCCTAGAATCTTAAGTTCATTTCAGTAGTACTGCAACCATACACACACTGTAGAACAAGCCCAGATTCACCTGTTAGGACTGTTGAGTGTAAGCAGACAGAGGGCTGGATTGTAAAAAATACAGAGTTCAGTCCTTCCACATAGAAGTAAGTTTAAAATCTTGCAGAAAATTCACATCGTGGGGCCTGGGCAAGTAATTGGAATATGTTACTAGCAGGTAGCTGTTGAATCTGGATAATCCTGCCATTCCTCTTCTTCAACCCCCACAGTTGGCTAATAGTCTGTAGAATGAGAACAGCAATCCCTGAAGCTTTCGTGAAGCATGACTAATCACAGACTTCAGCACATACAGAGCACACCCAGGCCAACAGCCAACATCTTTCCACAGCATAATCCTGCCCCCATAGCTTTGCACGTCTTTCAGTACATTTGAGCACTCATAAAATTTCTACTTGCTGTGCTAGGTTTGTGAGAAACTGGCAAGCTGCTTTATAGAAAGGGCTGTAATGCATTTGTATGAAGGTTTGTTAATTGAATGCAAAGACCTAAAGGTGAAAAGAGTTTTGATGCCCACTTTTTGCTCAGTGTCTAGTTAAAAGACTTAAAGGGTGGATATACACTTAATACCCCCAGTAAAAGGTAAAGGTACTCCTTCCCGTATGGGCCAGTCGTGTCCGACTCTAGGGTTGTGCGCCCATCTCACTTAAGAGGCCGAGGGCCAGCGCTGTCCGGAGACACTTCCGGGTCACATGGCCAGCGTGACGAAGCTGCTCTGGCGAGCCAGCACTGCTAGGTGGGCAGGAGCTGGGACCGAACGACGGGAGCTCACCCCGCCGCGGGGATTCGAACCGCCGACCATACGATCGGCAAGTCCTAGGCACTGAGGTTTTTACCCACAGCGCCACCCGCGTCCCATTAAATACCCACAGTACTTAATCATAATTGTACCTCTCTTATAGTGTGTGAATTTTGCCTGTCCTCCCCACAGTGGCATTACATATGATACAGCTGGATTGATGTTGACCACAGTTAATGCTAACTGGTGTGCATTCTCTTCACTTATAAAATGATGTCAACCCATATACGTTGAGGATGGGACAGGCTGTTTTGGTTACAGCTCTGTCTATAGCCCTCTTATGTCATACAGGGTTGGGTGAGACTGCTGCCAAAAGTAAAAGGAGAAACTCTGTAGGCACAGGTAACTCCAACCAGCATTTGAAATTACTGGGCGCCAGTCACATCTCCACCTGCCTGGCTGCAGCCAGCTGGTCTATAGCCAATATTGCTGTGATCACCAATAGTCAGCATGGATTTCTGAAAAATAAGTCATGTCAGACTAACCTGATCTCGTTTTTCGACAGAATTACAAGCCTGGTAGATGAAGGGAACGCAGTGGATGTAGCCTACCTTGATTTCAGCAAGGCATTTCACAAGGTGCCTCATGATATTCTTGTAAAGAAGCTGGTAAAATGCGGTCTTGACTATGCTACCACTCAGTGGATTTGTAACTGGCTGACTGACCGAACACAAAGGGTGCTCATCAATGGTTCCTCTTCATCCTGGAGAAGAGTGACTAGTGGGGTGCCACAGGGTTCTGTCTTGGGCCCGGTCTTATTCAACATCTTTATCAACGACTTGGATGATGGACTCAAGGGCATCCTGATCAAATTTGCAGATGACACCAAACTGGGAGGGGTGGCTAACACCCCAGAGGACAGGATCACACTTCAAAACAACCTTGACAGATTAGAGAACTGGGCCAAAACAAACAAGATGAATTTTAACAGGGAGAAATGTAAAGTATTGCACTTGGGCAAAAAAAATGAGAGGCACAAATACAAGATGGGTGACACCTGGCTTGAGAGCAGTACATGTGAAAAGGATCTAGGAGTCTTGGTTGACCACAAACTTGACATGAGCCAACAGTGTGACGCGGCAGCTAAAAAAGCCAATGCAATTCTGGGCTGCATCAATAGGAGTATAGCATCTAGATCAAGGGAAGTAACAGTGCCACTGTATTCTGCTCTGGTCAGACCTCACCTGGTGTACTGTGTCCAGTTCTGGGCACCACAGTTCAAGAAGGACACTGACAAACCGGAACGTGTCCAGAAGAGGGCAACCAAAATGGTCAAAGGCCTGGAAACGATGCCTTATGAGGAACGGCTAAGGGAGCTGGGCATGTTTAGCCTGGAGAAGAGGAGGTTAAGGGGTGATATGATAGCCATGTTCAAATATATAAAAGGATGTCAACTAGAGGAGGGAGAAAGGTTGTTTTCTGCTGCTCCAGAGAAGCGGACACGGAGCAATGGATCCAAACTACAAGAAAGAAGATTCCACCTAAACATTAGGAAGAACTTCCTGACAGTAAGAGCTGTTCGACAGTGGAATTTGCTGCCAAGGAGTGTGGTGGAGTCTCCTTCTTTGGAGGTCTTTAAGCAGAGGCTTGACAACCATATGTCAGGAGTGCTCTGATGGTGTTTCCTGCTTGGCAGGGGGTTGGACTCGATGGCCCTTGTGGTCTCTTCCAACTCTATGATTCTATGATTCTATGGTCTGACGGGTCCTGTCTGATGGATCCTCTATCCCTGTCAAATACCTGATTTGCCCAGCCTCAAAAGATGAGTCCTTTTTTTTTTGCTGCTGCACTGACAGGTGAATCAGGTGTTGGTGGGGTAGAACAGTAGCAAAAGAGCATCTTTTGCTGCCACACTACGTTGCAGACCCCTTGATTCATTGCCTAGACATTTTGTTTTGGTGCCTACAATGGCTCCTAGCATTCTTATCTCAGTTTCTAACACTTCTCCAACCTTTTCCAATAGCGAGCCTCTACAGCTGTGATAGTTGGATGTGGCCTTTCATGAAGCCTTTTCCACAGACTCCTTTCTGGGATCTTCTTGTTCTGATGTCCAAACTAACGTCCTTTTTCTTCCCCCATCTCCAGCTTGTCTGTTCCTGGACTTGTTTCTGTACAAATCTGAAATAGTATTGATGCTGCTTTCAGTCTTAAAGTTGGAGACAGGTGCCCCATTGGAAGGATCTGCTGCTGGCTTGCTTTGTGTCTGGCTCGCTTTGGTTTTTCTTCCCAAAACCCGAAAAGTTACCAACCTATTAATTTATCCACACTGTTGTAGTGTCTGGAACCAGCCCTAAGCCAGTGCGCAGGAGCCATTTTATGAAACAGAATCCATCTTAGGGCGATGAAACTGTACAGCAGTAGCTGCACCTCATGCTCCCAAACCAATGACATGGAAGACAAAGGTACCTATGCTATAAGACAAGGATGGGGAACCTTGGGCCCTGGGGCTGAATGCAGTCCTCCAGGCCTCTCTCTCTTCTTGGGATTCTCCCTGGCCAAGTCACATTTCCCAGGTTTCACCCCTCACCAGTCCTATTTTTCACCATCATTGCATGTTTGCATGACTGGAAAGTATCACTGAACACTGATAATAACTCCTGCTTGCTTGAATGGAGGACTGACAAGGGTGTGTGAGCCTTTGTCAAAAGTTACCTATTTTTGAGAGGTAAAATCTACATGTGTTTCACTGCTCACTTTTGCATGGAGCCCCTGGAGGTTGCCCAGAAGGAAACGCAGCCCTTCAACTGAAAGAATTTCCCAACCCTTCATAAAAGGAAATAGCTACAATATCAAAATTTCATAGCTGTAACACAGGTAGGGATTATGATATTGTGCCATCTTCATGTTCTGTAGCATTGTATTGAGAACCTACCCATCCTAGACTGGTTATGAAACCTCTAATTGCTGTCACTATGGGAAGAGGTCTTAAATATAGGTGTAAAGTCTAGCAAGTTTTGGGGTTTGTTGGGTTTTTTTGGTTATTGTTCTTCTTCATGTTTGCCAGTTGTTGTGCACATTTGCAAACCAGTGTGTTTCCCTCTCCTGCTACATTTCCTTTTGCTGTTGCGATCCTTGGAAGACTCTGCCACCTGCATTGATGTTTTTCCTTGTGAACAAGTCTGAGCAAATTAGCTTCACTAGCATAGCAATTTCTAAATGCATTCCTGCGGGTTTTTAATAAGACACCCTCTTTTGGGCACCTCATTGATATCATAGAACTACGAAGAGTGAACAAGAGGTGTGAGAGTATGTTGGACTTGAACTGGAGAGATTCTGTTCAGCCATGAAACTTGTTGGGTGGGGAGCAATTGAATGAAGCAAGACAATGATCTCTCTTTGTATGCGTGTCTTTTTACTAAACATGTTGTATTAAGAAAATCAGTGAGGTTTTGGAACCTCTTAAATATATGTTAACCTAGTTCAGGAGTTGCCGGCTTCTGCTCATGATAGCCTATATGGATTTGCTCTATGGCACTGTTTATAAACCATTACTGCTGTAAGCAAGATTTAAGGCACCAGGATTCCAAGTGTGTGCAAATTCTCATTGAAATGGCACCATCTCATAGTTACCAACATCTGGCCTATTTTGCTACAAACTCTTTTTTATTCTTACATTCTTTTTGGATCCATTTTCCTGGATAACAGAAACACAAAGTGATTTACAAAATCAGTACAGTGGTGCCCCACAAGACGAATGCCTCGCAAGACGGAAAACCCGCTAGACGAAAGGGTTTTCCGTTTTCAATGTGCTTCGCAGGACGAATTTCCCTATGGGCTTGCTTCGCAAGACAAAAATGTCTTGCGAGTCTTGAGATTTTTTTTCGCTCCCCCCCCTTTTTCTAAGCCGCTAAGCCTTTAATAGCCTTTTAGCAGCTAAGCCTTTAATAGCCGCTAAACCGCTAATAGCGCTAATCCGCTAAGCCGCTAATAGGGTTGCTTCGCAAGACGAAAAAACCGCTAGACGAAGAGACTCGCGGAACGGATCAATTTCGTCTTGCGAGGCACCACTGTATTGAGTGATAGGCCAAGTTTTTCATACGCTTCTGTGAAGATATTTAGGATGGTTTGGAGGTCATCCTCTGAGTGTGCACACATTACATTGTCATTAATAGCAACACGTGTACAAGTCTTGAAATAAATCCGCTAAAAAGAGTTATTAATTTTTTAAAAAAAAGTTTACCTGTGCATCCGCAAACATTGAGACAGAACCAGAAGGAAAAACAGCTGAATTAAAACAAGGAAACACAATAAAAAAAATTGAGATTGAGAAATACTGAATCAGAGAGGAGGAAGTATGTTCTTGCCAGTGTTAGAAACAGATATGAAAGCTAGGAGCTAAATGGCACCTTAATCCTAGGTTACGGGCGCAACAGTGGGATGTCTAGGTGTACTTTTTTTATAACAAGAATACAAAGCTGAAAATGAATGAGCTGCAGCTAGAATATTATGTTCATTTTTCACATAGTCTAGTCCTTCCCCTGACCACCCCCTAATATTCTTAAGAGGGTCTGTTCTCCAGTCTTCTGAGAGTAGCTGGAGGTAGAAAAAAGTCCTCCTCTCCTTCCATTCCACAGTTTTAATCTGAAATCTTAGGTGCAGTACTGCGCCCAGAGCTCAGAAACTGCTCGTGCTAATGAAATTCCCTGTCACAAAAAGCACCTAGAACAATGGGAGTTTTGAACACTGGTTCTTGCCCAATACATAATTACAGTAAATCTTTTTGCCTGGAGAGCACTCAAAGGGGAATGGAAGCCTTTATAGCTTCTAAAAGTTTATTTGGTTATATTGATTTTCTTTAGAGGAACTCGGGCTGCTTTTTTATTCTTTTAAGTGAAGTGGAG
Organism: Podarcis pityusensis; assembly: GCF_964106645.2. NCBI lineage: Eukaryota > Metazoa > Chordata > Lepidosauria > Squamata > Lacertidae > Podarcis > Podarcis pityusensis. The sequence continues at coordinate 78,534,418 of NC_138028.1, forward strand.
CATTGATAGGTTAAAGAGAGAGAGAAACATGTGCATCAGCTGGCTATAGGCTTAGGTCCTCTTGATTGGAGCTTGGCAGGAGGTGGTGGCAGTAGCAGCGGAGGCCTGCAAGGTCTCACGGCAGCAGTAATGGGAGGTGGTGGCAATAATGGCAACAACTCACAGCAGTGACAGAGAGTGGCGGCAGTGGATTGCGAAGCCTCGCGGCAGCGACTCAAAATGGCAGCAGTAATGGCATAGGCCTGCGAGACCTCGCAGTAGTGACAGGATTTGGCAGCAGAAGCTGCGGTGGCCTGCGGGGACTCATGGCAGTGACGGCAGTAGCGGAATTCTGCGAGGCCTTGCGGTGGCGATGGGAGGTGGTGGCAGCTTGCAAGGCCTCGCCATGGTGGCAAGAAGTGGTGGTGCCTGCAAGGCCTGGCAATAGTGGGAGATGGTAGAAGCTGTGGCAGCCTGCCTCAGCAAGGCCTTGCAGGCCGCCTCTGGTTCTGCCACTGTCTCCTGCCATCACCGCAAGGCCTCGGAGGCTGCCATTCCTGCTGCCACCACAACAAGGCCTTGCAGGCTGCCACCACTTCTACTGCCGCCAGCCACTGATGTGGCGAGGCTTCACACGCTGCTGATTATTGTGCCAGGCTGCTGCTGCTTCTGCCCCCCACCCCCCAGCTGTTGTTGATCCTACCACCACCAGGCTGCTGCCACTTCTGCTGCCTAGCAGGCCTGCTGGCAGTCCCAGATTATTTGTATGCATTGTGACTCATCGCCATACTTTGGATTGTCTGGAATACCACCCTTTGGTATCCAAGCCCAAAACCAAAAGTCCTGTTGGGATGCATTTTGGCTTACCTGCTGCTGAAAGTACCCATGAAGTGATTGATAATAACATCATTTATCAGTTTTAGACCCTTAGCTGGTGATATATTGTGGTACTGAAAATCAGCCCAGCCCTGGTTTTAACTTCTGCCTTGGTGAACAGCTTCTTGGGGGTGGGTAATATTTAAAAATCATTCAGTAGATAAAGTTGTTGAAGAAGATCTCATTTCTTAATCAAGACTTTGGTCCTGCGCTACCATAATCAGAAAGGTATTTGTCATAAGTCTTGTAGGAGAGTCTCTTGCTGAAATGCTATCATTGAGCACAGATGGTGATAATTCGTTGGGAGAGGAAATAAATGATACTGAAATTCTGGATCATGAGGCGAGTCGTTGCTTAGCAAATGTGTTGTTCCCAATAAAACACTTTGTGAAGTACAACTGTACTGAAGGATGGCTAATATCATACTCTGCTTTGCCATATGACTTTGATACCAAGTTTGGGTACTTAAAATCTGAATAGTCCAAACACTTTCCACAGTGTCTGAAACTGTAGAAGCCTGACACTCGGAATATCCCAGATGCACGATTCTCCTGCCATTCGATAAAGATGGAACTTAGAAAGTTATCTATAATCCAACATTTAATATATTTCAGGGGTCATAGAGCTATGCTAGGAAGGAGAAACAGGAAAAGAAACCTGGGGAATCACGTTGAACCAATGTTTCATTATAGCTTATGCTGAAAAGAGCACCAGCATCTTATTGAGGGTGGTATTAAATTGTGACACTAAAATCTCTGACCCCAAATTTCCACACCTAATGGACAGTGTGTTACTATAATGCTCCCACTTCTTTCCAGCAGAGGTTGGCAGTGTTATGTCTGCTCTTGGCCACATTGCTAATACCGTATTTTTCGCTCTATAGGACACACTTTTTCCCCTTCAAAAATGAAGGGGAAATGTGTGTGCGTCCTATGGAGCGAAGATGCCATAGCCCCGCGACCCTCTCCCAGCTGGAGAGGTGACGTGCGGCTATGGCAGGAACCTCTACAGCCCCGTGTCACCTCTCCAGCCGGGAGAGTGCGCGCGCGGGGCTAAAGCAGCCCCCCGTGACCCTCTCCCGGCTGCAGAGGTGACGCGCAGCTATGGCAGGAGCCTCTACAGCCCCGCGTCACCTCTGCAGCCGGGAGAGCGCGCGCGGGGCTAAAGAAGCCATAGCCCCGCGACCCTCTCCGGGCTGGAGAGGTGACGCGTGGCTATGGCAGGAGCCTCTATAGCCGCGCGTCACCTCCCCAGCCGGGAGAGCGCGCGCGGTGCTAAAGAAGCCATAGCCCTGCGACCCTCTCCCGGCTGGAGAGGTGACGCACGGCTATGGCAGGAGCCTCTCCGCTGCACCTTTCCGCTGCTCCCTGACCTGCTCTTTGGGGCTGGTGGTGGGCTTCCCCCCCGCCAGCCCCAAAGAGCAGGTCAAAAGGAACCTGAAGCCTGGAGAGCGAGAGGGGTCAGTGCACACCGACCCCTCTCGCTCTCCAGGCTTCCAAGGTAGCCGCCTGAACGCACCTTAAACGGCACCTTGTTTTAGAGCGGGAAAACAAGAGGGGGAAAGTTCTCCCCCTCTCTGTGCAGCACCTCCTGCTGCTTCACTGAAGGGGCGCTGGGCAGAGAGGGGGAAATGTTTTTTCTTGTTCTCCCCCCTCTAAAACAAAGTGCGTCCTATTGTCCGGTGCGTCCTATGGTGCGAAAAATACGGTACTCTAACCACCACGGTTGTCTGGAAACACCTTGTTTTTCTAATCAGATTGTCATATTTTGCAAAAATGTTGAAGGCTGTAAATTTCAGGATTTGGAATGTAGGACAGCGTCTCACCCTATATGGGGATAGCTTTAGAGAAAACTGAAACATAGGTTTTTAAACTGGGGTTGGGGTTGAGGAAGTGCTGTGCTCTAGAGTTCCAAGTAGTATAGTGATGGTATGATAACTATATAGAGTCTGGTTGTACAGAGGTTTTTTTGATCAGTAGAGAAGCAAGCAAGGAAGTGAAATGTCTTTACTCATGATGGCGTGCACATTAAATGTGCCCTGAGGCACACTTTGTCCTTTTGCCCGCCTGGAATGCTGTTGCATGTTAGCACATGCATACACACACACCTTTTTCATAAGGCGAGATCGTTTTTACATCTCTTCGTGGAAAGTAAATGATATGGGTTTTAATTATGTCATGATGTTACACTTTATTATCACGTGGAATGTTTAAGGATTATCAGTGCATCTCCTAAGGTTTATCTGCCAATGTTTTGCAGTCCCTGCAGTTCCTACAGCTCCCCCTTTCCAAGGAGCATGGTTCTCTCTCCATCCCCATCCATTTTATCCTAATGCAACCCTATGAGGGTAGACATATGAGATGTGTCTCTTACTGAATTTGCCTGAAGGAAGAAGCAGAGAAAAGGAGGACTCAGAATGGAGCAGCATCAGGAGCATGATAGAACTGGAATGTGCTGGTGGCTCAGTTTGTGTGGCAGGTTCATGTTAACACTCAAGAACTGTTGATTCTTGCATACACATAAGTTTTGGAACTGTTTGCTTTCTGCACGACTTCCTGTCCCTCCTCTCTGTCCTGAATGCCCATATCATTCCTTTAGTACAAAAAGTGTCTTTGCAAATCTGCTACTTAGTGTCCAGTTATGTTTTTCAGCAAAAGAAAGCATGCAAAACAGGCAAGCATCCAGTATGCCTTCTTTTCTAAGAAGTGCTTAATATTGCTTTGCAGGAAACATTAAATTTAGACGGATGCTCTAGGAAAAAGAGCATTTTGAAATGTAAATGTATTTTTATAGGAGGGGCTGAGGTCCCTCTATCCCCCCAATAAAGTATTTGAGCCCCCCCCCCCCCCCCGTTGCAAGAAGATCAAACCTCTCCATTCTGAAGGAAATCAGCCCTGAGTGCTCACTGGAAGGACAGATCCTGAAGCTGAGGCTCCAATACTTTGGCCACCTCATGAGAAGAGAAGACTCCCTGGAAAAGACCCTGATGTTGGGAAAGATGGAGGGCACAAGGAGGAGGGGACGACAGAGGACGAGATGGTTGGATAGTGTCTTCGAAGCTACAAGCATGAGTTTGACCAAACTGCGGGAGGCAGTGGAAGACAGAAGTGCCTGGCGTGCTCTGGTCCATGGGGTCACGAAGAGTCGGACACGACTGAACAACAACCACCCCTGTTATTTTTCTAACATGAGAAAAATCAGAGTTGCAAGCTGTCCCTTGTTCATTGGCTGATCTCAGTCTTGAAGATTTCTCACAATGCCCAGTTTGGGGGAGGGAGATGGAGCTCTGAGAATGGCTCACGGATGAGCGAGCTATTAAGATCACTTTCCACTCAAATAAAGTGTGCTGGCTCATAGACTTGCTGTAGCTCTTTCTGAGATCCTGGATGCTCTGCTGTGTACGGAAAGGACAGCTCAGGATGTAAACAAATGCAGTCAAGGAGTCTGGAGGCTGAATCTGAGATGGGGCCACCATGGCTCCAGCCCTGCTGCACAGACAAAAACCTGCCTATGAATTTAAAGATTTAAAGTACAGCCCTTAAGTTCAGCATATCAGATTCTGCTTAATTTATTGCCTTGTTGCCAGATTAATTAACCCATGCCTCTGCTAATGCTGCATATAGGCAGACATTAGCTGGGTTGCAGTTTGGGAGCATCTTTAGCATATCCAGGTATTTCTCTTTCTGTGTGCTTACCCTGGAAGTTTGTGCTCCAGCTGGCAAGAAAAGAAAAAGTAGCTATGGCTAAGAGATGAACCCCTTATACCATGGGTCGGCAAACTAAGGCCTGTGGGCCAGATTAGGCCTAATTGCCTTCTAAATCTGGCCTGCGGATGGTCCGGGAATCGCTGCATGGTTCACCAGTGTGTGAATCGCCAGCACACGCTTTCTTTCTCTCCCCCTCACATGGCGGTGCCATCCCCTCCCCCCTCCTGGCTTCTCCCCGCACTGCTTAGAGGAGGAAGGGGCCTAGGCTTTGTTGGCGCCAGCCCCTCTCCGGAGCCCTTTCGTTCACTGCTCATCATCCCTCCGCCATCCCAGCCCCTGCCACTCGCAAGACACAGGAGCCGCGGTGGGCTGAGCGTTCCTCTCAAGCGGCCGCCATCTAAAGCAGCCCTTCTCCGGAGCCGTTTCGCGTGCCGCTCATCATCCCTCATTCATTTTTTCCTTCAAAATATGGTCTGGCCCCCCACAAGGTCTGAGGGAGAGTGGACAGGCTCCCTGCTGAAAAAGTTTGAGGACCCCTACCTTATACCAGCTTTGCTGTTTTCCAAAAATTTATCACTAACCCAGGGCACACATATTTTTATGAGACTGAACTTACACAGTCAATTTTCATAGGAAAACAAGGTGATAAATACATTTAATTATTTGGTGGTTCCTTCCCCAATGAATGCACATTGTGTAGTAAAAGAAGTAGAACGCTTCCATTGATAGCATTGCATTTTCCTTATATATGTATAAAGAAACATAATTTCTCCAGATGTGTTGGCTCTGCATTTATCAGACTAGGCAAATGAGGACGTATTAAAGGATTTTTTTTCCTTCATCGATATAGGCAGAACTGTAACTCTGTCAAATGAAACTATGTGAGGATGGGCTCCTTAGTTTAGTGGTTGCTCTTTTTAAGTTGCTCGTAGTCACATACTCCTGAGGTTTCCTACAAGTGCAGATGGTTCTGGGTGCAACTTGATACTTTCTACTGGTGCAGATAGGAGAAGTCGTATCCACAGTTTCTGGGTTGCTGGGGAGCCCATCAGAAGGATGGTGACAAAGCTGATGTATCCTGAATGCAAGAAGGATTGCATGTAAACATTTAGCTAACTGACAGATGAAACTGACCTAAAATGTCATGATTCAAGAAATGTTCATGTAAGAATGGTGTGTGTGTGTGTGTGTGTGTGTGTGTGTTTCATGTCAGACAATGCCAACAGTTCTGTTCCTTTGTAGTTTATATTATCTCTTGCTTTTGAGGGGGACTGTGTCATTTCCAAAGGATTCAGACTAGCTTAGCTTGTCAACAGAGTGAGTTGCCACCCAGATTTATATCTTATCCTGCACAGAAGGCAATATATATACATAGACAAACTCCTTAATGCTCCCCAAAGTCTCATTCTGTAGTTGAGAGATGTCAGGGCAAAGGGTGGCTTTGCACCTGTGTGATTAGACCCAGCTGAAAGCCCATACTACCTTTCTTACTTTAATATTTTTTCCCACTGAGAAAGAAAACCCTAGATTGATTCTTGCAAAATTATATTTATGTATTTAAATGTTTATAGACTGTACTTTCATATAAAATATTGCAAGATACTAATAAAAAGTAATTGTCTACAGCAGTTTTTTATACCTTTCAGAATATATTTTTAATGACTAAAATATTTCTTCTTTTTTAAAAAAATAAATAAATCACAATAACCTTTGAATAGCTTCCACTTTGGAAAAACACATCTTACTCCCTTCCATGAAGAAGTTGCATGTTAAGTCAGAAAGGCTATATACAGAATGGAACTAAAACTTCTGAAAATGAGACTGCGTACACACCATACATTTGTAGTACATTATTCCCGCCCCCCAAGAATCTTGGGAATTATAATTTACCCCCAAAGCTACAATTCTCAGCACCATCAACAAACTACAGTTCCAAGGATTATGTGGGGGAAATAATGTGCTTTAAAAATATGGTGCACACACAGTCTGTTTGCTTTGCTGAGAGAAAGGGTTAATTTGAATGTATGTTTCTCTTATCGAGCACTGGTCAGTTTTCAGCAGACAATATAGCATCGCTTCATGCTCTCTATCAGGCTTGAATTCTGTTCACTAGTGCAAATCTAGAAGGTGGTGGTTTTGACCATCTCTGTTCCTGAAGTGAAGTCTGAAAGAGGCGGAATGAATGGAGAATGGCCAACCGGATTAGAGTATCTGAAAATGGGCTTCCTAGCAGATATTAGAGCAAGAGTAGCCAATATGTCCTTAGACTACAGTTCCCATCATCCCTGACTGCTGTTCATGTTAGTTGAGGCTGATGTTGTGATCCAACAACATCTGGAGGGCACCACACTGACTGTTGCAGTGCCAGAGGGAGTACATTAATATTTGTGCATTAAAAGCCTTAGAAGGTCACTGATTATTAAAACATTTATTACCTTGCATGATGTGAAAGATTGTGGTGGAGCATATAGGTCTCTGCTCCAGAGACCTAGGTTCAATTCTAAGCCATGAAGTTCACAGGGTGACTTTTAGCAAGTGAAGTTGCTATCTTGTGGACTAATCTGCCTTTCAGGGTTTTGAGGATAAAACAGAATAATGCCATGTTTGCAGCCCAGAGTTTCTTGAAGAAAGGGTAGGAACCAGGTCTGACTATTTAAATACAGTGTTACCTCGGGTTGCATACGCTTCAGGTTACAGACTCCGCTAACCCAGAAATAGTGCTTCAGGTTAAGAACTTTGCTTCAGGATGAGAACAGAAATCGTGCTCTGGCAGCACGGCGGCAGCAGGAGGCCCCATTAGCTAAAGTCGTGCTTCAGGTTAAGAACAGCTTCAGGTTAAGAACGGACCTCTGGAACGAATTAAGTACTTTAACCCGAGGTACCACTGTAATGTGATTTAAGGCACATCAAGTTTCAATATTTCAGTGGGAGAGTTGAACATGTGTTTAACTCTTGTTGATATCAGTGGAATTTTAAAGCTGCTTAATTTTGGCTGCATTATGCCCTGGGTGTGTTTTTGAAATTTACTTTGTTACTTCTGCAATCTGCCATGGGATGATGGGTCACAGCAGTGGAGGATGTTTTGAGGCAATTTGGCACAGCTGGCTTACTGCATAATAAATGTACCTTTTGTTTCTCATTTTCCACATAGTCTGTCTTGCTTTCTTCAAGGATGAGCTGCAGTTGTGGAGATATCTTGTGGTAGTTCAAGCGCTTGGAAAATATTTTGTACATCAAGGCTGCTATTGCTACCTGAAATCTGGTTGCACGAGGGTCACAGGTGCCAGTTTTCTGCATATGCACACAGTATTACTAATAATGAGGAATGACTCTTTATAATCACCCACTCCTTTTCAGAGTTTTTCTTTTAAAATAACACTTTTTCCTGTGCTTGAGCACATCTGTCAAAATGGATCAGACTGCATTGAAGATCACTCCCTGCAGAATAGCTGGTCTGCCCCCCATCCCCCGCCATGGTCTGAAATCAGTTGGATAGTTGCTGGCTTGTTGGCAACAGCCATGAACATTTAAGGTGATTATCTCTAGCAAGGAGCCCAGCATAAAGTGGAAGAACCCTGCCTCAGTTTCTCCCATGCATCATGGAAAACTCTGAGGGGGAGGAGTCTCCCACCCTGCTAGGTGGGAGAAACAGATTCTGTTCCTCCTCTAAGAGGAGAATTCAAAGGAAGGGGAGGGTTCAGCCTCACTTTGCACCACACTTTGACGATACTTGGAAACCGTTCAATTTTGTTTCATCACTACAGTGGTACCTCGGTTTAAGAACAGCCCTGTTTACGAACTATTCAGTTTATGAACTCCGCAAAACCGGAAGTAGTGTCCCGGTTTTTGAATTTTACCTCAGTTTAAGAATGGAAGCTGAACGGTGGAAGGGCACCGGCGGCGAGAGGCCTCATCAGGGAAAGTGTTCCTTGGTTTAAGAACGGACTTCCAGAACAGATTAAGTTCAAAAACCAAGGTATCACTGTACTTAGTATATCTAAAGTATGGTATGAAATGGAAAACTGACCTCTTCTTCTCCCACATTCTTTGTGTTCTTTGGGCAGGAATGGATCTCCGCCACTAGATATCAGACTTTTGTAACTGTAAATAAACTGTAAGAAGTACTGATTATATGTTGGAATATTATTAGAATATTGTTGTTTCCCCAGTTTTATATGTCTGTTGGATGTTCCGTTGGATGTTCTGTTGGTTATAGCTTCTGATTCTAAAAGCAAATGAGTTGCTTCTAGCTTGTGTATTTCTCCCACCACATGGCCCCCCTCCCCCTTAGTTCCATAAACTCATTCCCTGTGCCCCCTACCCTACCTTATAAAAAGGCATTATTCAGAAAAGCGCTTTGCACGACCCACTAAGGAAAATAATAACACAATAAAATTCAACAGTAGCAATTAATTGCACATGTAAGTCAAAATCATATTCAAATTATTTAGTTTAATTAATTCAACAAAAGTGATGAACTTGATCTAATGATACCAGCTTTTCAAAATCTGATAGTCATTCACACCTCCAGCAGCTTCTGTCACCCCCTTGCCTCTTAGTGCCCCCACCCGTAACCCCGCTGCTCCCCAGGCAGCTGTACCCCCCACTTTGGGAGCCCCTGCTGTACCACATATTTTTCTTGCTGCTCCTTAATTCTTGAGTTGTAGCGCTAGTCCCCTGTGCTTGCCTGCTTGTAAGGCTCGCTTCTTTTCCCTTTGTGACAAGGTGATGATCTGATTGGAATAATTGGAGAGCAGTGGGCTTATCCTCAGCATGGGCATTGTGTTACCTCCATCGGAGAGGGAAGCTTAGCACCATAGGGATGCTGTGGGTTTGGAGGAGACAGAAACAAACTGCTTTCCGTGCATATGTGGGGCCTTTTTGTGCAGAGACGGCTGTGTGTACAGCATGGATGAACATCAACAGAGAATTCAGGATCCTAAAATCTTCCTCTGTGTGCCACTAATTAGGCCATTAATGTGACCGTTTTCCTCTGCATAAAGGAGACGGTTATGGGAGTATAGGCACCGCTGTGCCAGTTGCCTCTAATGCTGATCAGTACTTAATCTGCATGAATGAAATTAATTGCTGACTCACAGCAGAGTTAAAACCAAAGTTTGAAGTGGGTTTCAGGTTGAAACAAAACCTGGTTGCCACTGATGTAACACTCCGTCCGCATAACCACTTCATTGTGGTTAAAATAATCCATGGAATTGGCATGGGGGAATTGAGCCAGGAGCAAATGGCAATCTTCCAATCTCCTAACCATGATGAGAATGAGTGATGTTACACCTGCACAAGAGACAGGTTCCCACATATTGAAATCAGAAGTTGTCACATCCTGGAAATAATAGAGAATTAGTGAATTGCAAAATGTTGCCATGTGGGGCTTTGGCGAAGGTTGTTTAGGAGGGTATTTTTGTGTGTAGGAAGGGCTCACAACCTTTTTATCTCTCAAAACATGCAAAGAGTAGCCAGCTCATGTTCTTGTCCCCTACCCAAAACTAATTACACCATCCAGTGTTAAGATACTTATGAACAACAGGCTACACTTGATAAAAAATGTTTTGTAATAGGGATGGGCAAGAACCTTGCATATGTGTATATCCTCTTATATTGGTGGGTGTGCATATGTTTGAAATAAAAGCACCACTTGGAAGTTCTAATACAGGTCATTATTTTTAATTTTACAGCTGTGCATGATTTCACATGATTTTTTCTCCCCCCCCCCCCAAAAAAAGAGGAAATGGCATGAGGCAGTCTAGAGGAGTGAGAGGGGGCATTACCATGCTGTAGTGGAAAGATGAGGCCAATATGAATTTGTAAAAATATTGATGCCAGGGCTTAAGCCTACCTGAACCATGCTTATCAGTTTCAAGATCAACATTGGTGCATGAGAAGCTGTGGCTTACAAGTCCTTAGGAATTGTGTGCTGCATACTGGGATGAAACTGTTCTGCAATGTTATTTCACATATCTAAATCCCCCCCCCCCCTTCAGGGAATCTTGCCTCCTCTCTCTATTGGACTTCCAATATGGCAAAGGCTTTTCTATTTTGCAGGCCAAACGTACCTTTCGCCTATTCTGAGGTATGTTATTATTGCTGTATTGCTCTTAGTTTTTCAGCTGACTGCCTGTTTTTACCATTTCTTTGATATTGCATGTCTTTGCGTTTTAACCGTTTTCTTATTAACTACTTTGGTTTCTTTCGACAAGTGGTGTATACATATATCGTAAACTGAAATAAAACATTGCCACCACATGTTAGAAGATAGCTGTTCAGAGGTGGTGTGGTAGCTGAGGGTGTGAAATCCACAAATCAGCTCTTTCAAGAGGCTGCCTTGGCCTGCCTATTGCAGTCAGCACTCGCCTTGTGGGAATGGATACAAGCCTGCCTTACGGAGCTGTTGTAAGGATTATGGAGCTAGTGTTTATGAAGCTTTTGGAAAATTTAAAGTGCAATGTAAACGTTAACTATCATAACAGGAGTCAGCTCAGATACCGAGGTGAAGCCCTACTCAAGTCTTAAGCCCCTGGATGAGAGCAGGCACGTGTTTACTTTTAAACAATTTTCTGTCCCTTCGGCAAAAAGATTTTGTTAGTGACTGTCAAGAGGTGTGATCCTCTACTCTGTTTAAGATTTGATGGCTCCCTCCACACTGATTTGCCTTCTCAGTCCATTAGATCTATGCACAGCAGTAGGAGGCAAAGCAGTTGTAGAAGCCTGACCTTGTCCTATAATAATGAACCTGTGTGCAGAGGTAGCATCCCAGAGAAAAGGACCCTGAATAAGTAACAAGCTTGTGTTTTGTAGGTAGCAACTTTTGCAGTGGAAACGTTCCAGTAGGCCTTGGAAGTTTTCCTGAAGCTGAGAAGGCAAGGGAACCTCTTCTGTTATATCTATCTATCCAAAAGACTTGGTGAAAAATTAAGCTAAGATTAACAACAACAACAACAACAACAATCTAAGATCAAAGTACCATACATAATGGAAAGTCTGTGGGATCTTGATGCCTGTGCTTCTAGGCCAGGGGCCACCTTCACTGGTCATATATTTTTGCTGAGCCTGAACAAAGATGAAAACAGGACCAGCTCCTCCCCGTGAGCAGTTCCAACCAGTGAGAGGAAATGGAAGCAGCCGTGCAACAGGCACACACAGTTTCAGATCATTAGCATTTGACCCTCTTTGTTGGCTTCTGGCAGGCAGAAGCTAGGGATGATGATGGGTTGCCTTTCTTTTTTCAATACTCAGGGTTTTAGGGGTTCCCCCCCTCCATCTGCTTAGACACGACTGTTCTTTTTTCCATAGAAATATTGTGAAGTAGCTAAAGCTTGGGGGTGGAAGCCTGCTGATAATGGCAGAGCAAATTTGAAAAGCACTTTCTGCTTCTCCCTCCCCCAGATACACAGCAGAGGTTGCGGATAGCCATGCCTAGTGCATTTTTGTTTGACTGTCAGCTTCTTCCAGCTGGCATGGGGGGCTCCTCATTACAATGTCTCTCATTCTGAAATTGGGGAGTATCCCGTGGAGAATTAATTAGTTCCGTGTTGCTCACTCTTCTGTGAGAACTGAGCTGAGGCTGAGGAGAGTAGGCAGAAGGAGCAGGGATGTGGCCCCTCGGAAGCCTTGCGTCAAGGATGTGGAGGTTAGGAAGAAGACGAGCATAGGAAACTGCCTTATGCTGAGTGAGACCTTTGGTCCATCTAACTCAGTGTTGTTTACACTGACCAGCAACTGCTCCAGAATTTCTGACTAGGATCTCCCTCATCCTTGCCTGAAGTTGCCAGGGATTAAGACTAGGACCTTCCATATACACAGAAGATGCTGTGCCTCTGAGGTGTGGCCCTTTCCCAAATGGACCATAAACAGATGCTGTTGAACTACAGCTCCTGTCAACCTCAGCCAACATGACTAGTGGCCAGGGATGATGGGAGTTGTGGCCTTCCAGGTATTGCTGCAGCTTGTACGTTTCCCATCTCTGCTTTAAGTTAACCAGAGAAGCGCTGTTGCATCCCCATGGCATTTGGAGTTTCTGGTAGGAAATATGAGGGGCTTTTGTCTTTGGAACCCCTGAGAATTTTCATTGAGAATGTTCTGGAAGAGGGGTGCCGCCTAATGTGAGCAAGCCCTCTACTTTATTTATTTAAGACTGGACCTCTTAATTGTTTCTGCTTCTCTGTTGCGTCTGTAGTTTTAGTAAGTTAAATTGATATTTGTACTGTTCCTACATTTTTGTTATCAAGTTACATAAGCCGCCCTGAGGGCACTCCGGGGCCATATGGCGGGGGTATCAGTATAATAAATGATAAAGGAGAAATGGGATAAAAGGCACTTTGCTGCTGTTTTTCAGTTCTGCTACTGAGTGCCTGTGTCTGATCTTAATGCCACTAATGGAAACTTGCCATCAAAAGGCATAATGCAGAGTATCAAGAGAAAAATTAAATTGTTTTCTTCTGCCCATGGAAAATGTATGCAATTCCCATAGCGTTAAAGTAATAGTAATAGTAATTTATTATTTGTACCCCGCCCAACAAAGATTAAAAATACATTAAAATGTCACACATTAAAAACTTCCCTGAACAGGGCTGCCTTCAGATGTCTTCTAAATGTCAGGTAGTTGTTTATCGCTTTGACATCTGATGGGAGGGCGTTCCACAGGGTGGGCACCACTACCGAGAAGGCCCTCTGCCTGGTTCCCTGTAGCTTACTTCTTGCAGTGAGGGAACCACCAGAAGGCCCTCGGCGCTAGACCTCAGTGTCCGGGCAGAATGATGGGGGTGGAGACGCTCCTTCAGGTATATTGGGCGGAGGCCGTTTAGGGCTTTAAAGGTCAACACCAACACTTTGAATTGTGCTCAGAAACGTACTGCAAATATAAAGACAATTCCTCTCAAAAATATGACATGAAAAAGGGCTGGAGAAAATGGAAGCTGTTACGAATAAGGACCAGTTCACAGAACATATTTTGTCTACATATGAGCAGTCAGAATCATCTCCAACCACATGCTTGCAATGGACAAATGTAATGTGTGATCATACAGCTGGCACCAAGTCCCTTAATTATGGCAGCACTTATTTCAGGCACTATGGTTGTAGGAATTGCTGCTAATTCTCTCCATGATTTACCCCCTTTCTACATTGCGTTACATTTGCATGAATGGTGGGGGACGGTTGTTGCTGTTATTGATGTTAATTTTTAGTATCTTTATTTTAAATCTTATGATTTATATGGAAATAGTTCACCTTGGTTGTATATTTTTTATATTTTGTTTACTGTTTGTGACTACTTTTGTTATGCTGTAATTATGTATTTTTTTTCCTGTTGTAAGCCTCCTTGAGTGTGGTTTGACCTATGGAAAGGCAGCATACAAATAAAATTATGTCTGTATGCATACAAGAAGTGATCAGGACTTGTAGCAGCAACATCAAAAAAGTATTTTATGAATCTCCTTCCTTGTTAGTCTCTAGACCATTTAAATAAAAAATAGCTTTAAAAACAATGCAAAAACTGATAACTGAAGATAGGTGTGTGTGTTCTCTATTGTTTTTAAACCTAAGGCAGCCATGTTGAAAGCCCTGCTCCAAGTAACTATAGAGCAGGCTTCTAAAAAATTAGAAGCTTCCGGGAGAAACTCTCCTGCAGAACGCAGTGACCTTCTGAGAATACAAGGGGTAAGATGGTCTCTCAAATAACTGGGTAATATGTAAGTAATGTGAATTGGCCCCCAAAATGTCTATGAAATTGCCCAGCAATGACAGTTAATTTTCAACATTGATAATCATTCTTCATTGTTGAGAGAGAGAACTTCATCTTAACGCACGAAAGAGCAAAGCAGGCATTCTGTGTTGCTAGTAGTAGCCCATTTTTTCGTGTGCAAAGTGTTTATCTAATTTTGTCTTTTTTTGCATTGGCCATGTGAAGGGCTAAGTTAGTCAAGACAGGGAGGGGTGGGGTTTGAAGCCTGTCCAAACTCTACACTCTTCATCATCTGCACTGTTCTGACAATGTATTTGAAAGCAAACTACTAAGCATTGATTTAACTGGGCCTGAATAATGAATATCCATTTCTTGCTTCGTGCCCATTCTTCGCTTTGCCTGCTCATTGTTTACATAATTCCTTAAAAGGGCTCCAATAAGAGGGCTTTAATCCCCTTCAGGGCTTCTGGGTGGGTGTTGAGGGCTGTCCACATTCCTGTAATGACAGCAATCTGCAACTAGCTGGGTCTTGTGTCAGCAGAAGAACCTGAATAGACCGCTGACCTTGACTACCAGGTGCCTTTGCCGTAGCTGCTTTTGCTTTGCTCCAGAGGCTCTTGCGTCGTCATGCTGTGATGCTGTTAACTGTGCCATGGTGTCAAGTAGCATTAATGGCAAATAGTTGTGTTAAGGGTGGGGCTGAGGAGTTCATCCAATATTCATGTGGTTTATATCCAATTCTCTTCTCTTTCAGGCCGCTGTGTTTTGAGGGAACCCTGAACCAGGGTTGACCAGAAGATGACCGAGTACAAGCTGGTGGTAGTTGGGGCAGGAGGCGTAGGGAAAAGTGCTTTGACCATTCAGCTTATCCAGAACCATTTTGTTGATGAGTATGATCCCACGATAGAGGTAAGCACCTGCTCATGTTCAAAACTAACGCATAGACATTTATTTTTAATCTCCCTCCCCCTTTAGCCTTGGTTGTCTTTGCATCCATCATGGGCTTCTACGAAAGCGGTCAAATACAAAGCTTAACCCAACTTCAGAAGCAATTTATAGAAGAAAAGCAAAAGCTCTCCTTCCTTGTACAGTGGCAGGCCCTCAATGGAATAATAAGCACAGTAGGAGAGATGCTGTGGAGGAGACACAAAGTCAATTTGAAATCAGTCCTACTTGAAAGAGAATGGCTGGTAAAAAAATATTTACAAGCCACCATGAGCTCCGCCACTTTTTGAGCTTGTAGTGACTTTAATTATTGCCATGCTTTCTCCTTATGGATAAGGTACTAGCCAGAGAGTTTGCAAACCTGAGTCACCTCTGGTGCAAGTTTTGTGTGTTAATCTACACATTCAGTAAGTTCACAAGACAGTCATTCTGAAACAGTACAACTCCAGGTTGCCAGTGGGAGATTGCAAGAGTTTTTTAATGGTTTCCATGGGAAAAATCTCTGCATGTGAGAAATCAGGGAGGTGTGTGTGTGTGTGTGTGTGTGTGTGTGTGTGTGTGTGTTTGTGTGTGTGTTTGTGTGTTTGCAGTGGCAGGTATTGTGATTGTCCCTTTCACCTGCAGCCATTGATCTTGGCATGCTGTTCATAAAACACGTGGTTGGTTGGTTGACTGACCAAACCCAAAGTGTGTTCATCCTGGAAAAAAGTGACAAGTGGGGTTCTGCCTCAGGGTTAAATCCTGGGCCTGGTGTTGTTCAATGTCTTTATAAATGACTTGGATGAAGTTATAATTGAGGGGATGCTCATCATATTTGCAGATGATGCCAAACTGGGAGGGGTAGCCAGTGCTACAAAAGACAGAATTGGGATTCAAGATGACCTGAACAGATTAGAGAAGCTATACCGATGGCTTCAAGTTATAAGAAAGGAGATTCCAACTAAACATCAGGAAGAACTTTCTGATGGCAAGAGCTATTTGACAGTGGAGCAGACTCCCACGAGAGATGGTGGGCTCTCCTTCCTTGGAGGTTTTTAAGCAGAGGTTGGATGGCCATCTGTCATGGATGCCTTAGTTGAGATTCTTGCATTGCAGGCGGTTGGACTCAGGGTCCCTTCCAATTCTACGGTTCTATGAGATACCCACCCACACCTACTTAGGTGGAATATAAATAGCTTAAATAAATACATTTTTATATACACACCCACTCACACCTCCAAACCCTACACACACACATGTACATGTGTATGCCACATACATATGTGCACATCTGCATATAACCTTTGGGCTTCCTTCAGCAATCTCATGTGGCGTCTCTCCCAGATTTTCCTCACAAAGAGAGAAGTTGAAAGATTGCTTTTGCATCACACTGCTACAGAATGATTCCCTCCATAGCCTTGAGGGGCTAAAGTGTTATATAACCCAGAAGCTCTTTTTCTCCTCCCCCCCATAGGTTGTCTGGGGAAGAACCATTGGGGGTACAATAAAATGGGAACAAAGAGACCCGGGAGTTGGAGTTCTTATAAATAAATTCTGGTAATGCAAAATTAAGTGAGAATTTGTGATTTGTGTGAGGCCTCTTGCATTTATTCACATTTGTTAAGGTCATTCCACCAGCATTTAAGGATTCCAAAGGTGCTTAACCAGGCATAAGCAAACTCCAGCCCTCCAGATGTTTGGGACTACAACTCCCATCATCCCTAGCTAACAGGACCAGTGGTCAGGGATGATGATGGGAATTGTAGTCCCAAACATCTGGAGGGCCGGAGTTTGCCTGTGCTTAACTTTCAAAGCTAAGCAGATGAGAACAAATAGAGTGAGTTATCTGTTGTATTGACTTGGAGTTAGTAATAAGCCCAGACAACTTCCTTCCCATATATGCAATTAGATTTATTTTGTCTATTAAGTTTTTCGTTTTTTCATTCAGCCTCTCTATTTCCCAGACCTTAAATATGGTCCTCAAAACCTGAGACCTCATCAGCATTTTTAAGGTTCTAATTGTTCATTTAATGAGGTGTTGATATCAGTAGTGTAAAGCAGCACATCTCCCACATTTTCAGAATTTGTACTTACAGAACTGATTTATATAGACCATCTCAGAGATGATCTCATCAGCAGACTTTCCGTTCTTTACAACCTTCGGCCCTTTTGTTGTTGGGATGGGGGAATGTATTTTTTTCTTCAGATTTCTGAACTTGGAACTTTCTTCAGCTGTCGGAGCATTATTAAAGTTTGCTTTTTGACTAAGAGAAGCATTAAAATACTTTCTTTTTGGTAGGGAGTTGGTTTTGCTTCCTCTGTGTCTCCCAGTTTAGCTTTCTCTTCTCTTATTTTGCTTTTATTTACTACTTGCAGTTCTTCCAGTACAATGAAAACGTGCTGAGTAAAGCTTCTTCATATAACCCCAGCCACTGCCTAGCATCAGGCATTTTGATTAGGGGAAGGAGGGAGGGAATGGGGTGGGCACTGTGACACAATCGCTGAATATGTTGCTTTAAGTTCCGGTGTCACAGCAGTGTTGGGAAACTGGATCTAGCTGGTGGGCTGAACCTTTATCGCCCCTGGGGACCAAGTTTAACATCAGGTGACATGTTTTTGCCTGTGTGGGTTAGCAGCTGATTGTCTGGGCTTGCGAAGCACCTCCCTTGGAGCTGTGCAGGCCCCAACTGTCAGTTGATTGGCAACGCTTGCAAGCCCTCCTTTGGCCCAGTTGTGTCTTTACTTCTCCCACCCAAGTGTAGGGCAGGTGCTTGTGGTTTGACCAAAGCAGCCTCATGGCCTAAGTTGGGGAGGCCTGGTGGTCTCAGAATATAACATCTGGTGTAAGGCATGGGGGTGTGACTTGGCCAAAACTATCTTGTGGGCCTGATTACTTTTGCAGATCAGAGCTTCCCTCAGGGATCTTCTCTTCCTTATGAGCTCCTTGACTAGAGTGAGCTGATGTTCCCTTTTGGTTTGTTTTTAAAACATCTGTGCTCTTGCTGCGCTTCCAAGCAATCTAATCAGTCGCAGGGTTCCAAGGCAGGATTCTCCTACCATGCTGAATCCCAGTTAGTCTTTTAACTGTAAAAATGGCAGCTGAGAAGAACTGGGGGGACAATCCAAATGGATCTGGCTAATAATGACAAAATTGACAAACCGGATACATGTGCATGTTTACTCAAAAATAAGTTTCTTTTTGTGAATTGATACATACTCCCAGGTAACTGCATAGGATTGCAGCCATACTCAGCTATTTTTGGAATTAAAAAGTGCAGCGCTAAGGATCTGTATATACATTGGTTCTGTTTTCCTTGTGAGAAGTTGATGTAAATGCAAACATGCAATTATTATGCAATTACATTATGATGTGAATTATGCAATTAAATTATGATGTAAATGCAAACATCTTCTGCGGAAACAATTAACAGGATAAGGCTATCATGTAATTAGTGATCTAGTAATATGCGATATGTCTGCAAATGATTGTCTTGTGCATTGTAGAATTGAATATTTCAGGTGCAGCTGCAGAATCCTGAGAACCTTAACTTAATTAAAAAAAGACCACGTTTCTAGCCCTTTGGTTGTGAAGAATGCTTTGAAAACATGCTCATTTAGCCTGCTTACAGATTAAGGGCCGGTTGTGCAATGACTGGGAGCTAAATGTGTAAACTGTTTTATGTGGTGTGTGTAATCTGTGTTAGAAAAAGTTTCACATGATCACATCATTAGGTACTGAACCAGTTGACAGATGAATGTGCAGGTGGGAACTTGCCCTTTGAAGCCAGAAAGGGTCTGTGAAGGTTTCTATACTGTGATCTAATTTGATATCCCTTATTTTGATTGTGGGGATTGGGGTATTCTTTTGGAGAGGTTTCCTCCCCACCCTCAAAAGTAGATGTACGCACCCTCGGACTGAGCCACACTGAAGTAAGCTGCATCTGTATACAAAGATGGGAACACAGTGCTGGAGCAACCAAAGAGACCATTTCCATTATGCTTCTGAAAAGCCATTGGGGAGGCAGCTGATACATTATTGATGGGGTTATATAAATGCCTCTCCCCCCCCCCCTCATGAAAGAGTGAGATGTCGGTCACCTTGAAAGCAGCTGGCATCAAGCCAAGCAATCACTCAATGTTCTTGGGCTTTTCAGTTATTGTTCTGTCTCCCAGGTCCCCCTTGGAGAGTTAGTTACTAGGATGGTCACAGTGAAGCATATCTTAGACTTGCATTGGTAGTAGTCTGGGCAGTTTCTGAATATTTAAAGAGTGGACTGTGGGATTCAGCAGCTGATTATATATATACCTTTGTTTGTGTCAGAACAGTAACACTCTAGTGAATTAATGCGTCTGCTTCTGGTTTCCAAAGGAATTTGGAGGCCCCTTCTTAATGTTTGGCTCTTTTTGGAGGTCAAGCCGTTCACTTTCTTGCCCCTTGGTTTTCCTCCAGGAGCAAGGGGCAGCTATGCACAGTGTACATTATTAAGATAGTTCTGGGGTAGCAATGCATATGGTAGAAGTGTACATGTGCCTTATTCCCGGTGTTGCTGCGTTCTGCTGCTGCCTTCTTCCCTCAGCTCTAACAAGCACAGTTTCACTTTTCCGGTTGCTAGGCAGAAAGTTGAAAACCAGAACCTCCAAGGTAGTGTACTAAAGGAGGAGAAGGAGATCGCATAGAAGCTGAATGAATTTATTTGCCTCTGACTTCACTGTGGAAGATAAGGGCGGATGAACTGTGTGTGAACTCATTTTTTCAGGGAGTCCATAGCCCTTCAAAAGTTGTCATCACAGAAGTACCTGGCAAATTACTATATCCCATTTAGAAGTCTTTCTCAGAACAGCTAATGCCACAAATGAGTTGGGATTGTTAAAACTGTTGGGGATTTTAGGGACAGTTCTCTCAGAATTTGAGAGAAAATGGGTTCTTGGCCTTTGGGAATGGAAGGAAGCCTTTCCAGTCAGTGTATTTTATAGCCATGCAGAATGGAATACTAGAATAGACCTATTGGGTGTTCTCATAGGTGTGACTTAGTCATGATGTGCTGTATTGTGGATATAGGCACACAGAAAATGCTTATGCTGCACATGAACTCCATTCAGTGCTTGCCCACGGTATATTTACTCACTGGCCTGTATGTGGTGTGACCACAGGAGATGATTGTGACTCTCCCTTGAGCAAAGCTGCTTTTAGAAGGATTAGTATACACTAAATACAGCTAAGAAAATAGGTGTGTTAAGGCTGGGCAGCTCTGGTGTCAAAGGCATACCTTGTCTGTCCTGAGGCAGCCCTGTCAGTTCCAAGAACAGGGCCTTGGCTGTATTAGTTGCTACTCTGGCACCAGAGGTGTCACCTCTTCAAATGTTCCTCTTTCCATTTTAAGAGACTGGCTTTAACCAGCAGGGTAATTGAATCGAAATCCACTCAGACTGAGACGGCTTCCTGACCTGTTAACACCCTCCTGCTCCTTAAATTAAGGTGTAAGAATTGCTTTCTGCCAGATAAAAAGTCCATACCCCTCCCTTCTGCCACCAGGAAGTTTAAAGCCAGGCCCACCAACAACCTTAGACCTGTGAGATGGTTCCTTTGGAGGAAAAGAACATAATGGCTATAGTATTATGTTCAATAAAGTCCTCCCTTTCTGCCAATTTCCCCTTTCTTACCGTGTGATTCTCTTTATTATTGAAGGAACTGATGCTGGCAGGCTAACAGAATATGTCTTGCATTCCCTGGGACATTTGAGCATCCTCTTCCACAGCAATTCATGAATTGAATTTTAAGTGGAAACAGAGCTCCTGCCCCAAAACAGGATGGCCAGTGCTGCACAGAAGTGTCCATATGCAGAAGGGCTTAACGTGGTCATTAGGCAGACTCAGCATGGACTTAACAATGGATAGATTTGATGGTGCAAGAGTGAGCATCACATTCAAGAAGGGAGAGACTTTGATAAGAAATGAGTCTTGTGTAGGAACCTGGAGGAGGAGGTGGCAGTGGCAAGATAAAGAGAGAGCTAAACTGTCCTAAATTCACCCCTCTTTAAAATTCCTACTCACTAGATTTGGGTGAGTACAGCAGTTGAGCAACATTTCAGTTGTGTTTTTCAGATGAGTGCCTTCTAATCTAATTGACTGCATCAGTAGCTAGGGAAAGTAAGCTAGGACTATACAGTGGTGCCTCGCAAGACGAAATTAATCCGTTCCACGAGAGTCTTCGTCTAGCGGTTTTTTCGTCTTGCGAAGCAACCCTATTAGCGGCTTAACGGATTAGCGCTATTAGCGGTTTAGCGGCTATTAAAGGCTTATCGGCTTATCGGATTAGCTGCTAAAAGGCTATTAAAGGCTTAGCGGCTTAGATAAAGGGGGGAAAAGCGGGGGGGGGGGGAATCTCAAGACTCGCAAGACATTTTCGTCTTGCGAAGCAAGCCCATAGGGAAATTCGTCCTGCGAAGCAACTCAAAAACGGAAAACCCTTTCGTCTAGCGGGTTTTCCGTCTTGCGAGGCATTCGTCTTGCGGGGCACCACTGTACATCCACGAGCAAGGGAGGACCCCAGCTGAGATGATGTCTCAGCCCAGTGATGAAAACATCAAGTCAAGGTAACAAGCAAGTTAAGCAGCTGGGGGGGGGGGGGTTGAGCAAGGAGACCAGGGCATGCTACTCTTCCATTGGTTCCGTCACTAAGGAGAGGAGCAGAAAGAAAACAAAAGGTAGGATTCAGGATTGCCATAGGCGAAGTAAATGAAACACAGATAGAAGAGATACGCTGGTGCTTGCTTGATTGCTCCTCTTCTAATGCCTCTTAATTCTCCTATGGCCCTGCAGGATTCCTACAGAAAGCAAGTCGTCATTGATGGAGAGACCTGTTTGTTAGACATCTTGGACACAGCAGGCCAAGAAGAGTACAGTGCCATGCGAGACCAGTACATGCGGACAGGAGAAGGCTTCCTTTGTGTCTTTGCTATTAACAACACCAAGTCCTTTGAAGACATTCATCAGTACAGGTCAGTAGAAGTGAGCTGAGCAGCAGAGGGCATTGTATCACCTTCCTTTTGAAAAGGAAGACCTGGAGGGGAGGGACCATGCTGACTCCACTTTCAGATTATGCTGTGCTACAATTCCACCACCCGAAAAACTGAGCTTTTACCCGATGATCAAGTTCAGCAGCTGGCTAATAGCAGTTGTTATTATCCCAAGGAGACTGCTGATGGGCCAGGGTGAGAGCTCAGTAATGTAGCATTTTAATGTTTCTGGGGGGTTAAAAGGAGAAGCAGCTTCTCTGCTAATTAGTGGAGCAGTATTTTTCGTGAAAGGGATGTTGTGGTGTCTTTCCTTGAGATCCATGTTTTTTCTTTCCGGCCTGCGAGATATATATATATATATATATATATATATATATATATATATATATATTGCTCAGACAATGCAGATTTTGCACTAGAAAACCTGGTTCCCACATGAACTGTGCAAATTAAGCACATTAGTTTGCACAATTTATTCTGCTTCCCCCTTTCTTACTAGACTTGGGGTAGGACAAGTAATTCCTGAGCAATGAAGTTCTGTTCCCAGCTTCTGTTAAAAAGGTAACCTGCTCTTTCTCTAGGTTTCAAGATTTCAGATGGCATTGCCTATATATATTTAAGCATATTTATGCAACTGTAAGGGCTTCTCTTCTGCCTTGTATTTGAAACGGCTCAGAGGATCTCTTTTTCTTGATCTGGAAAGACTCTGCTATGGCAATGTTTGAGAGCTGTGACTGTAGAGTGGCAAACAGGGTCCCACTGTGCTGAGCAGGAAGAACATCGCTCAGGGTGTGAGCACAGACCCTTTGTCAACAACAGGCTACACCCAGGCTCAGGGCCATACATCTCCCCAAGCCACCGGGCTGCTGTCCAGGTGCAGGATGTTTCCATGTGTCCCTAGGGAAAGAGCCAGGCCTCTGTTACTCAAACAGATGACTGCTCAACTCCCTACTTCAAAAGATGTAAACACGGAGGGACATTGACTCAAGAGATGCAGGACGGCTTTTCCAAATCAATCTATCCTCAGATTCCTGATGTGTTTGCTACAAAGCTTTCCTTCAAGAAATGCAACATGCACACGCACATACGCACTAACTTCTTGCTCAATTCTCAGTGCTGAACATCAGAAAAACAGGGATACCTTGAGTCATTTTTGATCATAAGAAAAATACAGTGAAATATTCACTTCTGTTTGGACAGATATTTTATACACATCATCCTGCATATTCCTCGCTCCCCCAGTAGGTTAACAAAGCTATGCTTCTCTTTGTAAATTATTATTATCATTATTGTTATTGGCTGTTTGTGTCTGCTGAAAGCTCAGAACCCCAAGCATCAGGATGTTGGGCAGTGGTTCTGCACTTGGGTTGATACCAGGAGACCTCTAGTATAGCTCCCTTGCTGTTGTGTCCTGGCCCCTGTTTCATTTGCCTCCTCTCCCTCCATTTTGTTCCGAAGCCCCACATCCTCCTGTGATAGGCCTATTGGGTTTTTTGCATCAAGACCATGGGTTTTAATTTGTTGGCAGATGTGTGTGGATTGGTAATGTTCCTGGCATTCTTTGAGGGGTGGGGAGGGATTAGACTTGAGCTGCCTTCTGGTGTTTTTCAAATCTGCGGTTCTGCGAGTTCTCACCTTCTACCACTTCAGTGTTTGCTCAAACGCCACCAAGTTCTGCATAAACAAATATTGTGCTAAATTAAATTATGCAAGACATATTTCCCTTGGGACACGAGGCTCTTCCAGTAGTAGCAAGATGCCTTAATGCTGAACAAACACTGCTGAAGTGTCATCGCTACTGTGGAAGAGATGTTGTAGTAAATGGCCAGTGTGAACCTTGGCCTTGATAAACTTCCTTCTGCGTAGAGAATTTGAGTTTATTCAGCCTATAACTTTTCAAAAGGGGCAGGACACAGATTGCAACCTATATATCTTCCCTGTACAGTGGTACCTCGCAAGACGAATGCCTCGCAAGACGGAAAACTCGCAAAACGAAAGGGTTTTTGGTTTTTTGAGTTGCTTCGCAAGACGATTTTCCCTATGGGCTTGCTTCGCAAGACGGAAACGTCTTGCAAGTTTGTTTCCTTTTTCTTAAAACCGTTAATACAGTTGCGACTTGACTTCGAGGAGCAACTCATAGCACGCGGTGTGGTAGCCTTTTTTGAGGTTTTTGAAGACTTTGGTGATTTTTGAAGCTTTTCCAAAACTTTTCCGACACCGTGCTTCGCAAGACGAAAAAAACCGCAAGACGAAAAAACTCGCGGAACAAATTAATTTCGTCTTGCGAGGCACCACTGTACTGTTTTTGGTGCTTGCTAAAAACTGGTTTATTTAGGCAAGGCTAGAGCACGCAACCCCAGAGTCTTCCGCGACTGGACCTAACGGTCAGGGGTACCTTTACCTTTACCTTTTTTACCCAGAAATATAAAGTTGAGGTGTGTTTTAAGAGGCTTTTTAAAGTATACTTTAAATTCCTGGTTTTATTTACATTTTGAAATGTTTTGATCCATTTCTTTTTAACTTTTGGCTTTTATCAACAATTTTCAGGCATATTTTATTTAAACTGCTTAGATATTTTTTATGATAAAGTGGTATACAAATTCTGTCAAATAAAATAAACACAATATATAACCCTACTTGCGAAATCGGGAGGCAGAGAATGTCTACAGCACCATTCTGCTTTGCTTCATCTTCTCTGATCAGGATCTTAAAAATGCAGAAAATGGTGGCTTTTCCTTCATTTGCTCAACTTCTGGTTTCTCCTCTGCAGGGAGCAGATCAAGAGGGTGAAGGACTCTGATGATGTCCCGATGGTATTGGTGGGAAATAAGTGTGACCTTCCAGCCCGGACTGTGGAAACCCGGCAAGCCCAGGAGCTGGCTCGGAGCTATGGGATTCCCTACATAGAGACATCGGCCAAGACTAGACAGGTATGTAGCGGGCAGGTGTGCAGTTACTTTCCACCTTTGGAATGAAGAGAAGAATCCAGCCTGTACTCCCAAGAAATCATCTTTTAGTGTGTTCTTCAAGCTCTCTCCTGTGAAAACCGAGCTATAACTTCAGTAGAGGATTTCTAAAGCTTTGGGTGTGTGAACCAGATGGGGATTCTGCTATCCCCATATCACATCTCAGCAAGTTGCAGATTTGGTGTGTCCAATTATTGAGACTGAATGAGCGTTTGGCCCCAGTTTTCAGGAAGAGCACAACTTTCATAGTGTAGCCTTCCAAGTTTAGAAGCCTGCTTTGAATGTTTTTCTGCCCTTTCTCTGGCTGGGAGAAACTGTCCAGCTGTTCTAGTAATGGCAGAAAGCCCTGTCTCCCCACCCTTCTCTGCCACTCCCTTCCTTGTAGCCTGCTTACCTTCATGTGTTGTACAGAAGGATGGATGTTGGGCTTTCCTTTTCCTTTGTATAAGACTGCTGCATGATTGACAGCAGTGAGGCTGGCACGTAGCCCCACTGAGCAAACGCCACACATGTGCCGTCGGTCTCCCAGTGCTCCAGCTGCTAATTACGCAGCAGGTTGTGTGGCCTCTGCTGATGGCCCTTGAGCACTGGGGAACATAAGTGTGAATTACAGAGGCTGGGATTGAGAATGATTTTTCCATTAAGGCGATGCTCGGATAAAGCTGGCAAGTAGCCTGGCTCAGCTACTGGCTGCAGTCTTCTAAGTGACGGCGAAGACAAGGATTCAGCCGGAGGCAGTGGTTCTCTAGGGACTCTCACTGTGCTGTTCTCTACAAGCCATTTCCTGTGCCCAAGTTTAGGCTCCTATGCTCAGTTAATGGTCTCGCCATGGAGGCATGAGGTCAGATAAAGAATACACAGAAAGTGCTGCTGTGCTCATGGGAATAACCAGTGCTATTTTTCCAGAAAAAGAGGTGACAGAACTCACCTCTTGTTCTCTTACAATGGCAATGGCACCCACCTGAGAGGTGCGTTCTGGCTGGGGGCAAAAAGCACAGGGAAATAGCAGTTTGCCATATCCTTGTATGGCCTGTAGTTTATACCTGGCTCTCTCCATGTGATTCCAGACCCACAGGCAGTACAGATGTTTGTGTGAAGACATAGGTCAGTCTGTGAACCAGTCGCTGGTTGAACTGGTGTGTTACTAGTTCACAACAACAGGGTATTGTGTGTGTTCTCAATTTCTGGAATCAAACATCCATATTTCCAAGTACTCATCTATACTGTAAAGAAGCAGTGTTTGTTTTCTTCACTAGTGTCCATGCATTCAGAACCAACCCCATTGACAGCAGAAAATGGATTCTCAGCGACTCTTTTGAATGGACCCTTGGTGTTGGTGAATATGTATGTGCGTGAGAGGGAGGAGTTTGTTCTCAAGACACTTTGTTGCTCTCTCACAGGGAGTTGAAGATGCCTTCTATACTTTAGTGCGGGAGATTCGGCAGCACAAACTACGCAAATTGAATCCCCCAGATGAAAGTGGCCCAGGCTGCATGAATTGTAAATGTGTGATATCATGACTAAGGTAAGATGGTGGGGAAATGAACAAAGCATATAGGGAAAATGCCCACTTCCCCAAATCATCGGCTGCAACTTAAGTGCTTGAAGAGTTCCTTTCACCTCCTGAATGGGGCAAAACCAGAAGCAATGAGCATTAAAGGCACTGTGCTGAGTTCCTCAGTCTTGTTCGCAGGGGGTGATTCCCTTAGTTGTTCATATTTATGAACTAGATCAGGCATCCCCAAACTCGGCCCTCCAGATGTTTTGGGACTACAGTTCCCATCATCCCTGACCATTGGTTCTATTAGCTAGGGATGGTGGGAGTTGTAGTCCCAAAACATCTGGAGGGCCGAGTTTGGGGGTGCCTGAACTAGATGGTGTCCCGCAAGCATTTTGGAAGGTGTAGGGTGTGGCTGGTGCAGTTTGCAGCCTGTGTTTTACAGTTCTAAAGCAATTAAAAGTGTGTTTTGATCACAATTACTGGGGGAGATGCTTCAGACTAGACTGGCTTACTGTCAAAGATGAGTATGAATATCTACATTCACTGTATGGAACTTAATGTATAATCTACCCTTCCTGTGTAGCTGAGCAGTAAGCAGAGCTCTTCCCTTCTCTATGGAAGCAGCAGCTTGTGTGTTGCTTTATATTAAAAAACGACACTTAATTCTACTCTGCCTGAAAAAAATTATGACAGAAGAGTGAATGGATGTCAAGTCAGTTGGGATCTCCCAGCAGACCCCATTCTTGAGCTGTACCTAGGGCAGCTATTGTTGTTTTAAAGGGGGGTTTCCAGATGTGCAAATAATCCAGATGTCTGAGAGCATTTCCTCTGGCCGGGGTTGTGAGTTTGGTTGGGTGGGGGGCCATTTCCTGTTCTTTTGCTGCTGAAAGTGCACAGATGAATCCCAAACGCTCCTTAAACTGCCTGCCCTGAGAGAGATGCTACTGCCAACAGCTTGTGGGGAGGAGAAAGCCCTGTTCTTGCCAAATGTGTGTTCATTTCAACACCCCCATTCACTACCCTCGTTGTTTGTGGAATGTCAAGGTCTGGCCTTCCTGAACTCCTCTCTTTCTCTCTCTTACTAGAAAGCTGCGCCAGTGAGGAGTGCATAACTTGGCAATATGCTGATAGGTGTGGTCCCGGCTCTTTTGTGGAGGAAATGGGAGCTGGTTTTCCCGTAATTATCTGCAGTGCAAATGGGATCCAGCTTTATGTTGGACAGCATCTTTCTGAAAAAGCAAGCTGTCCCCATAAGACTTTGGAGAATTGCATAAGCAGGGGTAAAGCTACAGGAAGTGTGATGTCTAGGATTCATAAAAGGGGAGCAGTGGTGTGACAGGGTCATGCAAAAGAATAGCTTTCCAGCTATAGAAAGCTTCTTGCAAGTTTTTATCCCACCACCACAGGTCCTATCTTTACAGAAGGTGAATTCCCTTTTTTTGGTTGCCATGCTGTCTGTTCATGTAGCATTTGTAATCCCCTATCTTCCAGCGTTTCATATTAGAATTGCATATTATGTTTAATGCTGGGAGTAGTGTTTGGGCACTGTGGCTATATTTCCTTCCTCTTTGTCCTAATGATGGCCCAAAAAAATTATTGAGTTTGAGCCATTTCTGTCCACCTGACCTGTGTCCAGCCTCATCTTATATCTGCTTTGAGAAAAGCAGCTTAACACTGAATGCTAGACCCAGAAGGATGACTATATATTATGATAGCCAGGCCTTAGCCTTCTTCATAGATAGCTTAGTTGGTAGAGCATGAGACTCTTAATCTCAGGGTCATGGGTTCAAGCCAAAAGGATTTCCTTCATTGCAGGGGTTGGACTAGATGATCGTAATTTTCCCTTCCAACTCTGCAGTTCTATGATTCCAAGCTGCCCCATGTGTATGCAGAGTTCAAGTCCACCCTCTGAGTTTCCAGAAGGGTGGTACTTCAAGGAAACGAGAGGGCAGCCACACATGCATTCATCTCTTCATTGCCCAACACAAAGCAGAGCTGAGATCATAGTGGACTTAAAGCCTTCTTCTGTCTTCTAGTATTAAAGTAGTTGTAGCTGTGAGACAGCAGAGCCATTCCCAGTGCCATAACTGTGAAGGGAGCAGCAGACAGTAGATGTCCATCCTTTCGATAGTTATTTACAAGGCTGGTGTTATGCATTAAAAAAAGGTGATGGTACTGTTACTGCTAAAGCACGTGATGGAAGGCATCACAGATTGGGCCATGCATTCTCTCCAGATTTGCCTATATTGGAATCTCATGGCTAGGCCAATATCCACATGCAGCAAACACTGTATGCTCAGTGGATGGGTAAATCAAAGAACTTGGGTAATGGACTTTAAGAGTCACAGCATCATCCTGAGGATACTAAAGAGTACTGCACCCATTTTTCCTGCAAGAAATGGAACCTCAATGAGAAGTTCAGCATTACCAAATATTCTACAATTACTGACCCAAACTTTCTTCCTTCATATTCCTAGTTAAATGTTGATACTATTTTTATACTGTTTTTTTAAATTTGCTATGCTGCTTAAAACAGCACAGCTCAATGGTAATGAAAGATGAGATAGGCATGGCCAAGTGACTGGAAATTAAAGCAGTCTTGATGCTTTATGTGGCCAGCTGGTGTTGTAAGTTGACTGACAAAGAGTCTCCACTGTGACATCATATTTAAGCCAACCTGTCACCACCACCAGCAGGTATTGAATGTCACACATGGGAAGCTTTTAAGCCACTGCAGCCAATGCTATTCTTTTTCAAGGGAGACCATTCACACAGTCGCCTGTAAATCATTGAGGGGCAAGACACCACGTGTTATATACATGAACATGGGAATCTGGACTTAAATCTGGTATAGGAAGAAACTGACTAATTCAGACCTCTTCCCAGAAGAGAGCCATTGCTATTAAAATGCTGGCAAAATTTAGTGAACTTCAGGTTGTGTTCATATGATTCCCTGCTGCTCTCCCATCCCACTGACCCAACCCTTCTTAGCTTCTTCATGGTTGCTGTGTCATGTGCTTTCAAACCATGCCATGAAAAGTTGGAAGGAACTAGTCAGTAAACGTGGGGGGGGGGGGGGAGAGGAGAGAATTCTCAGTAGCTATTAAGTTCAACACCCCAAAATGCACTTGGCACTAAGCAATTTGCCCTGTTGTATAATAGGTAGCTTTTTAACAGCTGCATGAACTTACTGCTCTGCTTGTCAAGAGTCAGCTGTAACAGAGCACCACCTTCTTATTCTAAGCATTAGCTGTTTGCTGCAGAAAGGCCACTCCATGAGTGGTAACATGCCTCAGAGTTGCTGCAGCCACAGAGTCCACACCATCAAACCTTGAGAAAAGAGCACACTGGAGAAAACCGTGTCATAGAGCTGCTTTCTCCAAAGCAAACTGTCCCCCCTCTGGATTTCTCTTATTCTGCAAAGTTATTTTCTGTGTCTTTTGGCATTGTTTAAAACAGTGTGGTAGGAAGAATGCAAAGTGTTCGTTTAAAGGTTTCTGAAGTGTGTTATATATTGGGAAACCATGTGTGCTTAAGGAAATGGTGAGCTGTTCTAATATCTGTCTTCTCTGTTCACCAGCTGACCAGACTGTGACTTGGAGGGATTTCTACTGTGTGTAGTGCAGAGACAGAGGCGACATGAAAGAAGAATCAAGTGGATTCAAGGGAAGGGGACAGACGAGATGGTGTCTGCAGGCCCCAAGAGCTCTGCACAGACTCTCTCAAAACTTCACCAAGGCCTGCAATGAACTATTTTTTATTTTTATTTTTGAAATGCTCCTCTCCTCCTTGCCTCCCTCCCCCTCCTGGCAACTTGTACAAAGCCACAGATGGAAGTAAATTATTGTATGATGGTCTTGACACTGGTTTCTGCATCTCTGTCCCTGTTCCTGAGGATTGACTGGCATTGCCTGTTCTTCTGGAGCAGGCACTGGCAGAGGGGAGGGGGGGGCCCATGCAGAGCAGCCAGGCAGGTCGCTGCTTCAGCCTCTTTGAGCTTGCCTCCTTGGCAGGGGCCAAAGCCTAGTTGGATCTGCGGCTGTGCCCTGGCCTGCTGCTTTTCTTTCAAGAAGCCTTTTATAGATAGGGCGCAAATGTGGGTTGAGTGGCTCCACCACTGTATCTCAGAAGGAGAGTTAGCTGTGGCCTGCAGAAGATCATACCTCTTCAGAAAGCATTGCCAAGAAATTCCACCCACTGACACTCTGCCATTCTATAGTGGTAGGGAAACTCTTTACTGGTCTCAGCCATTTCTGGGGGTGAGGTGGGGGAAGACATATAAACATACCTCCTTTATATTCATAATGGATTCTAAGCCAATTCTCAAACTGCTGTTCCCAGAGTTGGGTTTCATTTACCTTTGCCCCTGTTGGTTTACATTGGCATAAACATGGAAGACTATTCCTTCTCGTTGTTCTTGGCAATTGTTAATTCTCCCCTGCGCTAGAACAACCCAGTGAGTTTTCTCTGCGGAGAGTAGTTCTGCCTGGTGAAAGTTCCCTGCAGGCCTGGGGGGGGGGTGAAGAAGGGGAGAGAAGGGGGGTGTTCCTTTGCAGCATGTCACTCCCCCCCCCCTTTTGTGGTGTTGGGAGGACTTGTGTGTGTGTGTGTAAATATATAAATGACTATACAGCAGCTTGTTGATTGCAACTGAAGGATGTTTGATTCTCCGTTTTAGTCTCTGTGTTTCACTGAGCCCAACTTCTGTTTCATCCATTAATTACCTGATGGAGTTTGAAGGAGAACAGCTCTTTCTTGTCCCTTTTGTGGGGGGGGGGCATTGGGAGCTGTGTTGTCTTTCTTCCCCCGGAACCATTGTGTCTTATGAAGGGGTGGGGAGGGGTGCCTAATGGACAAGAAATGGTCACTTGTTGGCTTTCTTCTTTGTTGTAAGTTTGGCCATTTCCTGAGCAGTTTTTTATGTTTGTTGCCTGTGCTGGGGCTGACTGCATTGATGTGCTTGTTGCAAATCTTGTGAACTTCCTGGAGGGGCAGCTGGTCTCTGGAGGCACAGGAGTGTGTTTCCTTGTTCCTGCTCTGACCTCTTCTTTCCTTTGCAGCCGCTGTGCCTATGCTGCTGCATGCACAGCTCAAATTCCTGCTCTTCAGGTAGCAGCTCCTCTGTATTAATGTGACTGTACCAATTATACTTGCTGTTTTGTTAAAGGTTTTGCCAGTAAGATAGTCAAGCCAGGTGCTCGGCCCTAGCTGAGCTAAGGGAAACAAGTTCCTTCCAATAATTAGGTGACTGGTGTGGATTTTTAAGGGGGGGGGGGGTCGATCCAATGTTGGAGGTGTAAAAGAGAACCCAAATCTAGCCTTAAATGTCATTAAAAAGTGTTGTTCTCAAAGGTGTGTTTATTTTTGAAGTTGACTATTTGCATGTTGCATCTCACTGGTTTGATGCCTTTTTTCCAAAGTTTGCCGAGTCAAAATCAAATCAAATATCTTTAATACGGTCAATGACCAGGAAGAAGTTTGCCGAGTATTAAGTCACCTTTTTGTGCTGCATCTGAAGATAGGACCACACGCTCTCACTCTTGAAAACAAATGCGCAGAAATCTGTGCTATCTTAGTCCCACCTCCATGGTTGATCTTCTTGAACCTAGGCTGTTTTTGGGAGAGGGATAGCTGTTGCTTGGTAACAAAGATGACTCAATACAGTTGCACACTCTCTTGACAAATTATTATTATTCCTACCTTAGTGGATAACTTCTATTCTCTACAGCAGGGGTAGAGAACTTGTGGCCATTTACAGTTCCCATCAGCATGGCCAATAGCAAGTAGTTCAGCAACATGGAGAAAGCTAGTTTCCTCACCCCGTGCTACAGGTTTGTTGGATCATGCAACCTTAACAAGGCTACAAATGAACACTTGCTTGAGGCTACAAAAGCAGAAATGGTGAGCAGGATCTCCTATGGGGCTCTTTGCAATTACTTCTCATTATCTCAGTTTGGCATGGCATTTGGTGGGGAAAGCATCTTTGTACATAGGTCTGCTGTTATAGACTGAGATACATGGGCACATAGGTGTGTACACATACCTGGATAGCAGATAGTGGCTAGATATCCAACTATTGATTCAGAGCTGAGGACAGAGGCAGCCTCTATAGTTTTGCCATTTGTTAAACAAGCACCTGTAGCAGGGGTATGATCATGGGAGAAATAAATATGGCACATGCAGCACAGCAGAGACAAAGCTGCTATTGTTCCTTGAATACTTTTTTTGGTTCCTTGAATACCTTTTTTACAATCAGATAAACATGATGTGAAAACTGCTATATCACCACAACAGATGTGCAGAAGGCGGCATGAATAATGTGACAAGGCGAACGTTAGTTTTGCCCTGACAGTGGTCTTCATGCAGGCAGCTGGCACCTGGATTCTGAAGACAACAAATGGGACAGGGCCCTTATGCCTTCCTGTTTTCTAAACGTCTGCTAGTACTGTATTCCAACCCAAAATTGAAGTTTGAGAGTGAAAGATTTACTTATAATTCTTAAAGAGTCCCCAGCACTTAGGGAAGAAGGGTTACTTCATGTGAATCCAAGTGAGTGACTTTTTTCTTTATGGAACTGATGGTGGGATAGCCTGCCTTGCTCCTGAATTCAACCAAGCTGGAGAAATCCACCTAAGAGCTGGCATAGGGAACTGGCTCATTTGTTACTGCCAAGCTTTAAAAAAAATCCTAAAAGATGAGTGAGAAAACCCGCATTTAAATCTAAATCACAGGCTTGAACAGCCGCAACCTTAATCTGTGAATTTTTCCTCCTTGCTATATGCAGTGCTAGCCTGTTATGATAGAAATGTATCTAACAGAACAGACTAATGATAGGTTGAAATTGTCCAAGCTAAAGGAAAAACATAGGTTCTACAGCTGGGCTGATGAACAGGCTTCACTATTTTTCTGTTTTCCCTGCTGTTGCGTTTAAGTTAAAAATAGAACAAAGAGCCATGCTTGGGCCTAAGTCCACTCCAGGCCCTACTTAGCAGCCATTATTCAGGACTGACTCATTGACTGATTAGCAACACAGGCAGGAACTCTTCACAAAGGGCGGGGGGAAACATTGGCTACCACTAAAA
This sequence comes from Podarcis pityusensis, assembly GCF_964106645.2. NCBI lineage: Eukaryota > Metazoa > Chordata > Lepidosauria > Squamata > Lacertidae > Podarcis > Podarcis pityusensis. Next base: position 78,568,166 of record NC_138028.1, read on the forward strand.
AAAATAATTGGAGCACCAGGTTGCAAAACTCGTGTGAACGATGGATGCACAAGTCTTAAGGGCCTCCAGTGCAGTTAGCACTTTGCCTCTGAACCAGTTCAGAATGTTGCTGCTGTTGTCCAAAGTCTCTTGTTCAAACTCAGTAGTGCTTAGTCTAGAAGAGAGGACTTCTCTGCCCCACCTTCCCCCCCCCCAAAAAAAAGAGGTGTGTGTACTCATGCTTATTCCAGATGTTCTGGTTTGCTTGAAAACAATATATTGTGAACTTGAAGACAAGTCATAACATGGAAAAACTATTTTAAAAATCCAAAATGTCTAAGCAGGGTTGGGTAGTGCCCTCTTGTGGCTGCAGCAGTCTCTGCCTTCATCTTCCTTTGGTAAGGGAAGTCTCTCTGCAAGTTGTCTCCTGTTCCACTTTCTATGTAAACATTTGTGAGGAGGACTGACAGGGCACGGAGAAGTTAAATTTGCACTTTGGTCCTAGCCCTGTGAGAGCATTTCTTGCTCAAAGCTTAAAGGAACGAATTGTAAGGAGCACCTCTTGCTTTCAAGGGAGCTGATATGTAGGAGAACGTCATGGCACGCAGTGTGCTTATTAAGAGAAGGCAAATGTAACGACACTTCCAGCTGGTTCTGCAAAAGTAGAAGCTAGCTTACTAAGCAAGCAATGCTAATTAAATACTAGCTAAAACACTCCTGTGATACATAAAATCCTTCAGTGAGCACAGCAAGAATTCTAAAGTTATATCTTTTCATTTAAACTACCAGGATATTTCTGTTAACCTAAACACATTCTCTGGACGTTTAGTGGCAAAGTCCCCCCCCCCTTTTTTTAGCTAACTAAGACAGTAAACCTGCACCTGGAATATCCCACGTCAGCCACAAAGACAGACTTACATGCTGGAACTCCTCCATAGGAAAAAGTTGCACAGATGGAGGGAAAGATTGTAACCTAGCCTTCTTCCCAACTTCCTGGTTTCTGTGCAGTGAATTAAACCACCCGCTATGTCTGAACTGCAGGCACAGCAGTGGTTGGTTGTGGCAAATAGGCCTACATTAAACTCAAGGATTTATTTTTTTGAAGTACCCTATCCTTAGAACCAAATATTCCATTCAACACAAGTATCTGATGATTGCTGTTTTGAGAATCTCTCAAAAAAGATTTCAGTCTCCCCAAGCAGCTTAGTGTGTTTCAAACACCTGTGTCCTTCCTCTCAGATTGCTTCCACGTGGTTACTCTCTCACATAGCAAGCCATTCAGAGGCAAATACCTGCTTGCGGAGCCTCCTCTGTGGTTCACACCCACACTTTAAAAAGCTGTCAGCACAAATGGCGACAGTGTGAAGACACCCACACTGTGAGCACAGAAATGTCTCAAAGCATTTCAAAAGCAGCCTTCATCGATGGCACTTGAAATATGCAAACTTCCAAGGTTCACAAGGCGCTGCATCAAGCTGCAGAAAAAGAGCAGCAATGGCAGTGATTTTCACAGCCCATTCAGTAATATAAACATTGCAGTTGCTGTTTCCCCACTGCACTTGCATACAGTTCCAGTAACTTAAAACTGAGGGAAAAAGAGATGCATTATTTAACTGATTTTGATTTTCGTCGTTTGAGACCAGCATAGCAACCAATAACACAATATGCATCTTCAGGGACCTGGCATGTTATGCACATCTTTTGCATTGGCTACTATTGCCTAAGAACATGAGACCAGACCTGCTGTATCAGACATGAGGACTATCAAGTCCAGCACCCTCCTCTCGCAATGGTCAACCAGATGAAGAAGAGGAGTTTGGATTTGATATCCCGCTTTATCACTACCCGAAGGAGTCTCAAAGCGGCTAACAATCTCCTTTCCCTTCCTCCCCCACAACAAACACTCTGTGAGGTGAGTGGGGCTGAGAGACTTCAGAGAAGTGTGACTGGCCCAAGGTCACCCAGCAGCTGCATGTGGAAGAGCAGAGAAGTGAACCTGGTTCACCAGATTACGAGATTACCACTCTTAACCACCACACCACACTGGCTCTCTTGTAGATGCCTACAAGAAACCTAGAAGCAGCACAGGAACCCAGTAGCACTCTCCGCACTGCTGCTCCCCATTAAGTAGTATTCAGAGGCATAACGTCACCAATATTGGTAATAGTACACAGCTATCATGGCATTAATAGCTTTATCCTCGATGAAATTGCCCAGCTCCCTTTTAAAGCCATCAGTCTTGCTGACCATTGCTAACAATACCTTGGGGTAGTGGATTCCGTTTATGTCCTTTTGTCTTGAATCTTCCCATATTCCGTTTCATTGGATGATCTCATGTTCTAGTATTAACAAGGGAGAAAAAACTTACTCACTTTCTCCCTGCCATGCATAATTTTATAGACCTCTACATATCAGCAACAAAGAGCAAAGCTGGAATTAGCTGCTTATGGAAGAAAACACAAAATCCATCTGAGATGCATGTGATTGACATCTGATCTGCACAGTAGAGGGGAATAATCTGTAAAACTGAAGAATTTGCAAATTATTGCCATCCTTGTAAATTATTGCCGTACTTTAAGTAGCGTTCTACCTTTTCAGAACCAAAAGCTCAATTGTGCATTTAGGGGCCCATTCCTTTGTCTTTTTAAAGCTTATATATATGTGGTTCTGTTGTGACCCAACTTCAGTCAGGCTGTTATGCGGGAGCGAGTCATGACCCATGATTTGCAGACAATTGTTTTAGTTTATCGGGTCACAGGCCACAGCCTACAACTATTGCATATTCTTAGCGTGAAGTACTATAGAAGCAGAAAACTAGAATTTGCCTGCCATTAGCCCAGAAAGGATACTAACCATCCAGGAGGACACACACACAAAAAAAACTTATAGTACTGTCCACATGAAGGCAACTCCAAAGTTCTGGCACCATCCCAGCAAAAGATTACCTGAAATCATTGCTCCCCAGCTACTACAGAGTGTCTCCAAGCAAAATACATCCTTAGCCAAGGGAATAGTGCTGACAAGCCGTGATCTAGCAGTGTTCCATGTTGGATACAAATATTACCTTTCAGGCTTGGCATACCTGGTGCTGTAATAGTTAGGCCAAATTTCTTCTGAGTAAGATTCATAGGATGAACAATGGTGAATAACTTCTAGTTCCCCTCCTCTCCACATCTAACGTCTTCCAGGAGCCATAGGAAGAGGCTCAGTGTCCATGGGAATTCTTGGTGCTCTCTAGCTGAGTGGCTTAGCCCAGCCCAGCCCAAGAGCTCAGCACAAGAAGGGATGTGAGAAATAAATCCACACATGTCGAATTACAGAATCAATTTGCAGCCGTTTGTGCTAAAATTTAACTGTTGTTACAACCATGTAAAACACAGCATTTGAACACTGTACAGTCCTTCTGGATCAGAATAAAAAAAGTGAATGGTTTTTGTTTTGCCCTCCCACCTGCCCACCCCAAGCATATACATAAAAAGGCATGAAAGCAATAATACAATACACGGAGTTACAGAGGAAGCTCTCAAGAAGTGTAAACAAGAATAGCAATTAAAATGTAATAATAAAAAAAGACAATGGCAGCAGAGCGATCAAAGTGCACAAAAGGACCAATCTACTGAACTGCAGAGGTTACAAGTTTCAACAATGGAAGAGTTTCCAGAACCTCCATGCTGAATTTCTGCCACATGGCTGTACTGTTTCTGCTCAAAAGTGTTGGATCTGATCCAACCCCTAGCTGAACATTAAAACTAAATACATCTCGGCTACATGCACACCATTTGGGGATTGGGGTGGGGGGAGGGAGTATTTTCCTGAGTTCCTAAAGAAATACCGGCTCCATTCCCCTTTACTTAGGAGCCATTCATTGTTTGCTATATAGCAGGTGAAGTTGCTGTTTGCCTACTTGCACAAGTAAGCGTCTTTACACTGAATATTCCACAGCCCCCACCAAGCACACACATTATTTTCAAGGGAGATATTGTACTTGTCCTGTCTTGACTTACAGTGGGCACGCTCCTATAGCAAAAGGTGGCAAACCTGAATAGTAAATAATGGCATCAAAAGAAAAATACCACTAGCAAATCTCTCTAGAGCTCACTTTGCAACTAGAGGTGGTAAATGCATTGTTGTCCCAAAGTAGGAAGCATTAAGCTTAAAAAACATCATGTAAAATAGTGCCTAAACTAGATACCATTGAAATCCAAGTAGCTTTCTGCATATGGCAGTCTAGTTTGTACAAGGGCATCCCTAATGTTGCTAGAATACTGGACAAAAGTTGCTCCTTTTCTAACTCCTCACTAGTCCTCTCCAGCTGAGAGAACCTAAAAAACAGATGGTGTGATGAAAAACTACTATCTCGGTTAAATACCCTCTCTTACCTTTCCACGTACTAGTCCCTCTTGCATCCTGTTTGGAGTCTGTTTTACACTCTTGCATTATCTAATCCTCTTTTTTTGCTGCAGGCATCCAGATGAATTCTTTAGCATTCTGGTCCACTTCCATAATGTCTCAAAGGTCTTTCATCAGGAAATTTAATTGTGCTGTTAGAGCAGAATCAAATTGGTTTCCTATCTGCACATGACACTGAACTAAAATTTAGGGTGGAGAATTTCAGGCATACGCACCAAGGTAATCTCTCTTATGCCCCTTGTCACTCTCACATTTGCTTTGGTCCCAGTGCCATTTCCAAGAGTGAGGTTGCTCGGATTTGAGGGAATTTCAGGGGGTGGGGGAGTAAATCAGCAAGGGAAACCAAGTACCGTGCCCTCCTTTCTACTGTTCCAGTTTGAAACAGCAGCTTCCAAACTAGAATTGGAACAGGCCACTGGCAGAGAAGAATGTTTGCATGAGCTTGACAACAAAGTCCCTCAACAAAGAGATTTAGACAATAACTGCAGATAAAGAATGCTTCCACCTGGGTTTTAACATGAGAATGCTGCACACAGGGAATGTTGCACATACGAACATCAGAGATCCTACTGGGTAGGCATTGTTTATCAGTTTTTACCTGGGTGGCTGTACTGCCTAGGGAAATCGTATATTTTAAATACATCTAACATTAATTACTATTTCATCCAGGTTTTACTAATACCTGCACAACTGTTATTATCTGAATGCCTTTTCAAAGTACAATATGCACTGTGACCAACTCCTATATGTAAAGTTACATTTTACATTTCTAATGTAAATAAGACAGTTACACCTCTAACGCATAAACAAGATGGGTGGATCGCCTGCCTTATCCTCTAGGTATCTACCTAACTTTGGGTAGAACCAGAGAGTTGATTTATACATTTTTCTAGTAACCTTACACATGGTTAATGTCTGCTGCAACTCCTCACAGAGGTTCCCCCCCTTGCAGTGATCTGTGGGTTGCTCAAGTTATTGGCTTGAGAAGTGTCATGCCTTAAGAAGGTAATACAAAGTCTGCTCCTCTTTGGGGATTTGCCCCTTTTAAGAAGCACGCTGATTAAATAAAACTCTAGACATTTCTCAGATTTTGCTGTGTTTCAAGGAGAGTAGCCCAGCAAAGAATCCTGCATCTTTTGATCAATTGCATGGAGAAAAATGACTTGTCCTCCTTGGTTCACAGCAAATCAGGCCATGATACTGTCATTTTTGGAACTCCTTTACCCTTAACTCACATTTGTACTCCCTCCCATTGTACGGAAAAATTGAAAGTGTTAGAGCTTTCCTGCAAGGTCAGTTTAGTGAGTCGTACATGCATTGCAATTCTTTTTTTCTTCTGAAGATGCAAACAATCTGATCAGCATATGCAATTAATATAAAGGCAAAAAGTAACCCAATATTCTTAAGGAAGCCCTTAAGAGAAGCAGCTCATTGCCACGGGCTTATGACCAGAGGGGGCCGGGGGGGGGGGCAGAGGGACCATGAATGCCCCAGTATGAGAAAAGGAAAGGCTCCAAAAGAAACAGCTGGAAAGCCAATGGGCTGGAGGAAAGTGACTAGTTCGTAGAGTATATTTGGTCCAGAGCCTGCTCTGCTACAGTTCATTTTGTTTCAAAGTGTCCCTTGGTTCCTGTGCAGTTCTTTGGGAGTCTGCAGTAGACAGGGGCACAAAAAAGCTAGGACAACGAAACAACAACAGCCAGCTTGGTTCTGCTGTTTGAAAAAGGACATGCACACAGATAGGCACCGAGGCTCATCATCGTACCAGTCTATTACTGAACCATATAGTGCTCCAGAAATTAAACAGCTGATTTTGAGACCACATGTTATAGCACTGCTCAGACACCTGCGGCCCAGGAAACAGATGAACATTTTGAAGCCAGGAGTTGTACAAGGAAGAGTGTGGCATGCATTAATAATATTTTTTGAAAAATAATCTTAAACTTTAATTGGGCCACAGTCCTGCTCTCTGGCTGTCTGGTAGCCAAAGATCTAATTGAGGCAACACCTGCTGTTTCCACTAGGGCGCAGTGCTCTAAAGCTCAGCAGGGGCCCGGAATGCCGCCTTTCCTTAAGGTAACTATTGGCTGTCCTACTGCAATTAGCTAGAGCATATATTGTCCATTAGCAATTCTTTTTGTGGAAAATGTGCGTCACAAGTTCAAGGCATGTAGGTGCTAACTGGGATGTGCATTTGACAGCTGTGAAATATTTCTGGATAAGCACCTTTAAAACGAATGTATTGCATGATGACCTTAATTCTGATCGTACCTTATTAGACTGAAAATGGAGGTACAAATAAAAAAATATACAGAAATTGGAAGATCAGACTGGTAGAATGAACACATATTTGACTAAACAGGATCCCATCTTTTTCCTATTAACCTTTGCTCCAACTACAGCAAACAGGAGTCTTGTGCGCATTGAGGGAAATCTAACCTAGATCAATAGTTTTTCAACACTTTTCTTTCTGTTCTAGAAGCCAATGAGCAAAATGAAGACTTATCAGTCATTACCCTTGAAATACTATCCTGGAATGACTGATATACACAAACATTTTTCAACAATTGTGCAGCAGTTAGGGAAGTAAAATGTAAAATTCCACACAAGCACAATCTTTGTCTTCCCCCATCGCCATTCTTCTTTTCCTTCAAGAACACTGCAAGAACTAACTAATCATTAGGCCTCACACCACCCCATGAGGTAAGAATTAAGGATTATTATTCCCTCTTCCCCATCTCACCAAAGGAAGAGGCAGACAAGAAGTTATACAAGCCCCTAAAATCATAAACAAAGCTACTGTAACATTAGAAGAATTCCTGGCTCCCAGGGCTAAACAAGTAACCTCTCCTTGTGGTTAGCAAAGGGAAGTTAGGATTGCCAGCTGCAGACTGCTTGCTTGGCTCCCTCACTTCTAGATAAAAATATTAAAAAGCAATAGACCATTCAAACAAGCAACTGTGCACTATCCAGTCCTTCACTTCAAACCAGACATCTGTTTAAGGAGGCATTTCTTGGCCCCAGGAGTGAAAACTAGATAACCCATTGAAAAGGCTGGGGGCAAATACTGATGGACAACAGCTCTGGAAAGAAGGTCAGGCATGAAGTATAAGCTTGTATTTGAAGAACCAGGCCTTAGGAAAGCTCCCTTCTAAAGCTATAGTTTTTAGGACTATACGCGTTCTTAAAGCACACCTTACGTTCCTAGAAAAGGCTATCTTCTAAAGCTATGTTTTTTGCCTTGGCCACTTTGCATTTTGTTGACAGACAAATGGGCAAAGAATGGCATCAAGGATCTAGGAAAGTAAAGGCTGCAATCCTATGCACACTTACTTAGCAGTAAGCTCCAATGAACTCAGTGGGCTTATGTCTGTGTAAACATTCACAAGAATTGTGATGACTTCTCCTATCGTCTCCAACATGCTTTCCACAAGGCTAGGCTGGAAATGGTATCCTTAGTGTCAATTCCACGGGACTCTTCTTAGGACAGCCTAAGAATAACAGAGCAGTTCTAGTTTTTGCACAAGTGCACAGCTCCTCTTTACAGAAGCTTTTTTGAGTCACTTGCATGGTTGTGAGCCAGCTCACTTCCAGAATCTGCACAGGAAAAATACAGAGGGAGAGCTGGGTAGACAGACCCTCCTACAGTTCTACTGTCTGCCACAGTCACGCCTCCTGGTGATGCGAGTGGTCCAAGGACATGAACCCATCCCTGGTGAGCTGCATGAAATCCAGCCCACCACCTTGGCTTCTTTCAGAAACTACTCTTGCAGCACATTACACAGTCCAACTGAACAGAAAAGCATTCCTCTGCATGAAATATTTTTACTAATCTTTGAGAATCCTCATCAGTGCAAACAAGTGAGGGAACTAAAGAACAGGCATGCTGAGTCGCCTGGTTTCACTGTAAGAGAACACACACATGAACAATGTGTGCTGGATATTGCATAGATGCTGTAAAAGCTAACTTTCCTGACATGAATCATCCACTGCTTAATTTACAGGACTACACTGGCTGCTAGACTGAAACAGAAGAGCCGCACCACTATTGCTACTGAAAAGATGTGCTACTGGCCCAAACCTACAGCTGAGTGGTCCGTCTGCTTCCTTAAATGACTCCTTCCACCTCCCTGGTGTTCTAATGCTCACCTTAAATTTTCAGTTGTAAGGGTTTGGAAAGAAATAGTTCAAATGGTTTTGTCAGGTTAAATCTGTTAGACATCTACTCGGGTGTGAAAGAGGAGATGAAAAGCCGGATTCAAAAGCACTTTGGGAGCTGTCTTAAGAGGAGAACCCAAATTTGTAAAGAATCCATCTACAGGCATTGTCTACTAGCCTGTATTCTAAGCTCCATCCTGAATTATTGGCATACAGTATGACTGGCAATGCAGTTGCCTCCTTAGGCTGTGATTTCTCATTCCAAACCTCTCATGAATAAGCGCTGTGAAACCTTAATCTCCTCATTCTCAGCTCTACTAGAATGTGACTGACTTAGACATTTGCACCATGGGAGGGCAGCCGGGGTAGAAATTGTTATCAGAATGAGTTTTGAAAACCTTGGGTGGGATTTTTGGCTTTGGCCTTTGAAGGGCAGGTGAACCACTCAAAGTGTTCCGTGACTTCTGCTCACAGTCCCTGGCATCCCCACCCAGAGTTTCCATAGCTACAGGAGGATGTGTGTCAGCATCACCTGCATCATGGCAGCTGGCTTCTGGCAAGGGCAGAGCCACTTGCTTTTTGCTTGAGAAGTCTTGCTCAGTAGCATGAGCCAAGTGAAGCGGGGTGGTAGTCTTTACTATTCTGAAGGGGCTGTGCTGCTCCTGCAGCACCGGGGATGAAGTGGGCCGGGCTTCTGACAGCAACGGCATCTCGGAGTCCAGCTCAGATAAGATTGGCACACTGCCCCCACCAGGGTGGTTCTTGTGAGGATACAGCACCGCAAATGAAATGGGCTGGCCGTATTCGTTGGGCTGTTGCATCAAATCTACTGTTTCCCAATTTTGCCTCTGCAGATTTTCTAGCTCCCCAACTGATGCAGACTTGGGCACTGTACACTTTAACACAGGAGCACAGAGCTCAGTCTGTGGTATTAAAACTGCCAGTTTCTTAGAACCAGGCACCTGTACAGGAGATTTCTCTTCTCCATTGTCACCTTCAGACAGGTTATCATACTGAGATGCATTAGAAGGTCGCCGTTGTCCATCCTGAAATGGGAGAAGAAGAGCAGCAAGTGCTTTGGTCGGACATGGAGCAGCTGTGCTTTCTGACAAGTCACATGTTGTGGACTGGCTATGTTCTGCCATAGAAGACAAGTCTGGACTTGGAGGCTGGTACAGGTGATCTGGAAGCAGCACAACATCTTCAGATAATAAATCCTCAGAGGAGCAGGTGATGCTCCCATCTTGAAGAGCTGAATCATTGCACACAGATGATGCCAACTCTGAGGTTCTTTTCTCTTCAAGAGATGGAAGCAATGGCACTTGGCAGAATATCTCTGACTCCGATACTGTCTCTGTACTATTGGGGGTGATAGACAGGTCTGCTTCTAAGGTCTGGCTCTGCAAGTGAGACTCCTCCCAGAGAGAGTTGTCCATTGGCAATCCATCTGTCTCACCTTGAAGCCGCTGGGGAGCAGCATGGTCTATATCATCTATAAAAAGACAGGGGTTATTTTCCTGTAAACTATACCTCTCTACGCCACTGCTCTCCAATGATTCAGCCACCTTACAGACCATCACCACATCCTGACTTTCTCCAATGACCTCAATATCATCCAGCATTATAGGACCATCCTCCAATGGGATTTCATTGGCATTTTCTTCTACTTGTTTCTCTTCCATTTCAAACTTTTGGCTTGGCTGATGATGATTCTGGAATGGATTTTGGTGCACATCAGCTGGTTCAGCTTGGATGGGTGGTCCATTGGGTGGTGGAACAGAGACTATCTCATGCATTGCCTTATTTGAATTAACTCTTGTTTCGTTCAAGTAAGTAGGACTTTTATCTGGAGAAGGTTGCATTACAACATCTCTGTCATGGTTGAGATCCCCGGCCGCCTTTTTCTGGCCGTTAGCTGCAACATTAGGCTTCACTGACACCGGATTGAGAGAGAGCTCCAGCCCCAGAGGTTTCTTGGGGAATTCTTCAGATTTTGCTGTAATGAAAAGCCACACATTAGTTTCTTATTTTGAATCCAAGTGCAACAATGAAGGGCAGCTGAAAGGAACCCATACTTTCTGTAGCCCAATTTAATAAGTGGTCAGGAAAGGAACAACAGCCTGTCAGTCTAGTGCATCTAATTCATATATATTCTCCCCCCCCCCCAAAAAAAAATATTCATGGTGATATTTGCAGCTCTCACCTCATCTGATTTAAATGGGGTTCTTTTTTTAATCCTGCATTAACATTCACGCACATATGCAAACAGCTCAAGTAGGGCTCAGAAGGTATTTTGAGTGACATACGTGAGAATGCCTTATAGACACACAATGCCATGAGGAACAACTCAAGAGATCTGGAGATATTTAGTTTAGGGGGGGAAATATGACTAAAGGGAGGGACATGATTGAGGTTTATAAAATGATGCATGAGGTGGAGGAAATGGAGAGATAAAATTCTCTCCCTCTCATAATACTAGAGCTAAGGGTCATCCAATCAGTAGACTCAGTTGCAGGTGAGAGCCATTGCCTCCATACTCTGCTTCAGAGCTTCCTAGTGGCAGCTAGTTGGCTGCTGGATACTGGGCTATTAGATGGACCTTAGGAAGAGCCCTGCTGGATCATGCTCATGTTCATACTGTACATATAACCTGACAGAGCTTCCCCCCAAAGGCTAGGAATTGCTGACACCAAGCACTCTATTTAGAACTCCTGGGCTTCTTCTAGAACCACAGTTCCTAGTGTGTTTCATGAAAACTCATACATACTCCCCTAATTGCATGCCACCACAGCACCACACCATTCTGATGTAGTGCATGGTTTGTAGTGTCCCACTATCAACAGATAAGGTCAAATACCACCCCTTCCCCGCATGGAGCAAATACTAAATCATGGGTGTGTTGGACCAATGACCATTACCATTTGAGACAGGCCCATGAAGGCCCATGAACTCCTGAGCCAGACCTGAGGCAACATCATCTTGGATGTTGAAGTCACACAAAACCACAGTTCTGGGTTCCTCCAACATCACACCCAAGACAAACTCGGCTGGCTTGGTCAGGGTGGGCAGCACACCAACAGAATCCCTAGTTGTGTCTCTTTGCCCCAACATCAGATGCAGGCCCCCCAGTCCCACTTCGAGAGGAGAGGGGCTTCCCAATGGTGGCAAGTGAACTCTAATGGAGTAGAGCAACACTTCCCCAGACCCTGCCTCTCCAGTCTTGGCCTTTGAAAGGGCTTTGTGTTTGTGCTAATCGTTCCTCATCTAGCTTCTAACTGGAATTGGAGGCTAGTCCAATTGAATTCTGCTCAGACAGAGAGATGGGGAGGTGAAGGGAGTGTGCTTGGGTTCACAGCAGATGATAAAAATATTAACACATATTCTACTTCTGCTTACCCGGGGGTGGCAGGTCAAATTTCATTTTGCGCAGTTCAGCCATGGATGCTTGCAATTGCTCAATTACAATATCATCTTCAAAATGCAAGGAGCCAGCAATTTTTTCTTGCAGGAATTCCCTTAGATCCTCTAGGGTCATTTTCAACAAGCGCTCTGGCAGGCAGCAGAAAATGCAGCACAATAAAGATACCATGAGAGTTCAGACATATAGTTTCCACTGAATAGTGCTGATCTCAACAAAATAATAACTATCAATGCAGACAATAAAAAGGTAAAATTTGCAGTAAGTGTGAGTCATTGATACGTTCCGCTTTGTATGCCTTTACATGCCTTCTATACTTACAGTTTTCTCTGTCTCTAATTAATGCCCTTAGATCTAGCCTGGCGGAAATTTATAGTGTTGCATAACTTCATCATTGTGGTATTTAGATTAATCAGAACCTCTTGCCTGAATAAAGCAATGTCTGGCACACTGCTATCTGCAGCCATATGCAGAACGGTTCAGACTCAGATTCAGAATAACACCTCTAGGGGGAGTAAAGCTGCACTCTATTACCTGGTACTGTTTGCATCAGATCAGCTTCTGACAATGTTGTTTGGTCATGAAAATGCACAATCTTCAGGAATTAAATTCTACGCGTTCAGAATAACTTCACAGAAAAGCATCTGTATTTACATATCTAATTTCAGTCATAATTTGCGTGCAGAAATCTGTTCCTTTTCATTCCGCCTTTGGGGCCAATGTAAATGAATTTTTTGGCATATACATTGCTATAATACGTACACAGAAATACTACATATAAACACTGACTACATTATAACAGTGCAATGCATTTATTCTGTCCATCTTGCTCACAGTGCCCACATATTCTTGTCCTGGGGATTTCACTTCTGAACAAATAGCTTTCTTTGCATGACCAACAGGCTGGGTTGTGTCCTACCAAGTGAATGCCACTTACAAAAACTAACAATGCATTACAGTTAGTGCAATGGTCTTTAGAGCGCCATCAGACTCTTCTGTGTGTGTGTGTGTGTGTGTGTGTGTGTGTTTTATAACAGACTAAAACGACTACCTCCTCTGGAATTTGTCAGAAAAGCATTTCAATATTGCCCTTCCCCTTTTTTCTTCCACATGCACATGCTCTAACAAAGAAAAGAAAAATATGTCCTAGAAGAAAAGAAACCACGTAAAACCAAATTGCATTGTGTCTCCTTTAAAATTCAGGACATTTAGTTTTCTGCGCACAATTTACTTTTAACCCTTGAACATGTTCAAGATGCTAGACTTAAGGCAGTTTTTTCCCCTTGCACAAAGTAGCAGCTAGCTAAAGCCATCTGGTAACCTTTATTGACTGTCTAGACACAAGTGAGCTCCACCCAAACTGTGGTTCACTCAGACAGTTTTCACACAGATATATGGGTATTCCAGCTTATTCCTTAGTGCAGCAGACACAGAATGCATTTGCAAGGCAATCTATGAGGACTCCTCATAGGGTTGGCAGTGCTCATCTGTTATATACAAGACAACCTACATGCAAAAGCAAAGTTTTGTTGAACAAATCAGATAGATAAGTTTAAAATAAAATAAAATGATTAAGTAATCTGAAACCTCTGTTCACAGCAGTGCAATGGTGGGGCTCAGCAGGCTGTGGGTCCACATATGTAAATGCCTCTGTTATCAGCCACTTGTTTTCAATGGCTCACTGCATCAATCAGATGAGTTCCTCCCCAAAACAACAAATGATTAAATATCCGCAGTGGCATAGGAATGGATGGAAGAAGAGAACACTAAGACTGCACATTGGACTGCTGCACATCTAGCTAGCTGTATTGTTTATATATCTCCATTTGGTGGCTTACAGAGAACGTCACTACATGGGAGTAATATAAGTGACTTCCAGGTACACTTGGCACTCGGTCAATGCCCTAATAGTTGGGTTAATATGCAGCAGAGCAGCCAAACAAGCCAGTACTACCCCTTATAAAGTAAGTTCTGTAACAGTAAGATTTTCTGGAACATATGTAGGAAAAGAATTGTGGTTTCGGCTTGTTTTGAGTTCATCTGACCCACAATGCATTCAGCTCCGTGTTGGTAAATATTTGGTTAACAGATCCAGCTTGAGTCACTGGATGGTGAAATGAAGAGCTTTCCTGCAGGCTCAGAAAGAGTTGAATTAGGTCATTAGTTTTCCTACTTGCTTTCACTGTGGCTTCAAGGAAGGCCTAGAAGATGCATCACGAAATGGCACTTCAAGAGTTGGTGTGGAAGTGCACGCTAACAGAGCCTGTGATGCAGATGAGCAACTTATCACGACACCCATTTACTAAAGAGGCTAACCATTTAAACACGAACAAATGCAATATGAAGTCCAAGAATTGCCATTTTTATATTTGAGCCAATGAAAGGAACACAAAATATTTTGGGAAACTGCAGGATTCTTGTCCATAAAAATTGGCTCTCTTTTTATAATGTTACATTCCCAGGTTCTTAGCATCATTCAGACTGAACAGTCGAGAGAAACAACTTACTTTTATGCAACTTGAGGATAGTGTAGGCCATGGCTGTCAGAACCCTCTCTCCTTCCAGAATGTAGATATCCCATAGCCGCAGAGTTAAAGTAAATGGGGTCTGTTTATAATATTAGAAAATTTAGATGTTATACATTTGCACATAAACCACAATACACAGCCACAGTAGCAAAATGTCCTTTATCAAATCAATACATATCTTCAAGCCAGAGTCAAGTCTATTTGTACTTTGGTATTAATTATCTTTCCAGCAAGTAAATTCAGACAGATGTGATTCCCATTTGGGCACTTTAACGCTAAAGAGCAAATTAGTCCAACTGACAATCCTATGCATAACAGGACTTTTCACTTATCAGTCCCATCTTAATTTAGATCACTATCCTAATTAATGAAAATACAAGCAGAATACAATATTAATTTTGATCAGGCACAAATTATATGGTGCAAGGAAAAAGGACACTGAAGTCATAAGCACGTTGAACACCTCATTCCTCAAGACCCATACCCGGTCAATGAAGCACTGAAGGAACCATTTTGTTGTATAAATCCCTGTAGACATCTGCTCCTTGTCCTAAGGGAGAGTACAAATGAGGAAAATGTTCACTGAGCAGACAAGTTAAAGGGTTGCAAACAATATTTCTTTTAACTCTGAAAACTGGCATGCTTGAAATATCCTTGTATTTCCCCTCAAATGTTAAATGGCACAATAACCATGTACTGTAGTTATGTTTGAATTTGATAGCCATGTCCTGTCAGTGGCTGAATTACTCTCTCATTTTACCTTGAAAGTGCTGCCTGCTTCTAGCTTTCCTGTAAATTATCCAGATTTTTTAAAGTTCCTCATTCTGTTCAGCCATAATTGCAGAATAAATTTTTGAGATAAATAACACATTCTCCATTAACAGGAGCAATAAAGGTTTAAAAAGGAAGTGGTGCATGATGAAAAATGTGCTTGTGAATATGTGAACAAAAGATGATACTTCGATAACTCTATATTTAGATGGTTGTTAACCTGGGCTCCATTAGGAGAAAGAGTAGGGTATACAAATAACCACACACACACACACACACACACACACACACACAGCAAATTTTCACTTAACCACAGAAATTTTTACCATGTGCTTCTTCAGCTTTGGAAAGAGTTTGCTTAAGATTGCCTCATGATGGGCTTGGAATCTCTGTAGCTTTGGGAATCCAGGAATGAAAAATCCTTGGAAGGAAAAAGGGAGGAAAAGCACAGAGTCAGAAGGAATTAGAAAGAAAAAGAGCAGCACAACATCTGATCTGGGTGCAATAATGGGGACCTTTCCTAAAATGCCCAAATACCAGCAGTTCCAAGCAAGGTGAATGTCAAGTGTGCATATAAAACTCTAGTGTGTTGTCCATAAAACAGAGTTTTACAGTTTCATATTTGGACAAGATCTGGAAGGAACTCTGCCCATGGATGCTGTGGCAGACCAGAACATCCAAAAGGTTGAGTAATTTTTATTTTCCAAAAATACCTTGTTCTTAGCCAAGACTGCTCATAAGACTGTGATTTGAGTTTCTTTGGGCCAGGCCTTGTTCATCCCTGATAGGGTTACTGCTAGTTACAACAGTAGAATGCAACATGGCATCACAAACTTCTAATATCACTAAAATTCAGCTGATTCCTTTAAACCCAAGTTGTTGTTTTTTAAGGAGAGCCGGAGGACTCTTTTGGTCCTCTTTACAAGCCAAGACATACGCAGAGGGATCAAGGCGCTGGTCAAAGCGACCTCTCAAACTTTAATCTCCTGTTACTTACAGGATTATACAAACTACCCTCCCTTTTTCAATAAAATACAGTCTGCACAGAGATTATTCTTCTCTGCTCCTTCCCAAAGCTTCAGCATGACAAAGGAGCTTAAATGTGGCCAAGTTTCAAACAGACCAACATTTTCTGGATGTGTTTGAACAGTTGCAATTAAGTATTGTATTTTGCTACATATTTAAAGCAAAGTCCTGTAGGTACCTAGGTATCACAATATTTCAAAGTTACAAAATATTAATCAAAGTACAAGGGCCTACCCTCGTTCCATTAAGAGACTTCTCTGTACACCAGTAGTAAATGCATATATTGGTAATGAGAGAGGTGTGAGGAAAAAAGAAAGTGATGACAGCCTAATTCCCAAGTCCAGCAAATCAGAACCTATTGTAAAGTGCCCTGGGAATATGATTGAAGAATGGTACAAACGTTGGCTTCCTTGGCCAGTAAAGCGAGATGAGTGCTGCAACCCCAGAGTCTTTCGCGACTAGTCTTAACTGTCAGGGTTCCTTTATCTTTACCTTTTTACAATATTTATGATAAAGGAAATAAACAAACAAAATATTGCAAAGGTGGCAGGGAAGAGTAAGAGTGTTTTCAGCTGAACCTTACCATGCATTGCGTGCCTCTGATTGGTAAGTAGCTGTGCCAGTGCCCAAAAGGCATCCTCTTCATTTAAGTACATCAGCAGGATAGCTGCAATCTGACTCATTCCTTGGCAGTAGCTCACTTCCTGAAAGATCCAAAGATGCAGAGACACATTACACAAGATCGGCTTTACAGGAGAGTAGACATTACACACAAAAATGAAAGGCAACTTTCCCATAAGTACATTGAATGGGACACAAGTTTTATCCAAACTATTCAGGCAAAGGGGTGACTAGTGATCCTTGGACATGGGAGTCTGCAGGAATTTTTCTGGGGCAGCAGGCCCTTCTGGGCAGATCTGGTGACTGGGCAGCAGAGGACTGAGTAGACCTGGTCTCTGAGAAGCTTGCATGTTAGATCTACCCCTCTCATTGTTTCTCAGTGGGTAGACCTGTCATCTGCCTATGTGTAGACCAGGCATCCAAAAACATCCCCATTTACCACTGAAATTCTCCATTCTTTCCTTGGCTCACTTCACTCACTCCAGCCCTTAATCAATTGCACTGGTGTTCAAGTCAGCTTCACAGCACTCCTCTGCCCCCTCCAATAAAACCCCCAATATGCCACAATGAACTAAGCTTCAAGGCTGCCATACACTATACCTCTACCCAGCAAAATGCATGTAACACTTGGCTGGTGTAATTCACTCTTTCCCTATTACAGTCCTGCTCCCTGCATTATAGGCATAATAATGATGGACTTTTATCTGCCTTGGCATTTGCAGAGTAATAAAAGTAATTCCTTACTTTTGTTATAAGTGAATTCAGATAATATCACAACCGTTATAGGCAGCACTGCATGAAACAGAAGCACTGCAACACATGCCACTTTAAATTCTTGCTGGATAGCCAATTCAAAGAATAGGATAAGCATCTTCTGTTAAAGGGGGTGGGGATGAGTCTCCCCATGTTCATGGAAACAGTAAATTCTGTAGCTAATTTAAGCATATTCTCTCTTCTCTGCCCTGTGGCTGGAAGTGACTTAACTGACTGTAACAAATTGGAGTCTTCAGCTGTGAAGCTGCCACTGAATGCAGCAAAAGAAGTCACAAAGAGAATTGACCAATATCTTCCATTCAAATAGTAGGTCAGAGTCACAGAAAAGCTACTCAGAAAATATGATGATAGCAAGGCCCAAATATGCGGCTGTGTCTTTCTTTGTATAAAAACAGAGCTATCACAGCATGGTTGAAATCTGCAGAATTTCCAGTTTCATGAACAACCCCCACCCCACCCCACACCCATTAATTGTTTTGGTTTTTGCTTCCAGCATCATGAATGTTTCTAGCAGCACCTGGAGCTAAAGATATTAATGCAATTCTATAAACATACCACCCAAGAAAACGATATACATTGAATCAAGTACTTTTTCTGTATTTAATGACCCTGGGCTCTTCAAGATAACCTCATTTTGCATTCCTCCCCATTTGCTTCTGCCAAATTTGTGTGGAGGTTATACATTGTCACTGTTTATTGAGCATTCACCCTGATCTGTTTGTGTGGAGGTTATGTGACATCATCTGACCCTGCTGTTATCCCACAATTTTCAGCGCACTTTCCCATCGTTTTTCTATGCCACTCAATGCTTTCTGTACATTCATTTCTTGTACAAGAGCAGTATGTTTTGCCAGCACAGAAACTAAATACTTATTCTAAGCTAAACAAAACATTATTGCCATATAACACTTTTCAGTTTCCTGCTGAATCTGTTAACAGCTTACCGTGTTGTAAACTGAGTAGGCTGACAGGACATGAAACAAGGCTTGTTGCCTATTAAAGAAAAAAAGAAAAAAAGGATGAGTAAAAACAACAAAGAGTGGGATCTGCCCTTTTTTTGGTATTTTATTTTTATTTTTTTTACTAGTTAAGGTGCGCATTATTTGTAGTGCTTCAGAAGAAGGATATTGTAACCGTATGAGAAACTAAGCAGTAGAACTGGCACACTGCACAATGGTAACATGTGCAGTGTATCTCCCCATATGGAGGATGCTCTCCCAAAGGAAGCTCACCTGGCAACTTCACCAGGCAAAAACATTCCTCTTCTCCCAGGACTTTGGCTAATTAAACAATATATGGCCCTTTAAACTGGGTGGGGGGTATTGTTTTTGTTTGTTACTATGGTGTGTATTCTTGTGCTTTTATACTGCGAAGTGCCCTGTGATCTTCGGATGAAGGGCAGTAGAGAAATTTAATTAATAAATAAATGGGTTGTGGAATCCAATGAGCACACAAATAGGTTGCAATATTCTCAAGGGTGCGCTAGCAAGAGGGAGACTCTGTTCTCCTGTCAAACATTATCTCTAAACAACATCAAGATGATTCTGTAGTCTGCCAGTTCTTGCCTTCCACCTTATCCACTGAAGGCTGGAACTTAACATCCTAAGCATGTTTAGGAAGAGGGAGGAATGGAGAATAGATTTGGAATGAGAAAAGGTGTGCCCCCCTCCCTCTGAAAGCAATGGGGTGATGTCTGGTTCTTCAGTAGTCTTTCAAGGGGCAATATTTATTTGCTACCATTTCTTTCCTTTGCTTAAATTTTCTTAGAATCAAAATGTACTCTATTTTTTCTTAATTACTCTTACATAATCATCTCCCTGGAGACTTACTTGATCTCTGTTCATTATGTTTTACACTCTTCCTTGACATTTTCCAGGAACTAGAAGCTTTCATTAAGCACATGAAGCAGCTGGACAAAGGATCACAGATAATATATATTTAAAATAGGAGGGAAGATCCATGAGAAACTCACTTTACTCCATAGCGATCCCGGAACATGATGTGGTTTCGAAAGGTGCGATTGACATCAAGGTCTATCTGCTTGATTTCTGATGAGAAGCTCTTGGCTTGTTCTTTCATTTTCTGCATGAAGGAAGATGGGTCAAAGCATTAAGAAAATATTTTGAAGTATCTGGAGGTACCTGAACCTCTGCTTTTGGGTGGCTTAACAACAGAAACAACAGAAAACACTAACTGAAGTTGATGCACATAATTTGGAATAATATAGCAGTCAGATTAGAGGTGTTACTGGTAAGGAAAATCTACTTATGTATGCGGTTTAACTAACTGTTGAGCAGGTATGGCTAACTTTTTTGGCCAGAGGACCATATTCACCCTTGGGTAACCCTCTGGGGGCTCCATACCAGTTGTAGCGGTAGCCAGCCCACACTCTCACATACATGAGAGTGAACCCATAAATAGCACACTGCCAATCTGTGCAGATCAGTTGAAGGGGGGCGTTAATCATCCCCTTGGCTCTCTGTAAATGTTTGGCCAGGGAGGAAGCAATTTGCATCCTTACTAGGGTGCTGGGGCTCTAGTGTGTCCACTTTATTTCCCCGCTTTTTCCCCTAATGCCACCAATAATATCTTGTGGGGTCTTGGGAGAGTTAGAAAAAAATGCTCCGAGAGCCGGATCAGAACTCTGAATGCCAGATTAGAGAGTTTGACTAGGACCAGGGTTAAAATCTCCACTCAACTATTAAGTTAAACTGGGTGATTTTGGGCCCATCACTCTCTCTCAACCAAACCAACCTCATAAGGTGTTTTTGAGGATAAAATGGGAAAGGGGAGAACTTTGACCTCTTTGGAGGAAATGTGGGATATAAGTGTAATAACAACTAACTAACCAAATAACTTAAAAGAGTCTTTTCTATTGTTCAGTTATCTGGGGCTATCAAGCTATGGCAATATTCAAACACAGACAAACATTCTGAAATACTTTACAGTTATCTCTTAGGCTAACTGTCTTGATGTAACTTTTTGCCATATCCCACAAAAGTCCCACCCCATAAATCTTCCCAATCTTCCCAGAGTCTTTTTCAAACTGCAGGTCACTTATGTTATTATTTTTACTCAAGGGAACATGCTGGGAAGTTCATCATATTCTATATAAGCCAGTCTGCTTGCATGCCAGACACTCCTGCTTTTCAACATAACCTTCTGTGTCTGCCCTCAAAGAAGCACATGGATAATGCATTACACTTTCATTGATGGAAGTAACACACAGATGCCCTTTGTGAAAAATCAAACTGAAGGAAATAGTCCTGAGTTGGCAAAATGGATTGCTGACAGAGAAGGAAGAGTGTGTGTGCACACACTTTGGTCAGACACATAAACTCCAATCTAAAGGGGCATATAGAATGTATTTTGCATAGATGAAGGCGTGCTGGATTTGGATATGAAGCTGTAGCCAAAGCAAGCATGAATCTTTGTTTCTAGTAGCAAGATGCTTAAAATAGTTTGGACGACAAAGGCCCATAGATTTTATGGGAAATCAATCCTTTCACATTCCCTTATGAAAATCTGGCTCCGACTTTCTTTGAGATCACGAAGAGCTAATTTCTGGCCTCAGGTGGCACGAAGGATGAGGAGGATTATGAAGAGCCGATTTCCTGGATTTATGTTCATGAAAAGCCTATTATACAGTGAGTCTCTTGTTTATTGCAGACCCCTCAGGAGCTTAGTTAAACTGCTTGTGACTTTTGTTTATTCTAATCACTTGCTGTGTGACATGGCTAGGTGGGAACATCCCCTGAACAGGATGCAAAGGCAATAGTTGAGATAATTCTCTTGATAACCATGCCTCAGAAGTACAGCTGTTTTAGTTAGTGGAAGTAGTTACTGGGAAATGTTGGGATCGGTGACACGCCAATCATGTGTTCATAGGCAGCATGTAATTACTTTATACTCTGCAACTATCTGGATGTTTTGAAAGAACTGATTTTGTCACGCTCTTTTGTAACCAACTGGAGTCATATGTCCATACTTCCAAGTTCCATGGATAGGCTGACAAAACATTGTTTATGGAACTCAATGGCTCAACAAAATAAGAAACCGACAGATTCCCACAGACAAAGTGTCCTTCTCCTTCTTATGTTCTGAGGAAAGAAACTGTCTGAATTATTAAACATTGTACATCAAACATTTCTGATGACTCCAGGAAAAGAGGATGAGGGTTCTACAGGGAATTATTTGTGGACCCTGTTGTTAACTCCACTCTGGCTTCAGAAAGCATGTGGCAATCACATGTTCTCTCTGAAGTTTTGGCCCATACTAACTGTGGCATATGCATATAATTAGGGAAATGACAGGGCCGTTTGAATCCCCCCCTTCAAAATGCTTTTGCTTTTCTTAATAAACACCACTCTCATTTACAGTACAGAACTGACTGTATAAATGGTGCCTCTGCTTTCAAAAGAAGCACCTTTGTGGCTTTTATATTATGAGACACAAGACTGGCTGTGGAAAGAACCTTGGAGAAAAGAGGACAGCTCAAAAATTTTCAGAAGACAGGAAATCTCTTGCATCTGTGACAAGCCTGCTTTTAGAAATGGGATTCTTCCAGGGGTGTCAATGACAAATTGTTGTTGATCAGGTGCTTGCTACCAAGGAAAAAATCCCTAAAATCGGGATTAAACTGAGGTAGGGAGATATTGCTAAAGCAAATACTGTTATATACACTTTTGTTTAAATGATACTTACGGTACTTAATTTATTTTTTGTATATAAAAAAGGCTAAAAATCATAAATAACATATGGGAGAAATCTCCAGAAAAAAACATGATAGATAAGTAAAAGTAACATATAAAATGAAGGTTGGTGTTTAGTCTGATTATTCTGTCTCTCTTCACAAGTTCCATATTATGCAGCACACAGTTCCCAATATATTGGTCATTGATGCAGATGATGCTGTTTTTATTAAAAGGAAGAGCAGCCTAGAAATCAATGGATAGAATCCTTAGATAAACAAAACTCTGCTCGTGCAATAGAGCTTTCCTGGTTCCCCTCCTACTACCCTTGCCTGCCCTCAAGCTGTTCCAGAGAGTCAATGAGCCCCTGGAATGGCACATAATGCGATTCAAGGGGCTACAAGAAGATAGAGGAAAACTAAGATAATTTGGTGGGGCTGCCTTGCACAAGGAAATTTCTGTTCCTGCAAGATATCTCTGGTCCCAAGAATATGACTTGAATAGCGTTTTAGCAGTCAAATATACTTTGTTTCACAGAAGTACAGATATCTTTTACAATCTTAGGTTTTCACACCCATATTTTTCATTTCTCGCATACAGTCTGCGTGTTCCTCAAGACTGTGCTTTTGTATTGGGGATATGACAGGTTTTCAGCATTAGGTTTCGCAGAGTCTTGTGTTTGGGAAAATGATACTCTTCTTCCTGGGAGTGATTCACTGCTGTGTAGAATATGATTGCAGAAGTATCATAGTCATCAACTGGATAACTTTGGTCACATAACTAATTAGGACAATTTAGCATTTGATAAGCATTTTTTAAAAACATTTTTTCTCTCATTCATGCATTCATTTATTGGAGGGTATACATTCTCCTATTGTACAATTATGCATGGGAGAGCTCACTTACTCTCTATGTTTTTTTTAAACAGAGAAGGGAAGCATTGAACATTGTGCACATCATATTTATGACAGTCAAATGCCTTCCTTCACTTTTGAATTAAAGTAAGTTAAAGTGCTAAAATATGAGGGGAAAAAAAGTGAGCTGAAAAACTTACTGAACTGAAAGGGGGGGGGGGAGCAGTTGAGCGGTTGGCTAGTTAGTGTCCCACCATACCATGAACTTCTGTGTTGTATGAAACCAAATATGACTTACCTCATACTTTCCTTCATTCTCCATCTTAATGTTTTCAATATCCAGCAGGAGTGACCAGACTTGGCCTCGCACCTGGAGGGGAATCCCTTTATAAACTCTGCGGAACATCTACACAGTTTTAAAAGACAAGTAAAGTAAATTAGCACAAACTGCTGAGGTGTGTGTGTGTGTGTGTGTGTGTGTGTGTGTGTGTCTGTCTGTCTGTCTGTCTGTCTCTCAAATGCAACAAAACTTGTAACAGGTTGGCAGTGCTTATACAGATTATCTAGTCATTCTGAAATGAAATGTCCCAGTCAGATATCCCTTGGGGGAAGCAGAGGGGAGGAAGTCCCACTGCACTAGCGGGACTCATCGTGCTGACTTCAACTAGTGCAACAAATTAGTTGAATCTGGCCCGTGTGTGTGTGTGTGTGTGTGTGTGTGTGTACATATATATAAGGGCACTGATCTATTTAATTTTTGCTCAAGAAGCTCCAAGAATCTTGAAACAAGTGACTGTCAATTCAGCAAAACATTTTTTTACTTATTCCTCTCCATTTCACTCCCCTCAAGTTCTCTAGGGAATAATAAGACGAATAAGGCATTCTAGAGAAGGCCAGACCTTTAAACAAAAAACAAAAAACCCCAGCATTGGCTCTTTCATTATAGACCAGCAGTGGGAAAGACTCTGCAATGCAGTCATAGAAATAAATGGGTGCTGTTATGACTAGCACCAGTGCATTAAGTTTCACTTATATTCTTTGTTGAATCATGATTGTTTTAATAAGGCACCTGAATACACAAATGTGTGCGCACGCACACGCACGCATGCGCGCACACACACACACACACACACACACACACAATGTAGCAGCAACGTAACACAAATTCTGCATCAGGAACAGAAGCACTTTGAGACATGTATACAATTACCTCTTTTTACAAAATTATTTTTACTTCTGAACAGGAAAAAGAGGAACTACGCAAGGCACTGAAGCCTTTACCAACTGCTCAGTGAAATCCTATTCTCCCCATTCCACATCACCCAGCTTCTATGATTTCACCAGAACTTGTTCAGATATTAACATGCCTATTTGTGTATCCATAAAAGCTATACATTTTTCAAACAGAGAGATTTTTAGGGTACCATATTCCATGCTCACTACAAAATTCCATGTTTATATAGTGTGATGTCTGAATACTACAGTATTCCTAACTGGACTGGAATGTACTGATTCAATGAGAAAAAGAAAATGAAAGGTATTCGGGGGGGGGGAGGAATATTCCATGAGCAGAGGAAAGATTAAGCCACAATAAATACCAGTAGATCATTAAATCAGGGTACAATGGCAGTACAAAAAATTATATGATACCCAGGATTCCAGGCCATCCCAGGCTAGTTAAATTCCTTTCCACATTGCTTCAGAGATCAGTGGTAACTGCATTTTCTTGTACAATTAAGGAATCTACAGAGAAAGGAGCATATTTTTGCTATGGTTCTAAAAGTTAGATTTTTAATTAGTGCAAACCCAACAGCATGTAGAGTAAATAGCTTCAAGCACTACTTCTCTGCCAATATTTCATTTCAGAGCATTGCAGGGAGCAAGTGCCCAACAAGATAAAATTATAATGAACAAACTGCCTCTAGTTTATCTATCTGAAGTTCTCATCCACTTAAAATCAAAGTTGTAAAATGCCTCAGTGCCCTGAGAATCACTAATCACAGAAGGGCAGCCATTTCACTTTGAAACAAACTGTTTTAGGAAACAATAATCCACCCTGAGAAAGCAATTCCCTCTTTCCCTTAGTGTTTTTCTCTTAACTCTTAACGTTTTGAAATAAGGAAGGATTTCCAAAGGCAACTGAAAGGATTTGCTCTGGATATTTTATTATGTTTTTATATGTTTTTTTATTCCGTATTTTTATTGCTATCTTATTGTTGATAAATGCTTTGAGATCATTTGGTGAAAATGTAGAAAACAAATTGAAACAAACCAACCTCTGGGAGCTAAATAATTTTACATGGTATTCCAGAGCTGCTCACCTACTTCTTAGAAGGTGCTTACAAGAAGGAAGCATTTTAACTTTCCTTCATTTGGATTAGGGGCCATACACTCTTCAAATTACAGTACAACCAACTCTGCAAATAACTGCTTGCCAAATGCCACTGATCATAATCCAGGCCTCTCTCCCCCATCCTTTTCTCTGAAACCTGCAATTCAAGCAAAACTAGTGCAATGTACACATTGTTGAACAACTCTGACTAGGAGCACTGATATTTGGGCTCCTTTTCCAGCATGATAAGATGCTTTAAGGCTGGTGGACTTTTTTAAGCCTTAGGCACAGTTGACTAAATGATCCATTTTTACAATTATTATTATATTTATATCCTGCTTTTTCCCTAGTCAAGGAGACTTACACAGATAAAATAGAACAAGCTAAAAACACAGAAAAGACCATTGTTAAAATGCAACCGAACACTAATTACAATGGGACGGTTGTAGCACTAAGCATTTGAGATTTCATATGTAGGGTGAATGACACAAAATGAACACTCCACCATTCTGTAATTGCTCTGTTGGGTCTAGTATGCTTCTTTCTGTAGTGAGCTAGCCATTCCCAGAATGTGCAGAGTCCTAATTCCACAATGCCAAATTTGCTAATAAATTCCAATTCAATTGGGGAGTCTCCTTTTGCTTATTCTTATGCCTTAGTCTGAGTATGACAGAGCATTATTCACCACAGAATGTTACTGAACAGTCAGACTCAGCAACTGGGATAAAGTACTGCTGTAATCAGAGGCCCAAACAATCTTCTTGAAAAATTTACACACATTTCTCATTCACATAGCTGAAAGTGGCCAGAGGACAGAAACAAAGCCTTCAATGGCCTACTTAGTTTTCGGCACCACAATTGTGAAAAGAAAGGACACAATACACTCTTCAGTCTTCCATTTTCTTAAAATAAAGGCTGGTACAGTGGTACCTCAGGTTAAGTACTTAATTTGTTCTGGAGGTCTGTTCTTATCCTGAAACTGTTCTTAACCTGAAGCATCACTTTAGCTAATGGGGCCTCCTGCTGCCGCTGCGCTGCCACTGCACAATTTCTGTTCTCATCCTGAAGCAAAGTTCTTAACCCGAGGTACTATTTCTGGGTTAGCAGAGTCTGTAACCTGAAGTGTATGTAACCCGAGGTACCACTGTAATGCTACTAAAATGTGTTACAATTCCGCACCTTTTCACTGTTTCTGTATTTTCCCCATTTTCTTAACATCTTCAGCCATTTGTCCACTCGTTCAATTTCCTGAAGTTTTTGCTGGAACAGAATTTTGAAAGTGTAGTTTAGAGGGTTTATTTCCAATTTGTGTGAGCAAGAAAGGAGGGAGAGCTAGATATCCAAGCCATCAGAATATAGAGTCATATGGTGCATGTAAGACATTAGCTTTAAATATTTTAGCTTTAAACAGACAAGAAGGAATTTCCCCAACTGCATTCATTCCTTATGCTAGAAAGTAGAAGGTTCCAAATAAAATTTTAGCTCATATGCTACTTTAGGGGTAGAAAACCATTAGTTCTCCAGATATTACTGGACTACAACTTCCATCATCCTTGACTATTGGCCATGTTGGCTGAAAAGGATGGGAGCTGGAGTCCAACAGGATCTAGAGAGTTTGAGGTTAGGCACTCCTGTGCTATTCCTTCAGTATTATTATCTTGAATCTCATCCAAACTGTACAATGTATGATATGGCTTAACACAATGCTGTACAGCTAGGTTTGCATAAACCTACTCTGAGCATGGCAAATGCTCTTTCATTCAACTGCAACAGCACTTATGACCCACAAGCAAGATACTGAATGATTTGATGGATGATGGACTTGACCCTAAAAAAAGACAGGAATATCACAGAGGTGCTTAGACTCCCTCAACTAGGTTTGCAGATCTAATGACTACAGTGCCACACTTTCTCATCTCTAATTTATCCATAATGCTCAACCATCCTTCTAATTATTGCCAGCAAAATTTACAAGAATTCAGCAGCTGACCATTCTTCCTCAGGTCAAGTTAAGCTGCTAAGCAGCCTCCCAGTTTTGCATGTGAAGCTTTGGTGCTGCATTTTAGAATCTACAGAGGAAATATAATCAAACCTTCCTTGTGATGAAGTTCCATTATCTTCATAGCTGACTAAGGCCTAAACACAGTCATCTGGAAGTCTAATTGAAATCAGCAGGACTTGCTTCCAAGCAAGCGTGTTTATGTTGGGATGAAGAGCTATTATTATTTATCCAGAGAGCTAAGATTCTTATGTTAATAATTGCAGTGTCTTTCATCACTTGCTATTGAAAAACAAACACAGCAGCAGCAGCAGCTGCCATCTCCCCCCAATTACTCTAGAGAAAGAAAAGCTCCCAGTTCCTACCTTCTCCTCCAGAGCACTGCGGGTTGGTAGCTCATGCTCACTGAAAGATGAAAAATTCTAAATGAACCAATGCATAATGCAAGAAGTGTACAAGCAAAGTGATCCTGTACAGAAAGGAGGTCTGACGGTATGCTTCAAATGATGGGGGGGGGGGGGACATAGGATTGTATATAAAGTAGCACTAAGTGACTCATTCCACCAGTGCAAGGATTTCTGCTTTTGCAATGGAACATTTCACCGCTCTTCTCTCCCTTTACTGCCCAAAAATCTGTAATAGGGGCTCCTCCAACCCTCCATAGCAGATTTGGAGAGGCTACAGGGTGTGTATGAGTGAAGAAGGGAGGAAGTTCCACTGTGTAGGTGAAAATTCTTGCACTGATGGGATGCATTAGGTGGAGACTACCCATAGCAGCTTACTGGTCTACTACTTGGCTAAGGAGGTTCTTATTAACTTGACCATTTCTTTATTTCACATTTGATCAATGATGCCTGCCCCCAGAAAATGTGGAAACAGTGTCAGAAGGGAGATCTCCCTTGGGCTCTTGTTCACAGATGGATACAATACATAAAACAAAAAGCTATAAATTTGCATAAACCACCATAATAGAGGTGGCAAAAAAGAGGGGTTAAAATGCTACCCACTCTGAACACCCGAATCCCTCTAAAGGGCAGCTGTAGAAAGCTGAAACACTGCTGCATTTCCACGCTTTTCAGAAACTGTTTACATCCTAAGTACATAATCTGCCTGTATAAAGGAAACACAAATATTGATTTCCAAGGACCAAGCCCTCTCATAGTTTAGCTGTACCTTATCATGGCAGGAATTTTCATAAGCAACAGAAAGTGATTTCCTCTCTGCTTCTGACTTGCACAAGTGGACAAAAGTACTAGTAAAGGCACTTGGCTGAGGTACAGTGGTGGAGGACCCAACCATGACAGTGAAAGGGACGCAACTGCGGCCTTCAGCACTAGTTTCAGCAAAATGAAGAGGACAAGAAAAGGGTAACTTACTGCAAAAACCCAAATCTGTCAGTGACTTTGTAGAGAGTGAAGTCAGCATCTTCCCATGGATCAATCTGAGCTCCTTCCTGCCTTCCCTGTAAAGAAGGTTGCACAATAGTTTACACTATGGTGACTAACAGATGATATCATTTTGAGAAGAAATGGAGAAAATTTATGATGCCATGTGTTCTTACGTCATTTTTACTCATCCAAGACTAGCCATGGGTTGATTTTGTGTCTTTTATAAGTTGTAAGCGTAAAGCGGGTCAGCAAAGTGAAGGGTGGGTATGAACTAATATTTGTACAATGGCAGCTGTCTTGCCTATGATATGCACTGGGCACAAATACGTTGTTTTTGGTTGCAAGTACCTCACTTCTACAATGACTGCAGTATTACTGTTCTTCTTTGCCTGTGGCCCAGCATGAAATGGAGGGGACCATTTAAAAGATTATACCTCATGGACAAGAAGGATCAAGGATGGGAAATGAAAATGTAGCACTTATAGCTTTCCTTATCATTGTGTTTTGAGACCCTGAACCCTTTACTGAAGTTTCTGCTTTCTGCAGAATGTTGGGGAAATACATGTCTGGCTGCAGAACCAGAGGGCACACAGCGAAAACAAGCTGCGTAGTATATAGTCAATATACTGGGGCCAATTAATCCCTCACTTGCTAGGACTCCATGGTCCCTTCATCCCTCCAAAATGTATGAAAAACCAAATAATAAGGATGATTTGAAGATGGATGGCATTGATCAAGGGAAAATTGAATATCCCATATTGCTATTTTCTGAATCTGGTTGACTTACTACAAGTTCCTGTGTTCTGTAGACAGTTAAGCCAAAAGAAATCTTTGGTTGGTAGCATATTAAGTGGGAGGAAAGCAAGGTTCTTACCTTCTCATACTTAGCAATGATTTCTGCCCTTTCCTCTGCTATTAAGGCATCTATATCTTTCTTCATGTCAAAGGCTGTAAGAAAAGGAAAAGGCAAACAATGACATTATAAGCAGCAGTCATAGCAGGGGTGGGGGGCAAATGTGCTAATAGAAAAAGGCTTCACTTACAACTAAAAGTCATAAACCCTATCATAAAGCTAAATAACAGGCTTAAGCTGCAAAATCCCAATAAAATATATACTTAGTTCATATTGCACAACTCAAGCTTTTTGGAGGGGGGAATCACCACCAGCAAGAAAAAGACAGGCAACTAAAGGTAATTATTGCAAGAAGCAGCACCTTCAAAATCTTTCCCGGTTTTCAATCACATTTATCAAATTTTCTACAGATAGGAATATACATGTAGTATTATTGATTTACAATGAAAATTATATTCCATTATATATAATAATATGCCAAGTCAAGTCCACTTACAACAGTATAAAATAAACATAGCAAAAATAAGATACACAAAGCAACTACAAAAGCAATAAAACAACAGGAAAGGGTTGACTTGAAACTGTGACTGACTCATACTTGTGATGACAAGGGGAATGCAACTGCAATCCTAGACACTCTCCTAATCAAACATGTTGATAATGCTTTTTAAATAGAGACAGAAAGCTACCAGTCCAGAATTGTTCAAGATAAAAACCAGAGTTAATTTATCCTGGCGTTCACTTATACCAGTCTAACTGCATGAGATGACAGCACAACCACTGTGTTAGAAAACAGGCCACACCAAATTCCCATAAAGCAGAGGTCGGGCTTGAAGGGCAATTAAAAATAAAGAAAAACGGAGAGTGCTCAACACCCCTCTCAACTAAAATTTAGACCTAAGCCATTTCTTTTGGCTATTTTTCATTTTGCATGGGTTACTATTAGTCTTGGGATACCTAGGGCAAGAAAAATGTCCCTGAAGGGGTGGGTGGTACTGAAGATATATTTTAGCACCTATTCTGCATTTATGAAATCCCCTGTGCACCTTACAGGAATTTAATGGCAACCAGATACTAAAATACAAGACTGCCATCGGTTCATGAAGGAGGGTAGTGGATGCACCTCCATCTTCTGTTGGAATGTCTGGCACCACTGAGGTGGGGGTGTCTTCTGATAAGACTACTCGGGCCTCTCCCAAACAACAAGCTTGCCCCTCTTATCCTATTTCTCCTCTCTTTCTGATTAGTCATGCCAAGAGGTCTCCATAGGGCTCATGACAGGTACACTCCCGTAAACACAATATATTTGGTTATGTGGTTGGAAAGAACAGATAGTTAACATCAGGAGTAAGTTCTTCCACCTAACCTCATCCATGGAATAAGTTAAGCAGAACATTATGAAATGGTGGCCAACTCTGTGTGGTACAAATGCTGCCAGGATTGTGAAGGATGACAGCTGATCACAGAACATGGAGGTGTTTCAGAACTGGTTTCAAGCCTCCTGGGGTAGACCTCCCCAGCAAAAAAGGCATGCAAATTGGGTGAAAAACTGTAGAGCAACAAAAACTTGGGTCTCTTTCATCATGAGATTCTACCTGCACTGAAAAAGTCCAGGAATAGCAGAAGTCTCAGCCTTTTGAGTCTCCCTTTCTTTCTTTAGAGTATACTAAGTAGGTCAGTACACAAGCTGGAAGCCCTAAATAATGGTAACCCTTTATTTAGCCTCAGTATTTATTCTGCTCTGTCAAAAGCACTAAATCCACATAAGCATTCACAGGAAATGAAACAAGTGAACGCTGCAGATGAAACACGGAAGACCTTACCTGAGATGGTCCTTACGTCTCACGCTGCACGTCTTGAGGCTGGGGTGGCCTCTCCCTCCTTGATGCTACCTGACAGAAAACATTCCAAGTGCTCAATGTGCCTCTTTGCATCCACCTCTTCCGTCCGCAGCTGGCACTTTCAGGCAGTCCTTAGTATGGCCCCTCTCAGCCTTGCCCACCAAACTCCATAGTCAGTGAAAACTTTTCTGCTTTTTTCTACACAACTGATGATCATTGGTCAGATTGAAAGAAATACCGCTTTTCCTTTTTATGCAGATGATCTCCTTCTTCCACTGGATTGACTGAGGGAAAATTAAAAAACAAATATAACTTTTTAAGCCTCAAAAGCTATGACCCCCCCCCCCCCAAGAATTGAAATGCATTCATCACAAACTATGTTCTCATATTACTTAGAGTAAGGGAGCAGATATGTAAAATCCCAGAGCAAAAATCATGGCCACTGTGCTAGCTAAAACCAATGTCTAGTTTAGCATTATGTGTGAACCTGCACTCATGGCTTATCTCACTCTAGAATAACCATGAGCTTTCTCCTTCATTTATTCCTAATGACTTGTTTGGGGTAGACAAATCTCAAGCCTGGGTCTGCCAGTGGGAAGCCACCAATTAAGGGATTTCAGGAAGGGGCTGAATTTGTATAAGATAGTATGTGCAGAATTTGTATAAGATAATATGCACAGAGACCAACTATTTCTTATGCAAAACACACTGTATGCTTTAGATAGTACATAACTTTGGGTACCTTTGATTTAGCCCAATCTAACAACATTGTGTATTTTGTGATACCAGTTATACTTTTTGCTGAGCTAGCAAAAAAAATTATTCTGAACAGTAAATAGTTGTTCATGCTGTACTGCATTTTTTTTTTTAGGGGTGGAATTTTGCTGTCACTTTACAAGGCACTCATGATTAAGTTTTTAAAATGAATGAAAGAGAGAGGGTGAGAGAGGGTGAAGCACAGGAGTTAGTATTTCTATAGTAGCATGATGTCATTTGTCAACAATTTGCTTATGTAAGGGAGCTCAGTTTAAAGGCAACATCTGATTTTAATCAGCCTTTCATTTTCTGACATAGCCAAATGTCTCTCAAAATCAGTTGTGTTCAGCACCAGTATCTTCAGGTCATTGAGGCTTCAAAGAAATGCTATGCATCAGATACTCATAAAACTCATCAGAAAACCCTGCCCGCCTCCCAGCAAGGCTTTGCTCATGTCAGCAGAAACGAGATGTTAGTATTCTTTAATGGGCAGATTAGTTGGATTTCTAGATTTCTGGAAAAAACTAAGAAAGAACGTAAAGAAGTAGCACACAGCACAGCACCCTAGCATAGAATGGTAATCACAACACCAGTTGTTAAACTGATTCTTTTTAACCAGTTTGATTAGAGAAGAGGGAGCAGTGAGATAGAGCTATATGACAACTATCAAAACGACATGCAATGGCCATACATCAGTGTCTCTAAAAGCAGATCTGCTGCAAGCTGGGATAGAGAGGGAAATTCAGTTCTGTTCACATTTCATGAGGACTTTTTGAAAGAAAAGAAAATTACAAACGAATGCAGAAATTTGGAGATCTGAAGATCGGAAAAATGTGAAACTGAGAGATTCCTCCATCCTTAGCACCAAGGAAGTGCAAAGCAAGGGATGGAGGTACAATTTGGAATACAAAAAGTGGGAGACCAGGCAAGATGTGCTAAACTCACCCACGCTCCTCTCAAGATTGGGCTCCAGTACTGAAAGCAAGTCCAACTGGAGAAAAGCAGTTGCAAGGGGATTATTCAGCATTCAGCCGCCCATCCCCGCACACCACTAGCATTTTAAATTGTATCACCACACCACAGGATGGAGCTACGTTAGGCCCTCATACTATTTTGCTGTAATTTACATGATCATTCTATTTTCACAGCAGTTGGGAATCACTCAGAGCAGTGGCATAGCTAGCCGCCCAGGTGCCCAGGGCAGTGCACACACGCCCTGTGCCCAGGTGAGCTGCCCGTGGGGGCGGGGCAAGCCTCCCATTGGGTGGGGCAAGCCGGGGCAGGGTGCGCTGTGCAGAGCCTTGCCGCTGCCTCCCCCTCAGCTGTAGGCAACTGAGGGAGAGACGGCAGGCAGACACAAGCCCCTCACTGGGAGCCTGCAGGTGCCCGAGCCACCGTGTCACTCCCACACGCCACATGCCACAGTGTGGCAGCCACTGCTCCCCCTAGCTACGCCTCTGACTCAGAGCACACTCCTATATGTTTTTTCTCCATGAGACTGGTGCCATTTTGTCACAGTGACATTTCAGCTTGAAATTGACAATTTTTTCAACTTTTAGAATGAAGAGCACATATGAAATAACTCTGTTCCACCCATGACCCCATCCACTCAAAGCATGCTCTTAGAAGGATGATTCACTACCTGTACACTAATCCAGGCATTCACTCGGTCTTAGCAACCTGACCCAGCATCCCTGACTCATCACTTGTAAAACAGCACAATGCAATGGTCAAACCTATTTGTGTTGTCAAGCAATGAAGTAGTTATAATGCTTACTGTGGAAATGATGATATTTCCTGTGATCTCTATGCTAACTAAGAGTGGTGCTCAAGCTATGTCTTCAGGGTTAACCTGGCACCTTCCTAGCCTGATAGAAAATGTAACAGAATGATGGCAGCTACTTTGATTTCACATTGGCATGAAACCTCTTCTGCTTAGTGTTATATAGGTATACCCTATGGCTTGGCATAAGGCCAGTTCAACTAAATTACCGGTAACCTCTGAGTCTGTGACCTCCCATTCCCACCATCCCAGATAAAAGTTTAAAATATACTTTTCGATGAGCCGTATCAGCAAAAGGAATTGACAGAAAATAAGTGGGAGGATATTTTTATAATGAGCAGTAAAGACTTGATAGGACAGGTTGTACTCCCAACTCCTACTTTCTATAGACTTGATGGACAGCTTAGTGTTGCTTCTGCATGTTTGAAGTATACTTTGCTTTAGTTTAAAATGAAGAAACAAGATGCTAATAAGTAGGTGTGATACTAGCGGAGACAAACTACTTTAAATAGAAACTAAACTATTCAGTGTCAACATTTTCTTCCAAGACTTCTACAGCAATTCTTCATCTGCTATTTTTAGATCTTGCAGAGGATAATTAAGACAAACATTTGTTTTGCTTCAGCCTAGAACTCATCTGCCAGATGATGGAAGCTAAAGAAGCAAGAGTTTCTTTTTTGGTCTTGGTTTAAAACAAAAAAACAAAACAAAATCCCTTTTACTTGACACATACATTATTAAATTGTACAGACCACACCAGAAAAAGTAGACAAACTGAAGAAAAATCTTTGACGCATGCAAATATTTCTTAAGCCCCTCTCTCACAGATTTTACGAACAAATTAATCATTCTTATGTTCCATATAGGATCAAATACGTGCAGCTGTGCCTTTGGAAGTGTTTTGTACAAACACAAATATGTCCTGTTCCAAAACTGCCAACCACTTTCTCCTGCATTTTATTTTCATGTGTGCCATTAAACGTTATTAAAATAGTTCCTTTAAACACCACTGAAATCAAGAAGAAAAGCATCTGTGGCCAATTCAGTCTTGATTTGTGGTTTGTTAAACTGTGGCTTGGTGTCATGTGCAAGCCAGGCCAGTGCTGTAATATCTTGTTGTCCCTTAATCTCTCATAGAACTTGGTTAAATATGGTTGCCAACTATCTCTGCACTCTGTTTTAAACATTAAGCAGTCACAGCACGTAACCTAGTATTTTATGGCCAGAAGGGGGAAATCTTATTGGTTCTGACTGATAATTTCTTAGCCCAAACCAAACAATAACCCTCTTCTTAAAAGTCCCATAACCTGTGTGTTGCATTTAAGCTGGAAATGACTTCTAATTCTGGAAAAATTCATCAGGCATACTTTAATATTACAAACACTGTATCTTAAATCCCTGCAATGACTTTTGTATAAGGCTGCAGATCTCTGCAATCCACTGTGTCCATGGGATTTTATGCCTTAAATTCACTTTACATAATGTCCCAGAGGTGTGTCAATTAACATTAACAGTTGGATTTTTTTCTGATGTTTATAAGTAACAACTTACATTCTGGAAATATGTTCTAAGATGTTTTTGTTTTGTTTTCTAAATGAAAGGAAGGGATGCTTCCCCCCCCCCCTTTTCTGTGGGACACTGAACACTGGAAGAGATGCTTTCTACACTTACTGGATATTAATTATTCAATAATGGTATTTAAATAAAACTGAGGGATAATGAGGTTCTGAGACTGTCTGAAGCCAAACCCTTGAGAATAGAAGCTCAAGAGAGTCCTTGAGCTGTTCTTCACAGCAGGAAGCACTGAGAAAATTAGCTGTCACCGTGTCCTGACTGAACACACATACTGCATGAGGTTTGCTGGCCTGCTAACTTCCATTGATGCTCTTTCTGCTTGGCCTATATTTGTGCATGATGAGGCACATGGTTTTTCTTTTTCATCTAACCTAAAGGCTGAGGACCAGTTATAATAGGAATTGGGAACCTGTGGTCCTCCAGATGATGTTGGATGAAAACTCCCATCAGCTTGAACCATTGGCAATACAGGCTGGGGCTTACTGTGATGTGGTTCAACAATGTCGTCTAATAACCACCTTTTATTCTTCCCACTATTCTGTGAAGTTGGTTAAAAATATATATGTCTTTTTCAAAGTAACTACAGTGAGCTACACAGCCAAACAGGACTTTGTCCCTTTCCTTACTGAAACCCACCTCTATCAACTTGATTATACATAAATAAAATTGGCCAGAATATAATCTGGTTGCAGCTTTGAACTGAGTCTTGCGGACAAACATCCTTTAGCATCTCTGCTGTTAGAGGGAGTGTGTGTGTGTGTGTGTGTGTGTGTGTGAGAGAGAGAGAGAGAGAGAGAGAGAGAGAGAGTCAGATATTTCATCCATCTCTGCAAAGACAAATACCACATTTTCAACTTGCTAAAATGCAATATTGCCTCTCATTAGCATATTTTGCTTGACAAAACATGGCTTAGTAGTCCTGGATATTGTCTGCAACATCAGTGATGCATAGCATGATTTTCCCTCTGCCCTAACCCATGTCAACTCATCAGGTTTTTTTATTATTATAATAATAAATTTATTTGGTAGCTGTGCTTTCCCTGCTATGCACACCCAGTCTAGACTGATCGTCGAGACACAATTCACCACCCCCTAAAAATCTGGATAAACAGCCGTTAAAACCCCTCCTTCCATTAGCTGTCTAGGGTCTGTGTTTCCTGCTACTGGTTCACAGACATACCACATTATGGATAAAAGGTGGCTGGGACTCAATTGATTTGTTAGAAAGAACCACACAATTGACACACGGCATAGGTATAATATGCATGATAGCCCTAAATATGTAACACAACCGTAAAAAATAGAGTGATTTTTATTTGATTATTTCTTACCCTGAGATTTTTGTAACTCATATTCATAAGAACTGGATAAAAATGAGAGTTCTGGTATCAGAAAGAAATTCAGCCACACAAAGCAAGGCACACTTATTCATACAAACAGCACCAGTCATAGAATGCCATGAAAAGTTCTTTGGTAAAGGTGGAAGAAGACAAGAAATATTTTACAGATCACAAACACATTCTCTCATAGCTTTTGCATCAGATGAATCACTGTATATTACATATATAATGAATAAAAAGAGAGTTAGATTAGAACAAATGTGTGAGAAAGAAGACCAAACTTATAAAACATATTAGTGATGAGTATGAAAAAAGTAACAGCTACTGTATACTAATTAATTTGGAATGAAAATATTTAACCTTTTATATATTCACAATCTAACACATTCCAAATAATTCACATATAATAAGAAGTATTCCATGTTTATAAAATTGCAGGATATTCAGATATTGCTATCTAAACCACGCTTCCTCAACCTTGGCCCTCCTGATGCTTTGAGACTACAATTCCCATCACCCCTGACCACTGGTCCTGCTAGCTAGGGATCATGGGAGTTGTAGGCCAAAAACATCTGGAGGGCTGAGGTTGAGGAAACTTGATTTAAACGATAAATGGTAGGGCCATCTTTTATTTACAATAAATGTCTATGCTTTATTAATAAATTATATATCGTATATAATTTAATAACCACACCTACATGTACTCAGCAGATGAATCTCTTATGCCTTTACACATTTTGAAGAGCAGAACGTAAGGGGAACTTTTCTTTAACTAGCAGGACAGCACCATTAAACCCTGATCACTCCAAGGGGGAGGGGAAAGAAGTCATGGATCTGAGAGGGGATTCCCCCCCCCCCCGCCACTTTCCCTAGAAAAACCTGCCGTTTACTGCTGAATTGGAACAAACATCAATCAGGTTTTCTGTGGATTGACGTTTGCTCTGATTCAGCAGTAAACAGCGGGTTTTCTCAGGGAAAGAGGAGGGACACACACAAAAATCCTCTCCAACCTGTGACTTGAAATCATGGGATTTCAAATCCAACTGAAGTATGGATGGGGCCCTAAATTGAAGCATTAAGCTGTGGAAAATTAACAGCAGGAGGAAATGAAGGGAGGCAGGGAAAGAACTGAGGGTTTCTGTTGCAGTAGAAAGTCTGTCATCTGGATGCCAGTTCTCCTAATATATGAACAGCAGTTTCACCCAGTGAGAAACTATGGAGACAACAGGCCTGGAAACAAGTTACTCAGAGACCATGTTTACCCACATAGATCTGGTGCCCAAACTTGGTAATCACACAGTGGCCAGAACTTGTAGAGCTTTTCTCTGTTGTTTGATGTGGGTGAGTGGGTGGGTGATCATCCCATCCACGCCTCCTTAGGAAACTCCTGCAAACACCCATAACAATAGTACTTGCCTTTTAAACAAACTTAATTTATAAAGGTGCTCTCAGAAATAGCATGGAAAAAACCCATATCTGTGTACTGTAGAACCTGGTAAAAATGAGGCTGTTAGAAAATATAGGGGGGTTGTTGTTCAAAGAACATGATCACTTTGTGCTTACCACCACTCAACTGCATTTATGGTTTAATATGGCAAATACTTAAAACATTTGGATAAATCAGAGGGGGCCAGAAGAGGCTGCCCCTAACCACCCACACTGCTCTATTTACAAAGTTACGGGGAACACAAATTATCCAACACAGTGGGAGTTGCTGAGGGATTATGAGGCTTGTGGATTTACTTAACATCTTCTACCCTTTGCCCCATAATGCAAGCATTGAGACCAATCTAAATATATCATAAAAGGAAAACGCCAACTATGAAATGCAGGGACATCATGCATCTTTTGCCACGGTGAAGATGATGCCTTTCAGCAAGCAGTATTCTACTTGGTCACACACATAGAGTTTTAGGCAGATACCTCCCCTTCTCCAAACGTACTGCTCAAATAAAATTAGCTTGTCTCAAATTGGGAACAATTGTTTGCTTTGTAGAATATCTGTATGGACTCCCTGTTCCAACTGCACACAGTATGTTATTCAACAATTAATCATCAAGGTGCTTTTTCTAGCTGAAGACGGATGTCTGAAGTTAGCTGTCTGTTGGGGGCTGGGGAAAACCAGGGAAGGGAAGAGTGCTCTTCTCCTTGCCTTACTCTTTAAGCATTTTGGAACAGATTGGCCAGAGAGGCATTTCCAAGGGCAGAGTCAATCACCTGGGCTACATTTGTAGCTCTCTGACATGAAATAAGATTTCCTATTTGGTTTATTCACATTGTTGCCAGCTTCCAGGAACTAAAGGTGTCAAAATAGCATGCTGCCTGTCACCTAAAAAGCTCCTTCAATTGCCATGGACTGGAGACAGATGCAGGGGAATTCTGCTATTTTCAGGAGGCTTTATATTATCAACAACTACCTAACAAGTAAAGTTACTGATGATAATAGGTGAGGTTTTGCTTGGCAGCCTAAAAGGAAGCACTGGATTAAAAAAAAAATGAGGCCCAAGAGCTGGGGACAAACTCTGTCCTTTGTGTTAGAACAAAGAGTCTAAGCTTTGAATTAGGACTGGACAGGTTTTTCTTTTAAGTTCTCCAGGCACATTAGAAAGCATCAAGGCAGGAAAACACCCATGGAGAATGAAAAAGAAAACCTCTTTTGTTCTTTTAGTACTAATAAGAATCAGCTTGGAGGAGACTTCTAAACAGAGCTACAGCTCTCAAATCTCATAGTACTTTAAAAATAAGAAAAGGTGATGTCAAAGGCAAAGCAATTCCAAAGTTTTTCTGGTACAGACAAGGCTTTTAGCCTAGTTGTGTACAGTGGTGCTGAGTGACCAAAATGCAAACATAAAATGTGCCACAAATGACATTCTCAAATGTTTTTAAACCCAAGACAGACTTATATTCAAGAGAAGTTTAAATGTGTTGTGAACACATTTAGCTCTTTAAAAGAAAAAAGGAAAAAGTATGTGCATCTGCAGGATACCAGTGAATACAATGTTGTGAAATGCTGCAGGCACTCTCTGGCTGCTCCTTTCCTTTCCTCTGCTCCTCCCACGCCTCCTGTTGGGAGAACTAGGGAAGAAGTTGCAACTGCAGGGTGCTTTCTCTCCCAGGAGGTACTTTAGTGGTGGTGGCACAGCAGTAGTGGGCAGTCTAGGGAGCTGCTTCCTCCCATTCTACCTCTTCTTCCCCCTCCTGTTGCACCTGCAAAAGGAAGTGCCCTGAAGTTACAACCTCCTCCCATCCTAGGGAAACAACTGCAGGCTGCTTTGCTCCCCAACGTGGGGAATGGTGAGCAATGAGTCAACATTTGTAGCAGCAGATCAGTGATGATGTGATACAGACTCATATACTTGTTTGTTTCACTTTAAGTTATATATCCTGCCTTTCCTCCAAGGAGCTCAAGCAGCACACATGGTTCGCCATCTTTGCCTCACAAAAAACCTGTGAGGTGAGGTGTGAGGTGTGCCTGTCCCCAAGGTCACCCAGTGAGCTTCATGGCTGAGTCGGGATTTGAACTCTGGACAACCAGTTCTAGTGTGACATTGTAACCTCAACACTATACCACATGGCTTCTCACACATTCATGGCAATCTGAGCCTCTTTTAAATAAGTGCCGGTCTTGGCCTCTCAGTCTTGCAAAAAGTGCAGGACTTGTGTTATTACATCCAGAATCAAAAGCAGCTTTTTAAAAAAGCAACTGTACATATAAGCTGCTGAGGGGGGGTGGGGGCAGGGTACATTCAAACTGGTTATTATGTGTTCTGCAATGACAGAGTGTGATTGGTGAAATTTCTTCATTATATAGCTCTCGACTCAAAACCAAAATTAGAATTTTGAGTCAGGAACCTGCTGCTTAATAGGACAGAACATACTGTCCTATTTCCCCCTAACTCTGCCAATGCAGTGAGGAGAGAGGAGAACCAAGGGTCTCATTCCTTATTAGGCTTACTAAGTCACAATCCAGAGATCAGTGGACAACCTTTAAATTCCCTACTTCAGTCAGCAATGAGGCAGCTGTAGTTTCTATCACCTGTTCGTCCCCAAACCCAAGCAGCCATGTGGGGGCGCAGCCTGTTCTACAGCACACTTGTAGTCAGGCACTTAAAAGCAAAAGGAACTTTATATCCAGGTTACTAAGTTTAAATTTCTGGTTTGAAACACTATTTATTTCCTTTTAAGAAACCACAAACAGAAGGTCAGGAGGACTTGCATACAAAATAAACAAATGCAACATTTAGAGTTAGTATACACACCACAAAGTTTGCAAAACTGCTTGGGCTCCTGCAAGGGACTTGGCTATGCCAGTAGAATTTCTGATTCTTCCCACATTGCTAACCTGATCTCCATGCCACACTGCAAACTTTTTTCAAGTCCCTTCAGTTGGGCCTTGCAAGTGGTCCCCGTAGGGCTTCCAGGAAGACTGTAAGCAGCTTTACCTATACAGTGGTACCTCAGGTTAAGTACTTAATTCGTTCCGGAGGTCCGTTCTCAACCTGAAACTGTTCTTAACCTGAAGCACCATTTTAGCTAATGGGGCCTCCTGCTGCCGCCGCGCCGCCGGAGCCCAATCTGTTCTTATCCTGAAGCACTATTTCTGGGTTAGCGGAGTCTGTAACCTGAAGCGTATGTAACCTGAAGCGTATGTAACCCGAGGTACCACTGTACTCAACAGCAGGTTGGTCAAACTAAGGAGCAAGACCATTCTATAAAACCAGGTGGGATGTTATTTGTGTCTCAGACCACCTGATCTTGTTGGGCAGTATATCTTTGAGCCAGCTACAACCATGCTGCAGAGCAGCAGGATCTATGCCTGCAAGTTCCTCTGCTACAAAAGGCAACCCATTATTAGAAAAAACAAGAACCATAGTCAATAACCATTCAATAACAAATATGCATCAAGTCAGCTTTCTTAGGAAAGTGGATCCACTGTTCAAGAGTGAGCTTTAATGGAAACTTAACAGTACATAATATTAAGCACACAAGCAGTTAATATGGAGGCAGAGTAGCTGAATTATTAAGCATGGTTTTCTTTTCTGTTTGATGTACGACTATTTCCTGTAAAATAACCACAGACTGATAAGAACAGGGCTCATAGTTTGACAGCAAATAACATAAGAATAAAAACCAGAAGGTAATAGGAAAGGGTGGAGAGCAAGTCTACATCAAATGAATGGAGTCTGAAATCATTTTTTTTTGTTCAGTTACTATATCCACTTTAAGAGCTATTTAATTTTTTATAAGATGTTAGCACCCACATTCGCTACCCACATTCTGTTACTAGTACAACTACTACTATTTTTAATATATTTATTACATGTATATCTTGCCCTTCCTCACAAAGGAGCTCAGGGCAGCAAACAAGCAATAAAACAATAAAACATTGTTAGAACACTTTCAGTGCAGATGCAGACAGGGAAATATATCAACTTAAAAGGCTTGTTGATAAGCCTATTTATATTCATAAAATTAAACAGGAAGAATGAGAGTGCCCCAGTACACAAAAGTGTACTGAACAGAATGCCCAACATATTTATCTCAAAAGCAACCAGCGGGATTTTGATTGGGGTTGCAGGGCAAGGAGCAGAAATCAACTCTGACCACCCCCTCAACTGACCTGATACAAACTACCCTCCAACACAGATATTATAGCTGCAAAGGGGGGGGGGCATATAGGTACCTGAATCAGATGTTGTATGAAGGGCATATCCATCTCCTTTCATCCACACCTGTCCACCTACAGCAACTTGCAAACTTATGCCACTTGCAGACTGCTGCCATGTCACAGGTGAGATTCAATCTCATACAAGCAAATTCAGATTGAGCTACTGAAGTGGATTTGGCACTCTTGCACAACCACCTGCTATTTTTAAAAACTGGACTTTTTGCGGTAAGAAAAGCAATAGGAAAATGCACTCGGAAGTGTTACATAACAATTGCTTGATGTGGTGTTGTACAAATCCGCTCCGCTTCCAAGCAGGGCGGGGTTGGAGTCTGACCACATGGCTGCCTGCTGGTGTCAGGACATGAAGAACATCCCACGTCATCAGGGGGACCCGGCCACATCATTGCCTGGCCTCCAGTCCAGCTGGCCGGGTTGTGTGGCCGGCTGCATTTAATCACCGGCGCGAGCCAGGGAGCTTCCTCTGGCTCACATCCTTTCCATCTGGCAAATTGGCACTGGCCATTTGGTTTTCACCTACCACATAGCAATCATCACAACTTTGTAAGGTTTGGCGGTTAGGAATTGGTATGACTCTGTTGGGGGAGGGGAAGTGTGGCCATCACCTGCCCTTCCATGTTGAAGGGTATTCTGATAAAGGAGTCTGGGGGTGTGGATCTTGTCCGAAGTCCACGGAGGGGCTAGGGCCATGCCACGACCCCACTGAGAACCATGGGGGAGCTCGAGTCGATGCGCATCGGGGGTGCTCCCCCTATTGGTGGTTTACCCTTACAGGACTCCCTGCACGGCGGGCAGGAGTCAGATATAGTCTGTTCATTTGCCAGTGCCTAAGCCAATACCGTTCACATTCTGTAACCAATAAAGTTGTGGCCTAAATTTTGCCCAATAACCATCAACCTAATATACTGTGTACGTGTGTCATTATTCTTCAAGGGGAAGGCCTTGGGGTCTTGACACATAACTTCCTCACATACAAATCAGAACAAATGCTCAAACTGTGGTCATTGTATGACACACACATACACACATCAGAATAAATGCTCAGCAGATCATATGGAAGTGACTCAGCTGGGATAGCTCAGTTGTAATCTCAGGGTCATGGGTTCGATTCCCGCGTTGGGCATAAGATTCCTGCAAGGGGTTGTACTACATGACCCTCATGGCTCCTTCCAACTTAACTCTATGAGGGCTAACTAGAGCACTCTGAGGCACAGCCCTCCTTTGCATCCAACACAAGGTAAAAGCAGAAGCATATTTTATGTTCACCATTTGAAGAGGGAGACACAAGAAAGCAGACAACGTGTTATATAGGAAAGTCAAGGGGACAAGCTTACATGTTTCTATATGGATTTCAACTAATATAACAAAAAGATTCATGCGCCTTAAAGAATATCAAATTTATCACAGCATGAGTTTTTGTGGAATACGGTTCATTTCATCAGATACATGAAGTGATACATTTGGAACAGTAAACCCCCAAGAGGACCAATTTCTACTAGTTAACATGTAAAGGTCTTTGGTCCTTAATTGCGTTCTTCTCCCTCTTCCAAAATATAAAGTTTTGCACACTTTTATCAACAGAAGTTGATTACATCACCTACATTGCTACTGCTACTGCTACGTCTGTCTCATTCAGTCAAACCAATGACTGAATGCTTAATTATACAGTGTAGATCTGCAACTTTCAATGCACAATGAAGCAATACAGCCCAAGAGGAGGCTGTAGTAACCTGTGGCATACATGATCTTGTCTAGCTGCTTTCTCAATTTTAATTAAGATGATTTTAACTGTATTCTATTTT
The DNA here is from genome assembly GCF_964106645.2 of Podarcis pityusensis. Classification (NCBI taxonomy): domain Eukaryota; kingdom Metazoa; phylum Chordata; class Lepidosauria; order Squamata; family Lacertidae; genus Podarcis; species Podarcis pityusensis. The sequence continues at coordinate 78,612,751 of NC_138028.1, forward strand.
TGCAGTGACTGCTGCGTAGTTTTCATTATTGTTGTAAACTGCTTCAAGTGCCAAAAGCTCATAATTTTAAATAAACAAAAAATTTAATACAATTATCCACTGAAGAACATGGTAAGATTTCCCACCAGATAAGAAACTGTGAGGCTTTCCTCTTTCCATTTGAAACGTGCACAGCAGTTTTGCTATAAGTCATAAGCCCTAGTTTGCCCTTTCCCTTCCCTGTTCCCTTTTTTATGCTTATCCCACATCCGGTGACAGTATCAAATTACACACATTGATTCATGTGAATGCTAAGGAAAATAAGGAAAATAAAATGATCATTAGACCAACATGTTCTGTATCATAAGCCAAGCTATCCTGGGCTGCTCCCAGATGGGTGGCTCCTAGCGTGATTAAATCACAGTTCTTCCACTGAACTATCAGCAGATTTGCAGTGGATTTTCCACACTAATAGACATATTGCACTTTTCATTTATGTTCATCCCACTATGATCAGTGGGCATGAAATAGCTACTGGGGATCAGAAAGGCCTCTAAGCAGTCATTGGGGGGGGGGCGGAATACAAATGATCCCTAAAAAAATAAATTATTGTCCTCATTTAAGCATGATTGCCCATTACTACCCAGGAAATGTCAAGAAACATGTTTAAAGTTTGTTTTGGACTGAAAGGGTAGATTTTATAGGTGAAAGAGCATATTTTTAAAATAGTGGCAAACCAGAAAGATTGTTTTCTCTCTATTTTTTAAATTGGCATTATATTATAACATTATATAACTACTGTAGAGCACTCTTATTTAAGAAGTATTTTACTAACAATTTAATACGTGAAAAAGAGATTTATCCAGGTAAGTGCTTGGGGTGTTATTTGAGAGAAAGATTAAACAATGTTATAAAATGATGCCTACCACTAAGGTTATAGTGTATGCATGCCAAGTTGTGGTATCTCAAAACGCCCCCTCTTAAAGATGGAAGAGTAGCACTAAGGACATGTGTGGTGATTGAGAAGACTGGAAGAGCAGTCCATAGATGTCAGACTTTCTGTGATAATAAAAAAGATAGAAGCACTGGGAAAACATGGGGTGATTAGAAGTGGATGATGACACCATGTGGAGTCTCTGCAAACTGTGAGTGATAAAAGCAAGGCAATTCCATACCGGATGAAATAATGTTTTCTATATTCCAATTACAAATTACTTATTAGAGGAATTTGAGACAGTGGTAGACAGAAGAAGAAGAGGAGGAGGAGGAGGAGGAGGAGGAGGAGGAGGAGGAAGAGTTTGGATTTGATATCCCGCCTTTCACTCCCCTTCAGGAGTCTCAAAGCGGCTAACATTCTCCTTTCCCTTCCTCCCCCACAACAAACACTCTGTGAGGTGAAGGGGGCTGAGAGACTTCAGAGAAGTGTGACTAGCCCAAGGTCACCCAGCAGTTGCATGTGGAGGAGCAGAGACGCGAACCCAGTTCACCAGATTACGAGTCTACCGCTCTTAACCACTACACCACACTGGCTCTCAACCAAAAACCAAATTTCATTGTGAAATATTCATTTTTTAAAAAAAGATTGTATTATCATCCGTTTTCTCCTGCTCCAGAATTCTGTGGTTAAACTTCACTTGCAGCAAAATCTTCATGCCTAAGCACTACCTCCAAAACTAAACCTAATTGAGACATACAAATAGAAACAGAATGCATGTGTATGTGACAAGTTTCAGATTCTTACAGCATATCATAAACATTTGATCCGAGTCCAAAGACAAAGGGGCATTCTTAAAAGACAAGAGGTGTCTATTTTAAGTGTGTTGATTAACACTAACTGTTGTAATATTGCGAGCTGTGAAAGAAAGGATGAAAAAAGCCAGACAAGGATTCAGATTCATGTTAACTACTATTCAAAGACAGTTAAAGGGGATAGTGTTCTTTGAGCATCATATTCAAATGGAAATGGTTACATTTTCCAAGAAGGAAGGTATTTTTAGTATTTCACACAGTAGAGATTAAATTCATCTATTGTCTTGTGTTGTGAACTGTTGCCAAGAGGTGCGGTTTTTCATTCCAAGGTGGGGTTAGATGGAGAAAAACAGTCATTTTAAAGCTGGATTTTATAAAAGTCATTTCACTACCCTATGACCACTTCTTCCTATTTTCCCCTCTTTCTCCCTTTCCACCCACATTAACCAGCATAGATTCTTATAGTAATGTTAATGGGACAACCACCAGAGCTCAGAAACTGTTTCAGCAGCCAAGTGAATCATGCTGAAGTAATGTGGGTGGGAAAAATCCCATGCCCAATTTCTAAGGACACAGCCTTTTATGGTATTTTTAGAGGAGAAGCTGTTCAAGTATCTTGCAGCACTTTGCGGTTCAGTGTACCAGTGAAAGCAGAACAGACTTTTCAGGATGCACAGTGTTACTAAACAGCTTGTATGAGCCACAAGAACACAACACATTTCAATTACTTCTGTAAAGAAGCATAAAAGGTAAAGGTAAAGGTACCCCTGCCCGTACGGGCCAGTCTTGCCAGACTCTAGGGTTGTGCGCTCATCTCACTTAAGAGGCCGGGGGCCAGCGCTGTCCAGAGACACTTCTGGGTCACGTGGCCAGCGTGACGAAGCTGCTCTGGCGAGCCAGCACCAGCGCAGCACACGGAAACACCATTTACCTTCCCGCTATAAAGCGGTACCTATTTATCAACTTGCACTTAAGTGTGCTTTCGAACTGCTAGGTGGGCAGGAGCTGGGACCGAAAGACGGGAGCTCACCCCGCCGCGGGGATTCGAACCGCCGACCATGCGATCGGCAAGTCCTAGGCACTGAGGTTTTACCCACAGCGCCACCCGCGTCCCTTGTAAAGAAGCATAATGAACTGTAAATACTACAATATGTTTAATATAAAGAAAATTGCTCTAATGTTACTGTAAAATTAGCCCTGGCATCCCTGTGCTCAACACAGTGCACTAGAGTAAATGCCATGGAAATCAATGGGACATACACACTAATTCAAAACACATTTGAAAGCAAGTACAAGCTGAGTGCATTTTGAAATCTAATGAAAAAAGACAGTGGGATCACATACAAGCTCTAATAGAGCAAACACCAATGAAATTTAGACTTCAAACAAATCATTTCATTACACCCTTTCAAGTAACTATTTAGAGTGTAATACCCCATCTCCCACTGCTTTTCTTCCATGCTACTACTGACTGCATCTGGATTTTCCCTCCATCTCCTAGGAAGCAACCTTCTGTTAGAAACAGCTTGGATTCTCCCTTGAAACATGCATTTGAAAAACAGACTAAAGGCAACACAGTGATAGTGGGCAGGAAGAGCACAAGGCATTCACGTATACACACTCAGATGCTTTTCTGTTTCTTATTTGCTCCTCCCAAAGTTGCTTTATAAGATGAAAAAGGTCTGTGTGTGTGTGTGTGTGTGTGTGTCTTGAGAAACAATCAAACTTTAAATCTGCTTTCTCACGGATTTAAAGTGAACAAAAACAAAACGAAATTATTAGTGAAAAATATGGAACAGCGGGGAAAACAGGAGTTACAAGATAAGACGGGTTTATCAATAGTAAAAAAAAAATCAAATATCTAGGAATTTGGGTCACTACAAAAAATATAAATTTGTTTAATGATGATTATGTGAAAGTATGGAGGGAGATAAAAAACGTTTTAGAAATTTGGGGTAGATTAAATTTATCATTATGAGGAAGAATCTCGACCATTAAGACATGCGTGCTACCCAAAATGCTATTTTTATTTCAGATGATTCCAACAATAGGTGGAACAAGTTGATTCAAGGAGTGGCAAAAAGAATTGGCAAAGTTTATATGGCAAGGCAATAAACCGAGAATAAAGTATAAATTATTAACAGAGGTAAAGGATAGAGGAGGTTTCACATTACCAGATCTTAAATTATATTATAAGTCTGTATGCATTTGTTGGATGAAAGATTGGATGATTTTGAAAAATACTAATATATTGGAGATGGAGGGCTGGGATAATAGATTCAGCTGGCACGAATATCTGGGGTATAATAAAGTAAAGGTACACAGAGGCTTCCTCAATCATATAATGAGAAAGTTTGGAAAAGATATAAAAAATTACTAGAGCCAAAGACACCTTGGTGGCTATCACCCTTGGAGGTTATTGTGGTTAAAAAGAAAAACATGGACAGCAACTGGGCAACATAGAAAGACATATTAGAAGAGGAAAGTAATCAATTAAAAATTCTGAAGAACTCAAACAATTAGATTTGGATTGGCTACAATATTACCAATTAAAGGAAATATTCAAATTAGACAAAAAAATGTATTTGAGACACAGATATCAAAATTAGAAAAAAATAATATTATTAATAAATAATAAGAAAATATTATCAAAAACATATAGATTATTATTATATTGGGAACTCAAAGATTAAGAAGTGAAGGAGGTAATGGTTAAATGGGCACAAGATTTTGGATACCCAATCCTAATGGAAGATTTGGAGAGATTGTGGAAAATAGTTTTAAAATTTACAGCCTGTTATTTAATAAAAGAAAACTTCATGAAGATGATTAACCGGTGGTATATAACGCATGTAAATTGGCTAAAATATATAAAAACAACACGAACATATGTTGGAAATGCAAACAAAAAGAAGGAACCTTATTCCATATGTGTTGGACCTGTCCCCACCTCTTCATATAGTAATTTGGATTACTGTAATTCAAATAAGAACTTTAGTTGTAAACACATCAGAAGAACAAACAACAGAATGCATGTACTTAATGCCAGATTATAGTATGTTGTATGATGTTTTATAGGGAATCAGAAAGAGAGCATAGGAATAGAAACATAAAGGAAAAACATATTTATCATTTGCATTCCTTTGATTTTGGATTAGAATAGATCCACATTATTTTAGAACAGAAAGCGAACTTGGCAGGAAGCTTTAAGCATTTCTCACTCAATCCAACACTAAAACATTAGCAGAAGTACCCAAGACATGTGTTCTAGACAGATCATAAAAATACAGCAAGCAGCTATCAGCAGTTCCCAATGGCTTTATGAAAAAGCAATGTTTTTACCAACCTCCAGAGGTAGAGGAGGGAGGAAGCTAAATAATTTTTGCTACAAACATAGCTCCAGATGACCCTGGTGCTCAGATACAGAAAAAGGCATTCTCCAAGGTAAGGGTCTGAGTGATCAAGTACCAGCACTCTGAACTGGGTCCAGAAATGAATTGGCAGCCAATGACACTCACCTCACAGCAAAGCAGGGATGAGAAACCTGTAATCCTCCAGATGTTGCTGAACTCCCAATTCTCACCAGCTTCAGTCAAAATGACCTGTAGCCAGGGACGATGGAAGTTGCATCCAACCACATCTGGAGGGCTACAGGTTCTTCATCTCTGCAATATAGTATCTAAATATAGAGCATTTCTTTTTTTTTTTAATGATATTTATTGAAAATTTTAAAATTACAAAAGAGAATAAAAAAGAAAAAAAGAAAGAAAAAACAAAGAAAAGACAAACCACAGTCAAACAATACAGATTAATAAAAATCAAAATAAAAAATAACACGACACAATTAAAAAACAAAAATATACCACAAACATTTAAAAACAAATCCAATATTCTCATATCTTTAACTGTCATTACCTTCTTTCTTTGACCTCCTCCTCCTCCCTTTTTTTGTATCCTGATTATTAATTGTCACAGCAAATCCTTTCCATATTTCATAATATTCTGTCATTACTTTACCTTAATCTATTTTAATCTTACCTTACTATGAAAACCTTAAAACTTAAATCTTATTTTTACAAATTTCTCATAACCATAATATTCTTACATAATTCTTTAAACATTTTTGCTAAAGCCAAATAATTTCGTTCCAACATTTTTCTAACATTCATCAATTTTATAAAACAATCATAATAAAAGAAATAACAATCCAATATTCATCCAGCGTCTCTTCCTCCTGGACCCGGGTTTTGTCAGTCCTTTCTATCCCATCAATCTAGCGCATTAACCTGGTAACCTTATGTCCGAGGCCCTTAAGTCTCTTCCATGTCCCTTCCGCAGCTCTTTTTCATATTTATAGCTATATTTTCCTTTATCTCCTACTTCTTTCACTCTTGGGAACTTGACAATGCTTTTGACACTTCTCGACAAATCAGCCCCTTTTCCATAGTCCCCACTAAGTTCCATGTGGTATTTAAGAACATGTTTCAAAAACCCTCCAAAATTAAGAGCCCCCACAACCCCAAACATCTCATGGCCCATTGCCAGACTCGAAAAGTCCAAACCTCCCTGCATAGGGGGGTCTATCCAACCCCCCATTTCCAAACCAAACCAAACTTTATCTTTCCAAATCTGGCTTTTTCCAAGTTCATTTGTCAAATCCAAGAATTCATGTTCCTGCTGGGCCGCAGCTCCCTCCATCCCTGGCGCCCAAGATTCAGCAACATCCTCTTCCCTCATCTGTTCTGTCAGGGCACACTCCTGATCTAATTCCTGGGTGGGCTCTATATAATATCCCACTGCCTGTCCAAAATTTCTAATCGCATCAGTCATAAAATCCATCTTCTCATGTAGCTGTTCCAGTAGGGCACTTTTTTTACAGAAAGCACTCAACAGAGCTTCTGAATACATTGTCCTGCAAGGTCAGAAATCTATTCCCACGATCGTAATCTGTAACAGCTGCGAGCTTCCCGATTCAAAATTGGTTACAGTTTCACAGGCTCCCTCTAGGGGAAAAACTTCTGCTTGTTCTTTCTTTTAAAAACAAATCTAACAACAAAGTTTCCTTTTTCAGATATTTTGTCAATATTTGTTCCTTTAAAATGCGAAGGGGAACAATGGAATCACTATGTATCTCTTCCTTTAGCTATCTGTCAAAAACGTTTGTCTCTGGTCAATGAGCTTCAAAGAACGTCAGTCCTGACACCCCGCTCCAGGATCAAGACGGTGGAAAGTTACTTTACTTTGCACTCACTTCTGCAGGTTTAAACAGTCCAGAAAAAGTCCCCCCTCTTCTCCTGCTTCCGAAGGGGGTTCCACAATTTTAAATGATGAAAGTTAATCCTTTAGAAGCGATTTTTCAGAACTTTAGTTTGCTGTGTCTTTGCTTTAATCTATCTACAAAGAAACGGAAGGCTGACTTCCTGTTTAGACCTTCCCATTTCAGTGCCAAATTAAATTAAACTTTTAAGTCCAGTTTTCCTTTCTGCTCACAAATCCTTATTTAGAGTCCAATTGTCCGAAACTTAAGTACTCACGGGTGGTTGTTTTAAAAAGCCAAATTGTCCCAGGAAAAAGGCAGTGTTCTCCGGCAACGGCTGTGCGGCTTCGCTCCACGGAAGCAGTTGACTCTCAGCACCGCGCCACTTCCCTCTCTTCGCTCCGGAGCCCGTTAGTGGGTTCCTTTGCGGGTTGGGGGGCACTAAAGGTGCCCGCCGAGTCCCATGGTCACAGGCTTCATCCGCCTGTGATTTTTGAATGGGTCCCCGCTTCGCCGTAGCGGAAAAGACCCGATTCCCGTGGAGCTGGTCCCTCCAGTTCAGAGGGAGTCCGCCATTGCCAATGGTGCCACCCCGGAAGTCCTAAATATAGAGCATTTCCTAGCAGCACATTGTGTTTGGCTGAAAAGGCAAATACAAAAGTTTACGTAACATAAAAATACATGATTCTTCTCCATTACTAAAAGCATGTAGAAGTAATGCCCAGAGAGATCACTATCACTGGGCTCTAAAAATGTAAGGAGAATAGCAGGCAACAGAAGTGGGTGAGTAATCGTATTTGATGACTCTCTCTGTGATTCTCTAATATAGGGAGTAGCTAAACAAACTATTTGTCTTATGGAGGTGGGGAGGGGACAGAAAGTGAAACCCACGCCAGGTGTTAATGAGCTACTATTACCCTTAGCAATTGTCTACAATAATGCTGCCCTAGGCTATCAAAGTGTGTCACTTTTGGTATAATAGCTGGATTTGTGCCTTGGCATCTGGAGAGAGACTGGTGATCCTCAGAAGCAATGTATTCTATAATTAATTATTGGGGGAAGGGATGAGGCACTGACAATCTACACAGAGACAGTAGCAGGCACTGAATGCAGATAACTCATCTGAGACATTAGTTCATTGTTGGCATCTCAGAGGAATAATTTGCTTTACTTGTCACCAAATGTGCCTGATACAGAGTAAGCTAATTTGAATGCTTCTGTGGTCAGATCTGCACAGTCAAATCACCCTTAACTTTGCAGTACATATTAGAGACCTTTCAAATTAGCAACTGTGGAGCAGTTTTCCTATAGATGGATAGAAGAGCACAAAGATCTCCTCTCTTGCACTTTTGGGGTATGGGGAAACCATTTTTAAAAATGGACCAGAACACACTACCACACACCACCTCATGTATGATTTACTCTTGCATTCCTACTAATTTTTGCAATAACATATTTACCAGTTTGGTAAATGTACCACACTGAGCTCTTCTTTTTAGGGAGCTATCCACAACAACTACAAAATCTCTCTGTACTAACCACCATAGAAGACAGATGATATTAGCAAGGCAAAAAGCCCAGTGACTGAAACACATGTGTGACTAGCTGTGCAGTCTGAATAATGCAAGTAAATTCTAGTTGTGGAAATCTACTTTACTACACACTAGTGAATGAACACTCTGAACCAGTGATAGCTGAATGCAACAGCAGTACACTTCAAACCAAAGTTGTTCTTTCCCCCCTCAATTTGGTATGTCTATACAAAAAAACAAAAAGCATTGATAAGATAGGCAAGGAAAAGAATTAATCGTGCCCATGGTTAGAAACAGGTGTAGGCTGAGCTTTGCCTTAAAAACAGAAATGAAAAGAAAGCATTACTCTTGGGGCTACATCACAGATGATGAAAAATAGTGTTTAAGTTCTCAATTATACATACACATTCACTTTCTTTCTTTGGCAATCACTCGTAGCTGAGTAAGATTGTCTTCCATAAACACGGTTTTAACAATGAGTCCGTAAGTGACTGAGGAGGCCAATTCTGGATCCACACGCCCTTCCACAGTGGGGACATTGGTTTCTGGGTGGGAGTTGATCACGGTGTGGATTTGTCAAGCGTGCCTTCCTCTTAGCACGTTTCTCCCTTGCGTCCTGAGTTCGAGTGTCTTCAAAGCCCATGACACCTTTGGTAAAGGCTGTTCTCCAACTGGAGCGCTTGCAGGCCAGTGTTTCCCAGTTGTCAGTGTTTATACTATATTTTTCTAGATTTGCCTTGAGACAGGCTTTAAATCTCTTTTGTTGACCACCAGCATTACACTTTCCATTTTTAAGTTCGGAATAGAATAGTTGCTTTGGAAGACGATCATCAGGCATCTGCACAACATGACCAGTCCAACGAAGTTGATGTTGAAGAATCATTGCTTCAACACTGGTGATTTTTGCTTCTTCCAGCACACTGATATTAGTTCGCCCTTCTTCCCAAGTGATGTGTAAAATTTTTCGGAGACACCGTTGATGGAATCTTTCGAGGAGTTGGAGATGGCATTTATAAGTGGTCCATGTTTCACAAGCATATAGTAAGGTTGGTAGTACAAAAGCTTTGTAAACAAGCATTTTTGTTTCCCTGCAAATGTCCCTGACCTCAAACACTCTGCACTTCAATCGGGAGAAAGACACACTTGCAGACCTCAGGCGATGCTGGATTTCAGCATCAATGTTGGCCCTTGTGGAAAGTTAACTGCCTAGGTAGGAGAAGTGATCGACATTTTCCAACATTATACCACTGAGTTGGATTTGTGGCGCTGCAGAGGGGTTATTTTGTACTTGTTGGTGGAACACTTTGGTTTTTTGGATATTGAGTGATAGGCCAGGCTTTTCGTAAGCTTCTGCAAAGATATTTAGGATGGTTTGGAGGTCATCCTCTGAGTGTGCGCACACTAGATTCACTATGTATCACTCGTTCCAATATAAATAGTATATGAAAGCAAGTCTAATAAAATATCTTTGTCAACATTTTATAAAAGGAAACAATTCCTGTACTTGCGTGTAATGCTAAACTAAAGTTCAATGTTACATGCACCAGACTCATGCTCTTATTCTGCTCCCCTTCTCTGATGTGGATGCAAAACTAGAAGCATTTGCTTTTGTTTTCAATTAACCCTGGTTTCTTATGTGCAAATCTGCACATACTGTGGTTAGCGTTAACAATGGTTTAGTGAAATAAGCCAATACCAGCACAAGGTTAATTATTTGCAAAAGTCCACATCTACTTGGTGGATGGATAATATTTTAGAAGGACAGTATCCCTTGTCTCTATCATCCTTCACTACAATCCTCCAAAACCTAAGAGGGCAGCTAAGCAACCACAAAGTTTCAAGATGTGTATATACATATATGCAGAAACATACACATCTACAGATTGCTTACAGTTAGTCAAGAACCTCTCTAAGTTTCCTGTGGGAACTTTAGCTCTGACTTACACTGGATGGATTTTCCACTATGTCATCACTTTGCCTAATATATCCAAAACCATAAAAAGCTATCACAGCTTGCACAGATCACAGTTCTCAGAAAGTCCTTCAGACTACTGATCTGGCAGCCTAAGGTAAATTGTGGAAATTGTTTTTTGTAAAAGCATTCAATATTTTTATGAAGTGATTACCAAAAAATACAGCTTGTTTTTAATTTTTAATCTGTACATATTGGGATTCTAAGGATGATGTGGAAAAAGGGTGCCCAGATTGGATACCAACCTGACCGCAACAGAATCTGCTTCTTCAGTACAGCCAATTAAGCAGGGCAGCTTCTTTTATACAGTAAACTCACACACAAACACATACACTCAAACTAAATTGGTGTGCTATTGGTGTAGATAGGACATATCTGAGGGTTATAGCCAACTTGTAAATGACTATGAGGAAGGAGTTTTGGCTCTTGCAATCCTTATAGAAATTAATGAATGCGAATTCCACCCCCCACCCCCCATAGATCTATAAAGCATGGTTGACGTCTGTGCTTCGGGGGCCAAATCAGATAATGTGCAAATTCTCAATTCATCAAAATGTAGTGTGAATTGGCTCTAATACAGGAAGAAGCTGAGAACCTGATATAAAGTGGTTCTGAACAAAATGCAGTGAATTAAAACTGCATACACAAAAAAGAAAATAAGCCTGGGGCATAGACAGACAGGGCTTTCATAATGACTTCACTGGTTGATTCACATGAAGACTTACATTACATCATTCTAGCCTCCACTGCCCAACAATTGAGCCCCTTCAACCCTGTAGCGCTCTTCTCACATTTGGGGCCCTGTTGCCTGCAATTTTCACTCAGGATAACTGAGACTAGCATGCCATTTGCTCTTATCAGGGGTTTCAGGTAGTGTCCCTCACCATAAACACCACACTTTGAAAACTGACTATGTTGTTACTACACTTGGTGTTCTGATACATTTTGTTCCCTGAAATTGAACAGAATATCCCATATAATATCGAATGTTTTGAATAAAACACACAGATTCCCAGAAATACTTGTCTTTCAAAGACACATGGACAAATCCTCTTAAACCCACTTATACCCTAAAAGACAATACCACCCCAAACCAACACAAGCATCACTTATTTCCCATCAACTGACTGGTCAACACTCTTAATGGCAAATAAATTATTTTTCTATCCTAAAGGAAAAGTCAAATTAAAATCTACTTGTACAGAAGATAGGCTTGATGTTATGGCATACAGATAAAATATTTATTTATAGCCCAAAGGAAGGTAAGATTACCTTAATCTGTAAAGTGATCATGAACAGCATGTATATAGAATGTCATTTAACATCCAGGAAGTACCAGACTAAAACTACAGGATATCTGTAGGGATTGCAAATTCATGGTGATAGCTATACCCTATTGTATGTTTATGCATTCAACTATCCATTCAGTAGTTGTAGGTGATACAGAAGTAGAGACAAACTATACCTTTCCTGTATGCCTCATATATATATAAGGTCTCTTGCCCTGTTGTAAAGGGCAGGATGCAACCCAAGTACACTGTGCTTAACAAAAGATCTAGCACATTTCTTCAATAAAAGCAGCTTGAATCTAGCACAAGAACTTATTTTAGTGCGATGGATCTGAATACTGTATATCCCATTCTGTGCTAATAAACTCTTATCTGGGCTCCTTCTGGAGAAACAGCTTGCATGGTGCACTTCCAAGAAGAAGCACCAGGTGTGGAGAACCTCAAGCACAGAAAATGTCAATTGATATCCTTCATTATTTCTGCCAGTCTCAGGAGCTAGTTTTGCATAACTTCATTCCTGACATACAAACAAAACTAAGTTAGATGTCTGTCAATTGAATATACTATTTCTGCCCCCACCCACCCCACATCAGTGAGTAAACCTCAGCCCGCAAACCAAGAAATCATATCCCTCTTTGCTCTTTAACACTTTGGAACAGACCACACACAAGCATCTCAGGATAATGCACAAAGGTCAAAGTCCTTAAATTCATTTCCATGAGGCTTGTCTCTGCAGCAAAACCAAGAAGTGAAGGGCTAGAGAAAAACACAGGCTTGAACCAGGGAATTTCCTTGGACTCAGTGGGTGTGGGGATGCAGTAGTGGACTGGATGAGGGCCAATAAACTGTGTTTGAATCCTGGGAAGATGAAGCCTCTTTGGGTGAGTGCTTCCCATGTTTGGGAAATTGGCAAGTTACCTCTTCTGGGTGGGGTTGCACTCTCCCTGAAGGAGCAAGTGTGCCGTTTGGGGGCATTTCTGGATACATCTGTGTCACTAGAGGGCCAAGGGTCCTCCTGTGGCTAGGAGTGCCTTTTACCAGACTCGTCTCATTCACCAATTATGACCATTCCTGGGACAGGGATAGTCTTGACCACTGTAGTCCATACATTTATAGAATCATAGAGCTGGAAGGGACCCAGAGGGTAATGTATGTAGCCAAAACCCCTGCAGGAATCTCTCTCTCTTTTTTAAAAAAATGCTCTTTATTGATTTATTAAGTATTACAACTGCAATGGTACCTCAGGTTACAGACACTTCAGATTACAGAGGCTTCAGGTTACAGACTCTGCTAACCCAGAAATAGTACCTCGGGTTAAGAACTTTGCTTCAGGATGAGAAGAGAAATCGTGCGGCGGCAGCGGGAGGCCCTATTAGCTAAAATGGTACCTCAGGTTAAGAACAGTTTCAGGTTAAGAACGGACCTCTGGGGGGGCCACTAGGGGGTGCATTGGAAGATGGCCGACAATACCATCTCTCTGACCCACACGGGGTAATTAAGAGGCTGTTATGGGAGTAGGCAGCCTCCCTTGTTGCCCCAAGGAAATGGGGAACACTGCCCTTGCCTGCTGTGCCCATAATTCGAAAGAAGGGGGTGAGGGCCCTAGGCAGAATGCCCCCGTGTGGACCTCGGCTCTCTTGGACGCTGTCTCTGATCGCGCACTAGCTGCAGCAATTCGGAATAATTAATTACAAAAGAAGCAAATGCACATATTTCAAGTGAAGAAGGGGAGTGAAGTCTGCTAATTTAAGTGACCTCTGCGAAAGAAGACGACAGGTTGGAGAAACAGGAATATTTTACGATGAAGATACACCAAAGGCTGGGTATGTTGACAACGGGACTGAATGGGGGGGGGGGACCTTTTTTACTTTCCTTCTATGTGATTTACAAGAACCCCTCCTCATTAGAATCATCGGTTGAACTGACCCAAGCAGGATGATTAAGGTCTGTGTGGAGATAAACTTTAACCAAAAGTATGCTTTATGGAGATCGAGAAGCAATAAGAGCTTTTGGAATGGTGCAGCAATTAATTCGGAGTCGCCATCTTGCCAAAGGATTTATAGCCGAGAGAAGGAACGGACTTGTTTTCAGACTGCATTCCTGATGAATCTCCTCAGAGGTTTTGAGAAAGGAGGCAGATTGGTGAAGATTAATGACGCTAAGACTGTTTTGATGTATGGAAGTGATGTTACATGGAAAACGTCTGGATATGGCTACTGGATAAAAAATAATAATATCCACTCAGGATTACAAACTGTCTAACCAGCTTGTGGAGACTATCAGAGGTCACAAAGAGAAAGGAAAAATATATGAAAATAACAACAAGAGATGTGGAAAAACAAGAAGAAAGGACTGGATAGTACTGTGAACATCATAAGGTTAGATTTGTGGACATTAAAACAGCAGTAAGAAGCAAGAAGTTGATTGGATCCCCTTCAGAACTTGAAATATGGGTACCCCCAACAAAAATTTAAAATTCGGCTGTGTAATTTGGAATTTATGTAATTTGGTTTGATTTGATGTGATTGGTCGGTTAATAAAAAATTATTCTTAAAAAAAAAGAACGTACCTCCGGAATGAATTAAGTTCTTAACCAGAGGTACCACTGTATTCCATTCATTGTTAAAAATAAAAAAATTAAAAAAACAAGAAAAAAATGGGGGAAAACGAGATCATGCACGGCAGATGACCATCTAACCTCTGCTTAAAAACCTCCAAGGAAGGAGAGCCCACCACCTTCTGGGGAAGGACATTCTACTGGCAAACAGCTCTTACTGTCAGAAAACACCTCCTGATGTTTAGCTGGAATCTCCTTTCTTATTACTTGAATCCACTGGTTTGGGTCCTACCCTCTGGAGCAGGAGAAACTCTGGAGTGTTAGTAACTTCAAGGCTAGATTACTGTAATGTGCTCTATGTGCGGCTGCCCTTGGGTCTGGTTCAGAAGCTCCAGCTGGTGCAAAATGCTGTGGCCAGATTGCTGATGGGAGCTTCTGGTCAAGAACATGTCACACCATTGTTAAAACAGTTGCACTGGCTGCCCATCTGCTACTTAGTCAGGTTGAAGGACCTTATATTGATTTACAAGCATTGAACAACTTGGGTCCAGGATACCTCAGGGATAGCCTGAAACCTTTACATTCACCAAAATCATCTGCAGGAGCATCTTTGGTCATTCCCCAAGTTGCTGAGACATGTTTGACAACAGCAAGAAACTGAGCCTTTAGTGTCATAGCCTTTAGTGTAAACAGCCTTGGTCCTGTATACCTGAAGGACCGTCTCCACCTCCATCGTCCAGCCCGGACACTGAGGTCCAGCGCCGAAGCCTTCTGGCAGTTCCCTCACTGCGAGAAGTGAGGTTACAGGGAACCAGGCAGAGGGCCTTCGCGGTAGTGGTACCCGCCCTGTAGAATGCCCTCCCAGCAGATGCCAAGGCAATAAGCAACTATTTTACCTTTAAAAGACAACTGAAGACGGCCCTGTTTAGGGAAGTTTTTAATGTCTGATGCTGTATTGTTTTTAATATTTGGTTGGAAGTCACCCACAGTGGCTGGGGAAACCCAGCCAGATGGGTGGGGTATAAATAATAAATTATAATATTATTATGATTATGGTCTCAATCCTGTGGAACACCCTGCCAATAGACATTCAGTGGGCACCTGAGGTGCCAGCTTTTAAACGCCTGCAGGCAATTAAGAGTACATTTGCCATAATGGTATATTAATTTGAGCTTTTAAATTCTTTTTGCTTTTAACTTGTTTTTAACTTCTTATAATTTAATCATTTGGTTTTATGTTTTTATATTGTTCTAAACCACTGTGATATATCTTTATGATACAGTTGTATATAACCATGTTTATAAATAAACAAACAACAAGATTACAAACTGTTCTGAGGTTTTTTTCAGCAGTCAAGTGCTATATAAATTTTATGAAATAAATAAATGCCAAACCATTAACACAGAAGTGCTTCTACTGTTGCATGAAAGGATGGGCACTAAAATGGAATCAATGGAATTCCCTCTGCCCAGCAGGATCTAGAAAATGCCCAATATGCAAAGCATCTCAGTGCCTCAGGGCAGACACCGCTCCCATCTGAAACTGTTAAAACCAGGACATCCTGCCAGTGGGGGTCTGTTTTATTTATGGTCTCTGAGCTGTGTGAAAATGAGAGCTGACAGAAGAGCCAATACAAACCGTCTGTCCTGTACAGTAAAATCCCATGTGCTGGCACTATATTACACTGGCAGATCAAACAAACTTCTCTTTAAAAGGAATACTCAGTGTTTTAGCACATACTTCAACACTAGTGTTGTACTTCTCTCATTTCCTCCCATTTGCTATATTCTATAGCTAGGATGGGGAAACACAATATGAACAGTTGGTTTATTGTTGTTGCTCTGCTTACTATGTAGTAATGAGTATGTTATCCAGAAATAAACAGTCCTCTTAAAAAGAGAGAGAGAGAACCATGGCTTTATTTAAAAAATCCCCTCCAAGTCTACCTTTAAAACTTGAAGCATCTAATCTAAGCTACATACTGCATTTACTGCCAGCACTCAGCTCCTAGGCAGACCTTGCACACAGCAAGCACAAGAAAGGCCAGTGCAACACTTGCCTGCCTGCCCAGCCTCCCACTTGTCTGTCCTTTCCCAACAGAAAGGGCTAACAGGCTGGTGAGCTGGGCTCCCTCACCCGCTTGCTTGCTTGCTTGCTTGCTTGCTTGCTTGCTCTGAGGCCATCTCAGCTTCTGTCAGCCAGCACTCCCTGGCCAGCCCCAGAGGCACCATTTGCCTGGGGAGCTTGTAGCCAGAGTTGCTGCAACAAACAGCTGTGCAAGCCTTTGGGAGGCAGAGATGTGAGAGGGCATCAGAGGGAGGGAGGGAAGGGAAGAGGGACAGAGGTCAGTGTTGTCGTGGCACCCCTGACCATCATTCAAGGCACCCCAGGGTGCCATGACACACTGGTTGAAAACCACTGTCTTAACCCATGAGAAGTTCAGCAACTACAAGCAAGGTTCTCAAGACACATCCACTTCTTTCTTCCCCTTATTTATAGTTTACAATGCTGACCAATGTCTAAAATTCTGACATATTGGCAGGTAACTTGATAATACAGCCCTTTTGATGAGCTTTGGTTATTATCTGACACCACTAAACTTTGTCTGCTTAACAGATGTTCTCTTCTCTCTTTTTAAACCTATTGTTAAGGTCTGGCAAACTGTCTGTTCTGTTAACAGTGGGGTGTTTTCAGTCACATTGGCTGCAGAAGATGATAACAATCTTTTTTTGAATTTACACTGATGCTTAGAAAAAAAAAGAAGACAAGCCTTTTGTGGACTGGATCTGTGAGATCCTTTCAGGATTCATGGTACCAAAAGGTCTGCCAAAAGGCTTACTACAACTACATTGGAGCAAAATGAAAAAGCGCCCGGAAAGCTACTTGGCCAATAGGGAAGAGTTTCCTTGAAAACATACATTTCAGAAAATTCCAGGCACCACCCACCACCCATCATTCAGAGAGAGGTAAACAAGGGAATGTGGCATTTCAATTAGACTTAAGGGGTAAGATATGCCAGTGGTGGAGCTATAGGATACAGTGGCCACTTCACTGGAATAGCCACACTGAAGCTCAAATACCTCCTCAAAATTAACATTTTTCACCAATTCTTTTGTGCCATCTCCCAGCTGCCTTTCCCTACTACAGTGGTACCTCGGGTTAATATCATAATAACAACAACAACAACAACAACAATAATAATTTATTATTTATACCCCCCCATCTGGCTGAGTATCCCCAGCCACTCTGGGTGGCTCCCAATCAAATGTTAAAACCAGTACAGCATTAAATACTAAAAACTTCCCTAAACAGGGCTGCCTTCAGATGTGTTTTAAAGATAGGATAACTGCTTATTTCCTTCACATCTGAAGGGAGGGTGTTCCACAGGAAGGGCGCCACTACCGAGAAGGCCCTGTCTGGTTCCCTGTAACCTCACTTAATTCGTATTTAATAAGTACATAATCCGTTCCGGAGGTCCGTTCAAAATTGAAACTGTTCTTAAGCTGAAGCACCACTTAAGCTAATGGGGCCTCCAGCTGCCGCCATGCCACCGGAGCACGATTTCTGTTCTCATCCTGAAGCAAAGTTCTTAACCCGTGGTACTATTTCTGGGTTAGCGGAGTCTGTAACCTGAAGCGTATGTAACCTGAAGTGTCTTGTAACCCGAGGTACCACTGTATAACTAACAGTGCAACCCTATACACAGATCATCCTGGAAAGAGAAAGCAGAACTTTGGGTCTGGGAGTCATATGCTCTCTCCTCTCTCTGAGAGTTCCTATTAGGTCTCAGAAAGTTTTTTGCCCCGTCCCCCCAAGTATCTGCCAGTCAGGATCAGCACCTCTAAGAAACATGGAAAGGTCCACACATAAGGGGTTGTAGTCAATGCAGCACTAAGCAGAGAGTTCTATCAATGCAATGATTCTTTCCTTGCACAATGGAACAATCTACTCCTCTTCTCCCACTGTGCACCTCCAAAATCTTTTCTGGGTTTTACCCCAACCCACCAGAGCAGACCTGGGGACAGCACAGGGTACACAGGGGGGGTGAGAGGAGGGAATCCCTAGCCTTAGAACAAAAATGTAGTTGACTACCATGCACTCAGTGTGTTTTCCCAGAGGAGAGGTATGCTGCTAGAAGCCACTTTAGCAACTCAGTGAATGTATTGTTGGTTGGTAACCCCTTGCAGTTTTCCCCAAGCACCATCCAACCCCAGCTAAAGTTAACTAGATCAGCTGTTCAAAAATGATAGTTTTTTTTGGAATGGTGGTGGTAGTAGCAGCAGCAGCAGCAGCAGCAGCAGTAGTATCAGAACCGAACTCCAGCAACATGGAATAGGTCATAAATGGTCAACTTAAGGACTGTCTCTAAAAAATAAGATTTTATCCTAGTCTGCATCTCAGGAGAAGAGAACTGCAAACAAGTCAAGAAGGTGATTGTAAGTGAAATTACATGGGTAAAGTTCCCTGTTGGCATGCATCTGTCTCAGCAGACAATGGAGGAGTGCGCCTTTGGGGGTGTAGTCAAACTGAAGAGTTACAGTGCCTACTGTGGATGTAGAAGCTGATATGAGAGAGACATGTTGTTGTTTTTTTGCAGCTGTGGCAGATGAAGGCATCTGTTTTTTGCTGCCACAGATGCATCACAGTGTTTCTTCTCTCTGCATTCCTTCCAGTGGTCATACCTCCTCTGGTCACTGCTATGGATACACGACCTGAGAGGTTATCTCTCTCTTTATATTCATGGTAATTAATGCAATAATGCATATGAACAGACAGTTATCTGGATAAAAATTTAAAATTCATGACTGCTATTGACTTTCTTTGAAGTACATAATTAAAAGAGCAAGTCTGTGTTAGAGCTCTGAACTTGCAGTGAACTGTAGGACTAATTATGACCTGACAATACATGGAACATCTGTTAGCCTAATTGTTCTGCAATAAGTACATGGAGCATGAAACAAGCAAGGATATCTAAAATATAAAAGCATGCACTGCCAATACAGTATTAGGGGATTGCCTGTTTTAAATGACCATGAAGGTGAAAAAGCTAAATCAAACTTATTAGCAACACACTATTGCAATCCTCAGTTTTAGGATGTACAGTGTTGTTACACTAGACACATGCATGGCCAAACCTGATCCTCTAGCTGGTTTGGGACTACAGTTCCCATAATCCCTGACCACTGGTCCTGTTAGCTAGGGATGATGGGAGTTGTAGTCCCAAAACATCTGGAGGGCTGAATGCCTGCACTAGAGCCTTTTAGTATTACATAGTCCTGCTCTACTGCAATCAGCTGGATACGGAATTATAAGTGCCTTACACATTGCTAAATATAGCACTATTATCTTCATTAACAATGCCAGTCTTAACTACAACTGTGGGTGGCACGGTATTGATGGGCCTATTCCACACAGATGGGCAATATCCTCAACCCTCTAGGTACCTGAAAAGTGCAACATGCACAAAAGTAGCCCTGTACCTTTGCATTTTAATGCATTAACAGGTTCCCCCACCCCTGCTGATGTTAGATTTTTGAGCTTCTGCACAAAGACATTTTTTAAAATGGGAAATGCAATGGCAGAAGGGACTACACTGCTTTAAAGTACATGGCAGAGGAGCATGCAATACAGAATACATGTATCTGTCACCAGCCACACCAGTGTAGAAAGTTAGACAATGACAGCAGTCTACACTGTAATCTTGAATAGATTTAAAGTCCCACAAATCAAGGTAAGTGAGCACTTGAGAAAAACACAGGAAAACAGAGTAAACATGGAAGTAATATTGTCTGGTTTCTCCAGAATAACTGAGTAAGCAAATGGGATTAGAAAATGCTACACAGTCCAGGTGTTGTTGTTGTTTAGTTGTGTCCGACTCTTCGTGACCCCATGGACCAGAGCACGCCAGGCACTCCTGTCTTCCACTGCCTCCTGCAGTTTGGTCAAACTCATGCTGGTAGCTTCGAGAACACTATCCAACCATCTCGTCCTCTGTCGTCCCCTTCTCCTTGTGTGATCTTTCCCAACATCAGGGTCTTTTCCAGGGAGTCTTCTCTTCTCATGAGGTGGCCAAAGTATTGGAGCCTCAGCTTCACAATCTGTCCTTCCAGTGAGCACTCAGGGCTGATTTCCTTCAGAATGGAGAGGTTTGATCTTCTTGCAGTCCATGGGACTCTCAAGAGTCTCCTCCAGCACCATAATTCAAAAGCATCAATTCTTCGGCGATCAGCCTTCTTTATGACCCAGCTTTCACTTGCATACATCACTACTGGGAAAACCATAGGTTTTACTATACGGACCTTTGTTGGCAAGGTGATGTCTCTACTTTTTAAGATGCTGTCTAGGTTTGTCATTGCTTTTCTCCCAAGAAGCGGGAGTCTTTTAATTTTGTGGCTGCTGTCACCATCTGCAGTGATCACGGAGCCCAAGAAAGTAAAATCTCTCACTGCCTCCATTTCTCTACTGTCCAGGTACCTGGAATGTTTTTTACAGCTTTTTGAAAGCAAAGCTGAATTTTCAATTAACCATTATGCATAAATTTATGATAGAGGTCATATGCATTCCAAAGAGCACTAATAATAATAATAATAAATAATAAATTTTATTTATATCCCGCCCTCCCCAGCCGAAGCCGGGCTCAGGGCGGCTAACAACAATCAAATAATCAAAAAATCAAATAATCACACAATCTAAAAATATTTCATTATAAAAATTAATTAAATCAAATTGATGGCAACCAATTAAGCAAAGTTCTGTGCAGGTTGCCAGAGGAGGGAGTCAGGCTGCGCCCTGATCAAAGGCCTGGCGGAACAACTCTGTCTTGCAGGCCCTGCGGAAAGATGTCAAGTCCCGCAGGGCCCTAGTCTCTTGTGACAGAGCATTCCACCAGATTGGAGCCGCAGCCGAGAAGGCCCTGGCTCTAGTTGAGGCCAGCCTAACCTCTCTGAGGCCTGGGACCTTGAGGATGTTATTATTTGCAGACCGTAGGTTTCTCTGTGGGGCATACCAGGAGAGGCGGTCCCGTAGGTACGAGGGTCCTAGGCCGTATAGGGCTTTAAAGGTTAAAACCAGCACCTTAAACCTGATCCTGTACTCCACCGGGAGCCAGTGCAGCTGGTATAGTACCGGATGAATGTGATCTCGCAGCGAAGACCCCATAAGGAGTCTCGCCGCGGCATTCTGCACCCGCTGGAGTTTCTGGGTCAGTCTCAAGGGCAGCCCCACGTAGAGCGAGTTACAATAATCCAGTCTGGAGGTGACCGTCGCATGGATCACAGTGGCTAGGTCAGGGCGAGAGAGATAAGGGGCCAACTGCTTAGCTTGGCGGAGATGAAAAAATGCCGCCTTTGTTATAGCTGTAATCTGCGCCTCCATAGAAAGGGAGGTATCGAAGATTACACCCAAACTCTTAACGGACGGTGCTGGCACTAATTGCACCCCCGCAAGAGATGGGAGTTGCCCCCTCAATCCCATATCGTCCCGACCCAGCCAGAGGACCTCTGTCTTCGAAGGATTTAACTTCAACCGGCTCCCACGTAACCATCCAGCCACAGCTTCCAGACATCTGGTCAGTGTGTCTGGGGCCGAGTCAGGATGGCCATCCATCAACAGATAGAGTTGGGTGTCATCAGCATACTGATGGCAACCCAGCCCAAAACTCCGGACAAGCTGGGCGAGGGGGCGCATAAAGATGTTAAAAAGCATCGGAGAGAGAATCGCACCCTGAGGCACTCCACACACCAAGGAGTGGCGCGATGACAATTCCCCCCCAAGCGCCACCCTCTGTCCCCGACCAGAGAGAAACGAGCGCAGCCATTGAAGGACTGTGCCCTGGATCCCCACGTCGGCAAGGCGGTGGTCCAGGAGTTCGTGATCGACCATGTCAAAGGCTGCTGACAGATCTAGAAGAATCAGCAGCCCCGACCCACCTCGATCCAGCTGCCTGCGGAGATCATCTGTTAGGGCGACCAGAGCCGTCTCGGTCCCATGACCAGCGCGGAAGCCGGACTGGAATGGATCCAAAGCAGATGTTTCATCCAGAAACCTACCAAGCTGTTCAGCAACCGCTCTCTCAATCACCTTACCCAGGAATGGAAGATTCGAGACCGGGCGGTAATTGGATAGATCTGAGGGATCTAATGATGTTTTCTTTAAGAGCGGACGCACCACTGCCTCCTTCAGTTCCCCTGGGAACTAAGACACAGTCTGTCCCACTAAAACACTAAGACACAGTCTGTCCCACTAAAACACTACTAAAAGTATTAGCCTCACATACAAGAATGCCTTTGAATGCACAAACTGCCAGAAAAATCTAAGCTGGGGACACAGTACCACTCACTTCTGGTAAGCATGCCTCATACTTCCACCCTCTGTACCATATGCTGCTATGGTAGGAATAAAGGACACCCATCTATGCTAAGAAGCAGAAATGGAGAAGACAATAAAAGGGGAGGCCCTGTAAAAGAAATCTCTCCCAGCTGCTTCAGTAAGATTCAGCAAGTAACCAGCTGCTCGCGAGAACAAAGGCTCTTCAGCAGATGGGCTAAAACTTAAGAACTAACATATTCATCCAAATCTTTCCAGCTGTTTGATTATCTATTCTAGGACCTTTCCTGGTATCAATGTCAAGCTCACCGGTCAACAGTTACCTCGGTCTTCCTTTCCCCCCTTTTATGTATTTTATATATTTATACAGAATGATACACTGATGGAATCACAGAATTGTAGAGTTAGAAGGGACCCTGATGGTCATCTAGTCCAACCTCCTGCAATGCAGGAATCTCAACACACAGTCCCCCAACCAATTTGAAACCATACTGGCCTGAGCTTTGCATTGCAAATGTATTAGCAATTTTATTGTTGAACCACTAGGGAACTATAAAAATTTATATATTTGTATTTAATGGGGTAGCATACACTGGCATACTGAAAGAACAAGAGCTGTCACCAGTGTTTACAGACCTTGTTGAAAGCAATACTAAAATATATCTATAGCACATAGATGGGAGAGCATTGTGCCTTCAGAAGAAAGACAACACACTCATATCTTGTCCTCTCCAGGATCTCTGCATATACAACCAGAGCCCTGAGCCACAGAGAAGTACCTCTTCTTACCACGTTGTATGCTACAATACACTTAGAACACACTCCCATGTGCATAGAGGAATGGGAAGTTTTGGGTGTCAAGAAAAGGATAGGCAATTCATTTTCCTCCTCCGCAATATGGTGCAAGCTCTATAAAGATGCCTCAAAATAGGAGGGTTTTTTTAAATAATAAAAAATAAATAAATTTATGGGGTTGCTGTTACAAACCCTAAATTCAGCCCCCGTTTTTTGTTATTTGAAAGCTTTTGCTAAACAACCAATAAAGGCATTTTATTGGAATTGTTAATTTATGTTCATTTTCTACCACTCTCAGGATCCTATTCCTACGATTAATGTCCAAGATCAAATTAATGCAATTACCTGCAAATAATTTATCTTTTTGCTTCCTTCCTAGAAACATTCAAACTATTTAGATCAGCTTGTGATGCATGTCTCCTTCACTGTTTACACTCAGGGGGGCTGTTCAAATTGTTGTTTTAAATCAGACTCTGGAGCCTTCCTTGTTTCTTGAGATTGTCCAAGTTTCACTGTTTTCTATCATTTGTTTACATTTTATATTGCTTTTACTGTTTTACTATACTATGCTCTGATCTCCTTGGGGAGGAAGAGCAGCATATACATTATTGAAAATAAAAATAAATAAGATATCAATTCATTCTGGCTTTCCACACTACTTCAGTGATGACTCAGAATCCTGTGTTTTTCTGTCTGTTTTCTCTGCTACATGCTTATTAGGCTGTCATATGGTTCCTCCTTTCAACTGTACAGCCTTAAGGGATCAAACACCATTAGAACAACAAAACCCCAAGTATTGTTTTTTAGGAAAAATACATGTTAGCAATAATATTTGCAGGTGAACATGGAATCTTCCCTATTTAAGCTGCAGCTCATCTTAAAGCCATGGGGGTCCAGGCAGAGCACTATAACATACTGGAAGTCTGGGCTTTGTACCTGGGGACTGGAAAAACACATTCTCAAATAAGGGCCTTTCCCATATCTCCTACTACATAGAGAGTCAGATTCTATTTATCATCCCATGTCTACAGGATGGTGCAGGAGGCATTTAGTAACAATGTAGTCATTGTTTAGTATTAAAATACCATTTTTATTAGAAATTTTAAAACAGTGCATAAAACATTTTCTCAGTTACCTTTACAATATTATAAAGGTCGATCAATATGATTTTCCCTGCACCACAGATGAGGGTTAAGATTAAGAGGTGGTGGTTTGACTAAAGCCACTTAAAGACCCAGTTTGCTCAAAACACTAAGCCAAACCATGGCTTCATACAAGGGAGCAAATGTGGGCTTCCAGAGTGAAGATCACAGTTGCTGCATTCCTCTAATGGTCCTGCTGCTAAGCCATGGTCTGACTTAGCATTATCCAAACCTAGACTCATAGTTTGTCTCCTTCAGACAAACACAAGCAATAAAACAATAGCAAAACCTTGCCTATAGTTCATGGCCTGACAAACTTGGTATAGGGAGTGGAAGCATATTCAGTTAATATTGGAGGCAACTACAGGGGTCACTGGTTTGCTTCTGTGCACAATCTGAGGTGCTGATTCTGACCTTCAACTTGTCATTTATTGTATTATACATAAACACCACTGGTAAATTTTATTTGAAGTACTGCAGAAAAATCTACTGAAGTTTAACACTGCCTGGGTCCAACACAAAGAGGGAAGCTCTTCTGACAGGCCCTGAATTTAGAAAAAAACATAATGCCTACTTGTTCTGCAAGACTTTTCCTGGTTAACTGCTGGACAACATGATTATGAAATTTTATTTGTGACTGACAGTATTAATAATTTTGTGCAGCTTTTGTGTTTCATTATAGCCATTGCAATTTTATTCTGAATATTTTTATTTTGCCATACACTGCAAAGCATGCAAATCACCATGCACTGAACACAGTACGTCCCTCTTCTCACACACTACAACATGTGTAAAACAGGTTATATAATCTCCCAGTGATCTATGTTGCATTACAAGGAAAAAGAATAATTCATCAGCACTAAAGGCAACAACAATCCATCAGCTGCAGTGGCAATATTCTCAGTAATAGATTGATGTTCATTTATATACAATCTATAAATATATGTTACATGAAGACCACACAATTTTGCTAGAGTTGTTTCAAGCAAAAAGGAGATATCCAGACACCAGACTTCAGAAATACAAGTGACCTCACGGTACATTTCAGTGTTCCACAACAGCCTTTTAAAAACTCTAATTACAACATCAATTGCCCCTGACTTTCGGCAGTCTGGTAGTGATAAAGTTTCAGACGAGAGGCTTTACCTTTTGATGAAAGAACTTGCAGCTAAAATGAAAGAGACTGTAGAAAAATCAGCTTTCATGTTGTGTCATTTAAAAAAAAAGTCTTCTTTGCCCCTTGAAAATGAAAATGTAATGTGCTCAATGTGTGCATTTTGCCTTTAAGCAGTCTCATAAAAAGGTTTATTCCTGTAAGTATTTTGGACTCTTATGAACCTGCTTTGACTGAAAGAGCCATCACTAGTATTTCATAGGAATACTTTACAGAAAAGCTATAGTAGGTTGATAGAAATCCAAGAATGTACATGGAAGCAATAGCTTTGAAAAGAAATAGCATATGGGTCTTATCAGACAAACTATTGCCACTGCTGAGAAGTCTACACATTTCTTGGCACTTTGCCTATAAAGCATTGTTTATTTTTTATATTTAGAGGCTGCCTTATAACAAAGGTTCTCCAGGAGCCTTACAGAATAAAAACAAAGCAGCTAAAAGGCAACAATAAAAAGAGTAATACAAAACTATCGACCCAGATCTAAACTAAACTAAACACTGACTAAAACAAGTGCCAAATTAAGACCAAAAACAAAGAGCAGAGAATAAAACATAAAAAGCTATATTTAATTTAAAAGCTACAGAAAGATTTTTAAAACCATGGGAACAAAAAGGGTTTTGCCTGGAGCCAAAATAAATTTGAGCCAAGTGAGCCTCCCTGAGGAAGGCATTCCATAACCTGGATGCTACTACTGAAAAGACCAGCCTCCTTACCTGAGGACCAGAAAGAGGACAATCTAACACCAATTCTTAAAAAGTGATTCTGGAAATTACAGGCTGGTTAGTTAAATGCCTGTTGTAAGAAAACTGATGGATAGCATTATTAAAGGTGAAATTACCAAGAATATAGAAGAACAAGTTTTGCTGATGAAGAATTAAAAAAGGTAAAGGACCCCTGACAGTTAAGTCCAGTCGCGAACGACTCTGGGGTTGTGGCGCTCATCTCGCTTTACTGGGCGAGGGAGCCAACATTTGTCTGCAGACAGGTTTTCCAGGTCATGTGGCCAGCATAACTAAGCCGCTTCTGGCGAAACCAGAGCAGCGCACGGAAATGCCATTTAACTTCCCGTCGGAGCGGTACCTATTTATCAACTTGTACTTTTTGGCGTGCTTTTGAATTGCTAGGTTGGCAGGAGCTGGGACCGAGCAACAGGAGCTCACCCTGTCACGGGGATTAGAACCGCCGACCTTCCGATCGGCAAGCCCTAGACTCAATGGTTTACACCACAGCACCACACACGTCCCAATGATGAAGAATTAGTATTGCTCAAAAACTCAAAAGGGTTAGACATACAGTGGTACCTTGGTTTACAACCATAATCCGTTCCGGAGGTCCGGTTGTAAACCAAAACAGGTTGTAACCCAAGGTGCGCTTTTGCCAATGGGGCCTCCCCCCCCCCAAAAAAATTGGTTGTAATCCAAAACAGTTGTAATCCAAAGCGGTAGCAAAGTGTAAGCATGTGGATAGAGGTGATCTAGTAGACACTGTATTTTTGAAAAGCTTTTGATAAAGTGCTTCACCAAAGATTGTTAAGTAAGCTTAGTAGTAACTAGAGGAGAGTTCCTCTTATTGATCAGGATGCAGAGATTAGGAGCAAAAGGGCAATCCTCACAACGGAAGGATACATGTAGTGAGTATTAAGATTTATGCTTTTTAACTCATTCATAAGTAATATTGGGCTAAGGGTGCATGCCAAGTGATCACAGCGGTAATAACAAAAGGGATTGGAAGGAATTCCAAAAAGATCGTTCCAAAATAGCGATGTCTTATTCTTCCTTTTGGTAACATGCATAGTAGGAAACACTTGCTTTTCCTATTTAAAGCTACACTGTTGTAAATTTTGGCCTATTCAGCACAAGTTAAATACTTAAAACCTTCCAGCTGTCATGCCAACAGCTATGGAGAACATGCCTCAGTTTAACAACCATCTTCCTGGCTATAGTGAAAGAAAAGTTTTGGCCTAAGCAGGTCTTGTTTAAAAAGAACATGAATGTAACTACGTGCAAGCCTTTTAAGTCCTAAATGGTTTGGGCCTAGGATATCTGAAAGACACCAAATAAGAGCTTGCCAATCACTCAGATCATTATAAGAGGCCTTGCTCCATGTTTCTTGGCCCTCAAAGAGGGGTCAGATGACCACACAGGAGTGAACTCGCTGAGCAATTGACCCTAGGATTCAAAATTCTTTGCCTTGGAAGACCCATTTGTTTTCCTCTCTACTCACGTTCTGGTGGAGAGAAAATGATGTTATTATTCCAAAAGGCATTTGAAAGTGTGTTACTTTAGTGACCTGCTACTTGTTGCTCCTGCATATATAATCAATCTGCAGATACCTTTTTTACTTTTAAATAATTTTGCTGTTATGTCTTTGGCTTTTTATGCTTGTGGTTTATTGCTAATTTTATGAGAGATCTATTGATTGTGCATGGGTTTTGGTTTTTGCCATCTTGGGTGTCTTATTGATATAACGGTGGAACAGAAATATTTTTGAACAACAACATATACACTATTTCAGATACAAAGCAAAGCAAAATGCTGGAAAGCTGCTCTGGCAGCGAGGCATCTTCTCTCCAGATAAACACATGTAGGATCCTCCCAACATAATGTGGAATCTTTATATATATGGAATCTTTAGGCAAATGGAAAAGACTCCTGAGAGTGAACTATTTTTCCTAAAGTAATCTGATTAAGGTAAAATGGGTGGGAGGATATAAACCAGCAAGTAATAATATCCAAGTAATGCCCACTTTCTGATTTTAATATATATATTTCTTTGAAGAAAAGCATATGTTCTGCTGGAAACCTGTAATTGTCTCCTAAATGTAATAAGCATTTTGATTTTTAATTCAGGAAATGGGCTCACTTTTTAGCCTATGCAGATCATTAAGCTTGTCTGGATGTAATAATGCTCCTTTGAACAATGTTCTGCTTATGAAATTAAGATGGCATGACAGAGTTTAAAGGGCAGTCACTGCACAGCTGATGTAATGAAAATCATTCACCTTCAGATGCTATTGAAACATGCTATGGTCCCTTCTTCTCCAGCCCTACAACCACTTGTTACACCTACTGCTATTCAAGGTGAAGAATTAATTAGGAGTATAATTTTGGAGCAGAGGTGCTAAATTCTACTTCCCAGTCTATCAAGTCAATATAGTTTTTTTAAAAAACAAAAACATACAACATAACTCCCTAGATCA
This sequence comes from Podarcis pityusensis, assembly GCF_964106645.2. Lineage (NCBI taxonomy): Eukaryota > Metazoa > Chordata > Lepidosauria > Squamata > Lacertidae > Podarcis > Podarcis pityusensis. The sequence continues at coordinate 78,641,722 of NC_138028.1, forward strand.
TTATTTCTTATGTAGGTATGAAATGGAGCAATAACAACACAGCAATTCAGACAACACTGTAGTGGACCCCAGGCTTTCCCCACTGCCCTTCCCCAGTCAATCAGTGGGGCTGACAACAAGAAAGCACTTCACAACTTCAGACTCTTATGGGGATGTCAGCATGCAGGCCTCATACATGTGCTGGTGGTCCAAATATACATGTACATACTTGACAAGAAAAAAATTAAAGATGGTTCACTTAAACATGTCTCACTTTTCAATCTGTAATCCAATGTAGCACAACAGTTTTCCAGGTTAATAGTAGATTCCCTTGTAATAGTAAGAATGATTAAAGAGGGAGAAAAGGCAGAATTGTTCCCTCTGGCAAGCTGAAATGCTTGTCCGGACAGAACAATCGTCTTAGCGCAAGGTTGAATTTCTCCCTATATCTACTAGAAGGCAGGAAGCTGATCAACCAACAACTTGTTAATTCTATCTGTAGGAAACTCAGTTCAATGTTGGTAAAACACTGTAATTGGGGGGGGGGGGTCACAAATTTCAACAAATTCCTCCATTGCTGATAATTTCATTTCCCAGAAGGTGGAAGAAGTAACAAGGGAGATCATCTATCTTGCACCTGGACCTCACCAGCACGGAGGAACTGAACGTACAAAATAAAGTACTGGAATCCTTAGGAGCAAGTGATCATGTCCTCTTGAGTTTCATGATACAGAGGCAAGAGAAAGCTGAATGTAGTCAGACATGCCTCCACACTTTACGCAGGCTGATTTCAATAAGCTTAAGAAACTACTGGGTAAGATTCCATGGTCAGAAATATTCAAAGAGAAGGGAGTCCAAGAAGGATGGGAGTTTCTTAAAGGTGAAACATCAAAGGCATTAATGCAGACAATTCCAACAAGAAAGAAAAATGGGAGGCATTTAAAGATACTGGTCTGGCTGCATAAGAAACTTATAGATGAGCTGAGATTTAAGAAAGGCATGTTTAAGAAATGGAAGAAAGGGGAATTCAGGACAAAAGCCAACAGTGAGTAACCAACAGCTGTAGCGAGAAGGTCAGGTGGGCCAAAGCTCAGAATGAATTCAGACTTGCAAGAGAGGTTAAAAATAATAATAGAATCATAGTATTCTAGAGTTGGAAGGGGCCTCGAGGATCATTTAGTCCAACCTCCTGCATTGCAGGAATCTTAACTAAAGCATCCATGACAGATAGCCATCCAGCCTCTGCTTAAAAAGCTCCAGGGAAGGAGAGTCCACCACCTCTCATGTGAGTCTGTTCCACTGTTGAACAACTCTAACAATGGAACAATCTCATCTGACTTTACCATTTTGCTAGCCAGTGAAAAGAAAATAATGCTATTCTCATAGCTTAGAAGAAATATAACAGCTGTGGGACATAAATAGTATTTCAAAGCCACTTTTGTCAGGAAAAAAAAGATTTCTCCATGATTTGAACATAGCTTCTCTTTTCTTATTATTCAATAAGGCTTTAGAAGTTTGCTCTAACTGGACAAAAGAACCAGATGCCATATCAGGATTATCCTTATGATATTGGCAGTATGTGCCACCAACTTGGTATCTTAAAATTTCTACATTCCCTATCAAGCCTATTATTTCCCTTGAATCTGTTGATGTATTTGAAACACCTGCAAGGAACTTGAAAATTATCTTAATAGCATATAACACATTTTTATTTTTATCCTATTCTAGCTTTAAGGCCCAGCTAACTATATGATTGTCTTTTAGTGCTGGCTCTCAGTATCATAAACATATTGTTCAAATAGCCCCCAACAACTTTTGAAATGAGATTTGTTTAGAACTGGAGGAACATATACATCAACCAATATTAGGCTAAACAGCTTATATTTTACTAGCATTACCAAAGCAATAATACTCACAAGATAAGAAGCCTGCAGAGAGGAAGATATGAGGCATAAATATGAGGAAGATATGAGGCATACACTATATTCCTGTGACTTCTCCTTGCGATAATTGCTTTCAGAAACCTAAGTAGTGCAAAGTTTCCAGGTCAGATCTAGACACTGACTACACAGAGAGAATTCCATCTTATTAACAAGACATGGGGAGATGGATTTAGATTTCCCTTTCCACAAATGAATAGACTACTTCTGCTTGTAGAAAGCACCAATAGCCAGCAAGAGCAAGACTGAAAGATGGAAAGGAGGCAATTTGTACCAAGTCCACCTTACCACTGCAACTCCGAGCATCACTTCCCATGCTGTTATGGGAGACACAGGATCCTGCAGGGGAAAGGAGGAACTGGCAAATAACTCACTCCCCCTAAAGTGGGAGAGTCTATGGGTGGAGTTCGGCCAACCTGACATCTGTATACAACCCAAGTTCTACACTAAAGCTTTCCAAAGGCTGAAATAACCAGCATACTCTGTGAGATTTGTGCATGTTGCCAACATCAATGGTTTTTGTGCTGTTCCTGCCTCCTTTCATAGAGAAAGAAAAGCAGCTCCACTGGCACCATGCTTCAATTCTATCTCTGCTTCGTACCAAATGAGACTGAACACAGAAAAATGATGAATGCTCATCTACCAGAAATGGAAGAGAAACATCTTCTCTTTGCTGTGTGTATGATGGCAACATGCTTTCCGTTAGCAATATGGCATCGTATTTGAGCCTAAATAATGGTAACCAAACTTGGATTTGATTGCACAAACGAAAAGCAATGTGCAAAATACAAAACACACAAGAAATTAGCATAGAGAATTCTTTCCTAGAAATTAGACATGAGTGGAGCTTTTAAGTGCTGACTACTCTAGAGGAAAAAGTTTCAGTTCTGTAACCAATTACAGCATACACCCTGCTGTATGCACTTAGGATTCATTCACATCTTGTGAATTTCTAATTAACATAAGTAGTTCAATGTGTCCCAGAACCCAAATTGCTTTTTCTACTTTAATAAACATCCAGAAATCCCCCTACGACTGGAGGATTATCAGACTGATGAAGGAAAAATCTAGCCACACTGTTCAAATGAACAGTCAAAGTAACCTTTGCGCCAGAGAGATCAACTACCATTAAAGCAAAGAGGAGGAGGACAGAGTTGGAAATTATATTTGTGAACATTTTAATACAAATAAAAAAATATTCAAACCAAATGTGCAACTTTTATTCTTTGAGAACAAGTAGTGGAAAATAGCTTGGCATTATAGTAATGCATTTTGCTTCTGTGCATTCTGTAAAAAAAATGGTAAACTCCAAAGGTGTCACTGTGCGACTGAGCCAGACATCTGATATTACAATGGGACTTCACCTTCTTTTCCTCCCCTAGCACCCCCCCCCATGTGCCTTCAAAATATATTTGAGGGTAGTGGGATCCTCAGAAGCAGATTTGGAGGTTGCATAAGGGAGGAAAGGAAGGGTAAAACTTACATGATGAGAGAGCTTTTCAGTGGAAGCACCCAGGGTTTGGAATTCCCTTTCCCATCAAGTACAACTGGCATTAACTTTATTTGGTTTTAGGCACCTGTTAGAAACTCAGCAATTTATCTAGACTTGTAGTGGGGAAGTGCAGCCAGTGTTGGTTGTGTTGTTGGAGGAACAGTTGGGAATTTTATTTTTGTTCATGTGATGTGAGTTATGTATAACATCATTTTTTAAATTATTATGTGACCCGCTCTGGGATCACTGCACTATGAAAATCAAGACAGAAAATTCAATAAAATAGTTTAATTGTAATCTGTATTTTGTCTTGAAGTAATCTTGCAAGAAATCATTACAAATATACAAAATATCCTGCAATGTGTTTTTGAAACCTACCATGACCCATTTGTTGCAGTTCATACTGCAACTTGGAAAAGTACAAAAAAACGCTTTCCCTGTGCAGAGTGTGACAATATTCAAGGAGGATAAGCCACAACGAGGTTATGGCAAGGGCAGCCTCAAGGCAAAAAATTATGTTCACATTAGGAACCAATTCTGTTACTTACTGGATTTACAGTGGTACCTCGGGTTACATACGCTTCAGGTTACATACACTTCAGGTTACAGACTCCGCAAACCCAGAAATAGTACCTCGGATTAAGAACTTTGCTTCAGGATGAGAACAGAAATCGTGCTCTGGCGGCGGCGCAGCGACAGCAGGAGGCCCCATTAGCTAAAGTGGTGCTTCAGGTTAAAAACAGTTTCAGGTTAAGAACGGACCTCCGGAACGAACTAAGTACTTAACCCGAGGTACCACTGTATAGACACACAAACAAACTGACACACAGTCACATTTTGATACCATGGATTCAGGTTTTGGTAAATTTTAAACCACAGTGAAGACTCTAACACACAATGGTGGAAGTTTATTGAAACTGTAGGAAGAGGGAAGTTGTGTTTTAGAACAAGAACAGTCAGTGCTGATGAGATATTGAGCTTCTAAGAAGAAATAGACAGTTGTGAACCTTGCCTTTGGTTCAAGAATGTGAAATCATCAAGAGGTCATAGGGGACCATATCCACGGGGAAGCAGCTGAAAACATTTGTGGCGATTTTCTACATTTCTTTCATTCTCTGATTGAACACATTCTTAGACAGATGCATCTAGTCTGCCATGTCTGACATTAAATTAAAGAGCTTCAACACATCCAGAATACACGCTAATGTTTCATGCTAGACATGTCAATGCAATGAAGGGCTCTATACAACTAGAGGGCAAAATTAAATGCTACATTAATTGCATGAGTGCAATTTACATGTACATTTTAAAGTGAAACACATTAAAAGCTATTATTTGACAATGGAAGGAATCCTCCAACAGCTTCTTAATCCTTCTAAACGTAAATAGTAGCTTCAGAGAGGACATTTTTGTAGAGACCGTGTGAGGAGGGTTATAGAGTTTAATGGCTCCCCTCCTTCTCTGTAATCCTGCTGCTACTATAAACTTAAAAAATAAAAACCTGGATATTAATGGCAATCACACTATTAAATGGTCACATGTAGTTTGTTCCTCATTGGTCAAAGGATATGCAATGCTATATTGTACATATTTTTGAAACAGCACTTTAGAAAAACTTCTATAAATAAATAAAGCAAAATGCCATGATTCCGCTTCAGAGGACTTACCTTGAATGATAGAAACACAGGTCTTTCCCTTTATGTTACATCAGGGAAAATATAACATAAATAGGAAGTGCTTAAAGGGTCTAACAAGGAACCGAGTTAACATCTGCTTCAGAGAACTTTCTATCTATGGTAATCTCTGCAGCCATGTTCCCATCCATAGCTATTTCACTAAAAACCCTTTAAGTTAGCTTTAACTTAACTACTCTTGGTTTTAAGAAGCAAATTCAAGCAAAGGGGGCACAGTCTCCTTATACAGGATACATTTGTCGATTTCTGAATATTCTGGTCCACAACAGAGGGTTACCAAAGAAAAGTGATGACTCTTGTCACCAGAGAGGGGTGGCTATTTCAGTCTAGGCTGCAACATTATGGAAGTAAATTTAACTGTACACAGAACATGGAGACACATTGCAAAGAACCAAGGTTATGGAAACGAATTAATACCATTTTCGAGGAGATACACACAGCTTTAACAAACAGGAAAGCCGTCCACAGAATTAGCAAGAACTAAACTACGCTTTTGTTGAGAACTCTATGTAAGTTTCCATATTTTTAAATAAATGAAAAGCAGCTATTAAAGGCTGCAAGTGGGAGTGGAGAAAGAGTACAGTATAGGGTTTTTCACCCTTCCATGCTATAAAGTTTGTATGAACCTATCTTCTATCCCACAAAACAGAAAGGTGATTTGGTGGTAATCTGGGGAGGAAAAACAATATAAAAAAGGAAAGGATTGACTCTCCACAGCCAGTGCATCTACTCTTCCTCATCTCCCAGTTGCAGCCTCCAAAAAAAAATTAAAAAAATCCAGGGGTAAGTCACATGGAACTCTGCATAATGTTTAATTTGGCCCTGAGTGAGGGAGAACACTACAGAAACAAGGTAATAAATGCTGAATAACTTCAAGTGAAGGACCTAATGTTCTTTACTTTTTCATCAGTTGAATGCAAGAGGACGGAGCAGGAATTCCCGTTCCTTATCAAGTCTCTACCGATGAAGTGTTTGGCATGAAAACATTGCCATAACATGAATCTTGCAACTCTTTCTATGGGTACCTCTGTCCTTTACAGAAAAGATTACTACTGTGAAGAAAAGATAAATTATGGAATATCAATACAGGACAACACTGACCATTGTTTCTTTGGGAAGCAGGTGGGGGTGAGACTTTGAAATAGCTATTTATTCTCACATTAGCGTCCCAGCATGGTACAGTGGTACCTCAGGTTAAGTACTTAATTCGTTCTGGAGGTCCGTACTTAACCTGAAACTGTTCTTAACCTGAAGCACCACTTTAGCTAATGGGGCCCTCCTGCTGCGGCCACGCTGCCGGAGCACGATTTCTGTTCTCATCCTGAAGCAAAGTTCTTAACCTGAAGCACTATTTCTGGGTTAGCGGAGTCTGTAACCTGAAGCATATGTAACCTGAAGTGTATGTAACCCGAGGTACCACTGTATTGAGACATTTGTTCCCAAAGTCTCTCATATAATACTTTTGGTTGCTTTTGTTAATGGTGCAATTTCATCCTCAGCTGCCTCCTAAAATACAGTGACATACACACATTCTTGGGAATAACTGGGTAATTCCACGGAGCTCAGTTTTTAAGCTAACTGGATTCTAACAACACTTTATGTAGAACAAAGCATGCTTGATTCACTTAGCACTGCAGCTGTGTAAGGCTGAGCTGTTAAATCCTGGTGACTAAAGCACAGCAGTAGCCAAATCCCTGCCTTCCACTTAGTTTTGTTCACATGTGGTCCTGAAAACATACAGTACATCCATTACAGTAATACCTCCGCAAACGTCCGCCTTGTCTAGCGTCCATACCAGCGAACGTCCGCGGCAAACCCTGAAGTACCGGAATGGGTTACTTCCAGGTTTGCTGCTTGCGCATGCGCAAAGTGCTAAATCGCAAATGCGCAGAAGTGCAAACTGCTCCACGCACAGATGTAGTGCTTTGCCCTGCATCCTTTTCAGCTAGCGGCCGGGGCTCCGGAACAGATCCTGGCCGCAAAACAAGGTACGACTGTACTTGACTGGCCAATAGGCATCATGTAATTTACCTGCTTAACGAAAATTATGTGCATCATTATTTAAATGTAATCTGTAAGGGAATGATCTAATTTTTCCCCCCAAGACAACAGTAGTGAACTCTTGGTGCACGTAGGAATTCTCCTGTCTTGACAGCAACCAACATTTCAGTGGTCTCTTGGTGATCCTTCTGACTGGCACACTATGAAGAATGTGTGGCAATGTAGCCATGCAAAGAATGTAGCCAGGTAAATATCAGGACAGCTTTGATTACAAGTAATGTAGTACAGTACAAAAGAGAAACTGCAAATAGCATTAGCAGATGTTCTGAAAGAGAAAAAAGCAACCGGAATTCACAAGTGGCACACAGCTATCTTTTTCTTCAGTTTCTACACACATCTGTGTCTGAAGTTATAAATAAGTTACACTGAAGACACGTTAATAAGAAGCATCAGTTAACATATGTAAGTTTCATGCTGTTGTTTCTCTTTTTTTACAGTATTTTTCATATTTACTCAGGAGTAAGTCTGATCAAGTTCAATGTGGCTTACTCCTAGGTGAGTGGTATAAGGCAGCTACAAATGAAAAATATAAAACCTCTCCTCCATAGCCAAGGTTTCCCGTTCAACCCATGTTTCATATATCCAAAGCAGTCCATGTTTGAGTTTACATGTTCTAGCTATTTTATGGTATTTCCCCTCTCTGTAAATTAAGTGTAAATAGTACAGGTTTATAATCTCAGATGACAAATATTAAACCTTTCTCCCCCTCACCAACCCTACCACTTGCTTGATTTCATTCCACCACCATAAAATGTGCCTATGATCTAAAGAGCTATTGTATACTTTTGCAGCATTTCTTCAAGCTAGTCCCCATCTGTCTCCATAGTATACTAGAGGAGGGTGCAGTACTCCCTGGTAGATTCTCGTGAATTACCTCTAGCTGCTTTAGAGGACACCTTGCCAGAACTACTAAAGTAAAGTAATTTAGCCATTGACAAGCTGAGCAACCATGAGTCTTGCAGGACTCATAGTAGATCAATCTACTGTATGGCTGTGTAATTACTATCTTAAAACACAGCTAGCTCGAACTTTTTCTCAATATGGATTGATGCTGGGGGGGGGGGGATGCATCAAAATGCAGCATTCCATCAGAAGCAACAGGATAGATATGGATTGTGGCCATCATATGAACACTGCTTTACAAACCAGCATTGGGAGTACTTTGGGTGCAGTACCTTGGGTAAACAGAAATGTGTACAGAGCCAACTTTTAAAAACCTAATTATTCTTTTTATTGACGCTGGTAGAGCCATTTCAGCTAAACAATTTGTGCCGTGTAGCTTAAGAAAGCTACTGGAGGAATGAAACAGTGATGCAATTTGGACATAAATTCATGTTGATGTTGACACCTGGAAAAATATGTACTTGTGGATTCTGAACTATTTCTATTAAATCCACATCAAATAACTCACAAAATGTGTTCTTCCCCACTCTTTGGGGCTTACCTGCCTGCGAGTGTTGGTTCAGACTGTTTTCAGACTCCTGCTGGTTCAGCTCTTAGAACAAACCCCAAGCTTAGCACATCAAGATTGACACAGAATACTGAACCACATTTAGAACTGAGTGAGAACAGACACACCCTGCTCCTACTCTTCATAAGAAATTGCAACAAAACAAACTTCAGTGCCCTACACCATTTCTAACCAAACCAGGCTTACAAGAAATATTGCTTCACTTAATCATCACCATCTAGCTTTAGGGAACATTAATACAGGATTAGAAGTATCCCACGCTGTATAGAATTCTTTTCCATACAACATTAAAGAACCAGGTTGCATAAATTGGAGTCAATGAGAACCTTTTTCTACATCAACATGAAGCCATTCACCTCAAATACAGAAAATTGCATGGATCTTCTGCCTTTCACAAGTTCACTGGTGCAGCATACAATTTGTTAATAAGTTGACCATACTGGTAAAATGAATATGAATTTGTCCTACAGCATTGCACAATTGCAACAACTTTGATTGCAAAAAAAAATCTATTGCGGACCTCAGCCAAAGATGATGCTGGGGTTTAGGGACATGTAAACTACCTTTTTTTATATTTTCAGATCCAATGTGTTTCAAACTATTGTAGAAACAAGGAACAGGGAACTAGTAACCAACTTCAACACTGTTTGTCACTAGATTCAGTGGAACTGGGGCAAGGACTTCCAGTAATCAACAGGAATTGCACTCCAAGTGCAAAGAGACTTGAACTTTTCAATCATTTGAGGAGCAACCATTTCCAGCTACCTCCAAACAAAGCAACTGCAACATGTGGTTCACTTTACTTTTTTATTCACTGCACATTTTGCTTGCAAAAGTATGTTCTATTTGTGGATACTTCTAGGCTTCATCAGTTGCTACATCCTGTTCAAAAGTATACAAAACCACAAAAGTGTAACCAGGAGACTAAAAACCAAGAAAAAATCTCTTTTGTGCATGCTAAGACACATTTATCAAACGAATGATAAAGAGACACTTCAAAGTGTTGCACTGTGTTAAGAAATCGTGACAAAGCTGTTTCAAGTGGCAGATCAGTTTAGTAGAGGGAATGTAGGGCCACTTCAAACATTTTAAATACAGCAATCCTATACTTATGGGTGAATGACAAATTTCCATGTGTGCACTCCACTCCACAACACAATATACAGTGGTACCTCAGGTTAAGTACTTAATTTGTTCTGGAGGTCTGTTCTTAACCTGAAACTGTTCTTAACCTGAAGCACCACTTTAGCTAATGGGGCCTCCTGCTGCTGCCTCGCCACCGGAGCACAATTTCTGTTCTCATCCTGAAGCAAAGTTCTTAACCCGAGGTACTATTTCTGGGTTAGCAGAGTCTGTAACCTGAAGCGTCTGTAACCCGAGGTACCACTGTAACAGGAAAGATGAGACATACACATGTACCCTCATTACTTGCATACCTCTGATTTCTGTGTTACTAAACAATAAATTGAAGCAGGGATACTGAAATATACTCAGAGTCGCAAAGTGATTTCATGCTCTTTATTCAGCTCATAGTGGTGAGGAGGAATGAATGAAAGTCCCCTCAAAGTATCTGCTTTATATACATTATTTTCACAATGGGCCGCACATGATTGGCTAATTCTGGGATTCTACTGTAAGCCAATCAGGTTGTGGATTCACTTATATCTGGAGCATGATTGGGTGGTTCCTGCCAACCAATCATACTGCTGCATTGTTCTAGGACCAATCAGACCGCTGCAATTTGGATCTATTGTTCTAGGACCAATCATACTGCTGCAGTTTGGATCCTATTCAACTCAGTACATAACAGATACTTATAATATAATATGGGAGGCAGAGTGTATGTCCAGCCCTACCACAACTACAAGATTGCTACATTTTCAAATGTCTGAATTGATGCAAATATCCTCATAACAAAAGTATTCCCAATCTGCACATTTGCTTTAGTCCAATCCTACAAATGTCAGCTCAGAATTAAACTCCAGTAAGTTCAATGGGGCTTACTTCCTGGTAAATGTGTAGAGAAAAGCAGCCTACTTCAGGATTCATTCACGTGTTATAACATACAAAGTAAGCAAACATGCAAGTGAACCAACACTTTTGCATTCACTGTGTGCTGGAACATGCAAAAGCCAACCTGAAAAAGCACAGGTCTGGATTTTCAGATTTTCCATAAAGGTTTTGAGAACCACATTCTCCGAAGATCGTTGATAGAAATATGGGATAGGTATAAAAACCTACTTGAACCAAAAACTCCACACTGGTTGTCTCCATTAGAGGTTATGAGTGTCAAAAAAAGAGATGAGAAAGAATTGGATTACATATGGAAATTTGATTGTTAAAGAAGGGGGGAAATGGAAAATGAAACCCTATGAAGAAGTAAAAGAGTTGGTATATGACTGGTTGCATTACTTTCAAATAAATGAAATGTTTAAAAAAGATCTCAAAGAATATGGATATGTAAAGAAAGATTCTAAATTTCAATTAGAAATAATAAATAATGAATATAAAATTCTATCTAAAATGTATAAGATATTGTTGGAATGGCATACAAAGGATGAAGAAGTCAAATCAGTTATGATACAATGGGCCAGAGATATTGGTCATAATATACAATTTAATGATTGGATAAAATTATGGAATGAAAGTATTAAATTTACTGCATGTACTGCATTAAAGGAAAATGTTATGAAAATGTTATATAGATGGTATATTACACCAGTAAAACTAGCAAAAATGTATAAAACATGTAGGAAGTGTTGGAAATGTAAAGAAAAGGATGGTACATTTTATCATGTGGTGGGAATGTAAGAAAGTGAAAAGCTTCTGGGAGTTGATATATAGTGAACTGAAAAAAATGTTGAAATATACATTTGTTAAGAAACCAGAGGCCTTTCTCTTAGGAATCGTTGGAAATGAAATAAATAGAAAGGATCATAAACTTTTCCAATATGCAGTAACAGCGGCAAGAATATTACTGGCCCAGAAATGGAAACAAGAACAAATACCAACACTGGAGGAGTGGAGAATGAAGTTGATGGACTATGCAGAACTTGATAAACTGACTGGGAAGATCAGATATCTACGAGATCAAAAGTTCATTGAGGACTGGGGAAAGTTAGTTGAGTATTGGGAATGTATAAGTGATAACGAAATAACGTTAGTGGCATTTAAAGAAGCTCTGTAATAACATAAGAAATATTGTAAAAAAGGAAAATAGAAGCGGGGGGGTAGGCATAAAGGCAATAGCAAAACTTGGAAATGTGTAATTAAAGAAGATATAATTCGGATGATTGGCAGAGAGGCTGAAAGAAGTCTAAAAATGGAAAAATTTATAGAAATTGTAATGTGGTGTGATTTGTATTTTCTTTTGATGGAAAATTAATAAAATATAATTACCAAAAAAAAAGGAAATGCAAGAGGAAAAAAAAGAGAAAGCACAAGTCTGTAAACCAAAATGTACATGACCAGTTGTGGCCAGGCCCCGACCAAGACATGCTGCTGCTACAAGTCACGTGCACCCGTGGCCAGCCAAGTTATTTTGGCATTTTAAGCAGAAAATCCGACAGTCATATCTCCCCCTCACTAGCAATAAAAATACAACAAATTAAATGATTTATCAATTTGCTGCCTTTTTATGACATTCAAAATCAGCTGCCTGAGGAAGTTATCTCACCATGCCTAATGGTAGGGTTGTCCTTGGTTACAACAGTAACCAAAAGTCAATTACAACCAATGACTTCACCTCTGAAGACAACAGTGTTCATGTTACAATCACAAGACCCATTATATACAAACAGGCAGCGTTCGAAACTCCCATTGTTCTAGGCACATTTTGCGACTGGGAATTTCATTAGCGTGAAAAATTGCTGAGCTCAGGGTGCAGTACTGTGCCTACGATTTCAAATTAAAACTGCCACTGCTGACGCTGAGGGCGTGGGAGGAGAAATTCCTGCCTGCTTGACTTCCAAGAAATCACTGCAGCATCAGGCAAGCTGATAGGTTCTGCCTCTAAGCTGGCTTTACAGTAAGGCAGCAGTTTGAGGGACCCTCATAAGAATATTAAGGGGGCACGCAGGGGAAGCATGGCTTTGTTTTTTGCAGTCTTCAGATGAGGACTAGATCATGTGAAAAATGAACATAAGATTTTAGCTGCAGTTCATTCATTTTAAGCTTTGTATTCTTGTTATAAAAAGTGTGCCTAAACATTCCATTGTGGTGCCCATAACCTAGGTTTAAGGTGCCATTTACCTCCTAGCTTTTATATCTCAGTTTCTAACACTGCAAACAGGTTATCCAGCGAAGTTGCCCCACTCACACAAGGACTTCTGCTTGCACATCAGAACTTACCCTCTCCCCACATGCCACCATCCAAATCTGCTCAGAAGGGTTGGGGGAAACCACAGAACAAATCTGGGAGGCACGTGTGGGGAAGAGAAGTTGGCGAAGTTCTGTTGCACAGGTGAAAGTCCTTGTGCAAACAAAATGACTGTTGGATACAACCCAATCAATTTGTTACATGAAAGTAGTAATTATCACATGACAAACATGGTTATGGAAGCAACTGAAAAGCGTCAGAGAAAAGTTGCGTAAGAATAGTCAGGTTATTTCAATTCTTATATAACTGCTAGAACCCTATGGAAGGGTCATGCCCCTTCCAACTACTTCTTGGCTACCTCAAGAAAAATTGAGGCCTTCTCACTAAAACTGCCTCTGCATATTTTTCCATGATCCTCAGTCACCCCGCCTTATTCAGGAAGATTCCCTGGCCCTCAGGACAGATTTTTCAGAATGCTCAGAAAGAATGAGAAACTCACCCTCTGCCCACTCCTTCCTCTGACACTTCTCAGGATCTAAGCAAAAAAGTTTACATGAAAACCTTATTCTATTCCAATTCTTTCGACAGAGATACACTACCCCCCACAAAAACACTTTTATATATTGTAGACATCATGAATGTATCATTCTCTCGTGGATTAGAAGGAGTATGGAAAGCTACAAGCTACAGCATGTAAGACTTAAGTGCAAACTTAAGTGAATGCACACTCCAAAGTGAGAATAATCACTTTATTGAGAATGAGTCAGACACATATACACACAGTGAACATGAAAATAATAGGATGACAAATCCACTTCAGTGGCAAATTGTTTCTTTTTCTGCAGAAATCCAATTTGCTTTAGTGTCAGTGAAATGAGTATCTCTCTGTTGATGTTACGCTTACTGGTGGAAACATTCCACACTTTGGAAATGGGTGCATTAAAACAGTATGTTGTCTAATGCACCAACATTAAAACAATACTACCATATTTTTCGCTCTATAACACGCACCTGACCATAAAACGCGCATAGTTTTTAGAGGAGGAAAACAAGAAAAAAAATATTCTAAACGAAACAGTGGATGTATGTTTTTTGTGGTTCATGCAGGGATGCTGCTAATAATGCAGGAGAGGGCTTTAAGGGGAGAAGGAACACGCGTGGGGTGTGTGGAGAAGGATGCTGCTAATAATGCAGAAGAGGGGTATAAGGGAAGAAGGCTCCTCTCCTCTCCCGCTTTGCTCCTTTAAAACAAGCAGGCTCTGCTTCTCTCCCTCCTCCCTGGCTCAGCTCGCTGAAAAGCTTTGTTGCTATTTAGCGAGCTGAGTGGTGAGGAGAGAGGGACAGAGAGCACGGTTGATTTAAAGGAGCCAACCAGACAGGAGCCGCTTACACCTGTGTAAGCGGCTCCTCTCCCGCTTTGCTGTTTCAAAGCGAGCCACAGAGGAGGGAAGGAAGGGGAACCATGGATCCTCTGCTCACGACTGCAGCAGATCCCCCCGCCATCTGTAGGCATTCGTTCCATAACACGCACAGACATTTCCCCTTACTTTCTAGGAGAAAAAAAGTGAGTGTTATGGAGCAAAAAATACGGTAACTATGCAGCTGAGTGCAAGTTTCTCCTGCGTCCCGAAAAGACCAGATTTCCAATTATGTTGAAGAAAAAGTAGTGAAAGTGACCACCAAGGGAAATAAAATGTTGCTAATATTTCCTCTGCCTCCCATATAATTCAGCCAAGAGCTTTAATGATGTTAACATTAACAAATGGCACAAACAGAAAATGTATTGCTAAAACTGAAACTATACCTGGAGAACCAGCTGCAATGCTTGAAGATTCTCTATGCATCACTAGTAAATCTGAAAACAAGGCTCATACATGAAACTGTAGTTTGATGGGGTCCCCTTCCTAACACATCCACATATATTGCAGGAATTTGTCTTTAATGGACAGCTGGAGGGGGGAATTAAATTGCAACCCCAAATGGCACAGTGTGTTCACAGAATAGCACCACTCTACAGTTTAATATCAGGGGTGATACTGGGAATATGTTCTTAGGCAGCATCTGATCTAAGTGCCTGGCATCCATTGGCACAATTCAAACTATTTCAGGATAATGCATGGCACTAACACAGTTGTCTCCATCCCCCAACACTTCCACCTGAGAAACTGTGATTGTAGATTGTGATTTCTCCCTCTACCCCCAATGTCAGCCACTACACTGTAGGAGCTTGATTATTAGGAATGTGTTGCTTCCCCGCCCCCCACTTCTCTATTTCATAGAACTGGAAAAGATTAAAGCCCAATCTCCTTGCCACAAGAAATGCCAACCAAGGTGAGCATAGTGGTTCTTCACCTTTTCCTCATTTATATCAGATCCACAGCAGCTAATGCTGTGCAGGACCCCATCTGTTCTGTTCATGACGTGCTACTCTATCACCTTCCCTTTTATATACTCCAACTCCATTATTCTGCTTTCAGCTTTTTATTTCCTTTAATCCTGTTACCTGGATGAAGACTTTGGTCAAGCCCCTTCTCCTGGGCTGTGTTTGGAGATTCTGCTTCATACCAGCGTACAGAGGTCAGAATCTAAGGTGACATGATGGTCTGGTACAAGAATGCCAATTTTTAAAACCAAGTGACTATCAAGAACGGAAGATTAATGAACAGCCCATCAGTTTACCTCTCTAAGCCACAAAATGAATGCATTGTGTTAATATTTCATTGACCTCACTAGGTCCTTTGTACTCATCTTAGATGGTGCTACATAAAGAAGTTGCAGTACAATCCTATACATGTTTATTCAGAACACCCAGGAAACTAGGTACAGTATAGGTTTGCAATTTCAAACACATTTGGTAACATCAAATGTCCTGTAAGTGAAAAGACACCTATCTAAGCAATGGGACTTCTCTTTCTCTCCATGCAACCCTGCAATCTGAGCAAATGTTGGGGAAGACAGAGGGAGAGGAAGTCCAATACACAGGCCTTGCACTAATAGGACAACTTTGTTGAATATAACACAGTGTTGTCATCTAACTTCAGATGAAGCAGTGCCTCTACTGCAGTGGAATAGGCCCTCATAATGGGAACTAGGAAGTGAATTAAACTAAATGAAATGGGATGTATCACAGATGCAGATTGAAAATACATCATTTCCTTGCCATCATCAAAAGCAGTTATAAAACATCACAGGTGATGCAGTTATAAAACATCACAGGTGAATCCTGCTGAGATGGTTCAGGCTAGAAAGAAAGGTTCTGAAAATCATGAAGTTATTTTGGTGGGTTTTTAATAACAGATTTGCATTAACTGTTTAATAACTGCAGTACATTCTAGCTCTCCCTGCCACATAAACTCTTTCTCCCCTATAACACTTTCTAACAATATTCCCTTCAGTAGAAGGGAACTTACTTTCTACTAATTCACTGTATAGCTGACCCTCCCCCAAAACATCAGCTAACTTTTTAACTTAACTTTAATTTCAATTAAAATCCTCTAGATTTTAACATCTGCTCCTGTATTCTTCCATTCACAGTACACAAGGCTCTTTGTACCTAACAGTTATTGAACTAGGGAGAGATTAATATTAACACACAATGTAGCAAAAACTTGTCACCTGGAGAAAGTATCACATGTTATTTATGCAGAGAGAATTCTGTTTTATATATTCTATAGGACTCTTAAACAAATCTCATGACATTATCATTGATGGAATTCTGCTCAATATGTTTTTTTGCAATGGTATTAAATATTATTGTCAAATACCTCTATAAGACACACAGCTTTTTAAAAGGTGCTAAAAGTACATATCTCTAGTCCCAATGAAATTGAGGCAGTACATGTGTTCTTTTAGATAACAGAGGACAATGATACAACAGCAAATATGTTACTTTTCAAAATGAGAACTTGGAATTCCAATCCCATGAATCTGATACCATAATCCTGACAGAGGCAGATTTAGGGGAGAGCAGCTGGTTCAGTTGCACTGAGCACGGAGCCTCAGGGGCACCACAACTATGATGTAGAATAGAAGGTGCAGGGGGCCAAATGTTCGTGTTGCACAGGGTACTGCTGAAATTTGAGACCCCAAGGTTCGCCACTGACACTGACTCTTACTCTAATATTGCATTTGTTTTCAGATTACTTGCAATTCATATATATACATGTACAATATACATTGGCAATCACCCAAACAAATCTCTGTGAACACCACTTCAAGATACCATTCACAAAGATGCTCTCAGAACTGAAGCTACTTCTTCCCTTTATCTCCACTGGTGATAACTGAAGAAAAGCACTGTTCAAATGGATATATACACTTTTCTCTTTCTTCATTTGTATTCACTCTTCTGTGTGTGAGCAGTACAGAGATGAAATAATTATGCCTGGATAATTTCTGCATGAGTACTTAATGTGCTTTGCCAATATTTTCTGTGAAAGTAGCCTAGGAATTACTCTGCGGCATGATTAAGTACCTCATATTTGCACGTTTATAAGACCCAAGTAATATGAAGGCCTAAGTACTGCATTGTGTAATTTATGTTATCATGGTTGTAGTTTTGACTGTTCTTTAGCACCAAGAGAATAAATCTCACAACCTTTCTCCCTACTGCAGCAGATGAGGAATCACTTAGAAACAGTGGAAAAGGCAACAATGATTGCCACTGCCAGATATACAGTGCTTCCCATATTTCAACAGAATGCCATTTAAAAGTAACTCTGAAATATGCTACCAATCACCTTCTCAGGCAGGAATGGTCTTAGTACACAGGGGTGGCTAATTCATGACCCTCCAGATGTTGCTGAACTCCAGCTCTCATCAGCGACAGGTAACATACCCAATAGTCAGGGATGGTTGAAGTTGTAGCCTGTCATCATTTGGAGAGTGACAGGTTTCCCATCACTGCACTAAATTTACATATACTCTGTGTGGCTCATAGAACCACAGAGGTCCGGCACCTAGGGTATTTGACTTGGTTATTTGACTTGGGGGCACTGGCGGGGAGAGACCCCAATCCTTGCTCAGCAGCAAAGCTCATTGGATGACAATGTAGAAATAGCTCCCTAACCCTACCTGCGGATTTGTCAGGAGGATTTCTTTAAAAGCATACTACGCATGCTTGAAAGAGGAAGGGGGTCAAAATTAATAAACAGAAGTAAAAACCAACATCATGAGGCCTGCCTAAGCCAGATTCAGTTCTTGCCAAATGATACTTTTATTCTGAAGGGAGAGATCAGATAAATCAGCCAACTTTCAAGCACAGCACTGATCAGTTCTGTTAACATTTGAACTATATCTGACATTACTTCTTACTCTTGCATTTACTGTGTGCATTATGTACAGAGGAACATTTCAATAAAAAGTGTATAAATATTGAAAACAGTGTGGGATCATTTATCAGAATTCAGGCAACTCCTCTCTCATGCACATGTGACTTGTGCATGCTGTTTTTGGCACCAACAGGGGGGAGGGTGGGGACAGAATGGGGGAATCCCCACTTGCATGCACCCCAGTGATGTGTGCAGTGGCTGGGAAAGGAACCCCTGCATAACTGGCAATTCCCATGTATAGCAAACCAATTTCAGAAGTCAGGCTTTCATAACAAAATAAAGTAAATGCAATGTTTTCTTTTAATGGAAGTGAAACACATAAGAAGAAGAAGAATTTGGATTTGATATCCTGCTTTATCACTACCCGAAGGAGTCTCAAAGCGGCTAACATTCTCCTTTCCCTTCCTCCCCCACAACAAACACTCTGTGAGGTGAGTGGGGCTGAGAGACTTCAGAGAAGTGTGACTAGCCCAAGGTCACCCAGCAGCTGCATGTGGAGGAGCGGAGACGCAAACCCGGTTCCCCAGATTATGAATCTACCGCTCCTAACCACTATACCACACAATTTTGCCCTATGCAACCAGCCATAAGACGACGACAGTTGAAAACTTGGCTTCCAGGTGGAAAAATCAAAATTGGAAACAGAATTGTTAGACCCCAAAATTAAGAATTTATCAAGAATGTATAACTTGCTGTTGAAATGGAACACTCAGGATGAAACGGTGAAATCAGCTATGATTAAATGGGCACAAGATGTTGGACACAACATCATGATGGCTGACTGGGAACAGTTATGGACCACAGGTATGAAGTTTATGGCATATAATGCCTTAAGAGAGAATTTAATGAAAATGATTTATAGGTGGTACGTGACACCAGTCAAGCTTGCAAAAATTTACCATCTGCCTGATAATAAATTTTGGAAATGTAATGAGACTGAAGGTACATTCTTTCACCTTTGGTGGACGTGCCCAAGGATTAAGACATTCTGGGAGATGATCTATAATGAAATGAAAAAGGTATTTAAATATACCTTCCTGAAGAAACCAGAGGCCTTTCTCCTGGGCATGGTCGGCCAATTGGTGATGAAGAAGGATAGAACTTTCTTTATGTATGCTACAACAGCAGCAAGAATACTTAACGCAAAGTATTGGAAGACACAAGATTTACCCACCCGGGAAGAATGGCAGATGAAGCTGATGGACTACATGGAACTGGCGGAAATGACTGGCAGAATCCGAGACCAGGGAGAAGAGTCGGTGGAAGAAGATTGGAAAAAATTTAAAGACTATTTACAGAAACACTGTAAAATTAATGAATGTTAGAAGGATGCTGGAATGAAGTTATATGGCTTTAGAAGATGTTATAAAGAATTAAGTAAAAATAGACTATTAATGGGCTAAAGGGGGAAAAAAACAAGGTTCCATTGTGTTAAGATAAATTATAGGACAAAAACTGAGAAAGATGGAAAGGATTTGCTGAAATAGCTAACTGAACTAGAATACAAAAAAGGGAGGTGTGAGGAGGCCGTCGAAACAAGTAAATGAAAGACAAGATATGGAAATATGGGATGTGTTTTTAATTGATTCTGTTTTTGTTCTTGTTTTTGTTTTGTTAAGATAAGCAGTGTTTTTTGTTTTTTATGTATTGTATTGTTTTGCTTTAACTCTTTTTTTTGGTAACTTTTAAACTCTTAATAAACATTATTTTTAAAAAAAGAAAAGAAGACGACAGTTGAAGCCACTGGCCCTCAGAAGTGAAGAGCTCCATGCTAATAAAAAGCAAGCAGAAAAGATTGGCTCCAGCCACCCTCTGGATGAGCCTCTATTATGAATTAATTTGGTTGAACACACAAATGTACCAGTAACTTAGAGAGCATCCAAAACACAGCTTTAGTTGTAGAAAATTCAGTTGGCAAGTTTGGCCTCAATCCTGAATCTCTAAATTCTGTGAGAATGAAGAGTGCCCTGTCACAAGATTTTGTAGTTTAATCCTTTTGCACTGGCAAGTCAGTGGGTGACCTTTCATTCAGCAAAGAGACTCTACAGAAAGGAGTTAAGAAGAGTCAGATATCATATAAAAAATAAGAAATGAGGAACTAGCTAAATTTAGAGAAGCTAAAACATCTCCAGAGCTGCAGTTCATGTAGCTGTAGCAGTTCCTGCAGCTATTTTTATCAGATATGTAGCCAAATATTTCCACTTCCTATAGCCCTCTCTAGTATGAAGCATGCAACATGTGATTTAGGTGCAACTAATAACTTGGGTTACATAAACCACCTCCAATATTTAAGCCTTACACTCAAGAGCCTAACATTCGCAGACAAACTAGCTCAAAAACTATTCATCCTGAAGCACTTATGCACTGCAAGCATGTAGGACTGAATGAACAGAAAACTAAATGTTATTCACTGTTGTCTGCACTCCACATATACCATAGTAGTTTGGCAAGTCATAGTTTATTACCTCCCAAGTCTATATTGAGAATTTACACAGCAAGCTTAGATAGCCAAAAGGACAGTGTTACTAGCTTCTAGTCACTAAAAAACCCCAAAATAATGAATGTGGAAAGATGAAAGCAAGCAGGCAACATTTATATCGAAGTCTTGAAAACCATTGCAGCAGTTTTAATTCCTCCAAAACATCTGGTTTCAAAGGGAAAATATAAGACATTTAATTACATGCCTTCAGAAAAGTTAAGAAATTGCATGCACTGTTGATCATGTTATTATTCAACGTAAGTAAAACTAAACTAAACCTCCTACATAAATACATTCACCAGCTGCCATCTCAAACTTCTTAGAGCCCGGCCTTTGGGAGCAACTAAGAGACAGGCGTTATGTAGTTGTGAGCAAGCCACTGAGCAAGTCCTGTCTCCGCAACCAGTAGAGATGAAATAATCAAAGAAGACATTCTTGGTTGATCTGAGGGAGAACAACAGGAGATAACAGTTGTTCCCTAAAGAAGGAAGAGGTTAAGCCATCCAGGCACAACTCTGTAGCCATCTGTTACTTCCCTAGTTTCAGTAAAATCAAAATAAAAAATGCTATCAGAATGTATACTGATATTCACAGGGGTTTATTGGGGGTTTTGTTTTTGTTTTGTTATGTTATGTATTTTGTATTCTCATTCTGTATTTTTCTATTCTGTGATTTTCAGATATACGAATTTAATAATAAAAATAAAAAGTGTACAAACAAGAAGGAATTTGTATAATTTCAGATCAATGGAGACAGATTCAGAAGTTCACAGATCCACATGACTGAAAAAAAGTCCTGTGCATAGCAGATGATGTTGATATCCATTACACAGTACAGCCTCAATCTTCACCATCCTCTCCCATCAGAGCCTGTGTCTTAGAGAGCTGGAAGTGGCTTGAGTTCATGCACCAAGTCCCAGTCCAATCATAACTCAATTACAGAATTATATAGTATTTTTTCACCATATTAGCTACAGAATTCACCCAGTGGAGTGGGAGCAACATCTATCTAGCACAACGAAAGAGTCAGAATTCCCCCCCCCCCATGATCTGTGAACAGCATGTTGGCTTTATCCCTGAAGCTCTATGAACATGACATTTGTATAACAAGCTCCAGAGCTATGATCTTAACAAGTTTCTAGTCTGATGTACTTTAGAACTGGAAATGTTCAAGAATTCCCACATGACAAGCTCTAAATTGAAATACCAAACTACAGCAATAGTTAGACCCAGTGAGAGAGCTTCAGCAGTTGGAAAGCAGGGCACATTTCCCATTAGTTCAGTAGCTGACTTAAATTTATGTGTAGAGTTGGCTTTGTCCCTCTTGCCTCTTGATTTTCTAAGGAATAGATTAATAATTTTTAATATATAAAGAGAGGAAAACTGGGTGGTGGGGGAGAGAGAGAGAGACCAGTTTTCCTTTTTAAACAACAGGGCAGAAACAACCTAGAGGGGAGCTAGACTGAGCAGTACATTACAGTATACAGGAGTATATTTGGCAGTAGCTAGACCTGCATTAAATGATGGTGTTAACATCAAGGAAAACTGGCTCAAAAAATAAGGCTGGGTTCTGTCCATCCAGAACCACAATCAAGACTATATTCCTTTGTTTTGTCTGAAGAAATTTTGTATAGACGATAACTCCATCTGGGATTTATATATCCTTTGGGCCTCTTGCAATGGATACCACATGCTTCAAGGACAATTTCCCTGGATTAAAGCCAAGTAACTTCCAAAACAGGGAAACTCTGTGCTGCACTAAAAGGAATGAGTGCTTAATCTGCTCAACAGTGGAGGGTCCTGCTGGTTCATGTGTACATCCTTGTCAAGACTAAGTATTTGATTTGAGTGAAAGCTATTAATGGTTTGCAAAAGGGCTAGAATAAAATTCTAAATCAAATTATTCTGACAAAGAGAAGAATGCTCCACTTTTATTTCTAGTACTAAAACAATGCTTTTAAATTTTTACATTTCCTAACTCCTTTGGAATAGTCAAACTGCCACAAAAGACTAGCAATTACAAATGTGCAGAGGGAAGATGTGTAGTTGTGTTGTGTGTTACTCTAACTCCCATTTATTATGGGAAAAATCTAGCTAATTGCCCTATGTATTTATGCAATTCAAGACTTCATAGTATCTTGGATTCATAAGGACATTCACAATAAATCCAAATCAGGCATTCTCTCAGTGCTTATTTTCTTAAAGCCATTTCCCTTAAACATCTGCTAGTCATGTAAAATACACTCATGTATTTAATTTCTTTATTTCTTAAACTCCGAAAAACCCTCCTTTTCATTACTAAAAATAATTGTCAACTGAACTGTGGATTCATAATTCAATAAATTCAATGCCAGCATTTTTTTCAAAGCTAACACTTATACCCAAAATCAGGTTTCACAAATTCCTTCACAGAAAAGAGCTCTCGGTTATCCTCTATTAACACCAGACCACAAGCAGGCAGATAATTTTACTTTGAGTCCAAATATTAACTTCATCCTGGAAATAAGTCTTGTATCATTCAGACTACAGTGCCATTAATAGAATTAGCAGACACTTTAAAAAAACACACAAAAAACTGTTGTACAGATTTAGCACTTCATGCTGATATTTGCTGGAATCGTGTCAACTATACTCATATCCTTATTACTCATTTTTGTGGGTAGTTTTAAATATGTTATAAAATCAGGGCAGAAACAAAGGAAACAAAATAGACATGCTGCCCAAATCCACTAGTACACTTTTAGGAATAAGTAAACTTTAGGAATATGTTCAACCTTTACTGAACTAAAACAAAATTTCAAGCAGTGCTGGGCTTGGAACAGTGGGAAGTGTGTTGCTCATCCCCAGTGATGCCAGAGTCACCATCTAACACGTACTTGTAACACTAGTAATACAGATTTATGTGGAGCAGTGCTGATAGTTCCTTTAAATAACTTTGTTTCTGGTTTCAACTGCCTCCCAAGATACTGATTTATATATATATATTATAGGGTGAAATCCATTTATTGCAATACATGGTACAGTATTCATCTAAATAGTTGTGTTAGCACAAGGAATAGCACCAGGATTTCCTCACTTTCCTCTCCCTGCACATGCCGCACACAATCCCCAAATCTGCTCTGGAGAGTTAGAAAACCCCCAGAACAGATTTTGTAGGGTGAGGGGAAAGAGATGGAGAGAACATCCTGTCACATAAGGAGAAATTATTGCGCTGGCCTAACGTTCTCAATAGCAGTACTTTGAATAGAACCCAATGGGTCTAACTTTGAGTAGGTCTAAGTTAAATATATCACCCACTCATGATTATTATTACTATTGCCAGGGACAGTCATTCCCTTTACGCAGTGAACCAAGAGTATTCGGAAGCAGCATGAGAGTATTCTTGGCTGGCACAGCTTTCCTTTTTGAGATTAAAACCCCCCACTGAATGAACCTTTACCAAGGTTCCCAAGAATCTCGGATATGACACTCCTCATGCATGTAAATTGTTACAGCATCCACATAATGTTACTGTCACCCAAATTTCAACCTGTATGCCCCCACAGTTTAATCCAATTTATCCTTTCAACGGGAAATCTGATAAGTTTTTTTTTTTGGGGGGGGGGAGTTGCTAACAACCTGGCCTGCTTGCAGTATTAAGCCTTCATTTGGAAGGATCCTAAAAAGATAACCATGACCTATAAAATGAACACAAAACTCGTATGAAAATTGAAGACAATGCCTTTTAATAAAACTTCTAGTAATGAGATAACAAACTTTCACCAGCATTTGCTGATCCAGCAAGATACCTCACCACAACCATTTCGAATGCCTTATTCTTTGGGACCACTTTTCTTAACTAAGCTGCTAATGATTAGGAGCCTCATTCATTCATTTTTGAACAATAGAGACTGGCAATAGGGTAGCAGTCTTTTATTATTACTCCTACCTGTGAAAGAAGTCCAGAGAGAGGACTCTGTGCAGAATAATCCATGTTCTAACTCATGTATGTGCACATGCTGTGATGTAAAAGGCAATTTCTACAAACAAGCAGCTTGTCTCCAACAGTAAAACCAATCGAGACAGTGGTCTACCAGGAATGTTATGACATCAAAATGATTATTGCTTTCCTCCAATTACATTTCCTTCTACAGAAAGCAGCATTTCTATATAAATCAAGCATATAACAAAGGTTATAAAGCTGCATCACATAATGCAAAAGGACGCTGGAAGTCCAAAGGCAGAGGAGTCGGCATATATGTACAGAGGCAACAGCATGATAAGAGTAAGTTAATCCCTTCAAAGTCCCCTGCCACATTTACAGTTCATCATTTATAGTAATTCATGTAACTGGTTTTGACTTCAGAACTCCTAGTGACAGAAAACACACATATTATGCAGTAATTACCTAATGCCTCTTAATCCAATATTGTCCAAGCAAAATGGATCCAAAGTGCTCATGGCTACTTAGAGTTCAAAGAGTTCCTTCATTAAACATAAAGCTATTTTAGGTGATTTGAAAACATCAGAGAAACATTACCCAGGTATAGTTATCACCATGCACAATAAAAGTAAGAAGATGTAGGAAATGCTCTGATGCATCAGAAGAAAAACATATGCAAATAAATCGATAAGGTCTTCCACATGAACAAGGGAGGGAAGATAAAAGGGAACAAGAAGATTGCTAGGATGTTAATGGAATGGCGCCTGCACAATTTTTCAAAACCAATTGCCAAGAATACTTTTGCACAGCAGGGATGACTACTTAAGAAGTTGGGGAAATGATTAAATGCAGAATCCATTATCAAAACGCAAGGTAAGAAAACACAAAGCAGAACACTCAGCAGCATGTAGTAGACTTTTGGCTAATGAGAATTGCCACTACAAATGCCAACCAAAATCCAGTTGCTTGGGGTAAATAAGTGCACAGCCCCAAAGCAATGTTGTTATGAAAGGAAATATGTTTGATGACCTCGTAATCAAAGAGATGTGTGTGAATGCACACAGCTAGATGTATGCATGTGGACTGCTTCACACACTCAAAACTTTTAAGGCCCCCCTACAAAGTAAGTCTCAAAATGTGTGAAATCAATGCATGATATTCACACTTAACTTGTCCCACAGATCCACACAACCAAAATTCACTGGATTATGCCAGAGTATTTGGTACCTATCCTATTACTGTGTATTGTACTCCATGTTTTTAAGGATTTCATTAATAAATAACCCTTGGTTCATGAGCTCAAATATTCCATATCATTACCTCCAGTGCTTATTCCATTATTAAAGTAATAATGTATCAAAAAGACCTCAGTCACAATAAAGTATGTGAGATGTCCTCAACTCAAATCTTCTCTTAAATGTCCTCAGTGTGTTTTCCCTCCAATTTACAAGCTTTGCCCACCCTGGTTTATACAATTCTTAACTATTTGACACCATACTGCAACAGTGCCCTGTATTAAAATGGTTTGCAGTGGATGAGTACCATTATTTGTGAATATTTTTTCTATGCAACTATTCCAACCACAGAAAAAAGAACTGTATAATGTAGGTTCCATTACTTAGCAATGTCTCAACTAAAGCCAGAGCCTACTATTAGTCAAAGGAAGAAATGAAAGCCCCACTAAGCATCGAAATAGACAATGAGCCATTTTAAAGTTTCCACTGCTTGAATGTATGTATTCATACTGGCTTGGGCTTTTCTGGCACAGAGACAAACACCTGGACCAAGCCCTCTCACCTAGGAGGGTTTGACTACCCACTGCTGTTTGCTGGTCTTTGCAAAAAGGTAACAAATAACAATTCACCTATGGCTGTAGAAATGTGCTTTACATGGAACCCTGCACATTTGAGGGGAACTGTCACTACATATTATTTTCTGGGTGTTCAGAGAAGAGAATGCAGTCTTTTTATGCTCTGAAAACCCCATTCATGCCTTCCCTCCAAGGGAAAATTAGCAGATTATACTTCTGCTTTCTTATCTACCCCGACAAATCATTCCTGTAATAAGAATTTAATAAACTCAGTACAACCCCTTCTAGATGTGCCAACTACAGCACAGAAAAGGTCACAACTCGACGGGGGAAAACTATAGGTCCTTCTAGCTGTCTCCTCCTCGCTCATGCTGCGTGTAGTCACAAGCATCTACTTAAGGAAAGAGCAGTTCGTCCCTGAACATCATCTGCCTTTCGTCCATTCATAGCCTCCCGGGACAATAATGCAATGAACTTATATTCCTTCCACTTTACCCCCAATGCCGGGCTTCTTTCCACTCTCCACAGCCCAAGCCAGATGAGACCTACCCACAATCCCACAAAAGCTCTCCAAGCCCCAGGACTGCGCTCCACATGCACAATAGCACAACACACCCAATTCCCCAAGTCCGCCAACATCCAGATAACACAAATTCCATCCTCCCACTATGGAAGCTCACACCCTCCTAGCCTCGCGTGCACCCGACTCCCCACCCCCACCCAACAACACCACACACACACGTAAACACGCGCTCTGGTCGCCGGGCACAACTAAAACACGAGAACCGTTCACTATTATATGACACTCCCCCCCCATCCACCCTATAGCACACACAGGCGCAGAGAAGGGAGCAGCCGGCCCCGCACAGTCCTCCCCTCGCCTGTCAACCAAGACCACCCCCCTCCCGCTTCCATACACACGGTAATGCATTTATCCCGCTAAGTCCTTTCTCCCCTCGACAGACCCCGCGCGCACGCCTCCTGCCCTCATCCCCGCACAGCCCGCCCTTCGTAGCGGCGAACACACAACACACACACACACCCGTCGCCTTCTCGGAGCCCGCGGGACGGCGGCTCCCGCGCCCCTCTCTGCGAGGGACGGCGGCGGCAGGAGGACCCAGAAACATCTCCCTCGCTCGCCCCCGAACGAGAGAGCGAGAGGCGCCGGCTCCCCTCTTCTTACCTCAGAGCGGTGGGGCGGTGGGCGCGCGCCGAACCGGCTGCTGGAATCCGTTCCTCCTCCTTCGCCACGCTCTTCATCCTCCTCTGGCAGAGGATGCTGCTGCTGCT
Organism: Podarcis pityusensis; assembly: GCF_964106645.2. NCBI lineage: Eukaryota > Metazoa > Chordata > Lepidosauria > Squamata > Lacertidae > Podarcis > Podarcis pityusensis. Next base: position 78,669,507 of record NC_138028.1, read on the forward strand.
GCTGCTGCGGCCGCCGCCGCTCTGTATGTGTGTGTGCGCGCGCGCACGCCAAGAGGAGCGGCAGCACAAACAGTCTCCGCCTCGCACAATGCGAAGCAGCTGCTCCACACACGCGCACGCGCCCCAGTCTCTCTCTCTCCTTCTGACTAAAGGAACTCGCCGCCGGGGCCTAGAACCTGCGCGGGCGAGCTAAAGGAAAACGTTACGCATGCGCGCTGTGAGGTTTCATGGGAAATGTAGTCCTTTTCCCCCACAGACCGTTCCTTCTCTCCCCCCGCCAGCGCCGCGTGGCTTCTCCTCGCTGGGTGTCAGAACTTACCTGTCTCTGCTTTTCTTTTGTTTTAACTAGGCTTAAGTTTGGCGAGGAAGTTCGTTTCCCGCAAGAACAAGTCGGATAAAACGTTATATCTTAGCTCAGACGCTCACTGTTGAGTAATAATCTATAATGGCTGAAAGGAAAGCTTGCAGCGTGAGGGGGAATTAGCTCAAATGGTAGAGCGCTCGCTTAGCATGCGAGAGGTAGCGGGATCGATGCCCGCATTCTCCATTACATTTTTGCCTGCCTCTTCCTCTAGTCTATAGTACTCAGTTATTGTTGCAGCCCCTCTAACAATACTATATCAATGGTCAAGCCTACAGTTGTAGGAAAGAGCCTTCTATTGAGGGGCTATTGAGAAATTATGGGGACTGCTAGTCTTGTTCTTGTTGTATGTTACAGCTGGTTATGATTTTCCCTTGTGGAAAATTCAAAGCAAGAACAAACAAAAACATGCTCTGCAAGCGAAAAGAAGGCAGTCTGCTTCCTTGGAAATAAAATAAAATAAATCTAGACCTCGTGACTAGTTCTATTAATCCCAGTGCATATAATATTATTTCATCAGACTTCAGCCTCATAGTTTACAAATACAGAACTGGCGCCACTGTGCTTCAAATGTATGCTGTTTAATAAATCCAGTTAGCAAGCATTGCACGTTACTCTCAGTTGCAGCAAATTATTAAATCTTAAATGCAATTCTAAGATCATCAGTCAATTATAACGCCCTGCATTTAAATATAAAAATGAATACCTCCGTGACTTATGTAATCCTTCACCTGCCAAAATATATAGTCCGCAGCTCATTATTTCTTCCTCATATGATTATTTCGAATTAGCCAATCACGAAGCTTTGCTCATGTGCTATCCAGAAGAAACCTCAAACATCACGCTGGTCCGGGGTATCTTGTGCGCCCTCTGCTGGACAATTCGGCAACGTTTCTCTTGTCATAGTGTGCGTAGGGTAGGGGGCTGAGCCCTCCCCAATGTTGAGGGGGCTGCCATCCCCCGAAGTTTGCCGCCACCGGGCAGCGCTTGTGTGCTGGTGGGGGCAGGACCTACAGATGAAAGATTTTATCCATCCTATGTAGAACTTTAATTTCCTGTGGCTAGATTTAGGTAGGTAGCAGTGTTGGTCTGACGCAGTCGAAATTAAAAATAAAAATAAAAATTGTCCAGTAGCACCTTGTTGTTGTTGTTGTTTAGTCGTTTAGTCATGTCCGACTCTTTGTGACCCCATGGACCAGAGCATGCCAGGCACTCCTGTCTTCCACTGCCTCCCACAGCTTGGTCAAACTCATGTTTGTAGCTTCGACAACACTGTCCAGCCATCTGGTCCTCTGTCATCCCCTTCTCCTTGTGCCCTCCATCTTTCCCAACATCAGGGTCTTTTCCAGGGAGCCTTCTCTTCTCATGAGGTGGCCAAAGTATTGGAGCCTCAGCTTCAGGATCTGTCCTTCCAATGAGCACTCAGGGCTGATTTCCTTCAGAATGGAGAGGTTTGATCTTCTTGCAGTCCATGGGACTATCAAGAGTCTCCTCCAGCACCATAATTCAAAAGCATCAATTCTTCAGCGATCAGCCTTCTTTATGGTCCAGCTCTCACTTCCATAAATCACTACTGGGAAAACTAGTAGCACCTTAGAGACCAACTAAGTTTGTTCTGGGTATAAGCTTTCGTGTGCATGCATACTTCTTCAGATAGTATCTGAGTATCTTCAGATAGAAGAGTATCTGAAGAAGTGTGTATGCACACGAAAGCTTATACCCAGAACAAACTTATTTGGTCTCTAATGTGCTACTGTACTGGACATTTTATTTTATTTTTTTATTTTACTGTGGCTAATAACTGTGGCAGCAAATAGAGTTGTATAAATATTTGGGTGGGGTAGGGTGTGTGTGTGCCTGCTACCTCCTACTACTCCTTGGAGTCATCCCTGGTGTGGATATGTGTGTGAACATTTAAATTCGTATTCAGCAATGCAGAGGAGAACTCATCCTTCATTGGCCTAACGAGGTGAAGTTCTAACTTCCTTGATAAGTTCTCAGAAATCATAGGCAGGTTCCCAGACTGGTTGCAGAGTTTTGTTTTCCATTGGTCATCTATTTTTTTTACTGGATTTGTACCTTTCTCCCAAGGCACACAAGGCGATTTAACATTTTAAAATGCTAAAACAGATACATTAGATAAAATGTAAAGGCCAACTGGGAGCTGACGGGAAGAACTCCCTTGCCTGGGCTCCCTCGCTCTTCCCTTCCCTCAGGGAAGACAGAGCTCCAGGGAAGATGGGAAAAGAGATGCTTCACTGTCTCTCTCAGGATTTTTTATGGTTCCTTCAGGAGCTGATGGTATATGTATAGAGATTTGGTCCCCCCCCCCCGCATTGGGTTCCTGTTTGTTTTCCTTGCTCATTTGCTAAAGAAGTCAAAGCTGAATTTGATGGCAAGATCTTCCTATCTGTTTCTACTTTGACACCAACCCATCTAACAACTCAAAACACACTGCTTCTTCAGTAACATTTTACAACACAAATCAGACAGCTCTCTGGATAAATCAAAATAAATGCTGGAACAAATGAATTCACTTAACAGAGATAATGATAACTCTTCCAGAAAAACAATACAGACCATCAGTTGCTGTTTGAAGGTGAAGCATAACCTTAGCAGGATTTCCATTGGACTGGCTGCTGATTTATTAGTGAGCCATATTCAATGTGTTAGTATTCATATATGAAGCCCTTAACAGCTTGTGACCAGTTTACTTGAAGGCTCACTCACCCACTTCAATAGTTGTCTTTGTTACGCCTAAAATTGTTAGGCACTGTAACAAAAATTAAAAATCATACATGCCCTTCCCACAGACTTATGGTCTAAAGATTCCATGTGTACGCTGTCTGCTTGGTAAGTGACTATAGGACTCCAGGGGCCCAGGGTTGAGTGTTTTCAGCCCAGAAGTTCACTGAGAAGACTTGAACTGGCAATTGTCTCTCAGCCTTATGGGGAGGATAAATTGGGCAGGTGAGAGCCACGTCCTTGGAGTTCCTTGGGTCAAGAAATGATTGAATAAAACACAACCCCCCTGTGATTGCTGCTCACAAGAGCCAACTCCTAGGGACTGAGGGGGCTTTGTCCCTGCCCCAATAACATACCGGTATATGGGGGTGGGGGCCTAAATTGATGGGCATTGCCCTTCAAGCGGTATGTGTGCACCGCATCATTTTATGTAAGTGTTGGCACCCTGCTGCTGCTTATAGACATATTATGCAAAAATCCGCTTTCACTGTCAGGACAGCACCTGCTGCAGAGCGGCTGGATGACAGGAAGGTGGTGTTGCTCTTTTGAATAGGAAACTGGATGCCGAGGAGGAAAGGCTGCTGGTAGCTGCGCATTCCAGACGCCCGCATGAGGAAATTGCAGCCTTCAGCGGAGAATTCCAAATAAACAGTCCAACACTCTCCCTTTCCTACAAGCAGCCAATCACATTTTGAATCGCTGCCGTTCCAACCAATCAGGAGTTGCCGTAGAGCTGTAACTAAGCCTGGCGCGTGACTGGAAGGGTAGAGAAAACCCTCGGCTGTGTCAGTGCGAGCCACGCAAGCGGCGGGCCGGAGAAAGCTGCACGATGCCACCTTGCGGCAGTTTTACAACATTCCCGCAGCAGGCCTGGACCAAATTGTGCGCATGCGCCGTGCCTTTCCAGGGCTGTCGGTAGATAGCAAAAGCGTCTGTAAAGGGGTGACGTTGCTTCCAGTACTCGGAATCAGAGCGCATCAGTGATCGCGCGGAACCAGTGTGGTGTAGTGGTTAGAGTGTCGGACCGGGAAAACCACTGGGGGAGATCAGGGTTCAAAGCCCCCCTCGGCCATGAAGCTCACACTGGGTGACCTTGGGCCAATCACAGCCCCGCAGCCTAAGCTACCTCGCAGGGTTGTTGCGGGGATTAAATGAGCAAGGGGAGAACCATGTGCGCCCCCTCGAGAAAGTGGTCGGGTATAAATGCAATAAATACCTAACAGCAGGGGCTTCCAATCCCTTTACTTTCCCGCATACATGTCTTAACCCCCGCTTCTTTTAAAGAAATATACTTGTTCATACACACTAGCCACCCTTGCTGCGTGTCTCTTGCTGATCCTGCCCCCCCCAACACGTGTAGGAAGGAAGGATCGGGGGCATACATCCGTTAGAAAACCAAGCAAGTTTACACGCACAATCCAAGGCGTTTCCTTGCGATTTGGCAATGCGGAAGCGCGCGGAGCCCAAACTCTGGCGGTTGCGCGGATACCAGCAGGCGGAGAGTAGGAAGCATCCGGCTGACGTTTCCCAGCAGCTTCCTTGCCAAGGCAGACCCGCGCAGTAAGTATGGCAGGCCGGGGAAGCTGGGGTTGCTTAAAGGAGCTTTGGGCGGCTGGCTTGGAGAGGGATGCGCGCAGAGAGTCGATCTGAGGGCCAAGGCGGTCATAAAAGGGCGCGATGGCGCTTCTTTGTGCAAAAAAGAAAGTTCGGTTGTTGACCTCAAGCACAGGCCGCCGCTAGAGGAACGCGGATGCTTTCGCGCAGTTTGCTGCTACGCCGTGGTTTAGGGCGCTGCGTCTTTGGGATTTCTCCAACGAGGGATGCAAGCGCTTAGGAGTTTCGGTAGCGAATGCAAGTGGGGCCCGGTTAGCAATCCGCTTGCAGCAGCCGGGGATGGCGCACTATTTTCCAGTGCCAGCTCATGATGAGTCTGGAGAAGTGGATTGGGATGCATGAGTCATTAGAAAGCGAGGACGCCGTTTCCTGCTTCGTGGATTAGCGCTCGGAATAAGTCAGAGAAGGAGAAGCCCCGCCCCCCGCAAGTTCTGTGGGGTGGGGAGCATCTGCTCTGCTTGTAGAACAGTGGTTCTCAACCTTTTTTTTGGCCATGCCCCACCTAAAATCCTGATCCCCCCCCCCCCCGGGCCATATAATTTTTATTATACAAAAAGTGAACTCCGATTCACGTGGAGGAAGCCTAAAAGGCCATTAACTTGGTCTAACACATTCTTGAATTGCCCCTCTTAAAAATCAAATTGCCCCCCCTGTGGGGCGTGTGCCCCATGTTGGGAACCATGGTTGTAAAAGGTCAATCCCCAGCATCTCTAAGTAGGGCTGGGAGAGAACCGTGTTCGAAGCCCGGGAGAGTGGCTTCCAGTCAGTGTGGGCAGTATTGAACAAGATTGACCAATGGTCTGAGTCGGTTAAAGGCAGCTTCCTAATGTTTCTTAAGGGCATCACCTCATACCCAAATAGTGTCTGTCATGATGCAGGACACAGGGAACATTTGCCTGCTTTGTTTATTTAAAAGAGTTGTACCCCACTACTCAACAGATTTGCCAGGACAGTTTTCAAAAGCAATTGCCCCAGTCTAGAAAACAAAGTAAGAGCCAAAGCCCCATTTATTACAAAGGGACTGGATTTATTTGAGTAGAGCCCTGCTGAGCCAACATCCTGTTCCCCACAGTGGCCAACCAGGTGCCTATGGCAAGGATGGAAACTTGGGGCCTGAATGTGGCCCCTAGGCTTCTTCAGATGGCCCTTGGAATTGTTCCCAGGCCACTGCCACTCTTTGACATCTGACAGAAGGGCATTCCATAGAATGGGTGCAGCTACTGAGAAGGTCTTCTGTCTGATTCCCTGTAACTTCACGTCTCACAATGAGGGAACTGCCAGAAGGCCCTCGGAGCTGGACCTCAGTATCCGGGCAGAATGATGAGGGTGGCTCCTACAGCCCAAGACAAAGGAGGAGCAAGATGCAAGCAGAATAACACCCACCCACTCCCTCGCACCAGCCACTCACTGCCACAAATAGCTTCAGGTTGCTCAATAACAGACTTCTTGATGCAAGTTAATTCCATGGGACTTATTCTCACTGTGCATAGGCACAGCCACGCTAAAATCAATATAGCACTGACACACCGAAGCAAGAAGTTTAGTATGTAAAATCAAGTCCTCCAGTTTAGATGGTTTGAATAATCATGCTGTTAAAATCATAAGACTTTTGAATGGGTTGGGATGACCTTATCAGTCAGAGCCTTGTGAGTCTACATACACTGCAGCAAGAAGTTTACCATCAGTGCTATGATGCAATGTCTTTTGTCAAGAAAGTGGCCAAAGTTCATATGTCTCGGTGTTATGTACATAAATATGTTGGTGTTTAAGAGCTGAGGTGCACAGCCTGCATTACTGGAGCCTAACAGGTATCCCACAAACATGGCAGTTTCTCCTCCGCTGGTGAAACATAATCTCCAAATCCCCAGTTATCATTTAAAATGAGCAGGTTTCTAGAATTTGTAGAACCTGAGCTAGGAGGCAAAATGTACAGGCACAATTCTGCTCAGGTGTTTGTTTGTTTTTTGTTGAGAGACTAGGCCACAGGGGCCAGCAAACTCTTTCAGCAGGGGGCCGGTCCACTGCCCCTCAGACCTTTGGGGGGGGGGCGGACTATATTTTTTTGGGGAAAGAACGAATTCCTACACCCCACAAATAACCCAGAGATACATTTTAAATAAAAACACTTTCTACTCATGTAAAAACACGCTGATTCCTGGACTGTCCGCGGGCCGGATTTAGAAGGCGATTGGGCCGAATCCGGCCCATGGGCCTTAGTTTGCTTACCCATGGACTAGGGTGTTCCCCCTTTCAGTGCTTTATTTTGGTTTCCCCACCCCACCCCTAAAAAATCCCATGGACATGCATACTCACAGAACCTTTCTCTTTGTATATTCCTCCCTAACAGACTCTCCCTGTAGCCCCTGAAATTTCTTCCTTTTGCACTAAGAGCTCATCCACACTTATTCTGTTTATTCTGTGCCTAGAAAACACAGGTCTGAGAGGTTTTCCATTTGCCCCATTGCTTCCTCCAGGAAAATCCGCTGCTGTCAATCTATAGAAAAACCGATTGATGTTTGTTCCAATTCAGCAGTAAACAGTGGGGTTTCCCGGAGGAAAGTGGCAGGTCAAGTGGAAGTGTGGAAGAGTCCCAAGTCTAACAACCCCCATTCCTCCATCCCAATGTTCTAGCAGACTCCCGTTTCACACTCCCCAAGGAGGTTGCACAGACAGATTGTTCAACATAATGCAACACTGAATTCCACCCGGTACCTGTTTCAAACTGCAAAGCTGAAGAACAGCCCTTTGCTTCTCCTTAGGTCAGGCAGTTGTAGGAGGAACTAGAACTTGTGAAATCAGAGAATAAAGTAATCTTTGCTGGAGGCATTTACGAAAAGAGGAAACTGGAATTTCCTTCATAGGCAGTTGTCTTTTAAAAGGATGTCAGGAATGAAGGTCACCACACTGTTGAACAGGTATGGACAGGGGAGCAGTCCAAGGCTGTGGGAGGATACACCAGGACAGTATATGGGATTCGTGAATGGCCAGAAACAAATTCAACTGGAGGAACCCTCTGGTAAAAAACTAGGTGCTTCCAAAGGGGGACAAAGTGTAGGGCACTTAATTAACTGAGGATTCCTGAAAGAGGCTTGTATGAAAAGACCTGGCAGCCTTGGGCTAGGTCTGAAATTGATTACATAGGCAGAAGGAGAAGAGAATGGAGAAGACAGATAATTATCAGTGTTCCCTGGCCCACATCAGCTCTGTCTCCATCTTTTTATAGGTTTGTGGACAAACAAGAACAGCTGATTTTTACCTACATGTATGGATGCCCATGGGGACAAGGGGTGGCAGTTGCCAGGGCCATCTCTCCCATTTATCAGTGTGAGGCAGCCACCTCAGGTTCTAGATTTTGAATGTCATAAATGGGTAGCAAATTGTTAGTTATTTAGGTTGTTGTTGTTATATTTTTGTTGCTATGGAAGAGGAGAGATGCTTCTAGGACTTAATGCTTCAGGTATGAACATAACATTATTTGCCTCATAACATGAATTGTGCTTATCTGAGGTACTCCTGGAAATTGTCTTTGGCATTATGCCATATATTGGGTGGGAATCTTTCTTTTCTTTTTTAAAATCACCTATACACACCCTGCTATACCTCTTCTGGGCAAGAGTACACTTCTAGCTATTTTTCATAAATGGTGAACAGCAGCAATGCTCTCTCAGCATAGCAGCGCCTTCCCATTTTGAAAACCTTATTTAGTTATATGTGTTCATTAAAATGTTTTGGCTGCCATGCTCCTCTACTTGCTATTCCTTTGTGGGAGCATCTCCAGGGCACACTTGCAGCCTGATCCTATACATGTTTACTTAGGAGTAAGGCCTGCTTAGTTCAAAGAGGCATCCTTCCAGTGTGTATACCAGGATAAGCTATCAATCACCCCTAGCCAGTTTGAGGAGATGAACAGCATGGCCCCTTCCTCCTCAATGCACAAGGTTATCACTGGACCTATTTTGTACAGATGGGATATATTGCAGTGTTGTCGGTGAAAATTCATGCTTGGAAGTATAAGACAGTGGGCCAAAGTTTGCTTATTGCACACGTTCATCTGTTTGCAGAAAAGCATAAAGACGCACTTTCAAAAGTAACCTGTGGAGAAAATTGTGAAAAGGTCAGCCTTCCAGCATCAGGTTCTTAAAGCCTTGTTTGCTTGGACTTCTTAAAAAATAAATAAAATCTCAGGGTGTGTGTGACAAATTTATAAGTTTTGAATTTTGGCAATTTGGCAACCTGGGATAGGATTCTTGCTTGTTGCTCTGGGAGTTCTCCAGGCAGCCAACAGGCACAGCATCTTCTCCCCGTGTGGCAATGCAGAAGTGGGGGAATCTGCACCTCTTGAATGTCACACTACTGGTCGAAAGCAAGGATGTGACAACCTCATCGAGAGGTAGATTTACAGACTCTGGGCAAGTCAGAGCAAAAGTGCTATCCCAGATCTTCTTAGCAAAGGCGTTCGCACCTCTGGTATTGTAAAAACAAGGAGACTCGTAGAAAACCAGCAGGACTCCCTTCCGCCTGTGGCTGCTGTGATGACTCTTCCAAAGGGGAGACTGATGCGTCACCGCACACCTGGGAAAGCCTCACGTGGCGACCCGGGAGCCGAGCTTGCCCAAACAGAATCGGCTCCATCTTGGTTGCGGGGAAAGCAGAGCCCATCTAATTACTACAGCCGGCACTGTAGGCGAGCGATCCCGCCCAGAAGGAGGCGCGGCTAGGCAGATTAGTTCCAGCGCTTCCCCTTAGGGGTGGGTTGTCCGAGAAGCTATTTATTGCGTTTCGGGCGGCGGCGGCGGCGCTGGCGCTTGGCTTCGGCAAAACTGTATTTGGGTTGGTTCTCCGCGCGGGCCGAAGATCGGGTAAGTAAGCGCAGACCTCGTTCTCTTTTCAAGGTATTGGGGTTGGCCAACAAGTACTGCGTGGTCGGGTGGTTGTTTTTCGTTTTAAACCAGGTGTCATAGGTGCCTGCGATGCGCGCAAATAATAGATTTCTAGTTTAGGCAGCGGGGTTGGAAAGCAAGGCTGGTTTTGAGTTCCTGTTTTTAATTAACCCGCTTCTGACGCGTTTGTGTCGCAAGGAAAGAGGGAGGCACTCCAGCCTCTTCCTTGCTGAGCCGGACACTGCAGAAAGTGGCCGATCGGGGATGGGAAAATGGTTCCTAGCTAGGAATGAGTACTTGCTCTCGGGCTTCAGTGAAATAAACTCAATTCATTGTCATTTGTATGCTGTAATAGCCGCCCTCCCCGATTAAAAAGAGAATGACTTTAATTTCCCCGGAAGTTCTGCCCCTTTACTATGGCAAAAAGTGTGCTGCGGTGGCTCAGTTTCTTAATAATAACAATAATATATATATTGAAAGCTTTGTGGTGGAAGAACTCGCACTGGGTAGGTATATGGAGGATTCCCCCCTCCCATTTGGAAAGGACAGTGGTGGCATTTCAAAGTAGCAACACAGTAAGAAATGGGTGGGTTTTGTTGCTTCCCCGCTCTCATCCCTTGAGAGGATAAATGGCACCAGTGATCTGTGTGTTTTGTGTGTTTGGAAGTTGTCATGGAAACCTTCTGCTGCCAACGTGTGGAGCTGAAGTTGGAGGGTGTCAGATCTTGGTTAGCTGAGCTGGCTGGGGCTGAAGGGAGCTGTATTCCAGCAAGACCCAGAGGCCACCAGGTTAGCAAAGGCTGATCTGAGGGAAGGCAGAGTCTGTCTCTTTCACACAGAGGCCAGACTCCCAGGTCTGTTTAGGGATGCTCCCACTCTGGGTTTTCTGCATAGAGCAGAGGGCTGGGCTCGGTGGCTTTGCAAGGCCCTTGCCTAAGCTCTATGAATCTGGTACTTATACGGTTCCAAAAGAATGTCGGTTTTCTCTGTGAACAGCATTTTATGTTTCATTAGCTAGCTTTGCTCAACTGCTGGCATCAGGCTGTTTTGTGACCTGAGGTTTTGTGCGTTTTGCAGTGCGCTTCAGTTTTGAAAAGCATGTGGTTGGCATTCCCCCGCGTTGCCTATTGTCAGCTGTTGTTCATGCTCTAACACAGGAATCAAACTCGCTGAATTTCCTTTTAATTGTTCATGGCATCTAGATAAAAAAACAACTCACAACTACTAGGCAATTTACAACCAGCCTCCCAATGCTTGCTTTGGTTTCTCTCCCCACCCCGCAAGCTGGAGCTCTTGACTGTTCAGTTGAGAGGCATAAAGTATGAGCCGATTGCTTTCACAAGTAGGTCTGTGGCAACTCTTAATCTCAGGGTCATGGGTTCGAACCCCACACTGGGCAAAAAGATCCCTGCATTGCAGGAGATTGGACTAGATGACCCTCATGGTCCCTTCCAACTCTACAATTCTATGATAAACCTCTATGATCGTATCATATTAGATAGGACCATATAGGCCAGCTCTTTGTTGGTATAAGTTAGAGATGAGGAACCCGTGGCTCCCTGGATGCCAATTCCCATCAGTCCCAGTCAGCATTGCCAGTGGTTAAGGGTGGTAGGAGGTAGCCACCTGGAACAAGTGAAGGACCATCGTTTGTGCCATTGTAAAATAATGGCTGTCAAAAACCAGCAGCTTCCTTTGAGTGAAGCCTATCAACCTGGTACGTTTTTCCTCTTAACGACTGGGAGTTGGCAGGCTTTGCATATGTTGTATTTGCATACATGATGTAAACGGGAAAGGGAATAGAGTTGCAAGGATGGAAAATCCCTAGATGCCCAATTATCCAAAAGGGTGTGTTCAGCTATAAATAGCTGATGTCTAGAAACTAGTGGTTTCTTCCAGCCATCGCAGTAGGGGGTAGAAAAGAGAACAGGCTTCAGGTGTCCTTTCTATTGTGTATTCATTACGATTTGGGCTCATGATGGTATAGGGCTGATGATACATGACCCCACTTTCAATATGGTTTGTGCCTGCTGGGATTTCGGGATAGGCATACTGCTTCATTTCCAGTTGGTGCTTCTTCCTGAAATCCTGCTACTTTCCACACTTAAAATGCTCCATGTGTGAGCGCATGCTTTCACCGTGCTATAGTGCAATAATGTCCCTCCAGAAGGCAATAAAATGGTAACATTGGAGAAGCATTGAATCTGTGCCCCAAGTTCTGGGAATCTGCAGATCTGGTCCTTTTCCTTTTTCTAGTTGGAAGCCACCAGAGCCTTATACTCATTGCCATGTTTTGACAGATGGAACAATAAAGTGCACAAACTGAGGTATAAAGTTACCTGGAGAGAGGCAAAAGTTCAGCTGTGCAAAGTGGGAGGATATGTGGCTCGAAAGCTCAGTCGATAGAGCCCGAGGCTCTTAATCTCAGAGCTGTGGGTTCGAGCCCCATGTTAGGTGGAAGATTCCTGCATTGCAGGGGGTTGGACTAGATGACCCACTTGGTCCCTTGCAACTCTATGAATGGAAGGAACTGTCAATTTCTAGTGACATTTGAATTTGCAAGGTTCTTGCAGGCAGATGGTTTAAGCCGGAAGCATTGTGTGGGCACAGTCGGTGATCTCTAGGGAACACTTCCTTCTTTGATATGCCCAGCAACATGCTGACAATGTGGTCTGTTACTTTAAAGGTGATCAGTAGTAAACTGGTTACTCAAACTTTTCTAGTGGAACTACTTGGAAGTGAATATCATATGGCCAAATACCTCCCCAAGACTTGAGACTCTCTCCGTGCAGTTTATCAGCCTACAAAAAGAATATGCAGTACAGATCGAATATATATATATATATATATATATATATATATAGGATACCGGAATGTTGTGAATGGGCAGGGAAACGCCACCTTCTCCTACTTCCCTCTGCCTTTCTCTTTCTCTCCCGGCCGCCACAGCTGGGAGAGCCTCTCTTGGCGTTCGCCCTCCCAGCTCCTGCCATTCCCTAGCCGAGACCAGAAAGAGAGCGAGGCCTTCGCAGCCTCCCCGAGAGCGCGCTTGAAACTTTCGAGGAAGGGGAAAAGCAAGAAGCGGCGGCGGCGCAGGAGGGACGCTTTGCCTCCTCTCCAGGCGGCGGGCGGCGGGAGCGGCAGGTGCAGGCGAAAGGGCAGCTCCAAGCCACGCCATGGAGGAGCAGAGGGAAGCCTAAGAAAGGGGTCCTCTTCCTCCTGTCGTCGATGGCTGAAGCCTGGAGGCTGGAAGAAGAAGAGGAGGAGCTCAAAGAGCTCGGCAGAAGGCACAGGAGACCCAGCTTGAACCCCGCAACAGATCGTTCTGAAAGAAATAAGCCCGACCACCGCTCTTCTGGCCAAGGCCCCCTGTCATCCATTAAAGCAGCAATCAAGAGAACACTCATGAATAGTGCACATCAAATATGCCCTGTGGAAATATATATATATATATATATATATATATATATATATATATGAATGAGTGGATGTCCTTTGATGGCCAAACCAGGCAGATAATTTGTGAACTATTACTTAGGAGGTCCCGTCCCCCCCGACAGTTTCAGAATCTGTGATCAGGCACAGAAAAAGTGTCATAAGTAGGTAACCCTGTCTCCTTCTGCTATTTCCACTCAAAATCATCCCACGCCCATTTGGGAGAAAGATATAGGCTCCCCACCACATATCTTTCCTAGCTCTTTTTCTATCCAAAGCTGGTGGAAAGTAGGTAATTTGAGTGGACAAATGACAGGGTATGGAAAGGGTTAAGCACCATTAGCTCACCTGTCCTACTTCCCTTCCTGGCTGCAGTATCCAGTGTCTGCTGTGTACTATGAAAAGGGAGGTGAGAGAGAGTTGCACATAGGTGAGTGCTTTGTTAAAACTGTTTAATGTTGCTAGCTTCTGAGGCACAGCAATATTAATACCAGGTGACCTGCTTGACAAGTATTCACAGAGTCTGTTTCTGTGTTGTTTCCAGGAACAGATATTGGGAAGATCCAGTCGTTAGGTTGGGCATTTGGGTTGGGTTTTCTGGAGCTGATGAAACGTGCTTTCTCTGCCAGCTCACTGGTGAATCAGCTTTCAGAAATGTCTCGTAACAGCACTTCAACCCAGAATAATTAAGCTCAGTGATTTTTTTCCTGGAGGTACTGAAAGGTACATAGTACCAGCACCATTCTCCCCCCCCCCCCAAGGCTAAAAGTGTGGCACTTATTGTAACAACTTCATTCTGAGTACCAGCACCCTTTTTCTATAGAAAAAAAGCACTGATTAACCTTATATCAAATTTCACTTGAAATTTCAAAAGGGGGAAAAAACCCAAGGGTACCAAATGCCTGGAGTTCAGGGGAGTGGTTTGTGACGGTATTAAGCTGATTATAAAGTGTACCCCTTGGAGAGATTGATAGAATAGTTACGTATATCACTTTGCAAAGTGATATCACAAATCCTGGCCTAACCTTGGGACCAAACCAAGTGTGATGTGGGAGGTTTATGAGAAGATCTCATGAAGTTTTTTCTTTTTTAAAGCCATCCCTCCCAAGGAATATAGGGAGTCATACATACAGCAGACCAAGATCTTGTGGCCACCAGGTGAGAGAAAGAACATGAAGCAGAGCAACTATCAGGAAAGAAAAGAAGAAAAAACACACTCACCCTGAAAAAAACACTTTCAGAATGAATCAACTGACATCACAGTATGGTTCTCAATACACCTTTTATATCTATTGAGAACTGGAACAGAAGGTGGAATTTTCCATCTTTTGTATTAATTTTATTGCTCATACAGGCAGAGCTACATAAGATGTAGATCATGAATTACCAAATAAATGGCGTATCCTATTTGATCCATCGTGGCTGCTGTGCTGTGTGTGTTAAACCCAGTGCAGTTGCTGGGTCCAGATTAACAGTACAATGGTACCTTGGTTTAAGAACAGCTTATTTTATGAACAACTTGGATTAAGAACGCTGCAAACCCAGAAGTAGGTGTTTTGGTTTGTGAACTTTGCCTTGGAAGTAGAACATGTTCTGCTTCCTGTTGAGTGTGTTCCATTTGTAAATTGAGTCCCCCACTGCTGTGGGAAAGCATGCCTTGGTTTAAGGGCCCTCTCTAAACTCGCATACTCACTACAAATGTAGGCTGTGCAGATCAGGAATGTACCGTAGTCGCCTTCAGAATGGGGCTAAAGTTTACAAATGTTGAAACATTGCCCTTCAGAGGTTCACTTCTAGTAAATGTGGTTAAGACCGGTTGTCGGCAGAGATATGGAAGCGTTGCATGATTCATGTGTGTGCTTTTCGGCTGTTGCATCAGCTCTTGTTAAGAAGGGGGCCTCTTTGGGTTAAGTTGCAAGCGGCCGCAAACAGTACCTTTCAGCAGGAGGCTAGTTCTTGAGCAAGTGGAGTCTTTTGAGAAATTCTTGCTTGCAGCTGAGATAGCTGCAAATGCTGTAGACCAGGGATAGCCAGCAGTGAGGCTGCCAGCTGCTGTTGGGCTGCCAGCACTCATCATTTCTGGTAGCAGAGGCTGGTGGGAGTTGGAGTTCATCAACATGTGGAGGGCATCATAGTGGCTTCTGCTATAGAAAAGCAAACAAAAATGCTGTAGTTTGAATGGGAACAATAGCCTTCCCCTTGACCCTTGTTGTAGGAAAATAACACCTCTCTCTCTCCCCCTTCTCTCCAGCTGTAGCATCAAAAATGGACCTCGACATCCAGTCCAAAGAGCTCAGTGGGTCCAGCTGGAAGGAACTTCTTCCAACCCTGAGCCAGTACAAAACCATCAGGTATGTACAATGTCAGCGAAACCCATGTGTGTTAAGGTGTGCATAAAGTCTCACAACTGCAGGGGCTCCATTCCGATGGAACTTGAGCGGGTGTAATGCTTGCTTGCCCCAAAATACCTAGAGATGCTTCTCACAACCAGATTTCACATTCTCATTTATCAGTTACCAAGTTTTGTTCTTGGTTAACTGCTCATGGTTTGTCTGGGAGAGACAAGCCCAAGTTCACCGTGGCAGTAGCAGCACACAGAGGGGAAGGAGCAAGTCAGATATGATTTTGGCTTGTTCCTGTAAGCCAGTGATGGCCAAACTTGGCCCTCCAGCTTTTATGGGACTACAACTCCCATCACCCCTAGCTAACAGGACCAGGGATGATGGGAATTGTAGTCCCCAAACAGCTGGAGGGCCAAGTGGCCATCACTGCTGTAAGCCATGGTTTGGCATAGTGCTGCATGCGAATGAAAGCAATGTCTAACTTAATTGTTTCTAATCAGCAGTCATTTTTGTCTGCGCTTGTTTCATTTGAAAATCATATTGCTTGTTGAATTATTTTATTGTTGCAGATTTATTTTGTGAGTGCATGGGAGGCTTAAGGGCAGTGCTTTTTTCCGGGGGGCGGGACTCAGAGGTATGCATACCTCTAAACATTTTGTGAATCTTTGTACTTTTGTTCATTTACTATATTTATTTTCCCTGATTTGAACTATAAAATGGTGACTTTCTTGAGTCAAAATGAGTACCTCAAAACATTTTTTTAGAAAAAAAGCACTGCTTATGGATATATGGGGAATCTGCTGTAACAAGGGTTCCAATTTGCTGATAGACAATGTTGGATTTCACCTTTTGCTGTTCAAATATTCTGGAAGTCTTCCAAATCAGGTTGGAAGGGGGGAAAAGAATTCTGTAGAGGAGAAATGTTTCTCTCAGCTGGTTTGTTAGAGCTAACACCCGGCTCCTCTTCCCCTTCATTCTCAGGTTGGATGACTGTAGTCTATCAGCTAGTCATTGTAAAGATCTCTGCGCCTTTCTGAGCACAAAGCAAACATTGACTGAACTCAAATTGAACAACAATGAACTGGGAGATGCTGCTGTAGAGTTGCTGTGCAAAGGATTGCTGAGTCCAAGCTGTAACCTTCAGAAACTATGGTAAATCCCCATCAATCTGTCATGGCTTAAGTTTTGTTAGCCGAAGGTCTCCACAGATGGAAATGTCCACAGCAGGAAGGTTGTCAGTGATAAATTCCCTTCTGGCTAAGAAAGTGGCTCAGAATTCCTTTTGGGGTTAGAGTAAATTATTTTTGCTATTGTTGAACTGTGATCTCTGCTTCTTATATTCTTCCTATCAAGTTACCACTGTATGAGTTTTTCCTGGAGCAGCTGGACTGTGGGACCTCTGCTAACCTATAATCAAACCATTTGCTTAGGCTGGCATACAAGTGGGCGGGGAAATCAATAATAATAATAATAGGGATGTGAGGGCGAACTGTCTGTGACACCTGTCACCCCATTGATCGCCAGGGTTGAATAATAATAATAATTTATTAATTTATTACTTATACCCTGCCCATCTGGCTGGGCCTTCCCAGCCACTCTGAGCGGCTTCCAACAGGAGATTAAAAATACATTAAAATGTATTTTCCCCCAACATTGCCCAGAAGTAGTGGTGCTGTTTTGCATGCTCTAAAAAGACTGCCACACCTTGATTCACCTTCACAGTGAACCAATAGGTTAGATTGCAGAACTTGGGCTCCTATCTGTCTGTCTGTCTACCTACCTATTTGGGGTTAGATGTTGAGTTTTTCTAGCTCTCACACCTTTCAAAGCTCACATGTTATTATTGGCTTCATATGGGACAAGGAAAGGATCTCTGTGACTACTCCTGAATTGGGTGAAGTGGAACTGGGCACCTGGAAATATGAAACTAGTAGCAGATCAAAGAACAACATCTCAAGTGTCAAGGGGGCTTTGTGTTCATTAGCTCATCCTGACAACTGAAACAATGTGTTTTGGTTTTAGCGCCAGCACCCCAGAGAGCAGTCTGGAAAGTGGCTTCTAGTGAAATGTGACTGTTTTTTAAATGGCAATTACGGCCTTCCTGATCATATGGCTTTATGGCTCCATGACTTAAATGGCCCCCGTCAGTCTGGGCTGCACTAGTGCAGTGCAGTCTCTGATATTGTAGGCTGTTTTCTCCTACCACAGTTTGCAGTTATAACACATGGCTTGAATATATAGAAAATATCACTATGGAGGGGATGGTGTCTCTAGTTACATGACTGAGAAGAGGAGTGCAGAGGGTTGGCTCCTCTGTTTTTCCTCTTGAAAACTCTGTTAAGTGTTATGACTTGTTAGGCAGCATTTTTTCTACATACCTGCTGGGCTGGTACTGCTTGAAACACACTGTATAGGGATTCTTTTTCTGCTGTGGGATTCCTTGTGTTGCAGCTAACAAAAGCCAACAAACATTTCTAAGCCAGTCCGTAAACCTGTAAGGCAGGCAAGAATCAAGGGGGGCAGGGGGCCTATAGCACAAAGGAGCTGTGGTGGGAGAAGCTTTGTGCCCTTGAGATAACTCTTAAGGGACATACATGGCCTTTGCCTACTCAAAAGACAGCAGCATTAATATTTGGTTCCCCATGGGCATCAGTATCATCTGCAGAGAATTTATAGATGTAAGCTTAGGATATAGTCTTATGCAAACACAGAATTGTACAGTATATTTCAAATAATATTTCAATTATCTAGGCGTCAAGGTAAAACAATAAATGAGGAGTTTTAGGGAGGCTAGCTTAACTCTGCCTTGTTCTTCCAGGCTGCAGAACTGCAACCTCACCAAAGGCTGCTGCGAGAGTCTCCGTTCTGTGCTCAGCAGCAAGCCATCCCTGACTGAGCTTCACCTGGGAGACAACAGTTTGGGCACAGCAGGAGTTAAGATCTTGTGCCAGGGACTTCTGGATCCCAACTGCCATCTGGAGAAGCTTCAGTAAGTGACTACTAGATTTGTTAGCAAAGATCTCTTGGCTGAGAAGATTTCTCAAGTTAGAAAGCATCTCTTTTCGAACTCAGATGCATCTTGCCATGGTCGTGAGTTACTCTCAAGGAGTTGGATGAAAATAGCTGAGGCTGATGGTGAACAATTCCTCCCCACCCCCCAATTGCTTGTAAAAAGTTATACAAAGTGTGTTTTGTACAGTGTCTTTTCTCAGATTTACACACACTTTCCGATAACAATATCCAAGAGAGATTGAGAGATCAGAGCTGGTACGGGTGGAAATATTTACTATTAATAATAATTAATATACCGCTTAATGCCAAAATAAGCTTCTTAAGAAACAGGTGTACAAACTAACAACACAAACATTAAAGTATAAACTATGCATTAAAACAATTCCATGAACAATCATTGTGTCTAGATCAGCTTTCCCCAACCTGGGAGTCTCCAGTTGTTTTTTGGACTACAGGTCCCATCATGCCTGGTTATTGACCATACTGGGTGGGAATGATGGACAACGGAGCTCCCCCAAACCTCTGGAGGCACCAGGTTGTGGAGGGCTGGTCCAGATGTGTGTTCAGAAGGAGGAAGCTTTGTGCTTGAAAATGCCAGACTGTTTGAGCCTCCTTCTTATCTATTGGGGGGGTGTCTTTCTGTTCTTCTCCTATAGGCTGGAGTACTGTGAGCTCTCAGCAGAGAACGTGGAGGCTCTCAGCTCTGCCCTGCGCACCAAGCCATCCCTGAAGGAACTCAACCTGAGCAACAACAAACTAGGGGATGCCGCAGTGAAGCAGCTTTGCCAGGGTGTGCTGGACGACAACTGTAACCTGCAATCACTGCAGTAAGGCCTCTATTTCCAACCCCTGGCTCTCTCCCCAGGCTCAGCCCCTCTTGCTTAGGCTGTGTTGGGTTTGGAACTTAACAGGTTAAGTTGTTCAACAGGCTGCACCCGCTTCACTGCACCTGCCACACATCCTTCACCATTAGCCATGGTCTCTTCTGCAACTTTCATGGCTGCTCTGGAAGCGCTCACCTCTTTGGTTCTGTCAGTGCTTCCTGCATTTTTGCCGGTGATCAGAACTGCTTGGGCAGTTACGCAAACTCCTCGTGGCTCTCACGAGCCTTCAGAGTGAGGGGCACCGTTAAGAAGAAAAGTCTGGTTATCTGCCGAGTGAAGGAAGCTTCAATGGGAGCTCCCCCCTCAATGCATGTGGAGGGCTTTGATGCAACAAATTGCAGAAGGAGCAGCTCTCTGTAACTGCTCAGCTGGTTCCTGGGTAACTTGGGGGGAGAAATTGGTTTGGGTGGGGTGTAACAATGGCTACTTGCTGCAACCTCTGTAATTGTGGCCCTTAAAGCAGAAGTCTTGGCAGTGTGTGTGACATGTTACAGTTGTACCTTGGTTTTCGAACAGCTTAGTTCACGAACAACTTGGAACTTGAACGCCGCAAACCTGGAAGTAGGTGTTCCAGTTTGCCCTGGAAGCCGAACGTCCAGCGCGGCTTCCACAGCTTCTGATTGGCTGCAGGACACTCCTGCAACTAGCTGGAAGCCGTCTCTTGGTTTCTGAATGTTTCAGAAGTCAAACGGACTTCTGGAACGCATTCTGTTCGAAAGCCAAGATACGACTGTATATGCAATTTTACAGTGCATTGGAATCTTCCTTTAAGATTAATGTGATGCCACTTCTAAATAAAACCAATTGAAGGTTTTCTTTTCTCCTAAAACCATCTTATGGCATAGAAACACACACTTCATATTCCACTGCATTTCTTGATGCACAATCATTTCGATAAGGTTTTTTTTGGGGGGGGGGGGAGTTTGCAGTGCTCAATAAGCCTCTAAGGCGTTTCACTACTGGCCAATAAAACTGCAGTTTTGGCAAAATTGAAATAATGTGTGTGTCTGCTAGTGTGCGGCAGCAGCTGTGGGCAGGGTTGCTGAACGGAACGTAATTTGTGCTTTGGCTTCTTGCTTTCCTGCAGACTGGAGAGCTGTGACATCACACCTGCCAGCTGTCGGGACCTCAGCGCTGTGCTAAGTTCAAAGCCATCCTTGACTGAGCTCTGCATAGGCGAGAACAAGATTGGTAACGCAGGTGTATCCCTCTTGTGCCAGGGGGCCTTGAATCCCAACTGCAAAATACGCAAGCTGTGGTAAGTGGCTTTATCTAGAGCAGGTGTAGCTTGTCAACTAGGCTGTCACAAGAGCAGACTATTTTCTAAAAATATATATATAATCTTTCTTGGTTTTCGAATAGTGTCACTGTGGTTGCAGTATTTTGGTATCCCTATGTGATTGTTAATGTGTCTTTTTACTATGCACCTTTTAAAGAATTCCTGTCCCACTTAAATAATTTCTGTGTAATTCAAATATTTTCCATGTACCTTTTTGATAATATCTTTATAAGCCCCTTGTAATTTTTTTACCTCCTTTTCTACTTTTTTCTAAATGTGTACCTTTTTGTAATGCAATATATAGTGGGTTGTGCTGGTGGATACTGAATTGTGTGTTGTAGGAGCCAGATCTGATTAACTACATGCCTGATCCTGAAAGCTGCTCATGCAGAATTCAGTCTCATAAACTTCATTCCTGCAAGCCTGTACATTTCCCAGCCCTGGAAAACATGCTTTTTAAAACTCTTGCAGTGCCAATGGGAATCAATGGTAAAAGCTCTGTCCTCCGTAAATCATTTTTTTCACCAATGTGCATTCCTAGGACTCCAAGTAAATGTTTGCCAAACAAGTTTTGCAGATGGAACTCTAAATGTTTCATATCCGGTGTTGCTCTTCTTGCTAGTGCAATAGACTTCTGCTTGTGCAACAGAAGTTACCTCCTCTGCAGCCTTCTGCAAATGCTCAAAATCTGTTCTAGAGGGTTGGAGGACAGGCATGACCTGTTGCATCAGTAGAACTCTGCATGTGCAGCACTGGCTGCTTCTTTCACTGGTGAATTTTCCAGGGGAGAAAATGTGGAGGTTTATGTGAATAAGGGTCATATATCCAAATTGCATGCACACTTATTGACAAAATCAAGGGCAGGGAGCCTGTGGCTTTCCAATATTGTTGGACCACATCCCTGACCAGTGACCATCCTGGCTGGGACTGATGGCCATTGAATTCCAACAGTAGCTGGACTACAGGTTAGCCATCCCTGCCCTAAGGAGTTATTGGACCTTTCAGGCTTAGACACATTGGTAAATGCACTTCGCTTCTAGTAGGTGTCTGTTTGGCTGACATGGGGTTTACATTGTAGGCCGCACACGCATTTGGTTGGAGATGTCTGTTGCTCCTGCTTAATGCAGGAGGGAAACTTTGTGTATGAGGATTTGTCTTAATATAGCAAACGGTCTCGCTCATGTGGACTCCAGGGGTTCCAAACGGCACACACAGCTTGAAGTTTCTATAACACACTCTTCAGATCTTGCCAGTGACTAAAGACAGTGACTTGATTATTATTTCAGGTTATGGGAATGCAATATCTCAGCGCCTGGCTGCAAGGACCTCTCCAATGTCATTGGTACCAAAGAGACTCTCAAGGAGATGAGCCTGATTGGAAATGATCTAAAAGATGCAGGGATGGAGTTCTTATGCCAAGGACTGAAGGACCCAAAATCTAAACTTGAGTCATTGTGGTAAGGAGCTGGAGGCTTATTTTTCTGTTGTGGCTTTTTTTGCAGGTGTAACAAGGAAGTCATGAGTAAACAGGGTGGGTCTGTGACTATTAAGGATATTTATCAAGAGGCTCAGTCCGGCTCCAAGGACGTTCAGCATGACACAGTATTCCAGCTTCTGATCATAAGGATCCCTTTATGCAGCTTTTGTCCACCAAGTCAAGTTGCAGTGAGCAATAGCAGCTGTCTTTCATGAGAAAATCAACAGACCAAAACCAGATAGAGAAGGGGGAGGGGGAACCCGTAAAATATTAAACTACTCCTACTAAGGGGGTGAGTGCAGCAACAACACTCTTCAAATAAGTCTATGAGTCAGGTGTTTCAAGTTGACCAAAGCTTGTTTGAGTTCTCCTGCAAGGTCAGCCAAGGCAAGGAAAGTGCCCAGGTCATCAGGGCTGCTAGGAAATGGCTGAGCAGATGGATTGGATAGCCTTTTGCCTGCTCCTAGACTCCTCATCACTGGTCAGCAGTCTGGCAGGACAGCATCTCCTACACCACACAGTCTATGGCCTCGGCCAGCCTACTCTCATTTCTGGCCCTCCCTTTCTTGGATTTGCAACTCCCACCAGCCCCAGCCAGCAGGACCCAAAGGTCAGGATGATGGGAGTTGTAGTCTGAAACAGCGGGATGTCAGGTGTGAGAAGGCTTAACTTGGGCCGTACGGGTATAAAAAGTGAATGATACATATGAAAAGTTGGGCTATTCCTAAGAGGAGAAGAAAGTGATTTGTCATCTAGGCCCATGTGGGAGCAATTGAGTGGGGCAAAGGTTGCTGACCCTTCAGCCTTTGATCAGTTCAAAATATAGCCCCTGCTGAAAAACCACCATGGAGAACTGATGCATGAGTTTTTAAATATATATAAATATTTTTAAATATTTTTATTAAAAGTTGGTAACCTCAAGACTTTATTATTGCAATGCTGTCTATATGGGGCTGCCCTTGTGCCTTGTCTTTTAGATCCAAGCCTGTCTGATATAATTCCCAGCTGATTTAGCATAGTGTCCCTTCAGAGGGAGCCATAAGTCAAGGGTGGCCCTGTTGAAGAATCTGCTCCATTACCAGAGGAGAAGGAACTAAATAATTCCATTCTAAACTTGTCAGCCCATCCTCCTGCCTTCTTCAGGCAGTCTATTAATTTCTCTGCTGGAGCGATTTGCCTGATATTGATCTACTATCTGTTTATGGTTACAAGTTGTCTAACAGACACCATTTAAAGAAGTTATAATGGATGTGTATTGAGTCTGTTTCTGATATTGTTTTGGTCAGATATGATTGACTCCACAGAAAGGAAAAGTAACCTTAGATGGCCTATTGCACTGCAGAGTTGTCAGGCTTGTCAGAGATATTCTTATTTGTCTACCATAGGCTAAGAGAATGTGGTTTGACTTCAGCCTGTTGCAAGAGCCTTGGCTCTGCTCTCAGCATGAACGGGACTTTGAAAGAGCTGCATATCGGTGGAAATAATCTGTGTGATGCAGGGGTGACTGATCTCTGTGAAGGAGTTCTGAGCCCCAGCTGTAACCTGCAATCCCTCTGGTAAGTCACCTTAGACATTTGTTGCTCTCTTGAAAACAGTGTGTTAAGGTTTGTCTAAAACATTATTGAGCTTAGAACTCTTGTGTTAGTGCTGTAAATACGGAGGGGAGGGGGCTGCCCTGTTTGGCATTCTGGTGCCTCTTTGTTTTGCCTTAAGGCAAGCTTCTTCAACCTCAGCCCTCCAGATGTTTTTTGGCCTACAACTCCCATGATCCCTAGCTAGGAAGACCAATGGTCAGGGATGATGGGAGTTGTAGTCTCAAAACATCTGGAGGACCGAGGTTGAGGAAGCCTGCCTTAAGGCTTGGCAGCAGATCTCTTCCATGGCTATGTTTCATCTATGGTGACAGCTTACCATACTTGAAAAGAAGGGCATGTGATGTGAAATACCCAATTACAAGTTTTACAATTAATAAAAATAAATTTGCCAGTTTGGAGCATGTTTTAATGCTGGAACACTTGAGTAAACTAAAGGGCGAACTACGTTTTTCCTAGGCCGAGACTTGTTCCTCTTCACATTAGCTGAATGCTTGCTTGAAAGGCAGCAGTGTGAAATTTGTTTGTGGGTTCAGCAGAGGAGACATCTTCAGGGATATTCCTCCCTTGTGGATATGTCTGGTGCTTATTCTGCCCTTCTTCTTAGGCTGGGACAATCAGAACTCACAGAGGTTTGCTGCGATAAGCTTGCCGAAGTCATCGTTGGAAAACCCTGCCTACAAGAACTGGATGTAAGCTACAGCCATATAGGAGATGAGGGTGTGCGTAAGCTCTGCGAAGCAGTGAGAAGTCCCAACTGTAACCTGAAGTACCTGATGTAAGTGACTCTTTCGTGCTGTAATAGGCTTAGGGAATGAGGTTGGGGAAGGCGTCTCAAAGATGTGGGTCTGATGACGAAGTCCATAAGTGCACCCCAATTAAAATGGCATCTGAACCCCTAAGAGCAGATAGAATGAAACCTGCATAATGACCCATTTTCAGTCGATTCCTCCGACATCCATAACTACAACCCCTTACACTGGCTGCGCTGTCTGGGACTAATGGGAGATGGAGCAGTTCAGCAACACCTGGAAGCACACAGGTTCTGTACACCTGAACGAAAATATGGATCCTAGACTTCCTTCTTTGGAAACATGGGTCTGTTCATCAGGAACAGCCTCTGTCTAGTTTTAATATTGAAGGAAGTTTTACTTCCATTGGTGGCAGGCGTAGTAGCCAGACTGCTTGTCTCTGTACAAATGGAAGTTAACAATCGGAAGCCCTTTCACTTTGGGGAAATAGAGTGTTGTGTGCGCTGCTTCTTTCTTACAGATAAGGGAGGTTACCTGCTTTGCATGACTTCTCAGTACCATTAATGTCTGAACTCTCTTGCAGTTTGTACGACACTTACTGGACTGCTGACGTGGATAATGAGCTGAAGGCCCTGGAAGAATCAAAGCCTGGATTTAAAGTTGTTACATGAGTGGTGCAACATTGCTGTGGCCACTTCGACTGCCTTTTCTTCTGTTGGGATTCTTTTTGTATACCAAGTCACCAGACCATATGATGATGGACTTTTATGATTCCAGATTTCATGGAGCTGTGATATGCCTAGAAACCACATTCAAAGCTAGGAATGTGTTGGTACCTCAGTGGTGAGGCAGCATATGGGGAAAGTTCTGGAATTATCTGTTGAGTCCAGAATGCATATGCTGGTGGGTTTTCTGCCTCTTGGGAAATACTAAGATCAGCACAAAGTAGAATACGTCTCCTGCCAGCTGCCATAAAGCAATAATGGTTACTTGCAGATGACTTGAAACTCTTCCCTTGGGAAGAACTATATTGGAGACTTTTAGAAAAATTGGGGAATAATGCCCATTTTTTAATTGCCAAAAATTAGGATGCAACATTGCCCCTCCCCTTAAGTATCTCTGATATTAATATTTTCTGCTGAGAATGCAAGGAGTGAACTTTTTGTATCTTGATCAACAAATCTAGCCCTGTAGGAATATAAAATAAAGTTTGATTGCAAAGAGACTATCTTTCTGATTTTATGGTTTTGGTTTTGGTTTATGGCCTTATGGTTTTGATGGTGAAGAACACCACATCTTGGTCCCTTTGGATATTCAGAAGCTCAGACCTGAAGTACCATTTCATGAGTGTCTTAAAGCCCATATACACAGCCAAGTGAAAAAGAAAATATTACCTATACAGTATGGCTCTGTGCAACACCAGTGGTATACTATTTTTCTTCTTGACTGATTGTAGTTAATCATGATATATCATTAGTGTAGCTGGACTTGTAAGGTAATACTAGGTTTACGGGAAGGTTGGTGCTCTGGGTGTTGTTCATTCTCATTGTTCAGTAACTGTCTTGAGACACTAAAGATGACAGTTCACCTGAATGAATGGTTAAAGGTAAAGGTAAAGGTAAAGGTCCCCCTGCCTGTACGGGCCAGTCTTGACAGACTCTAGGGTTGTGCGCTCATCTCACTCTAGAGGCCGGGAGCCAGCACTGTCCGCAGACACTTCCGGGTCACGTGGCCAGCGTGACGAAGCTGCTCCAGCGAACCGGCACCAGAGCAGCACACGGAACGCCGTTTACCTTCCCGCTGTAAAGCGGTACCTATTTATCTACTTGCACTTAAGGGTGCTTTTGAACTGCTAGGTGGGCAGGAGCTGGGACCGAACGACGGGTGCTCACCCCGCCGCGGGGATTCGAACCGCTGACCATGCGATCGGCAAGTCCTAGGCACTGAGGTTTTACCCACAGCGCCACCCGGTTAATGTGCCTTAATTCCTAGGCAGCCTACAGGATTCTTCCTTATCCCAATTTTATCCTTACCATAACCTTGTGAGTGGCTTAGGCTGAGGCATGGTGACAAGTCCAAGGTCACCCAGTGGAATTCATAACTGATAGGGGGATTCGAACCCTGGTCTCAACTCAGCACTCTAACCACTTCACCATGTGCTCTTCAAAGCCTTGGGCTGGACAAGAGGGAAAAGGAGTCAAGCCTGAGGCTATGGAGGAGAAGAGGGGAAATTGATCACTCACAGTGAGATTTTGCTCTCCTTTGCAGAGTCTGAGTGGGGAAGGGCCTGGGAAGGCAAAGCTCCATCTAGCAAGGAGGAGAAGCATCCCAAGGGTACAATGATGAGGAAGGAAAAGGATGGCTCTGCTACCCCAGAGGGACTGGAGCAGCTCCATTGCTGGCAAGAAGGAACATAACACCAAGGTCCTAGATCAAAGGAATATAGGAAGCTGCCTTAAATAGTGTCAGGCCATTAGTCCATCTAGCTCAGCATTGCCTGTTCTGACTGGCAGCCCAGCTCTACAGGGTCTCATGTGGGACATTCCCAGCCCTATTAGAGGCGGCGGAAGTTGAATCTGGGACCTCCTTGCACGCAACACAAATGCTCGAACACTGAGGTATGCACCCCCCCCCAAAAAAAAGTTTATTCCTGGTTTGTTGGTAGGATGTTGGAGTAAAATTGTGCTGTTCTAATCTTAAAAGATTTACTCAGGAAGTGCATCTCCCCTACATAATCTTCAGAAACGTGTATCATTTCCTTTTTGCATTATGAGTAAGCATTGTAAGTTTTCAGGAGAAGATTGTGCTCTGTTTGGAGTCAGGCAAAATGATCCCGTTTTTCTGGATGAGGGGTTAATTTGCAAAAAGAGGCATTGCCAGCAACTCTCCCCCCCCCCCCAACACACTACCAGATTTTCCTCGGAAAAGGGTAAATCTACATTAAATGGGGAGGTGGAGTGGGGTGGGCTGGCATGTGTACACATGCCTGGAAGCACTCATTGTTTTAATTCATCTTCCAATGGATAATAGAATGTGAAGAGGTGCTAATGTTTGGTTTTCTGTCTGACTGAGCTACCTTTTGTGGATAACTGGAACCAATCACTAGGTGTCGGTATGACACCTTAAAACTTCATGCCCAGAATCAAGATGGAAACCAATGGTTACATTTCCTCATGCCATTAGCTGCTTTGTTTAAAACTTCTGTATAAACTTGGGCTTCTGAAATTCTGTTTAATATTTGCTTCCAGCTGTTTTGTTTGTTTCTGCTGAATTGTTTCATATTCTGCCTGATGATTTGCTTTGCTAGTGTAAATGGGATGGCCACTTTTGGAGGGCAATCCATAAGAGTACACAGACTTGCATATGTTTGTTTGTGTGTGTGTGTGTGTGTGAACGTATGGCAATGAATCTCACCATAGTGGGGAAGACTGGGCCTAGACAAGCAGCAACACTCTTTTCTTAGGGTCTGTTATCGTTCATGCTGATCTGGACCATACAGCTCTTCAAAGAGAGGACCCTGCTCTGTAAAGCAGAAACTCAGCCACCCTAGCTGTATACTGCCCTGATAATTTATTTTTAATGGAAGGGTGGTGTATAACTCAGGCATCTGTAAACTTTTACCTGAAGCCCGTGTTACACCCAGAACATAACACAGGCTACCATACTAAAATACATAAATCCAAACAAAAACGGGTTGCTAAAAACTTTCTTGGATATCCACAAAGAATAAACAAGCAGGCACAGTTCAAATATTCCTGCAACACTTCCAAACAGGATCTTGAGTTCTAGCAAGTCTTTGGTGGTTTTAACATGGGTAGGAAGTTAAGTTGCTAATCTGCAGACTGTCTGGGTCATTTTTCCCCCTGGTGAAAGCAAACAGGGGCCTGAATACACGCAACCATGGTATGTCTAAGATGGGCTCCACAATATGTTTAAGACTTGGGTTTCCTCCCTGCAACCTCTTTGTTGAGCATTCATTCTGATTGGTTTGCTGGGAAGTTAGATGACGTGGTATCAAAGCTTTCAATGCTCTCATGCTGCCGTAGTCTCAACAAGGGGACAAGTGCCAGCACTCCCTCTCTCAATACAGGCTAGGCTTCCATGACAAAGGAATGTACTGGCCCCACACACCTTGTTCTCTGACCCTTGAAATGTCTTTTGGCATTCCTGGCAGGAATCTTCTTGTGTTCAGTATTTGCTCTGGGATATGGCCAGCCTGAAGGCATATGAGCTTTGTGTTCAGTGGTGCAGAATAACCTGATGGGAAGGCTGCTCCTTACTCATTTGCCTTTGTGGTTACAATTGATAATAAGGGAATAATTTCACTAAGTCCACTCCAGAATAATAGGTAGTGCTAGTTGACTTGGCTGCCTATATAGGTAAAAAACGTAAAGGTAAAGGATCCCTGGATGGTTAAGACCAGTCAAAGGAGACTATGCGGTTGTGGCACTCATCTTGCTTTCAGACCAAGGAAGCCAGTGTTTGTCCACAGCTTTCCGGGTCATGTGGCCAGCATGACTAAGGCATTTCTATGCAATGGGACACCGTGAAGGAAACCAGAGCATTTACCTTCCTGCCACAGTAGTACCTATTTATTTACTTGCACTGGTGTGCTTTCGAACTGCTAGTTTAGCAGGAGCTGGGACAGAGCAAAGGGAGCTCACTCCATCATGGGGATTCAAACTGCCGACCTTCCAATCGGCAAGCCCAGGAGGCTCAGTGGTTTAGACCACAGCGCCACCTGCTGCCTATATAGTGACTGTCTCAAGGCAAATCTAAAAAAAAAGTAGTATAAACACCGACAACTGGGAAACACTGGCAAGCGCTCCAGTTGGAGAACAGCCTTTACCAAAGGTGTCATGGACTTTGAAGACACTCAAACTCAGAACGCAAGGGAGAAATGTGCTAGGAGGAAGGCATGCTTGGCAAACCCTCACTGGGATCGACTCCCACCGGGGAACCAATGTCCCCACTGTGGAAGGACGTGTGGGTCCAGAATTGGCCTCCACAGTCACAGTCTCATTGTTAAAACCGTGTTTATGGAAGACAATCTTACTCGGCTATGATTGATCACCAAAGATACAGTGCAATGCAATGTAGCACAACAAGGATTACTCTGCATCATGCTTATTCTCCAATAGGAGTCTTGTACCCGGCGTAGCTCAAAATTCCCAAATCAGTTAAGTTTTGCAATTGGTGGTTCAAATCAGTGCAGTTTTGAAAGGTTCGATGCACCATCTTGATTCAAAATGGCATCCAGTTGTATATTCAAACATAGATGAAAACCTGTTCCTTGATGTGAGGAAACATTGCGCAAAATTTGGTAATGATATCTTAAGAGGTGTCTCCAAACTCATAGCAAATGGACAAGCAAATTTCCCAAACATATAGCAGATTAAATACAGATGTGTTTGTCCCCTATTTACGTGGGGGTTGTGTTCATAAGTGAAATTGTGTGCATAAGTGAAATTGTGTAAAGTGGGGAGCACCCTTTAAATGCCCTTTGTACTGCTTTCTCTTTGATCCATACCAAAAACACTGTATCCAAAAATATTCACAACAAGAACTGAAGCTCTGCTTCTTGCTGGAGGACGCTTGGAAAATGGCTGCTACTGCTGCACTGCCAGACACACCAGCTGTTAGGCGGGGAGGCTGAGCAGCCTAAACAAAGGCCTGCCATGCCTCCAGTCTCTTCTCTGCCCTCACTGATGTCCTCTTTGGGCTCTGGGGAAGGTCTTCTCATGAGCCACAAGGGACTCTCAAGCTCTTTCCTGCCATTTCCAGGTATGAATTGAATTATTTAGTTATTTCTCAGTGCCACGCATATATGCGGTCACGCATGAGATGATCACATGTAAGTGAGGGGAACACCTCTAATGATGTGTATTTTTCCTCTAGCAAATGCCTTAGATGGGTAAGAGTCAGTGTGGCACAGTGGTTAAAAGTGTGGGACTACAATGTGGGAAACCAGGTTCAAATCCCTTCTCTCCCATGAAGCTTACTGGGTGACATTGGGCCAGTCAAACTAACCTACTTCACAGGGTGGTTGTGAGGATAAACCACATATGCTTCCGTGAGTATCTCAGAAGATGTGTAATTGTGATAACTAGAGGGCTGACGAAAGGCATTTTGCCTTCTGAGGCAAAGGTCAGAATGGCACCCCCATTTCAAATTCTGAAGATGATTGGACTAGCAATTGAAACTTACTCAAAATTGGTAACAGGGTAGCATCCTCCACTACACCTGAGGTTAGTAAGCTAGAC
The DNA here is from genome assembly GCF_964106645.2 of Podarcis pityusensis. NCBI lineage: Eukaryota > Metazoa > Chordata > Lepidosauria > Squamata > Lacertidae > Podarcis > Podarcis pityusensis. The sequence goes on from NC_138028.1 coordinate 78,700,143, forward strand.
AATGTGACGTGTTTCAGAATTCAAGGGCTGCCCTCCCACGTGAGCCCAGCTGTTGCACTGTTCTTGGTATTGCCAGGAAGCCCATGCACCCCTGATCCCTCTGTTGCATGAGAAATCTGGGGGTGCCCTCTTGGTTTATATGGGAATACCTTTCCCCCTGCTTAGGGCTACGAAATACTACTGTACTTTGTCAGCCCTCTTTACATGCTATTTCTATTGTTCCATTCTATTTGAATTTGTTTCCTTTGCTCTTGTGCCAAACCCTCTGCAAAATATCAGTTGGCTTTTTAACAGGTGAGTAACTGGAACTGGCAGTCTACTTTATATGGGGTCAGCTATGCTGCAGAAGATGCTGCGCAACAGGGAGCTCTATGTGGGTAGACACAATACTGGAATATAATAAGCAAACTAGCGCAACTGCTTTTTAAAAATGTCTGCTGGATTTTTCTTTGTTTTCCTTGCTAGTCTAAAAAGAGGTGCAATTGGCACACCATGGCATCATTAATAGCTTCCGAATTCTGGCATTTGTGATAATTTCAAAGTATTTCTGAATTCAGAAGGTCTGAAACAGGCACGTGCCCATCAGTGCAGCTGCAGATTTTGCATGTGTGAAACATTCCTTCTGATACACTTCGGTCCAGTGTGTAGAGAGCTGAGTTAGATCTGGGAGAATGGAATTTTAAAATATTCTGTCACATTCTGGAAAGTGGGACTATGGCAATTCAATCTAGCTATGCTGAAAAACTCTCTTACCTATAGGAATGATGATGTGTGCATGTCTCTCTGAGCACACATTGCCCAGTTGGCCCCTGTTAGGACACTTGCATCCAAATTTCCATGGAATCCTATATTTCTAATCAGAATTCTGGAGCAATCTGTTACTTTTAGGAAAACACAAAGCCACCCCAGGTTAGTTACTCTTGTCCTAAACATGTACTGGTTTCATGGTGACTGAACACACCTATTAAAATGTACGGTGCAATAGCTCTAGGAAGTTGGTTCCGTGTTGGCCAAGTACAAAATGCTTTGGGGCAACATAAATCAGGGGAGTGCAGATGCTCCATGTTTACCAAGAAGGTAGCTAATAGATTTGGTGTCATCTGAAAGTAGTCCCAGATGCTGATCCTGAGCCTTAAAAGAGATCTGGGCACCTGGGCACATGCACTTTGTTCTAGGGAAAGGAGATAAAGATCTTATTTATCAGCTCTGCAGAATGAATCCAGATCAGTTGTATCCCAGTTTTCTTGCTGTATGAGGCAGAACTTGTTTTTCTGGTGAAGCATGCCAGCCCTTTCTGCACTGCAAGTCCTACACCACTTTTTTGCAGCAAGCACCAGGATCTCCCTTCTCAAGCAGGCATCTGAAAAGGTATGATTCGAAGTTGTGGCTTGTGGGTGAGTGGGTGGGTGGGTGTGTTGTGGCAAGTGGAGGTGGTAGGTTCACAGTGTGCCAGGAGCTTGAGACACCTGTTGTAGGATAATCATAAGCAAACTGGCTCTCCTGTGGATTCCCACTGAGACATGATAACATGGAATATGCCTTTCTACTCTGGAGGACAATCAGAATTGTGGAAAGAGGTGCTTGCAAAGAGGAGGCACGGTGTGGCATGTGGCTGCACTTTGCCAGCATTGGCATCTCCTCCTGAGTTCCAATGACTGAACATCCTGTGCACCGTCTGAGATTGTCTGCATCCAGCAAATCTGCAGATTGCCCATCCATTCACATGAACTAAGCAGCATAGCTTCTGGGAATTGGGTGCACTGAATCAGCATACCCGAGATCCCTCTCCCCTGTTGTGGCAGCAGCAGCCACAACAGGGAGAGTCAAGTAAGCATGAATAACAAGGCATGACTGACTCATCATTGTTTTGGTTTTTAAAGTTGGGGCACAAGATATCTGGAAAAGAATGGATAAATATATGTGCGTAAAATATTTTGAAGAGATAATATTTCGTTAATATTTTGCACAGTACGATTGCTAAGCTGCAGATCCCATAATTCAGGACTGTAACTCAGGCAACCGCTTTCCCCCCGTTAGTGTTCACCTTTGTTGGCACAGTTAAGGTTTTCACGTTGGCTTCTTTGGATCTTGTCTAAACTCTGCTTTCGCAGCGGTGACATGTCTGCATGTTGACTTGAAGAACTGTATTTATCTGCACTGCTTATTTTTATTAATAAGCAAGCTACTCAAAACAGGGTTAAAGAGATGGCCCCATAATATATAGGTTCCAGTGGACAATGTAAGACTCATACAGGTCACCGGCCTGGCCTTGGCAAGCTGGATAGCTTGGGAATGCAGCTTGAAGGAAAGGGCAATAAGCCTAATTGAAAACTAAATTCTGGCCATGTAGATATCGTGTTATTTCAGCTGCAGTTACATATTCAGGCATTTTGCAACACTTGCCCATTTGCTTTTGCTTTTTACATATTTAAAAGTTGAAACCTCTTATCTGAGTGATGGGTCTAGGGACAGGGGATTTTCCTCCCCAGTACAAAGCTGTGGTTCTCCATTCATGGTAGAGACCAGCCTTCAGTGGGGGGAAAGAAGGGGGTTAGCAGCCACATCAAATCCATTGCCTAGCTAGATCTGGACTGCAGGCTTGCCAACCTTGTTTTAGGCCAGGGATTACCAATGTGGTACCCTCCAGATGTTCATTGGCCATACTTGCTAGGAATGATGAGGATTGGGAGCCCAACATCTGGAGGACATTGTTCCATGTGGTTCCATTTCCATGGTACAGATTGAACATGATGTGGCTGCTAGTAGTCTTGAAGGGCATCCATTCTGTTTCCAGCAGGGAGCTATGACCCAACCAAAGCTCAGCCTACTTCAGCTGCCCTTCCCCGATATCTGGAAATATGGCATGTTGGCACTGTCTGTTCTCCTGCTGGTGGTGGCATTAATCATTCTGACTTGCCAACTGAGCAGATGCCGGAAGTCCTGCAGATTATGGGAAGGTACGTTACAGAGAACATTGTGGATAAGAAGCATGTGTTCCTTTGGGTTGAACAATTATATCAAGGACCAAGCCAAATTAGGCGGAAAATCACGATGACCTATCACAAAAAGACAAGGCTTGTTGGAGTGTGACTTGAATAAGCCTCGCTCTCCTGGGCTTGCTTCTTACTCTTGTCAGGAACACTTGCAGCCTAACTAGGAAAGAACTGAAGGCAATGCAAGAGCTGCAGCTGCTCTTTAGAAGAGCTTCCCCATTCATGTCAATGGAGGCATAGCTCTGCGAGCGAATCCCCTTTCCATATCCCCTCTCCTTCCATTAATCTGAATGGGGGGAGTTGCAAGCATGGAAGCTGCACAGGTGCAGGAAAACACAAAGAGGGCATTATATCTAGGTGCATGATGACAAATGTGTGGCTCAGGTGCTGCATGATACCTATGTGAGCAGCTTTTCATTTTATTGTACAATACTCTAACGCAAAACTTGGTAGGAGGTATCATTTCCTTATGACCTCATTACTTTGTAATAAAAAGTTTCTATGGGTTCCTCCAACCAAGCAGAGGCTGGTCCATCCAGGAGAATGGGGCACTGCCCACCAACCTTGGTCTGCTCTCAGCCAGCCCCCACCCACCTGCTTTCTTCCCTCCACTTCAGCCTCCTCCTTAGTCTCAGTGCTACATAACTCAGAAGGGAGGAGGGTGGGGATGAAACTGATATTAGTTGGCTCTGCCTATCATTCACCCTAGCTCTGCCTATTGCCCTTTCTGTCTTCTGCCCAACCAGGGCAAGTGGACACCACCCTTTGCTGCTCCAACCCATCAAGAATCCTTTTTGAAAAATATTTGTTCCTTCCCTCCTTATATTCCTGTATGGACCTACTTGTCTCTGATGATATGCACTTAGCTATGTTTGTTCTTGCAGAAAGAAAATTTGCCAATGAAGCCTGGAGAAGGATAACAGAAGAGAATGCCTTCGAGGGGGTAAGATCGCAGACACCTCTTCTTGGCATCGCTCGAGAGTATGTTCAAGAGGTCAAGGCAAGTATAATAGTTGCAACCATACGTGGAATTACCTGCCTGGGATTGAGTTTGGGGTAAATTGGTTGTGCCAGTGCGCAGCTGTGCATAGCAGTGATTGGCTGGTGTTGGTAACATCAGAACCCCACCCTCCAATGCCTGAAGAGTTTTCCAACTCTTTTAAATGGTTTTTTTTTTGTTTTGTTTTTTATTTTAATCAACTGAACCTATATAATTAATTTAACATCTATATGAAGCTATTGGGAGCACTCATTAGGAGTCTTGGAGCAAGGTGTCACTGGTATGCTGATGACATGCACCTCTACTACTCCATAACATTTGAATCAGGAGTGGTTATGCAAGCTCTGGACTGGTGTCCGAATGCAGTGCTGGATTAGATGAGGTCCAATAAACTGTTTAAATCCTGGAAAAATAGAAGCTCTTTGAGAGGGCGATTCCCATGTCTGGGAGGTAGGCAAGTTACCCATTCTGGACAGGGTCACACTTCCTCTGGAAGTGCAGATATGTAAGCTTGGGTACTCTTGGGTACATTCCTGTCACTAGAAGCCAAAGTGTGGTTGGTCAGCTACAACCTTTCCTGGACAGGAATAGCCTAACCACTGTAGTTCATGCACTGGGGCTGGTTTACTGCAATGTGCTCTATGGATGTCTGTTCTTTGGGAGCTCCAGCTGCTGCAGAAAGTGGCGGCCAGACTGCTGATGGGGACACATGGCTGTCGACATGTGGCATCACCATTATAACATCTGCAGCGGCTGCCCATCCACTACTGAGCCAGGTTCCGGGCCCTTGTATTAATTTATCTTAGGTTCAAAATACCTTAGGGGCTTCTTCCCCTGCTTGATCACTGAGATCATCCATAGGAGCGTCGCTGGTTGTTCCACAAGCTGGTGAAACTCCTTGAACATCCACATGAAACTTTCATTGGCCCAACCCTGTAGAATATAGATTCAGTAGGCATCTTCTGCATTAACCTTTAAACATTTGCTGAAGACTTTTCTTCTGCCGGGCCTATACAATTAAGAAAAACATTTTTTGTAATAGCTAGTGATCTGTGTTTTTTAATTGTGTATATATAATTGTTGTAAACCACCATTTGATCCTTTTAAAATGATGGTATACAAGTATTTTTTATGAATAAATATGCCTATAAACAGTTCAACCCAATGTATGTTTACTCAGAAGTCAGTCACTTTTAAGAGCACACCTTTCTCATTTTGTCCAGATCCAAAGAATCCAAAAGGAGCTCAAGAAGCTTGGGATCTGCTTTTCACCACCAGCTTCAGAAAATAGCCACGAAATGGGCAACTTGAGTAGTGATGCAGTTGTTTCTGATGAGTATCCAGGCAAACTGAAGTTCTCGCTTCTCTACAACAAAGAGCAGCTGGAGCTCCTCTTGACCGTCACAGGAGCCCTGGGCCTACCCACCCAACAGTGCACCAACACCTTTGTCAAGGTTAGGCTGCTGAGCTGGGCTTCCTCCCAGTCTCCTGATCTCCAGTATATTGTCCACGAATGGCAGACCCACGTGGCAAAGAACTCCAGCAGCCCAGACTTTGGAGATCAGTTTACTTGTACCCTGCAGGAGGCCGAACTGACAAGGAGCAGCATCAAGTTACAGGTGAGAGCGATAGTGGGTAGTCTTCTATAGTTTTACAGAAGGGCGCATTTACAGGAGAGCTTCCCACATTCCTGGTTCAGTGTTTTAGCACTAAAGTTCTGTTCCCAGAAAAAAGCAGGCCAGATGATATGGGTGAGTCCCATGCTAGTGTGTCTCAGTGGATGGTAATGGAGTCTTGGCAAGCCTGGTTGTTGCTGCAGTGCAAGCAGGTGGGGGCTCGGGTGAATTAGTGGCACGTGGCTTCAAGGGAGTGGATATGCCCTAGAATATTAAGGATGTCAGCATGGATAGCTCAGTTGGATAGAGCATGGTGCTAATAATGCCAAGGCAAGGTTGCGGGTTCAATCCCAGTATGAGACAGCTGCATATTCCTGCATTGCAGGGGGTTGGACTAGATGATCCTCAGGGTCCCTTCTGTGCTTCTGTTATGCTGATTCCTCTCCTCGGTAGCCCAGAGACCTGCTTCACCCAAGGTTCCTCTCTTCCATTCCTCTTCCCCACATATTTTTTTAAATAGACTTTCAAAATATTTTCTAATAAGAATTTTTATTAATTTTTCAATTACAATCCAATAATAGCCTCATTATAACAATACCAAATTATAATACAATTTCTAATACCATTCATTCAAATACAGTGGTACCTCGGTTTAAGAACAGCCCTGTTTACAAACAATCCGGTTTACAAACTCCGTAAAACCAGAAGTAATGTCCTGGTTTGCGAACTTTACCTTGGTCTAAGAATGGAATCTGAACGGTGGAAGGGCACCGGCGGCAGGAGGCTTCACTAGGGAAAGCGTGCCTTGGTTTAAGAACGGACGTCCGGAATGGATTAAGTTCGTAAACCAAGGTACCACTGTACTAAATTATATAATTTAGGTGGCCCCCTGCATGCTAGATTTGATGGTTTGATTATTTTCTTTATTTCTGCATTCCAAAATCTTATTAATTTCAATTACATTCCAGTCAAAATAAGAATCCCTTATACAACAACTGCAATATGAATAACTTCCATTCGTGCTGACACATTAGATGATTTATAGAACTACAAGTGAGGCCCTCAAGTTATATCCTTGTTCTTCCTGGTTGGCAGTTATTCTGTCCGTGGTGTTTCTTCCTGTCCTTGTGAAATGTTATGTTTGTTTCCCCCCGGTTGTTGCTGTTGCTGTTTTCCAGTGCACATATAACATGAAAAACAGTTATAAGAAATATTTTTTAAAGGTGGAAAAAACAAAACAAATAAGAGGCATGTAACATAGGTTCGTCTGTATTTAAGGTGAGTAACCAAGTCCAGTCCCAAGAGAGAGAGATGAAAATGGAGGTTGTTCTCGTATAAATAAAGTATACTGAAGTCAAGTGTAATTCCAAATCTCCCAGGCTTGTAATGATGGTTGCCTTGCAAATGTTGGTCTTGCTGTATGTATGTGTAAGAAGGCAACGCCATATCATGTGGAAAGCACCTGGAAGTTACAGCCCTTGTTTAAATCTCAAGTCACATCTACATACAGTAAGGTCCAATGTGAGATTCTGAGCCATTTTCCTTTGAGCTGCAATAGACAGTTGAGCTGCCAAAATCATGTATAGGTCCTCCCCACACATTTGAGAGGTGCCATCACTCCTAGCTGAGGGAAAGACACAGTTCCCAGCCTGGACTGCAAAGGGACTTGCAGGGGTGTAATGGTGAGGAGGAGGAGGCGGTACTGAACTCTTCTGCCTGCTCCTGATTCCTCACTGCAAATGCCCCCCCCCCCGCAAGACTCCAAAAATGGAAGTGAGCCTATCTGAAGAGGAAGGGGAGGCCTGAGGGCAGTTGCAAGGGGAAAGCAGTGGCTGCAGGTGGGGCTGAGCACTCTTCCCTCCCTCTACACCCTGCAATCTTTGTTATCTTGTGAAGTGTGGATTGGCTGGGGTATACAGTGGTTCCTTGGTTCTCAAACTTAATCCGTTAATGGAAGTCCGTTCCAAAACCAAAGTGTTCCAAAACCAAGGTGCACTTTCCCATAGAAAGTAATGCAAAATGGATTAATTCATTCCAGACTTCTAAAAACAACCCCTAAAACAGCAATTCAACATGATTTTTACTGTCTAACAAGACCATTGATCCATGAAATGAAAGCAATAATCAATGTACTGTACTATAAAATAAATAAGACAGTATTGTAGATGATAAAAATTAGCATTAATATTTTTTCTTACCTGCACTGCTGATAGTTATTGTTTGGGTGGGGGGGCTTTTATCCATTTCCATGGTCACACAATCAATCAATCAATCAATCAGTAGCTGAACTGGGTTCCACACAGTCACAAAAACAAATTAACCGAAAAAGCCTCAAAAACAAAAACGCAAAGTAAATAGCAAAAACAAAAGCACCAAACTTAATCCGTTCCAGAAGTCCGTTTGACTTCCAAAATGTTTGAAAACCAAGGCGCAGCTTCTGATTGGTGCAAGCGCCCCAGAAACAATAGCCAACAGCTGCATCGGACGTTCGGTTTCCGAAAAATGTTCGAAAACTGGAACACTTACTTCTGGGTTTTTGGCATTTGGAAACCAATGCGTTTGAAAACCAACATACCACTGTAATTCATTGGGAATCTGATATAAGACACACACACACAGTGAAAGTGTGGATCTTGCTTGCAGTACTAGCCACCACACAGAAGCAGAGAAAGGTCCAGATCTTTTGCTGTTGTATAAATAATAGGCTTAGAAAGCAACTCTGGATGAAGTTATACACAGAAAAGTAAGCTCCAGGTTGGTAGGCTTTTCCGATACATACAGATGCTAAGCATCACCGTTGCCCTAACACCAACTAACTAAGACTGAGACTTGCAAGCTGAAGTTTTATGGCATTTCATACATGAAGTGGCTGTTCTCAAAATGAGGCAAGAAATCGCCTCAAATAAACACAGGGCTCTAGTCATGTGGTTTGAGGGGTGGGGTGGGGCAGAAAACCCTTTCAAAGCATGTAACGATATAATTTCAAATTGTAAATAAAAAACTAGGTGCATCATAGATCTGAACTGCTGATCTTTCAGCTGCCTATGGAGCAATGCCTCCATCTTGTGGAAATCTCCAATAAATGCATGTCTTTCCTGCAACCATGGGGTACATGCGGTTGCCCTCTGTTCCACTTTGTTCAATTTCCTTTTGCTTGGCTTGACACATGGTGCCCCATTACTGCTATTTGTGCATTTCCTGTCAGCGTATGTTTCCTTTTTTCTCAATATATTGGGCTCTTTAGCCAACTTTAAAAAAAAAAAAATCCTCCCCCAAGCTTCTCAGGCTGCTTGGTGGAGGTTTATACCTACATTTTATCTTGCATGTAGGGGAAACTGTTTTTGTGAACTACACAAAAAAGCAAATGGATAAAATGTTGATGTGTTTGTTGATGAGGTGAACGAAATAGTGCTTTTATCAACCCCAGTGTGAAAGGGAGGCAGCAACTGAACAAATCAGATAATGAGAAAAGCAACAGCATGGAACTTGTGTTATAATAAGGAATATGGTGGGATGTCTGTTCAAATAAGTGTAAGATAGTTATGAAGATTATTTCCCAGAAAACCAGTGTTGGGTAGTGGTTGTACTGCTGTACTATGGCCTGGAAGGCCAGGGTTCAAATCCACACCGAGCCTTGAAGTACAATGGGTGACCTTGGGCCAGTCACTTTCTCTGACTAACTTTACCTCACAAAGTTGTTGTGAGGAAAAAACGGGGTGGGGGAGAACCATATATGCCACCTTGAGCCCCTTGGAGAAAAAGTGGGATATAAATGTAATATTAATTAATTAATTAATTAATGGAGTGCAAACTTTTGCACTCGCCCTTCCCTCCCAGTACTAACCAAGAAGGAATACAGAATGAAAAGCAAAATATTCATGTGGAAATCACATGAATAACACCTGAACTGAGACACAGCATCTAGGGTCAACTTACGTGACGCAGGAAAATGTTCTTTAAGCAATTTGCGTGAGCAGAGTAAGGCCTAGAATTTCAACACCGTGTTTCATATCTGAGTGGAAATTCCCCTGAGGTCTTATGACCTTTGCAGGAAATACTGGGCTGTATTCAACTACGGTAACTCAGGCTTCCTCAACCTTGGCCCTCCAGATGTTTTTGGCCTACAACTCCCATGATCCCTAGCTAGCAGGACCAGTGGTCAGGGATGATGGGAATTGTAGTCTCAAAACATCTGGAGGGCCAAGGTTGAGGAAGCCTGAACTGTTTCTCAGACTACACTCGGTTAGTCATGTCCACTAATTTTAGTGGGTCTACTCTGAGTAAAGATTAATTGACTACGACCTACTGATTTGTCTTTTCAAACTTCATATACTATGGTGGTCTATGTGTAGAAATCTTCAGTTTAAATATTGCCTCACTTTTGAGCTCTTTGTGTGGCTTTAAGCAAACCACTATCTCTCTTCAGTCCACCATCCATAGGGATAATATCGTTGGCCTAATTTATAGGGCCATTAGTATATCATCATCATCATCATCATCATCATTTCTATGCATATATATATATGAATTGCAGGGATAAATGCGTGTGAAGCATTTCAGGAATAAACACCATAAATCAATACAGATTATTACTGTTATTGTTATTGTTATTATTTTATGATGTCAATTATTCCATAGGTTAAACACTTTGACAGATATTCCCGGCATTTGTCTCTGGGGGAAGTGAGAATAGCTCTGAATGCACTTAATACTTCCAGAAAGATCGAATTCTGTGAAGAATTACAGAAGGCGACAAAGGTAGCTGTGGGTTTTCTTCATTACCGTGGGAGAATTCTCAAAATCCTACATTAATTTTTTTATTACAAAATAAAAATTCCAGGTTATTGACACAGAAGGTGAGATCAAGAGTAGTGCGAGCAGCCACTTGCTGATGGAACGGGGCATCTACTTCCCTTTCTCACCCCTGCAGCCTTCAATTCACCCACAAAATCTGCTCCCAAGTGTTGAGGGAACACTCCAGAAATGATTTTGAGGGTGCCTGGTGGGGAGGGGTTAGAGGGGGGTGGAAAAAGAGAAATAGCAAGTCCCTTTGTGCAAGTGGATTTCTGTCACACAAGCAGACTGCCACAAAGAGAGATCACCCAGAAAATTCTCAAAATTACGAAGACATGATTCGTGCATTATCAGAGCTGCAGAGTTCCTGTTTATAGATGGGATGCTTATAAATTTGCAGATGACACAAAGCTGGAAGGAATAGCTAACACCATAAAAAACAGAATTAAGATTTGATGTAATTTTGGCAAGCTGGAAAACCAGGCTGAAACCAACAAGATGAAATGTAAAAGACAACAGGCCCGAGGGATTTCAATATCCTTGTTGAATCTTACCAAATCAAATAAACAAGAAATTAACTATTCTGTTGTAAGGAAAACAAGCAAAAGTACGACAAAAATTAAGCCCGTTTAACCAAATACCTGGGTAGAACACAAACATGCACACAATACATTTGAACAGATTAAACAACCAACGGTCTTAGTAATAGTTCCCACCCTGTTTTTCACTTAGAGCAGCCCACTCTGTGCCAAGTAGACTTTCACTCTGTGGCTTTTGAACAACTTAATACCTTTCACCGCCATGAATTGTTGCCCACAAGCATCTACAGGAAGAAACTGCCACCCCTTGTCCATAGAAGCAATAGAGTAAGAAACAGTCGGAAAATAAAAAGTGGGTGGCAATAAGCCATAGCTGATTTCTCTCTTCCCCATTCCAATCCTAAGGAAATTCCTGGGCCTCAAGGTTGGTAAGGCTGAAGGAGAATTGCAAGTGGATTTGCTGGCCTTCCCCTCCAGCGTTTCTCTTACATCTTTTCACAGGACACAGTCGGAGAAGTTCTTGTGTCACTGAAGTGCCTTCCGATCTCTCAGAAGATAGAGGTTGGGCTACTGAAAGTGAAAACTGCCTTCTTGTACAACAGTCCAGAGAAACGTAAATATATCTGTTTTCTTGTTCTTTGCCTGATGTTTGGGTGCTTCCTCCTTCTGACCTGCTGTCCCACCTGGAAAGAGGTGACTCACAAGAGAGGTGTATTCTTGAATATGTTGATAAAAACTGACCCAGAGATGTAGAGTCTTGGTATCATTAGAGCCAGATTAAAGTTCTACAGACACTGTAGCAGTAATAGTTGAAGGTGGATGTTGTTACAGATAGGTAGCCGTGTTGGTCTGCCATAGTCAAAATAAAAAAATCCTTCCAGTAGCACCTTTAAGACCAACTAAGTTAGTTCTTGGTATGAGCTTTCGTGTGCAAGCACACTTCTTCAGATACACAGTTGAAGGTGGAGAGTGTCTTGGGAATTGATCATTTTCTCCTCACCCCATGCATTAAAAGCATAAAGTCAATCTTGAAATCCCAGCTCAATATCTCTGTCCCCTTGAAGTTGTTTCAGGCTGTAGTGCAGGAAGTGGTCCAAAGGTGTGACTGAAGAGAATGGATGTAGCATAGTGCTGAAAGGCAATAGAGCACAAAAACTGAGATAGGTGGGCTGGAGAAATGACCAAATAATAATAATTGAAGGGAGTGGGGGAACTATATATGGACCCTTATCTTCTGATAAATGGAAGTCCAGCTTTGATCTCTGACACCAGCAGATACAAAACTACAAGGCTTTTCCATACAAAGATGAGGACTACAGGCTTGCTTTTTTGGTTTACTGGAATATGAGATTCATGTTTATCTAAATTTCCAAAAGATCTCTAGAACTAGGGCTACCATACATCTGGATTTTCCTGGACATTACTGGGATTTCAAAGGTGAGGTGAATTTCCAAAAAGCAACACTTTGCCCTTTCGGGTTTTCCTTTAAAAAAAAGCTCAAGAATTTTGGGGTCTTCCTAAAAAAAACAAACTTTCGATGTATCCTGGTTTTTGCTTTTTGAAATATGGCAGCCCTACTAGAACCCTTGTTTTATATTCTGTAGTTGCTTTCTTGCAATCCAGTTAGAGATTAATATGCATATCCAGTTTGCTCCAGAGTACCGTATGTTGTTCTTAGTGCTTCTGAAGCCTTAGCACATTATATCTCATTTGCAGTGTTAGATTCTTCCTGCTTTTGCCTCTCCTGTATGGCTGTGTCACAGACATTTGTAGTCCTCCCTCTCACAGAGATAGAAGTTATTACTGCTTCCAATAATCGTCAAATTCCTCCCTCTCAGCCTCAATGCAAGGAAAAGATAAATTATTAAATCTCTGCCCAGTTCAGAGGAATAGTTGTGATCTTGGGACAATAACTTTTCATGTTGCCACTCCTTCTGATGCGCTTTCTGTTCCAGGTATATATGCAAGGATCGATGTCTTCTGCAATCTCCATAAGCAGAAGCATCAGAAATCCAAGCCCAAGACCCTCACATCAATTACTGTCTTCAATGAAACCTTCCTGTTCCACCTGCCTCAGCCTATAGTTTGGGATTGTGCTCTCCTCATTTCCATTTATGAGCTGCGTCCCAGAAGCAAGCAGCTTGTAGGACAGGCTGTGCTGGGGAAACGAGGACCCAATGATATGAATGACCACTGGCATCGCATGGCACAGTCCATCCAGCATCCTGTAGCTAAGTGGCACCCTTTGCTCATTTAAAAGTTGGATTTCGCAGTTATGTGGATGTGCCCAAACTTTCCTCCTTAACACTAGGAGCTACTGTAGCATCCAAGCAAGCCCTCTTAAGCAGAGGTGAATAATGACCGACAGAGTTTGGTCAGAGCAGCAGTAGTAGAGGCCACAAACTTCTTTCATGCAAAACTTATTTCTTTTCATTCTCACAGGTGTTTCCATTGAAGAAAAGGATTTTCCCCATCACGGCCACTGTGCCATTGTACTTTATAGCAAACAAGGATACTGGGCCAAGGAGCATAGATGGAAATCAAAGAAACTGTTGTGGGCATCAAAAAAATACCCATTTCACAGAAGAAAAACTGGCAATGTTCAGAACCCAGCCCCCACAAAAAAAAAAGACAGAGCAAACACCACATGTGCCCCATGACACTAAGAAAAAAGCAGGCAACTCTCCTGCCAAACAAACAAGCAAAAAGCCAAAATAACTGTATGTTTTTTATTGGTGCCTGTCAGGGCTGCCTCAAGTCTCAGCTCACAAAAGACCAACGCCTGTCTCTTCTTATATACAAAAGTGTTTATTGCAGTTCATTGTTTGCTTCACATCCGAGGCGCGCAGCCCTACGTCTGCTAGGCTTAGACCGCTGAAGTCCCCTCTGAATCCGTCCCTCCCATGCACCAGTTTAAGAGGCTTGCGCTGCTCCACCTCTTTCTCTCTTTCCTTTTCCGCAGGGTCTTTCTGCCCGCTGGGGTTTCCCCCCTCCTGGATTCCTCTGACGCGGAATCAGACTGCTCTTGCCCCCTCCTGCGGGCTTTGGGACCTGGCCCCTCCTCCGGGCTCCCTGTACTTCCGCGCGCCTCTACATTTGAACTTGGCGCGCGTGCCCAACCTCTAACCTTCCTTTTGACAGCTACACTACTCCCTTCACTACTCCCTTCCCCTTCCGGGAGGGTGGCTTGCTCCGACCTCCCTCCTTTCTCTGCTGCCGGAGCCGCTTCCCCTGATACACTGAAACCTCCACCCCCTTCACTGCACTCTGGCGGGGAGGCTGGTCCTGACGCCCAGCTGCCACTTTGGGATCCCCCGCTGGCCCCCTGCTCCTGACACGTCCCCCCTGGGGCTCCCCTGGCCTTGACCACCGGCGCCCCTTTCTGGGAATCCTCTGATTCGCTGGAAAGACTCATGGAATCTCTTGAGTCATTGTCATCCTCTTCCTCGCTGTCCTGGGATTCATCCCCATCGCTCTCCATCTCCTGCCTACCCTGTGCCTCTGTCCCTGAACCCCTGACAGTGCCAAAGGTGGGTGTTCTGAGGGCTCCATTTGTGCTCACGGGCACTGCATTGGGGAACCTAATGGCAGCATGGTGTGGCTGCAACTGGGGCTTAAACACACTAAGAAAACACAGACACCCCCTTGCCATTAAAATAGTCAAGGGATGAATTGGACACGGAGAGGAAGAGGAATGGGATGCCTAGGGTTGCATAGGAAACCTGTGTTCATTCTCCATTTTGAACTCAAGTTCTTTTGCCACATTTTCTGCCAGTTGGCCTACAGCTAGGAAGAGGCTATAGCTCAGTGTCAGAGCACACACTTTGTGTGCAGAAGATCCCATGTAGGATCCCTGACATTTCCAGTTAAAAAGATCGCAGCTAACATGTCTGGGGAAGACCTCTACATGAGGGCCTGCATAGCTGCCAGCATAGTAGTGAAGGGAGAGCTGTGGCTCAGGGGCAGACAGCTCCAACTCCCTGGCAACTCCAAGTCAGGCTCCTGTCTGAAAACTCTGAAGCTGCTGCCAGTTAGTGTATACAATGCTGGGCTTGGTAGAAAGCAGCTGCCTGTGTTCCTGACAGTTCCTGTGTTCCTGTGACACCTCCAAGTATAGGACGGTATATAAATTCAAGAAATAATGATAATATAAGGGAGCATCTAATACAGATGAAAGCAAAGCTAAAGACACTTTTTTCATCACGAGTGATGAAAATCCAGTGTGCCCACCCCACTCTGCCTCTACACTTCCAGTTCATGCTAGCAGATTGACCAGCTCCCAATGGGTTTCAGAGTCCGTTCAACTTGTGGGTACTGAGGTTTAAAGCCCTACATAGTTTAGTGGACAGATGTTTGTTTGACTGTCTTCCTCCCTAGTGGTCTGCTCAGTCACTGTGATGTTAATATGAACTGGGGTGCCCTAGTCATTCAAAATAAGTGATGACCGGAGAGAGTCTTTTTGCTTCTGGTACGCCACCTCTGCAGTGTTCTCAGGGATGCTTGCAAAGTGCCTGTGCTTATATCATTTCAGTGTCAGACAAAGAGCTTTTAAATGCTCCTACGCTTGATTCTCTCTCTCTCTCTCTCTCTCTCTCTCTCTCTCTCCCACACACACACACATCCGTCTATATCTATCTGTGGTTGTCTGCTGGGTTTTCATTGTTAAGATGTGCCATTTTATTGTGCTTTTTCATGTTTGGATGGAAATGGTTTTTGTATTCTTTTTATTATTATTATTATTAAAGATTTTCTTGATTTACAAAAGTGTGTGCAATGTCTCTCTCTCTCATATTTTTTCCCCATGTAACATTTTTACCAGTCAGTTTCATTTGTTGAGACATTAGGAAGAAAAGGGGGAAAGAGGGGGAGGGGGAGAGATGGGTGGGGTTGGGGTCAGGTGGCAATGTTTCTATTTTACTTACTATATGTAGGGTTTGGTGTCAGCGTTGCTTGTGCAGGTTCTTTGTTGTTTGCTTGTGTTCCTTTGGTGGTGAGAGAGGTTGGGGTTGGCCTAGGGTGTGGTTGTTCATTTGTAGTTGGCTGTGGTGGTCTTTGTTTTCATGTTTGAGTGGGGTGGGTGGGTGTTTTGGATCAGGTTAGCCATATTGATTTGTATGCTGTTGGTGGATTTTTGTCATTGACTTGTTGGGCTGTGTATGGGATAAAGGGGAGCCAAACCGGGGTGAAGGTGTCTTCTTCTATTTGTCCCCGTGTCAGTTTCAGTTGGTTTTTGTATTCTTGTTTTGCTTTTATTGTGTTATTACTGTTTCTGTGCCCTGCCCTCAGAGCTTTTGTTGCTGGGTGGGGTGTCTTAAATAAATAAATAAATAAATAAATAAATAAATAAATAAATGATTATGAAGAAGATAGAAGCCATGTCAATCTTAATAAGCAGCACCCATTTAAGATAGAATGTCAGGGAACCTCATTTGGATTCTGAATGAGTGCAGAATATGTAACAGCCGCTGACTTCTATTGCAAATACCTATCCCAGATATAATTGTTGACTTTTCAACTGGGCCCTAAAGCCTGTATGCTTAATAATAATAATAATAATAATAATAATAATTGTATACTGCCCTTCATCCAAAGATGACAGGGCGGTCTACAACATAAAATCTTAAAATGAGAACACAAAATATACCACAAAGCAAAAACAAGCACAAACTATTCAATTCTAGTTTGTGCTTGTTTTTGCTTTGTGGTATATTTGTGGGGGGGGGGAGATAAACCCTGCCTCACATAATCGATCATGTGACACAGCACACACACCATTTGAATGGGAATTGCCCTCAACTGTGGGGGCCCCTCAAATATTTTATGGGGTGGGGCAAAGAGACCTTGGCCCCTAGGAGTTAGCTCCTAGGCCCCTAGTGGCTATTTGTGCACATTACAACAGTAAAGGTAAAGGTAAAGGTAAAGGGGCCCCTGATCATTAGGTCCAGTTGTGACCGACTCTGGGGTTGCGGCGCTCATCTCGCTTTATTGGCCGAGGGAGCCGGCGTTTGTCCGCAGACAGCTTCTGGGTCATGTGGCCAGCATGACTAAGCCGCTTCTGGCAAACCAGAGCAGCACACAGAAACGCCGTTTACCTTCCCGCCGGAGCAGTACCTATTTATCTACTTGCACTTTGAGGTGCTTTCAAACTGCTAGGTTGGCAGGAGATTACAACAGTACAGTAATCTAAAAGATTACATTTTTCCACGCAGATTTGGGAGAAAGAGGAATTGGAGATTAGTTTGTCTCCACTACCAAAGTGATGATCCACAGGATTTGAACCTCTTGTCCCTTTGCCATTATGTACCTTGTAGTCCGTTCCCTTCTCCCATTGCTTTTCAATAACTGGAATTTGCCTTTTCTCTCTCTCTCTTTTAATTGTTTTGATTTTGTGTTAAAAAAACAACAAGCATGCAAATAAAAGTTAAAGGACAAAATGCAAACTCGCTTGAGGTTCCTATGGCTGGTGCACTTTAGCGTTTACCCTGGGGGTGGTGAGCATTGCTAGATTGTAATGGGGGATATTATGCTACGTTAAATGCTGTGTGGAATCTCAGGAACAGATCTGCTTCCTGCTGAATGTGGAAGCTAAATGTCCTAGTGTGCCTATCAGGGATCTTTTGCTAAGCCATTCAAGAAGTTAAAAATAAACATGCAGTATTTGAATTCAGACTTTTGTGACCCTGGGGCAGGCTAAATGTGGAAGTACAGCATAAGTGAATGAACGGTAAGGAGGTTGATCTCTGAGTTATGTGAACTCCTTGCCCTGCTGCTGCTTTGCCAGAAGCAGATAGAAAACTGAATGGCTAAGTAAAAAGAAATTGCTGCGTGACCGCTGACCCTCCATAGTAAATGTGTAAGCATTGTCAGCAAACCCCTGGTTTACTGATCTGATTGCTTTTAACATAAAGCCAACTGACACACATATATATCCCCCTTTCACAATAAAAACTGCTATAAATTTTCTGGCACTTTCCACCCGTGTGATTTTGTATCCTCTCAGACTCTTCTACTCAGGTTAGGGGTAGCCAATGTGGTGCCCATTAGATCATCTTGGAATATAACCCCCATCAGCCTCAGCTGGCAAGGCTGTTGATTGTAATGAGTTATAGCCTAGCAATATCTCTACCCTTGCATTAGCTAATCCTTTTTATTTCTCCTATAGAATGTCGGGTGGCTCACTTTCTTGAGCTATCTGGGGCTGGCTAATTTGCAGGTCCTCTGGTGTGGTGTCTAACCTTGTTTGCTCTGATTCCTTGCATTATGCACTACACTGTGGACAGGATTATGGGGTATGTGTGTTGTGGTAAGCAATCTTCCCTAGGGCCCGGCAGAGCTGGACTTGGAAGGCTTTGGCGCCCTCCTGAACCTACAATTTAATAAAATCATTGTGGGGTGGAAATGAGAAATGGGATCTTCATACTGGATGTTAATCACTGCCGCTTGGTGAAGTCAGTAGGTGAGGATTCTTACATCAATATACTCTTCCTGCACCATTTATTACAGTAAATGGGTAGTTTTCTATTCATGTTTGCTTCCTGGGGGAAAGGAACTAGGAATAGAATATCAAAACCATTAACACTCCCATTATGAAACCTTTAATTCATGCCACAGCTCTGCTGGTGACTAAACTGTTAAGGTGGACTTGAGTATCCAGTGGTATATCTACAAAGAACTCTGAGGATATCAAATCCTTCTAGAGATAAATATGGTAATTCCATGATGCTGTGTAGGATGACTGCCTTCAAATAGTGGACCATTAGTATGGTGTGCTGGTCTGATTGTCCCAGAACAGTATGTTCTTGACTGAGAATCATGGAGCATGTATAAACCCTGGCAGTGCCTTTCATTTTGCTTCACCTTGTGCCTTCATTATAACTTGCACTGGAGTGCTGAAGGGGCAAATTTTAACTCAATATTCAGCCCTGTTTGTTCATGTAATGGCTGTGGGATCCCTTATTATATTTGTTGTCCTCTAGTACAGCACCCTGAAGACCACTAGTGAAATCAACAGAAAGTCTTTTGGCACCTTAAAGATGGCTTGGTTGCTTCCAGACAGCCTGTTTCTTGAGCATTCATCCTGATTTATTTGCAAGGAAGTTATATGACAGAGCAATTCTTGTCCCATACTTTCTAGTGCATTTTCCCTTCAGTTTCCTTTCAGCAAAAAATATCCTTTTTGCCAGGAACCAAAGTTGCACCCGTGTTCCAAATCAACTTCAATTATGCAGTCTGAATTTGCTGATATGTGATTGGATACCACCTCCAAATCACAATAGTTTGAAAACACCCATGGGCTTATAGTGGCATAAGTGTTTGTGGGCTAGGGTCTACTTCATGATCAATGTGTCTTGATCATTGTCCACAAAAGCGTATGCCAATATAAATTTGGTAGAGTTTCATTTCATTTCGCTTTTAATTTGTAAACTGTCTTGCTGTATTATTATACACAAGGTGGTTTACAAAGCTGAAGAAACAACAGAGATTATGCACCTTATAACAAGGATGGCCAGTGAACAGGGATTGTGGGAGTTCTAGTTCAGCAACATTTGGCAGGCCAAGAGTTCCCCACACACCTGATGCAGACCCAGTGCCCTGATGGAGATGAAAATTGCCCTCTTCCGAGCTATTGGTTCAACCATGAGGTGATATATCATGCAGATTAGATGAGGAGAAGGGTCTGTATGTGTGTATACACAAGTGTGTGTGTGTGTGTGGCTAACACCATTGCTGGCACTGGAAACAAACGTCAAATTTTTAAAGCACCCCCTAAGAAAAACTTCAGCCTATTTTCAGAGTGTTTGTTGTTGGGATTGTTCCTTCTTTAAAGGATTCCCATGGGGAGGATACACATTGCATTTGGGTTTGCCTGGTTGGCATCATGGCAGTGGCATTAGGGTTAAACAGGTGCTGTTCTTGGAGAAATACAAATAATGGGCTCTACTTTAAAGCCCTTCATGGCCTAGGACCCTCATACCTACGGGACCGCCTCTCCTGGTATGCCCCACGGAGGACCTTAAGGTCCATAAATAGCAACACCCTAGAGGTCCTGGGCCCTAAGGAAGTTAGATTAGCCTCAACCAGAGCCAGGGCCTTTTCAACACTGGCTCCGGCCTGGTGGAACGCTCTGTCTCATGAGACCAGGGCCCTGCGGGATCTGATTTCTTTCTGCAGGGCCTGTAAGACAGAGTTGTTCCATCTGGCCTTTGGCTTAGAATCAGTTTGATTCCCTCCCCCTCTTTCTTTTTCCTTTCTCCTCCTGTGAAGAGGCTGCATCCTAATGTTTTAATGTTGTATTTTAATCTTTTTAAAATTGTATTTTAATCAACTTGTTTTTATTATTGGTTGTTAGCCGCCCTGAGCCCGGTCTTGGCTGGGGAGGGCGGGGTATAAATAAAAATTTATTATTATTATTATTATTATTATTATTATTATTATTGGTGCCCCGTGCATTCTTGCATCTCTCTTGCTGTTGCGTTCTTATCTCACAGTGAAACAAGCCTTAGGGTTGATTCACACATGCATATACAGAGCTGTGGTAAGCCATGAAAAATGTGATGGCGTGGAGGCTGCACTTTTTGGCAAGCTGCATCTGAAAAATGGTTCCATGCACTCTTTAGGAGAATTTAATTCAGTGAGAAACCAAGTTACAAATGGAAGCTGTTAATATCGCAGTGCAGGGGAGGCTGATTGTTCTGTTTGCTGCTAGCCTCATGTTGTTTCTGAGAATTATTTCATAGAACTGGGTGTGGTTCTACACTCTTGGTGGGCTTCACTTTTGATTTACTTGTTTATGCTGGGGATAATGTCAAGAACATGGTGCGACATGTATTTCAGCTAAAAAAAACCCAGCAGCCTGAAGAACATAAAATCCAAGCGCACTTTTATATCGGAGCCGTTAAGGTTCCTGCCAAGTCTTGTTTCCTATGGTAACCGATTTCAAGGAATTTTTAGGCTCTTGTGTTGATGAACTTTAAACTATTTAGCTTCTCACTGACATTAGGGAGATTTCTCTCTGTATTTGGCCTTGCGTAGAGACACTATGCTAAAGTGCAACTAAGTGTGCTCCTTAAATCACTCTGTGAAGCCTGGCAAGGCAAATGAAGTTTATTCAGTGTGCTATTTATGGGCTACGTTGGCCAGAATTGTGACACTGGATATAATCTCTTCAGCTTCTGGGGGAATGTAAACTCTGCCAGGCCTACCCACCCACTGGTCACACGTCCTTCTCGACTCAGGCATTAATAGTATGGCCTGAAGCCTCTGTTTATTTCTTACCTTCTGTGGCACGTGCTGTTCTGGAGCTGGGACACCGGACAAAATAGATGCTTCACTGCACGTCCCATTTTGCTTCTCACTTTGCTGGAAACCAACGCAAACTTATTGCCTCTCCTTACATGGCTGACAAAGAGCAAAACCATTATGGGTGCAATGCTCAGGGACTTGCAGCGTAGGTTGCAGGATGGCAACCCTCACTACAGGAAACTGCCTGCTTTAGTTGTTTAGAGTAGGGGTTGCTAAGTCCCCGTTTGAGGGAGCTCCTCCGGCAAATTTCTATGTCCCACTCCCTGCTGATTTTGGCAGCAGACACAAAAATGAAATAGACACAGAGCTGGGGTGGGTGCTGCCCATTTCCCTGATGGGAATGCCAAGTACTCCTTTCCTAGTCGTTCAATTTGTCATTTGATAAGGAAAGATGGGGTGATAACCCACCTCTTCTGATCTGCATAGATAAGCTGAGGCGGGAAGGATCCATTCCTTTGTGTATATTTTCCTGCAAGAGTGTGTGAGAGAGCGAGCAAATGTGAAGTGGTCACACCCACTACTGGCACATTCCCCCCCCCCCCATGGTTCTTTGGCCAAGAAACGGTAGCCATCCCTGTATTACTGCCCTGCACGACAAGGCAGTGTGTTGAAGTACTCTTGCAACCCACTTGGTATGAAATGTTGGACTGCCCTGCATTGTAGGCTTTTTGTTATGTACTGAAGTTCTCACCCTGGGCCAGCAGGGGGATACTGTAGATAGTTATGCAAATGAAGGATTGAAAGGTGACGTTCAGTGATTGGATAGTTTTGTATGCAAATGAAGGATCGAAAAGTGACGTTCAGTGATTGGATAGTTTTAGAAAATGGCAACAGTTACATTGTTCTGGAGCTCTATATAAGCAGGCTGACTGACCTCCTCAGCTTAGGTCTGTTCCAGCTTACAAAATAAAGAGCTGCTTGGAGAAATTGCTGTGTCATCTGCTATGTCAACCCACAACTTAACACTTTTCACCCTCTTGCACAGTGCCACACTGAGTATCTTTTGTTCCGTTACAGAGGCAGGCTCAGGAACACCTGATCCTGGCACACTTGCATTTAGATAGACCAGAGACACCATTGAATTGGCCGAAGAAGTCTGTATTGTATTTTCCCAAGCCCAAATTCAACCACTGGCTCTGTGATTTTGAAAGGGTTTGAACGTAGACTTGATTCTATCTGAAAGGCAATCGTTGGTAATGGCTTCGGCTAGACTCTATCTCTCTCTCTCTCTCTCTCTCTCTCTCTCTCTCTCTATCTCTCTCTCTATGGCAAATCAGAACGCATGGAGCATAGAGCCCCAGCTTCCTAGAGCTCTACAGAATAAAACACAAAAGAACTCTTCCGGTCCTGTAATGTTGCTCTAGTCACACAGATCTGTAAAACTCATCCCTGGGCTGTAGCAGCCCTGCCATGCACTGTGGACATTCTTATACCCCACCAAGGTTTTGTTTGCATTGTTTTCCAACTTGCTGTGCCCCAGGATGGGATGAAGCAGGGCAGAATTCCTTACAAGCCTTTGCTACTTGCACACAGAAATCTGCCATGGCTGTGCAAGTTCCAGCTTAGAGGAGGCAAAAGTAACAGCAAAAGACAAAAGATATAAAGAGCGAGTATGTGTCGTGCATCCCAATTTGACACCCCCCCCTTTCCACTTCTCCTTCCCACGCTCCTCGTGCTATTTATTCCCAACACTGACTTCACTTTGGCAGCAGGGCAAGTGAGAATGGATTGCATTTTGAATAGCAGGGCTAGTGTGCTGTAGCCTCAGAGCCAAGCTGTGCTGCTGCTGGGCCTTGTGACAAAGCAGTTGGCATTCTGTATAGAAAGGAAGAGCAGCGATCTGGCAAAGCTTGCTGAAGAAATCTTTCCTCCTCCTCTCCCATCTCTGTGTCATGGGCTTCCTCGCAAACACACCTCAAAAGAACTTGCCCAAAGGGAAAGGAAAGGGTCAGGGTGGAGGGAATGATTCCCTCCACATCTTTAGTGCTGAAGTGATATTTATAGAAGCCCAGACACATCAAACTCATTAAAGATGGGGAGCTGGGTGGAGAAACTGCTGGCTATCAGCCATTTTCTGTGCTTTAAAATGGCTACCAGACTTGAGGGGAGCTACTAGGGTGGTCCCTGAAACATTGCCAAACAAGAGGAAATGAACCACCAAAAAAGAGGAGAGTTATCTGCACATGCTAATTAAACATATAGATGCCAATTTAGAAACAATTTCTATAATTTCTATAGAAATGCAATACTTTTCAGTCTCCTGTCAAGTGTAACGTGAGTGGGAATTAAGAGTTTTAGGAATGGTTGCATGGGGGAATTCTGGGTGAGACCAGCAGGAAAAGCTGACTAGTTTCAGTTTTGTATACTAATTTGGTAGCAGCTCAAGCTAAGTAAAGTTTGTTCCTCCTAACCCAGTCTCCGTGGTTCATTTGCAGGGCCAGCTCAAGACATTTTGGCACCTGAGGAGAATCACAAAATGGCACACGCACCCTGGCCAGGGAAGAAGGGGTGAGTGAAGAGCTAAATCAGGAACATGCGGTAGGGGATCAAATCAACCTCATTCGATGGCTGAAGTGGGGATCAAAGGCCATCATGGGGGAGGAAAGAGGGACCACTGTGGATCATGCTGGTCTTGGACTGGCTAGCTCTTCAAACAGACGGTGCCTTGATATAATGCTCAATAAGATGCTCCACTCATTCATTTTCATGCTGGCTGGGTGCTGATTATAATGGCATTTATATTTAACACTGAACAAGTCACAATTGTAGGCCACCTGGGAAGTTTTAAACTCAAGCTTCATTCTGAGCATTAGGGAACCTCATACAGTCGTACCTCAAATTACAAACGCCTCAGGTTACAAACGCTTCAGGTTACAAACTCTGCTAACCTGGAAGAGTTACCTCGAGTTGAGAACTTTGCCCCAGGATGAGAACGGAAATTGTGTGAGGCCCCATTAGTGAAAGCACGCCTCTAGTTAAGAAGAGTTTCAGGTTAAGAACAGACCTCCGGAACGAATTAAGTTCGTAACTAGAGGTACCACTGTACTTAGTAGGTACAGTGTGCTCCGAGACAGATTCAAGGAAAACTTTTAATCCATTTCATGTCCAGGAAGCTCCTGCCTGCTGACGCACTTAAGTCAGGGAGTTCAGGGAGCTCAGTGTTCAGTGTGGTTTGCGTGGAAGGAAGGCTGTGAATTCCTGCCACAAGCAGTGAAGTCCATCAGCATTTGTTGCTTCAGAGGACGTAGGCAGAGGCAACACCAGGGAAGACAAGGACGATGGCAGGAAAAAACAACTGAATAACCCTGGTCCCATAGGGACACTGCGTTGTTTTTGGTACCAGATTTCAATGTGATTCTTTTATGATGAGGCATCTTTTGTGAACAAATTTGAGAACCTCCTGGGCTTATTTAAGTGCGATAAAAGCATTATGAACATACATGCTCTGTGTGGTGGGAAGAAGTATTTCTGGATACATGGATTAATGCAATTTTCTAGGGATCATTGAATTTTATCTGAGAACATGATTATTCTGGGGAAATATTTAGCTACAGAACTGGGTGTTAGGTAGGTGAAGAAGTATGCCTGCCAAAGCATCATGTAGGTTGGAAGACTTTAGATGCTCCTTACAGATTTGAGTGCAGGCACAGAGGCAGTAGCAAGTGTGCTGCTAGGGGTCTATGTATAACGGATCTTAGGGTCAAAATAAAAGTAAATGTGAAATGGAAAGCACTCATGCAGAGAGCACAGTACAATTTACTCTCTACTAACTGCAGGGGGAAGGGAATTGACATCTTCAGCCAGACAAAGGTCTGTTGAGCAAGCAAAGACCCTGTGCAGGGCTTACGCCAGGGGTAGGCAACCTAAGGCACGTGGGCCAGATGTAGCCCAATCGCCTTCTCAATCTGGCCCACGGACAGTCCAGGAATCAGCGTGTTTTTACATGAGTAGAATGTGTGCTTTTATTTAAAATGCATCCCTGGGTTATTTGTGGGGCATAGGAATTCATTCCCCCCCCCCATATAGTCCAGCCCACCACATGGTCTGAGGGACGGTGGACCGGCCCACGGCTGAAAAAGGTTGCTGACCCCTGGCTTACGCTGACACAACTTGTTAGGCGAACTCCACCCTGTTTCAGCAACTACCATTATATTGATTCCTTATCTGTATTTTTGTTCAGCGAGCTGAGAAATTATTTCCCATGGCCTTTTCTTGTGATAAATCTTCTACTGCCTCCCAAAAATAGCTCAAGTCCTTGAAACATTTTGGCTTCAACAAACGTGGTATTACTTTCTCTGTTAACATGCAGAATAATGGGAAGAGTACAACTGGGGATTTATTTTTAAGATGGTTTCAATATTCCTCATCTGTGATAGCATAAAAAAACATTTTTATAGTTGCTGTTTCAAAGCAGCATAGCTGTAACTAGTACATTAAGGCTTCATTTTTACCAATTAAGAGGTTTTTGTTGTTATTGGTCATGAATGATTGAGATGATCACATTTTGGGAAATAATCTTTAATTTAGATGACAGTTCCATTTACTTTCCCTGAGTTCAAGGTAAATTTTCAGCAGCTGCTGTTGTGCTTCTTGTTGATTTGTAAAATTAAAGTATTGCCATACAGCAAATCCGTACTTCCTGATTGCCCCTTGTCCAAATGTATTTGAAAAGTTAGCGTTTTTCTGCAGAAGCCACGAACCAGAATTTGGCATACTTTTGCTCTGACATCACATTTTTGGTTGCTCTCCAAAATCATGCTACCACCAATCTGACTGCACCCAGCATGAATTAAACCCATTCTTTCAGTAACAGATGTTCATTTCCCCCATCATAAACATTTTGTAGAGCCAATTTAGGAATAAATATTTTATTTGTTCACCTAATTTTTGCAATTTATCACTTTTCCTCCAAGGAACTCAAGGTGGTGTGCAGTTTTCCTCCTCCCCATTTCGTCCTCACAACCCTGTGTGGTCATTTAGACTGAGCAGCAGTGACTCGACTAAGGTCACCCAGTGAACTTCCTAACACAGTGTAATATGTCATGTGTTGTTGCTCATCTGAGGTTGTATTTATCTAATTTTAAGGCCTGCTAAGGAACAAATGATTATTATGTCCTGACATATAAAACCACAGAATTCAATTTTTTGTGTCATTTCCCCCAAACACTGAGGATAGTTTTTAAGAGTTGGTTACTTGCTCAATTTATTTAAGGGCTTAAGGTAGAAAAGCCACAACTTCTATAAGTAGATGTTTTCCATATGCTGCTTCAATTTGTGTCCAAGGCTCATCATTTATAAAAGGGGGGGGGGGGAATCAGATGACTTAACTTTGCTTTGCCTATTTTTTGTAGAATCCCTTTGCTTATTAACGTCTGTGTTGTTAATCTCACCAAACTAAGTAGTAGCGGTAGCACCACTTATGCAAGTGTTGATGCAGCTAAATCTAGATGAGGCCTAGATGGCCAATCACCCTCAAGTGCCTTTTTATGTTTAAATCACCTTGTGAACTTCCTTGTTCATCAGACTCGAAAACAAATTGTGTTCCGTTCCTTTTGATTCAGGAAGAAGTCTATTATTAGAGTTTCCTCTCCCTTGCTGGGCTTGATAATTGGTACAACCACTTGCATTTGGAAACATGTTCCATTCTCGCTGCAGTGTTCTTATATCTACATGTGCCTGCTCTAAGAAGAGTGACATATAGCTAGATGGCTCACTGTGCTGTTCAGGCAAAACTACTGGTGAGAGCAAACTGCATTCACTGCAACACCTGGGCCAGAGGAGGTTGCCTAGTGTGTGCAAGGAGCTAATGTAGAATGTGGCTAATATTAATCACTTCAGAGGTAGTAGACTTGAGGTGGTAGCATTCTGGAGCGTATCCCTTGATTGCAGTTGCCAGGGGGTGGAGGAACAGGGGCCACATCACTAAATGCTCTCCCATCTACAAAAATGTCCAACATGTAGCAAAACTATTATAGTAAATCTCAAAGGCTGCATTAAACCTTTCTATGACCTGTGAGCTTTCGACATGCAAAGTTTGTTTTTTTTAAAAAGACAGCATTAAAAATATGACACCTACCTCAGGGCTTCTACTAAAGGGGCTGGTTAAGTGAATCCCACTCTGGGTTAAAGGAATATACAGCACAGTTCTCTCAAATTCATGAATACAGTGGATGATGGAATTTTCTTACTGATCCATGCAGGTTTACTTGCATACTGTATATCATTTTATCCTTCCAGAAAATACAGCATGTTGCTAAAGTATAAAACACAATCCCTCCTGCAACCCTACAAGGCCAGCAATTAATCATCTTTATTGCTGCATTTTCCCCTAACTACCAGAACCTTCTTACCATTGCATTTTGTCACCTGGCCGTTTCTTATTAAGAGGCATTATTATTTTAGTTCCCACCTTTTGGGTTGTATCTGGCTCGAACTCAACACAGGACTTGAGATCAACATAGCCCACCATGAGGAATCTTTCATTTCCTGTGCTACTACAAGTTCACACTTAACACCATAAAATCCTCAAGCTCGCTTTCATTTGTGGCATGCTACAATATCCATATTTACAATACCTTTCATTTAGAGAATTTGGTAAAATTTAAATGACATGTGCCGCATAGTAAGAAGAGAGCAAAAGGTTAAAGACTTTAAAAAAGTTTATTTGTACAATACATGTTAGCAGAAAGCACAAGTCAAATAAGGATGGTAAAAGATATGTTTCTAGAAGCTCTCAAAGTAACATACACTTATTGTAAAGTTCACGTATATATTTTAATGTCTTTTCTGCACAAGAAACATCCACTTATCTGATGGGGAAAGCAGCAGGGATTTAAACAAGGAGCAGTGTGCCCCCACAAGGCACCAGCATGCCACAATTGGTCAAATGTTCCTCGCTTGCTCCCCATCTCATTTGCCCCTCTCTTCCTCCCTCAAGCCAGAGAGGGGCAGGTAGAGGAATTCAAGGCACTCATCCCAGTGCTGCCTGCGCAGGGAACATCCTGTAATACAATGCAATAGTGCAGGACTGTTGCTGGGCAGTGAATGCACATCCTTGGTCAGAGATGTGGAATGAGCTAATTGGACAGCAACTCATGTGTTCCAGTTGGAGATGCAGCTGTTGTACCTTGTTCTACCGAGATATCAGAATGTGAAAGCTACCTTAGTCTGCATGGAAAGAAGCCAGAATGCACCCTTTCGTTGGTTTTTAGCCATTATGTTTTAGTGTTAGTTCACCAGTAGTTTTCTGGAGATGAATGGCTTGACCTATCCCATAAGAACAGCCTCTGTTCAAATGGGTTTTCAGCCAAAATTCACAGTATATCAACTTCCCCTAAACAGAATTGTGGTTTTCCCATTGATGCTAGAAATGTAGAATGCATTAAGATAATTTGATAAAAATATCTTACTTAAAATAGGTACCCACAGTTAACACTGTTTACTCTTGAAGTATGGGATGGTTCACATTAAAACTCAAGGTTTCCCTCATAATACCTTCTAGATTAAAAAGCTTGATATTGCACTGTTATATTATACTTCAGCTGTCAATTCTCGTTCCAAGGACTTATGAAACTGTAAAAAAAAAGTAAACTTAGCCATTTTGTGCAGTCTTCAGCATTGCATCCGAGTAGTTGGAATTTGCAAAACCTTCATTACAACTACAGTAGCCTAAGCACAGTGGAATTTCTGCCCAGCTGCCTTCCTTATACAGTACAGAAACAGATTGTCCAGTCTTCAACCTTCACACTTTCAGCTTCCTCTTTTGGTCGAAGTAGGCATCAAATCTTGAGAGTGCATAGTCCTAAGTGACGTAAAAGTATTATTGTTGAAGGCAGAGGCATTTTGTATTCTGTCCTAATGCCAGGGCAATTAAAGAATGCCAAACTATCACATTTCGCATGAAATGCCAGAAACCTGCCTTGAATGCAGCTGTCACATATGTTAAATCTTTACTGATACAATATGGACGCAAAGGATAACTACATTTACATTTCCACTCAAAGTCTTGTCACTGAATATTACAGGCATATTTTTGAAAATAAGTCAAAGAGCAATAATAAGATGGGAGAAATCAAACTGATGAGATAACTGAAGCAAGGCATCTGTAATGTCAATGGACAGCTCTTTGGGGTGTTAAGAGCAGCATCCATAAAGGCAGGGATGGTGCGCCTCTGGGTCCAGTGAATATTTTTATCTGGACAGTTAGGCCTTCTTTCCCCAGGCCTTCCTCCCCTCCTCCTCCAGACTGTCTCTGGAGACACGCCCATCTCCCTTGCCAGCCCAGAAATGCAGCAAATTCAGGAGACTTTAACATTTTTCTCTCTCCACTCTGGCTTTAAAACTAGAGCAGGCGTCCCAAATCTGCAATTTACAGTGGGGTAAAACTACCACTAGAACAAATGGGAGCTCTCTCCACCAATGCAAATTACAGGGGGGAAGTATTATCTATCCAACCAGCCCGAATCCATTTGTGTTTATGTGCATGCACACCTGTGCCCTCCCCACTTTTGCCTCTGGCCCCCGACACATTACGCCTGAGGGAATGTGGCTCTTTTGTGGAGGAAGTTCTTGCCCCTTCATTAAGGTCTTGTATACACTACCTACTCCAGTATTGCACCAACAAAGATCAGTCCTGGCTGGCTGGCAGTTAGACTGAATGATGTACAAACATAGGTTTGGTAGGGGATAATTATCAGATAGAGTAATCTAGATTACATAGCACTGCTGATCATTAAGAATTTAAAGTTTGAAGACCTACCATGTATCCAAACTCAATAGATGATATCTTTGCTTGTATAATGGACCACAGACCCCAGAAGAAATGAGATGCAAGGGCAAACCTGTCAAGAACACAATGTATTATTTTTTTAGACGTTCTAGTATATAATGTAAAATTCACCCTTGCCTCTTTTAACTAAAGTGAAGTAGTCTAGGATTTGTTACATCAACAGCATGCTCATTTCAACCATACAGGATACATAAGAAATTCAACTTCTCAAGGAGGACAACTCTGGATGTGTTCTCACTCTGCCTCTGGAGTGGTTTGTTTATCATAGAAAACTTATGCTCTACCCTTCCAGTACATATGCACTACTCAAGGAAGCTTCTAACAGCTAAAACCACTGTCATAAAAATAAAGTAAAAGCATGAAAAACAGAAATCAGGTTCACAGAATCGTAGAATGGTAGAGTTGGAAGGGATCCTGAGGGTCATCTATTCCAACCCCCTGCAATGCAGGAATCTGCCATGCAGGTTCAGCAGATAAACGTTCTAAAAGTGAGGGTATGTCCCATAAAACTCTCATGCCCAGCAAGACAAATGCTTACCAGGACAGGGAACTTTTAACCAGTCATTGAAAAAGCAGGATGTCCAAATAGATCTCATGGGGTAAGGTACTCTAAAATCTGGGTGCAGTCACTGAGAAAGCTCTCATGCCAACCAATGTTACCTCAGCCTCTCCACAGAAGGGCCTCTTAGGGCACAGGAAGGCTGGAATGAGAGAAAATGGCCCCTAAGGTATCCTAGAACCGTCATTTAGGGCTTTCAAGATCAACAACAATACTTTGAATTGCTGTTTAGAACTAAAAATGTCCCTGAGTGAATGCTTTTTGTGATTTTAACCATTGGATGCCCCCGCTGCTTCAGTTCTAGGAAATCGGAACAGCTGTTCTCAAAGCAGGCAGCGAATGAGCTCAACCAGTCAGGACAAATTATTATGGATAATATTCCATATAGGTCCCCGCTTGTCCTACTTTAAGGATATATAGCTTCTAGATGTTAAATGCTGAAAATTAACCATTTCAGAGCACAGGCTAGATTAAACACTGCTAAGATTTCTTAAGACAGCATGTACAATTTACATTTTCACTGAAAGCACAATTCAGCAACAGGATCACATACAGTAAATCCAGAATGAAGACGGAAGTTACCTGTTTACTTCAACCAACATTTCTTCTTCTATTTTGGACTTATCTTCGTTGCTCAGATTTTCAAACCCACTTTGAGATGCAACTAGGTAATTGGAGATGAAGTGGAGCTGAAAAGCACAGAAAGGAGTCAGAAGAGTGGCTCAGTCATTTGGGCAAATAGTTATTTTCAGCTATTAAATCACTGGCACAGTTCCAAAGAAGTTTTTATATCTGCAGTCACATTTGTTTTTAGCTAAGTATTGGTCCTAGTAGAGTTTTGTATTCCAGTTTTGCTTTTAACAAATTTCCATGAGGCCAAACAAGTTGCTCAGTCTTTAAGATTGTGGAATGCTCGTCCCAGAGAGGCTCACCTGGTGCCTTTGTCACATTATTTTAAGGCGCCAGGCAAAAACACACCTTTTCTCCCAGGCCTTTGGCTAAATAAACAATCTATGGCTTTTATGCTGGAGTGGTTATTGTTTTCGTTTCTTACTACTTTATGTATTTTTGTGTTATACTGTAAACCAACCTGTGATCCTTGAATGGTGGTGTGGAAATTTAATTATCATATTTTTTTGTGTATAACCCGACCCCATGTATAAGACAACCCCTATTTTTGGGATCCCAAAAGTAAGAAATTTATCACTAAATTTTTTTCAGAAAAAAGGTAATCATATATGGAAAAATATGGTAATAATAATGAGCCTAGGAGCCAGTTACAAAATCAATAATGGCATTGTGCAAACAACTTGGCTAAATAAAATAATAATGGCGGTTCCCTCACTGCGAGAAGCCAAGTTACAGGGAACCAGGCAGAGGGCCTTCTCGGTAGCGGAGTCCTCCCTGTGGAACACCGTTCCACCAGATGTCAAAGAGAACAACAACTACCAGACATCTGAAGGCAGCCCTGTTTAGGGAAGCTTTTAATGTTTGATGTATTACAGTATAAATAATCAATTATTATTATCATCTAAATGTGATTTAGTGTTATAGTGGCAAAACAATTACTAACTGGCCATGTATAAAATGGGACATCAGTACTGAAGTTAACAAAAGATATCCTGTATGTAATAAACATTGCCTCCAACTCTAGATGCTCTTCAAGCAAACACTGAAATTAAGAAACTCTGTTACAGGACTTGAGATTTTGGGACTACTCTGGGGCAACATGAACGGCTGCTACTGAGGTCATGTTATAAAATTTTACATTGTCAAAAAATTGAGTATGACAAGTTGTAAAGTTAAAGCTGAAGATACAGCAAATTATGTCTGCCTGTCAGTGAAATGGACTTTGGCTACATAATAAGACTTCACCCTTGCATGGCCCTCAAAACCTGCTTGGGGTTGGGTGGCGCTGTAGAGCAGACTTTGAGGGACCTGCAAGGAGCAGGAGTGGAAGGGGAAGTCCAGTTGTATGATTAGAAATCTGCTTGTGCAACATTGGCTTCAACACTGGCTACAATCACCCACAGACTAAGCTCTGAAATGAAATCCCTTTCACATCCAGATAGTTAGAAATGGAATTGGAAGCCAGAAGACCTCAAAATTCAAGGTAATTGTTTTACTGCTCACCTGTTGCTTCCTTGAGGGATACTTCAGGAAGTTCGCTTTAAAGAATGGGTATTTTTCATACACATAGTCATACATCCATTCACAGAAATGATTTCCAATGTCAAACCCTCTAGAGTGAAGAATATTCAAAATATAAGGAATTTTTTAAGCTTTGCAAAAAAACCTAAAACACATTCTATTGCTTGCTCCCAAATTAACATTTCATGGCTACTTATTAGTGGTCCACAACATAGAAATCCATGTCATATATATTAATAACAAGTTTCAATCCAATATCTGAGGTCAGGTTGCTCCTAGAAGCTTTTTTTTTTTTTTTTTTTTTGCAAATATGATTACACAGTAAATGTAGGTAGATGTTAAAGAATCCCACCTTCCAACCACAGGCAAAAGTGAAAACTTTGGAATGAGGCTTAGGCATGTCTCTGCTGGGCAGGAGGTAAAGACCAGACATTCACTAAGAATTCACTGTATAGGTAATTTACAGTACAATGGTACAGGGGTTTTTTTAGGAGTAGCATTCAAGTGGCATCATTATTACCACCAATTTGATTGTTCCCAATGTGTTTGGGGAAGGGAGATCACAGTACAATGGCAGAAAGATTATTACTACCATCTCATCTCATGAGAAGCTTGGAGATGCCATTTAGCATCAAATATCACATTAGTCTAGGCCAGTATTGTTCAACTCTTACTCCAGGGACGTTCACCTGGCACCATCATTATATATCTTTAGGCTCCAGGCAAAAACTTTCCTCTATAACGAGGTCTTTGGTCATTAACTATCTGTGACCTTTTAGAAGTGAGGAGGATGTTTTTAATATATTACTTTTTCCTCTTGGTTTAATGTATCTCTGTTGAGGCTTTAAGTGGCTTTGGGTTACCTTATGCAAGATAAAGCAACAAACAAATTTAACCAGCAAACAACTGCTGTAACTGAAAATACAAACAAGTGAACTGGGGATGTTATAGCATGCGCTTTACCATAAACATTATCAGTGGATGTTATTTCCATTTGTAACAACACCAGTAAGTTAGCCAGGTACTGTCGAGACAGCATGTTAGAAGAAAACAAAATGCTGCAGCTACATTTTACTAACTGAAAGCGAGTACATACAGGCAATTTTTAATGCTACTGTCTAGCATAAACACAATCAAAATATATCTAGCAAAAACTTTCAAAATCCTTCCAGTATTTAGCAAAGTAGTCTGATTTTCAAGCATTAGATGCAAACACAAAGTTATTTTATTCAACTTGGGAAACACTGGAAATCTCAATAAATCAATAAAAGGCTAAGTACAGAAATATAGTTGAGGAAAACTAAGATGGAAATTTCATTTTTGAAAAAATACAAAGGTTCAACATTTACCTATAATTGTAGCTGCTGTACTCAAAGTCAATAAGCATCAATTTTTGTTTCTCAGAATCCTCTCTACCTTCAAGAAGCAAAATATTTCCTGGGAGAAGAGAGATATAAAGTAATAAGCAGTGGGAAAGACTGAAATAACCTGTCCCTACTTCTATTCAACTTAGGTTCCATTTCTTGTGATGGGATATTGGCAACTTGCTGTAGAACAGCACTGTCCATGCCGTATTATTTTATCACAGTATACAATATAAGCAGGGGCTACTGTACAAAGTTGATTTGCTTTAATACATCCCAGATTATTCTTCACTGTAACCTGCAACAAATGAAGATACAACATGGTTTGCATCACTACTTAGCCTTTCTCACTCCAGCCTTAAGAGCTTTCCCCAATAAAAACCAGTTCTAGATTCTAAACAGAATATTCCTTCAATTATGATATGGTATTTATCTCAAACTAATGACTAATTTGTAACAGACCAACATTTGAGCTAAGTTATTATATTTTTAAAATAATGCAACAGTGTTATGGTACCTTCTTGGCAGTCATTATGGCAAAACACAACTGGAGATGAAGTAGCTTCAAGCAAGGACCTGGAAGAGAGAGAGGAAAAAGAGCTAAACTGAATAGTAGTTCTAATGTCAACTGTTCCCTCACTTAAGCAGTAAAAGACAAGCAAGAAAAGTGTGTTGAAAGTGTACGGCAAATAAGAATATTTTTCAGCTCTCTGCTGCCTACCTCCACTGAAGAACCTCAGGAGCAAACATTACAACTGTTCTCAATCAAAACTCCTCAAGCTAAAGCTGCTTTTCCCTGTACCTACTCCTACTCCAAGGAAAAGGCAAAGCACTGCAAATAAGTGCATTTAGGCACTTGCTGGCTTTCCTTTCCCCCACTCTAGGAACAGTGATGGTCTGTCTGGGCTTAAGAGGGCTTAAGCGATTCTAATGTATCAAATTATTTTTCTCCCTTTAGTATGCTTATTGTGGATGGTGGGGCAGAGGAACCACGTAGCGCCTCCAGAATTATTATTTTTAACAAGTCTACATTCCGCCATGGAGACCTACTAGAGATTCCTTTACTGCCTGTGTGTGGACAGCGAAGCTGACATTATAATTCATGGTAAGAGTCTCTTGTTAAAATATTTCCAAGGAAGAAGCAGCTTTCATTTCTAAAGTATCTAATCATTTATTTCACCCACTGGAGAACTAGGTTAAAAATTCTGCTATACCACAGTATGGAACCCAAATTACCTTGACTATCTCTATGGATCCAAGTTGCAATGGACAACACTCTGCAGAAGTGACCTAACTTGCTGAAACATTGTGCACAGACCCAATGAACGCTAGACCATTTGACTATATTGGAATTTCATTGTGTGGTGCACTAAAAAGGAAACTTACAAGCTAAGCAATCAAAACACTGTTGTCTGAATCGGCTACAATGTAATTATATACTTAGATGTTTAGGAATATCCACTGACAATAATAAAATGCAAATCAAGGAAGCGTTTGCTCGTTTCTTTAATTAACGTTATTGTTTGGCTGAAAATGTCTGCAGTCACTTGAGAGTCGTAAAGCAAATGAAAATTGTCAAGAGTTAGAACGCTACCGTAGATTTTTCATTTCTTGAGGCAGGTTGTAACTGAGGATCTTGTTCAGTTTTCTAACACGTGACTCTCTGGTAAACTTGATTCTCATCACTTGGTTTAAATACCTGCACAAAGATTTTGTTGAACAGTTAGTATTTCTACAGTTCCCCCTCCTCTCCCCATAACCATCACAAAGCAATTGTATAATAAAAATGAAACAGAAACTTTATAAAGGACTTTCTGGCACCGCAAATTAGCCCAAGGAAAGATACCTTCCACACCATAAAAAAGGAGGCAAGCTTCCAATAAACCCATTCTTTGAGCTGAAATAAGTGACATTAAACTTCATTATACACCTTTAGGCACCAGGCAAAAACGTTCCTTTTTAACCAGGCCATTGGCTGATCAACATTTAATACCCTTTTTAACATGTGTGGGGTTATATATATATATACATATACAGTGTTTTTATGTTGTAGCCATCCTAAGATCTGCGGGTATACAGCGGTATACAAATTTAATAACGTAATATAGCAATAACGTAATAACAATTTTTATTTTAATTTTATTATTAAATAAATAATCTCTTAAGTTATCTAACATGATAGACAATAAAATTACAATTGCTTACTTCTCCATGGTTCCAAAGAGCCACTTTGGTTCTTTATTAAATGGCATTTTCATACCATGAAACCTAGCCATTTTCTCAGCTATTTCTGCTGATATATCAGGCAAGCCCAGTTCATCCGTATCCAACTTCCTGCTCTGAAACATATAGCATGGATATTAATTAGGAGGAATACAAGCATTGGAAATTTCAATATCAACTTTATTGTTGAAACAACCAACCTATAATGATGAAAAACAAATATAAGGAACCTAGGAAGTGAGTGGGGTGCACTTTGGTTTCCCACTGCTATAGTTTACCACAGGTTCCTCTACTACTGAGTAGGGTACAGTACACTCTGCTCCATTTAATTAAGAGCCATAAGGAGTTAAATCCAAAAACTGAGACAGCAGCTTCCATTCTCCTTATGTCAAATCAAACTGCAGAAAGCTACACACTAGCAGATATCCCACATTTATCTTTGCTAGCACACAAGGAAGGACACAGTCCTATTCAGTTACAACTACCACATACTAATAGTTGGCACTCACAGGAATGAATTCCTCCAGCCGGCCTTGTGGAAAGATTCCATAGAGCTTTGGTCCAAGAGCTCTCTCTGCAAGAATGGCAAACATAACACTCTCCAGAACCACAGCTTCTGCACCCTAAAGAAAACAAAGTAACTGAAACAGGTACTTATATAATATATATAATGAAGGGAGATACAGTTGAGGAAATTAACAAAAAGAAATTTACATCTATCAGTTAGATTCAGATATAGAATCGGATACAGAATATTGCAGTATTGCAAAACGTGCAATAAAAAGTGTGTAAGACTTAGATTATGCTATCACAGTATTAGAATTTATTGCTGGCTACCTGTTGACCAACTGGGTGGGTTGTAATACTAGCTTCCAGTCTAAGAATGAGAACAAATGGCCTAAAAAATAATAAACGAGTACCATTTGAGTTTACAAACAAAAGTTCCCTGTTATGAGAGTTAAGACGCCTCTTTAAGTTCGTCTAACCATTCACCAATCTAGTGTCTTCCAGATGTTTGGACTACTACTTTCACCAGCCATAAGACCATAGCACAAATCCAGCTGGAAAAGGAACAAACCAGGAGCATACTTTTAAGATACCCAATTATTCATTTGCAGCTGCATCTTTTACTACCCTACACCTGATGTTGCATATGATGCCAGGTGGGCAGGAATGGGGAGGAAACAACCTTGCAAGCTAAATAAGGACCTTGGCAAGGTAATCTTGCCCATAGGCTGCTCACAACTGCTCAAGAGGAAGCCCCCCCCCCCAATTTTTAATAGGACCCGAATAGCACCAGCTGATTAAGAATTTTATTCTGTTCAGTCAGGCCATTTACACTGAATACTTTCCTCATTAACCAAAACTATCCAAATCCGTATCTGTATTAATTTCTTAAACTGTAATTTATTACTAACAGAAGACAGCTGTTTTCATCCTTCACAATATATAGTCAATGAAGACTTGGAATTCTAAATATTTAACTGTTTGTGTTGCGTACTGATTTTTTGCACTGAATATAAAAATAAAATACAACAATTTAAGTTATGAGGTTGGTTAAAAATTAACCTTGATTTTACTATTACCTTTGCAGTTCTAAAACTAGTGATTACATTAATTCCAATCCAATGTACGGTAGCCAGTTTTATACAAAGTAGACCTACAGCACACATTCCACTACACTAAATACCAATATATACTGACCATCTTTTAAGCAGAATGCTGATGTGATTCATTGAGTGATTCTAGAAATGATGTTTGCATAAGTTTGCTAGTTCAAAAAGGCATACTAGAAAGTACTGCCATATACTTTGGATCCAAGATCTAATTGTTTAGTTCAGATGTACTTCAGTAAAAATACACTAGTTTCAATTCAGTTTTGTCTTTATCTTATGAATGATTCATTGCACCTTTAGAAATAAAGGCTTTTATAATTACCAATGATTTACTCAAAGAACTCTTGAAAGCAATTTGAGAATAAGCTTTAGGCAATGAATGGTGTTAATTTTTAACTTCAAAGTTATTGGACTAATTCAAATGGAGACTTTCAAGGTTAATCCTTCAGTGTTTTAGTTAGGCATTTACGAAAATGTAGACTCAGGATTCAGAGATAGGATCCATGTTTAAGTTGTTATTTTAAGATGTATTCTTATTCCCCAAAGGTCTCCCCCCTATGAGTAATTTGCTTTTTGGTAGGCTGCAGTACTTTCTCTGCAGCAGGTCTGTGCTGGATCAGGCAGCAAGTTGCAACCTTTTTTCTTAAACGGATTTGCTTATGAAGAACTGCTGTACCTTGCAGTGTGAATTACGGTACTACATAATTATATACAAACACAGCTGCAGGGTTACACAATGTGACAGGACAGAAGAATAGCCTAGAAATAGCCTAGGTCATCTCAGAAGTTTTGCATGCTTTACTGTTAACAACCCTTAAAGTGAATAAATTGTATGAACGCATAGGATGAAGTGTT
Organism: Podarcis pityusensis; assembly: GCF_964106645.2. Classification (NCBI taxonomy): domain Eukaryota; kingdom Metazoa; phylum Chordata; class Lepidosauria; order Squamata; family Lacertidae; genus Podarcis; species Podarcis pityusensis. The sequence continues at coordinate 78,738,943 of NC_138028.1, forward strand.
ACACCTCAAATCTGTTTACAAACTGTAATATCAGTCATGCGTGTCATGTATTTGCTACTGAAACCTATTTTATGCAGGGGAACCATGCAGACCCCTCTAGACTAGAATTACAGAACGTAAGAACCCAAAGACAGGTGGGGAAAGCACTGTTTTTGAAACACTGGAGCAAACAAACAGGACCTAGACATGAGCAAATTGGGTTTTTTTGTTTTTGTTTTTTTAAAAAACAGCTCTAAGAGTATAAAAAAGCAAATACATATTGCATTTTATAGCAGCAGCCTGATATAGTAACAAAAAAAAGAGAATACTTACTTGTAAATCATTTTCTTTCTGAGCCTGTCCAGATCCTCCTTTATTACAGGACCTCTATGAATGAGAAAAGTCAACATTTACAATGAGATGTTGAAAATCAACATAAGCAATAAGTTGCAGCCATCACAATTAGGAGGGTTCGGAAAGTCTTACAGCTATTTACTTGATATTCATCTGACCGAGTATTAGGCTGAGAAATGCAACTTCACACGAGACATCACTCTAGATACTTAAAAAAAGGATGTGCCATTGAAACCTAATATATCAGCTTGCCTATAGAGACAAAACATACAAGACCACTAGCACGAGATGTGGTCTTCTGTATGACTACAGCAGCTGGGAGCCCAAAATTCCTAGTACTGTACACAGAAGCATCCAAATATGGAAGGACCAAGTGAAGCTTTACTATAAACTCAGTTTTGCAATGAAGATGCAAGCTAGCAAGCCAGTAGAACAGTGGAAACAAGTTAAAGGAAATATAGCAATATTCACAAACTATTTAAACATAATACTTTATCTAGTTTTACACATAAAGGAGGCACTCACTTATCCCAGTTACAACTTGTTGACAGATCTCTTTTCTACTGTAAAGTAACAACAATATTTAAGGCATTTTAGATATAATCTTACGTCATTTCTCAAAGCAATATAAGCAAGCAAAGCAATTTTCAGTTCCAGACCTAGTGAACTGAAACGTGCTTGTTCTGACCTATCGCAAAGCGTTTTCTAAGGTCCCAAGTTGTGCTTTAGCTTCTGGACTCAATGGCACATGCTTTTACTATAATTGCAGAAATAAAATCTTTGTAGTTCATTAAGAACTTCAAAGCTATAAGGCCTATTCCACTTTGCAGTTCCTTTAAGCAGTAGTTTACTATGGCTACTAAAGATGCAAATCTGCAACGCTACTTTAGAGGCCCCTAAAGGAAGCATTCAATTAAAATTATTAAAATTAAATGAGGACAATGGAACTGAGGATACTTTTTCTGCTCTAATATTCCTTTACCAAGAACCAAATGGACAAATAACCAATACCAATTGTTTAAAGGCTTATGAATTTCTCACAGCTGCCTTGCTCCAACTTGAAATAAATGGCTTTCCATAAATAATAATTCTTTCCATTCGAATGCTATAATTAAGAAGAATAAGTATATGCTACAGTAAAACTACATCCCTTTCAATGAAAACACATATCTTGAATATTCACAAGGGCAAGTTTACAACTGCATATTAAAATAGCAATATTATACAAATAATGTTTCAGTGCCCCCATTTTCTCCTTGACTACTTCTTGAATAGCAGTCAAAGCTGCATATCACCCAGAAGTAGTTACTGCTTGATGCTCCCCTGTGATGGTATAATCTATCAGAAGCAAACTGGATTAGAGAGGTTTTCCCCAGGATCATAGAAAGTACCCACCTAACGTACTTGGATTACACACTGAAAAGACTGGTCAGTATTTTTTCATTAGTACTCTTCAAACACTTCGCTAAAATACTCAGTTGTCCAAATTGGTTTGTTAGCTTGAAGTGAAAGAAAATGTTATGGATATGATATCCAAATATCATCATAGAAGAATTCTATACTACACTTGACTGTATCAACCAAAAAAAGAGTGGGCCTGGAAAACATTAAAGCTAAAAGTATATTCAGGTATTTGCTTCATGAACTTTGAAGCAAAAACCACCAGACTAATTTGCCCACATTCCAGATACCTGCTTAGACAGGGCCCCAGTACATTCTTAAAACAGGACTCTTATTGTGTGGACAATGGCCAATTTCCAAGGAGATAACAGGAAACCTATTGTACAGCTTCTACCAAAAACTAAGCTAACAGGATTGTGTTGCAGGAAAAAGCTGTTGTAGCTGTTTGATATCCTGCAGAGGCTTGAGATGAGCAGGCATCTAATACATCATCTTTGTGTAATCATGCTGTCAGACTCCTTCCTGCTTGTTAGCAAGACCTGCTTAATAGAGTAAGCTAGTTGGTCTCGTAAACATGAAGAGATGCTACCACCTCTGCCTCTCAAGGCTGTAGTAGTCTGATGAAGTAAGAGACTAGAGAATAATGTAGTCATTTTCCAATTTAATACTATAAAATGCACAAACTGCTATTGTGCAGATCTTCCATATAAAACTGAAGTGAAGGGGATACCATTTTCACTGTTGTGACCCAAACTTTCTTTGGTAGCACAATTTGATTTTTAAAAAATGAAAATAGGGTGCAAGGCTAATTTAACAGCAAAATTTAACAAGTAATACTGATTATCACAAATTACTGCACTTTAGGTTGAACATTGTTTTGCTTTTCACAGTTTCTATTTATATATAACAGATGAGAGGCGAGAATGTAATTCCATGATAATATGAATCCAGTTGAGGAGACTGGACATCCAAAATATAAAGCTGGTCATATTTGTACTGGTTTGTCATGTAATAACAATGTAGTTCTGAAGTTAGGACTAGAAAAGCAACCAGTATAAACTGAAATGCAGACTGGAAAACTAAGGTTCAGTCTTACTATGTCAATACCCAAATACAGACGTTAGTAATAAAATGACAGAGTGGCAATTCCTCTGCCATCAGAAAAGCTAGCAAGAGTTTGGCATTATTTATCATCCTGGCCAGTTCTGCAGGCCATGCACCTAACCTTTACAAGATGAAATTACTTATCTCTGGTAGTTTTGTACCCAATTGTATTCCAGGCGTAAAATGTAAGTACAAAAGTTGCAATGTTGAGACTACAGAGGGAGGTTTCTCAAGACTGAGAAACATCAAAACAGGTGCTGTCAACTATTTTTAATAAAATATGCTACAGCAGAAAGAATAAGAGATGTTATTACAACAGTCCTACTAACACCAAGAACATCCCTAATCCTTTTTACTTCTGATCAAGTTACCATTCTTTAAAAGGAGCAAAAGGAAGGTGGGGTGTTTAATGCACTATTTTGGTAGTCAGTTCTCAACGGTTTGGACATTAGAAAAATGTGAATAAGGCAAGCATTTTCATGATAACTTCACACTCTGAGTCATAAAGAAATGAAACCCGTAGAGAATGCTCCAGCTTCAGAGATCTCATACTATACCGTGAATCGTGTCTGTCACCTGGAAACCAGAGTGCTCTAGGCACGATCGCATGGACAAGCCTGCAGCAGAGAACACATGCACATACAACTAAAATGGTACATCACCCCCAGAAGACCCTTAATGCCACCCAACAAAACAAGTGTCCCCTTAACAGGAGTGCAGCTATCAAATTATCTGCCACTAAGAGGCATTTGTGGTTATTCCTTGCTACAAGACATTAAGAGCAAGAATCACATCAGTAATGGAGTTTTACAATTACAGAATTCTATATATTTGTTTAGTTACAAGCAGAAAAAGTAGGTATACGATACCACAGAATTGCAGTCAGTACTCACAACCTTCTTCTCAAAATGACTGTGAATGATAGACTATAGGAAGATTAAGTAGTCTTAAATGCTTCCTTTATTATGCAATATTGTGATTTTATAGTTAGTAATATCAAAACCAAGTTTTATGCCTGGCTATCAAAAATAGGGCATGGGCCCTTATCGCCAGCTCTTCCTTTAATTGGGATATATGGGAATTAAGTACTACTTTGAAACAATGAACAATTCTGCAAAGTAGTTTGTGTCAGTGTACAGAAGCAAGAACTTGTATTTGAACTCCAAATTCAAATTGCTTTGTTGGACCAACATTAGTTTCTTTGTTACAAGGAAATCATTTCTAAAAATGAATCCTTTTAAAGCTATGCACTGGTGCCAACAACTACTCTAGTTTTCATTCATATATATATATATATATATATATATATATGTGTGTGTGTGTGTGTAACAGGTTTGAACTGCTGCTATTAAGACATCCTTTCAGATTTTTGGAGGGGAATCCTAGATATAGCATGTGCATTTGCCTTTCAAACACACCAATGTTTAATTAGAATAGCAATTCCACAAAAACCCAAATATTCAGCTTGTTTAAAAAATAGCTCACCTATGTGACTGGAGACTATAGTAATCTCAACCAGGCTTTAAAGTTTTACACAGATCAACCCAACTAAGCTCACTTCCTGCCTTCATATCATGCATGCATAAAATGTGGCTTAAAATAACAGCTATAACTAAGGAAGGCCCCATGCCATTTTTGCATGGTAACTTTAGCCAACCTGAAACAATTTATACTGAACAGTATGTACTGACATTTGTGTCTTCCAGAATTTATGTGACAAGCAAACTGGAGTCATTGTTAGCTTGTAAATAATAGTGTTTGTTTTTAAAGAAGGCTTTAGTTGAAATTTACTGGACTGGTTTTCTATGGTAAATTTTGAACGAATTGGGGGGGGGGGGGCAAAACTTTGAACCTCAGATTACATGTGTATTTGATAATGATACTATTATTTTCTGCATGCAGGCATAAACAAAGAAGAATTAAGTTATAATCAAAATGTCATCTGTTTCAACTAGCGATGGGGAACATAGGGCCCTCCAGATGTTGTTAGACTACAACCTGAAACAATTTATACTGAACAGTATGTACTGACATTTGTGTCTTCCAGAATTTATGTGACAAGCAAACTGGAGTCATTGTTAGCTTGTAAATAATAGTGTTTGTTTTTAAAGAAGGCTTTAGTTGAAATTTACTGGACTGGTTTTCTATGGTAAATTTTGAACGAATGGGGGGGGCAAAACTTTGACCTCAGATTACATGTGTATTTGATAATGATACTATTATTTTCTGCATGCAGGCATAAACAAAGAAGAATTAAGTTATAATCAAAATGTCATCTGTTTCAACTAGCGATGGGGAACATAGGGCCCTCCAGATGTTGTTAGACTACAACTCTTATCACTCCGACGACTGCTAATGCTGGCTGGAATTGTTGGTAGCTATATTTCTGTCTTAAGCCATACAGATGGATATTGAGGGTAAGTAATAGTGCAAGAAAATTATACGTATGTGCATCAGTATTTAAAACCAGCATCCCTGGAACTTTTAAAAATATCAGCACCACTGAAATTCTTTTTCTTCTAATTTATTACTGTTTGGTACAAGGAAGTTCCTTAAGATCTCAGATGAAGATCTAAAACTATAGCACAATCAGTTTGCTTATGCATTGAAGATTGATCTGGAAAAGACAAATGCTTATACTGAAACCCTCAATATAATCTGAAAGTTTTACCTTGGCACTGTCTCTGCTTACTTAACCCTTAGTGAACTGCACCAACAAGAGCAGTCATTTCACTGCCACTATGGAAATAAAGGAAGTTAGAAATCTCAAAAGATCTTAAATACCAAGACAAAAAAGGTTAGGATATTAACACTCAAATAATTGGCCAAACTAGATCTTGGAGAAAAATTCTGAGCTCCAGTGCTATTTTCTTCATATAAGGACACAGAAGGTTTTGTTTAAAAAGTGGGTATTGAGGGAAAGCAGTATGTGCCCATGTTCTGGTTTAGGATTCTCCAAACTTGGATATTCATAGGAAAATTTCTTCAGAGTACTATGATTACAACAGATATGATGGAAATTACTACTGAGATCCTGAAAACGCTGCCTTATTTTTTTCAGATGAAAACATTAGCAAATCACTGATGCCCTAATTTCTACAATCTACTTTGTACAGGCAGCCTGTACAAATAAAGGTTACTTATAATATGCAATCAAGCTCATACATTGAAGATTTTATGAAGCCAGGGGTGTGGCTTAAATAATTTGTTAAAATAAAACATTCAGTGTAACTATCGCTGGACTGTTAGTTTAATTGATAGTTCTAGTGCCAATGGTTCAAGCCACTGTTTCCTCGCAATACATTGCTAAGATGGACCAGAGAAAGACATTGCAGCAGTAACTTGCTTACATATTTCCAATCCAAGTATTTTGTATACTGCAATACACAATCCGAGCTGCATACTTACAAGCACCAACTGATGCCCCGGTAATCTCATTGTTCTCAGTTATATGAAGGCATGCAGAACACTTCATTTCAATATATGGAAATAGCGTGTATATCAGTTTTATAACATGGAGTACAAAGCAAGTGGAGATACTTTGGGGGCTAACCATATGTTTACAATGAGGAAGCTCCATAGGAGTGGGAACTATTGCTATAATCATTTGGATATGTGAATGCATTTTCTTTATCCCTTTATCCATAATGCATCAGCTGTTCAGTGTTACAGCAGAACTCATTTTGCCACCCTTGGAGAGTGCAAGTGCAAGGAGAAAATCTTCCTTTTACTAGTCATAGATTACCTGTATTTTGCCAATGAGTTCAACACTCTCTAGCAAGATTACTACATCATTAACTGCTTTAATGCACAGTTGTTGATTGTCATTCTGTTGATAAATCTAGATTCAAAATAGCTGGTCAGAAAGCAATTCAAGATACGTTAAATCTAAATTGCTTGGTCGTTTTCTAAATGATAATGTGTTGTGTATAAAACACAGAAGTGACAACAATCTTATACGTGTGTTCATTTCACAAATGGAAATTCAGGAGTATGTCAATGTCTACATGGACAAATTGTTTTAATACAGACCTACCAACATCTATACCTAGGACCTAAGGCCATTTCCTGCTCACTGGAAAACTTACTCAGAGGGACATTACAACTCTTGTCAGACATGCCACAGTGAATCCTATGTCTAAAAGAAATAAACAAACTTGCATTTTTGTGTGTAAATTCTGTGGCTAAACAAACATTACATAAAAATATGTGGCATGATTCAGTCCACTGCTGGTGCAGTACCTATGTGTGAAGGATTCCCACAGGATCAACAGAGAAGTCCAAGAGGTGCTCCTAGATCCACTTATGTCACATGGCTCAGGTAGCTTCTGCGACACAAAGTGTTTTTCATCTACTTAAGACTGTTATGGCAGCTGCAGTCTCATTCTAGACAGGAATAGCATGACCATACCCTGGTAACCTCTAGGATTAGCTTGGAAAACTAATATGGGTTGGAAACCTCCAACCCACCAACATCCTGTGACGTCAGGTGTACAGCAGATACAGCCACAGCTGCGAAACAACAATCAGGAGTGTTATAGTGCACTCCTAACTGCTCCTCTTCAAGCAAGGCCTTCATTCAGCGCCTTTTAAATTTGGCACACAAAAAAAAGCTCTGTGGGATTGATTCCACTTGGGAGCTCCTAACTGCACTCAACTCCTGCCCCAAGCTGGACTTGTTTTTGGTGCCAAACATAAGACCTATTTTCATTAGGGAAAGCTGAGCAAGCCTCCCATTTTTGCAACTGAAGCATTAATGTTCCTTTGCAGTCCAGCCAGGGCTAGAAAGGAAGAATCAGAGGCACACTTTGATTAGACTCCCAATTATTCCCACTGACGAGTGGGCTAGATCTAATTTGCCATCCCTGAGATATTGTAATGAACTGTATGTGTGCCTGCCTTTGAAGATTGCTTGGAATCTGCAACTGGCTCAAAATATTCCTATTAACTGGGATCTATCCTCACAGGTAATTAAAGAATACTGGTTTCTAGTCCATTTCCAAGTACAATTCAAAGTGCTGATGCTTACCTTTAAAGGCTTACACAGCTTGAGACTTGGGTACCAGAAGTAAGGCCCACCTCCATGTCAGCGTGTCCATTATTGGAGGTCATCTCTGGAGGTACTCCTCTAGGCATCCTTATCATCAGAAACAAGTGGATGGCAACTAAAGAAACTGCCTACTTGGTGTTGCATGTAGAATTCCCTTTCCAGGGAAGCTTGTCTGATGCACACAATAATATTTTTTTCAGCACCAAGAACAGACATGTATTCTCCCATGTTTTAAGTTCAATTGCTTTTAGTTGAAGCTATGCATATCACAATTCTGGGTTTTGTATTTTTATCCTGTCATTTATATATTGTGAATCATGCCGGAAATGTGGCTGAAGCATAACGTAAAACCCTGACATAAATAAACAGGAGCACTATTGGATCTATGGGAATCCTTTGTCCATAGGTACGGCACCAGTGAATTGATCATGGCCTCAATTTTCAATTTCCATCTGCATGCATCCAGAGCAATGCACTTTGAAGCAACAAAATGGGAAAAGGGAAAATGAAGTGCTTCTACCAAATGCTGTTAGATTACTGACAGTAAAAGCTTGGTACATGTTTCCTGGAAGGAATTTTGGGGAAAGACTTGAAGCTGCTATATGCTTGTAGTTAATGATTCAACGAAATTCTAGACAGTTATCAGATTTACCATGAATGTTGTTTCTCAGTTTAAGTCTGCAAAGCACAAAGAGGGTAATAAGTGACAATTTTTCTGAATAGTAAAACTCCAGGAAACGTCCGCATGCATACTGACAAGACAGTGCAAAACTAACTAAAAAAAACTATACATCCGAGATCTGCATAGAAAGCAATTTCTAGGCAATAAGAAATGAACAAATCTAAACTGAAGAGCTCTCAAATCACAGAGTATGCATGTGCAATAAAATCTAATTTTAATATTTTCAAGCCTATTCTAATGCAAGATGTTTAAACATCAGCCCACTCCCCCACACCAAATACTCACCATTTGTAGAATGGCACCATATAAGCGAAGAAGAACTGTGCGTGGTTCATCTGCAACAGTCTCCATTGTATCAGGTAATGAGCACTGGAACAACATGTTGCTGAGGCCTCCCCTAAGAAGGAAAGAATTATGAGTTACACATATGAACACTTGCACTTCTCACATGACTGAAGTTCAGATTCCAATACCCTGAATTAGACAACTGGACATGAAAGAGCTATTCTACACAGCCTAACTTTCTATTTTTTCAGCACTGACTATATTATGTCTACATTTATATTTCACATTTCCTCCTTGCAACAACCCTCTGAGGTAGAGTTACTTCATGGCAGAGTACGGATTTAAACCCTGGTCTTCCAGGTTCTACTCCTAACACTAACTTTATTAAAACATAGCTTGAATTTCATTCCCAAATCTGTATTTAAATATAAGTTAGAAGAATTAGGAAGAAATTTATGTTTAATAGTACTTTGCATTTATGTCTCCGAAGTCACTGTTTAAGGTAGAACAGCTAATAAATAATTTTGGACAATGGGAAGGACCATAATATGTGACTAGAGGCAAAGCATGTTTGTTAGATTATTTATAACAATGAACACAAGTACTTAACATACAGAATCAGTTTGATCCAGTTCTCTACAATGATAAAATGCTACCATATATAAGAGTCCTGAGCTTATAAAGCTTATTCTCATATATCCTGCACTTCTAAGACATTCACTCAGGGCACTCTACATTGAGTTATCCGATTTTATCACAACACCATCATGAGGTATACAATACTGAGGTATAGTGAATGGGCTGACCACAATTAGTCCTTCTCAGTCAAGTTAAGCAGTCTGCATTTTTTCCTATAATGACGATTGATATTCACATCAGCTTTGAGGGAACATCTATTTTATCTGCTTCCTTAAAACAGTTATTGGGTTGGGCATGGCTCCTACCTTAGTGACTGGTTTTGGAAAGATGAGAAGGGGTTCAATGCATTAGTGATGCATTGCCTCTCTCCTCACCCACCCACCCACCCCAACCCATTCTGAAATGAGTTTTTGGACTGGTGAAGTCATCTGGGTGTTGGGCCCTGTTCAGTCCAGGATGTATTCTACTCTGAGAACAGGTGGAGGTGAAGAAAAGCTGGGATGACTACCTCTTGGAACAAAGTGGCAGAACACATTCTTCCTTGCAGTGCAAATGTGGTGCACAGCAGCATTTGAGGTCCTAGCAACAAGGTGCTGAAGGAGAAGTTGCAAGCAGCTTGACTGTGGTGCAGAGGATGCAAGAGAAACTACCTCCCACCTCATTAAAAGCCTCTAGTGTGCTCTTAAAATTTCACAGATCATCATCTAGGAGAGCAATAAAACATATCCTTATTGAGAACTAATTCTATGTTTTAAGTTCAAAAAGCTAGCCTAATCCATCCAGTTATTGTAAAACCAAAGACATTTACAGCAGGAGTATGAAAAGTGAAAACTGCTGTGCTATGGTGGAACTTCATGGACATTTCTGAAAGCTCAGAAGATAGAATATAGTTATAGATGGCTGGGGTGCGTATATGACCAATGAGTGCTGTAATGGAGTTAATTTGGTACTTTAAGATATTCTGCCATTGGTTCAGCTTAACCCCTTAGTCTTTATTCCTAACTGAGAATCTACATAAGGGCAATACCAAGGGCAAAGTCACAAAATGGCTGCTACCAGAGGTGTGGCCTAATACAAAATGACTACCATCTCCAAAAGAGCAGAAAAAGGAGACACACAGGAACAAAACTTGTTCCAATTAGGAAAAATCCATTCAAATTTTTTTGGTAAACAAAAAATGTTTGAAAAACTTCCTTTTCCACACAATTTTAAGTCTTGCTTGTTATGCTGTGTGTTGCTATACATCAGAGCTAGAAAATAAAATATAACTGAATCCAGGAATAATTTTCAATTGCTACAGCCAGCCATACAGAGGCATAGTTAGAAATAAAAACACATATTATCTTTATTGAATTAAAAAAGGAAAAAAGGAAAAAACACAGAAAATGAATTAAATAAATCACCAGAGTTGTAGTTGAGCAATACTGGCCCAGACTAGTGTAACGTTTGAGGCTGAATATCACCTACAAGCTTCTCAAAATTTTTATATTTTGTACGATAAGATGATAATGCTCTCCACTTCCCAAGCAATTTGAGAACAATCCCAGGCAGAGGAAAAGGTGATGAAGATAATGTTTCTTACATGGGTCCCCCCCCATCCCCCCCCCAACAGAAACATGGGAACAACCAGGGGAAATGTTATGGGTTGTAATAAACTTTTACTCAGAGTAGACTAATTGAAATTAATGGTCATGACTAATTTAGGTCATTACCTCAACTCACATCTTTTTTAAAGTCTCTGAGGGAGCTGCCTGCTCCATGTAGCTGATAGGCAGCAAAACAAAATAAGCAGAGCAGCAAAGACAGAAGACAGAAGCAGGAAAGGTGCACCCAAGTGTAGGGGGAAATAGTAATTATTTAGGACCCCAGGGACTCCTACTGCCTTGTGTCCAGACAACTCACTGACTGGCTAAAAAATGACAGGGAGTAGGTGGGCTCATTTCACAGAAATTGCTTAGAATGATAGCTGCACACTTGGCTTCATTACTTTCTTTCTAGGAGAGCTAGAGACTTACTTTTTTAAAAGAAAGCTTTGAATCTAGGGCCCTTGCCATGGACACTATTGTGGGTGCCTCCAACATGCACTGATTCTATCATGTGTTCATTTCATGTACATATAAGCCCACCTTTCTCCCAAATTGGGTGGCACCAAATAAATAAAATATTATTCTTAAGTGATGCCTCTTGAAGCTTATGCTTTACTACGTTAATTTCAACCATCGAAGTGCAACTACAAAGGCTGAAGCAATTCAAGGCACATCTCCTTTGATACGCAATTATAAAGGAATGTTCCATTAGGGTATCTGCTCTGTGTAAGAGGAAGGGTTGCAGCTCAGCGCCTGCTTTACAAGATGAGATCTCAAGATTCAATCCCTGGCATTTCCAGGAAGGGAAAAGAACCTGCTTTAAAGACCCTAGACTAGAGCATCACTGCCAGACAGTGCTGACAATATGGAATTAGATGAGCCAATGGTCCAACTTGATAAAAAAGCAGCTTCCTGTGATGCCCACTGCTTAGCATTCATTCTTTCTAAATTTAAGAGAGATTACTAAACAGAAGAATGCAGATAGTTTTGCACATAGCTTTGACACCACCCGCTTATTTAAGAGGCAGGCAGGACCATCCCTCATCTGAGGGGCATATTAGTGATGTGCTCCTCTGCACAATGTATAGCTAACAAGGCTCCTCTCACACACAACTTCAGCAATGCTGCCTGTGTGTTGAACAGGGCTGCCCTGTGTGAACTGTGGCTGGCAGAACTTTCTCTTTCCTGAAGAAGAAAGAGAAAGAACTCTAGCTTGCAATCTCCAACAGACCAGCTGATGATGATGTAGCCTTGCTTCTAAGCAAGTCTAAAAGGGGGGAATTTCCTGGCTGAAGTTCTCAAGTACTAGAAGAAACTTAAACCAATTCATATTGATGCAATTTGCTACTCATTTATTTCATAAATGGATTGGGCTGCCAACACATCTATTTGTTGGGGGAGGGGGAACCTTCAGCAAGAATGTGCCTATGCAAAGCATCTGCTGCCTTATTCGTTTTAATAAAGCACCAGTTGAACACCAAGGAACCTTACAGTTGCTTGTGCTGCTGAAGTAGTAGCAGCTCTAAATCTGAAAGCAAGCCCTGTTGTGCACTTCCATCCAGGAGGAAAAGCACATCATCATAACTGGTTTATGAAGCTAAATGAACAAATATTTGAGATAGGCAGCATTTGCTAGTTTGGATTATTTTTCCTAGAGGCAGAATAGTCCAATTTAATAATTAAACCACAAAAAGCTACTCTCAGAGCATTAAATTGCACAAAGATACCACAACAGAAAGGAGTACAGTACCAGAAACTACTCTCTGCCAAGTTAGCCCATCTTTCTACTACCCTATGACTATCTTTGGAGTTATTCCCCACTCCTAATCTTTTACAAGAAACCCAATACTGAAGTGCAGCTGGGGCACTTTTTCTTCAATTGCAAAGAAAAGCCCTTGATTTGCTATCACTAAGAACCTACACGGAGAATACTCAAGCTATATACCAGAAAAAGATGACCAAGCAGCAGAAAGTAAAAACTTTCAACCAGCACTTTAAGGATGAACTGCATGCTATATTGAAAAACCTGACATCTCTTTCTGAGAGAGAAAAGCAGCTTGAGCAGGGGAAGGTTCGGACGAGAACACAGGTGTGTGCACCCACTCTTTCAACAGTTTTCTGTGTTTATCCTAACAAACCTATAGTACCAGAAAAACAGGTAGGTGAAATTAAGCACCTCCCTCCACAACACACTTTATTCTTCAGGTACAAGTGAAAGTTTACAGTAGCAGAAAAGCAATGCTTTAGCACCTCTTAAACAAAACCTTACAGAAGAAACCTAAATTTGTGTTTAGTCATGCCCACATTTTAAACATTTGGAGGATGTGAAGGGTCTTCAGTGCGGCACTTGCACCTGTGTATGCACCCACAGAAGCCTTCCCTGGCACACACAAGGTCCTCCCCCCGCAACTGCTAAAATTAGGGTTGAAAGAAGGATCTATTGTTAGATAGATCTAACAACTGCTTCTCTGGTTTTCAAATGTGCCTAAAGGCCCCATAAAGTTTACAACCCCCAAGACTGGGGTACTCCAGAATAGCCTTCAACAACCTGTTGCCCTCCCAATGTTTTCAACTACAACTCCCATCAGACCAAGCTAGAATTGGCAAAGGCTGCTCCAGAAGTGAAGGGTTTCCCCCCCACTCCGGTATGAGGCTCCACACAAAGATAAGCAGCAAGGAACTATTCCCAGGTGTTTGGGGGGGGGGGAGTTGTTTTTTGCAAGGGTAAAGTCTTTATTGCAGGGCATGTGAGATGGAAGAGATACTGAAGGGGGAAAACCGTGTGGGTCTATTCTCAGTTGAAGCTTAAGTAGACTTGCTCAGAAACAAAGCACTGCTGATGTTGAGGATCATGGCTCAACAGATAGGCAGCAGTCCCAGATTATTTTAAATACAGTTATATCAGTATCTAAAAGAATTGTATTCTATGTATTTATACAGTATATAACCCATAGAAAAGTAAATATATCCTAGAAGCTGGTTTCTGGTTTTGATACCACAAGGGGAGCAGTGTGCACCCATCTTTTTCATCCATGTTGTGATAGAACAAGACCACTTCTCAAAGTTAACTAAAAATAGGTTATTTGGATAGTTTTAGTATATTTGAAACAAATTTAATCACAATTCCTGATCATTCCTAAAACATATTCAGGCTGAAATCCTATACACATTTCCCTAGGAGGAAATCACATTAAATTCAATTGGACTTACTTCTGAGTAGGCATGTATTGAATTGTACACTAAAGTAATGTGTATACAAAATAGGGATTCAGATGAGTTTTGTAAATGGCAGCTCCAAGAATAGATACAATGCTGCTAAGATTATTAATGTTCAACAGCAGGAACTGCATGCTAAAAGTTGCAAACAGTTGTGTGTTTAAGAAAGTGTCTATTTTAAATAAACTATAGAGATATTAAAGCTACATTCCTAAGCATACTTAAAAGGAAATTTAAGTTCCACTAAGTTCAGTAGTATTCCATATTTCTAAGTCAACATACAGTATTTAGAATTGGGCTGTAATAATGTTCAACACTATTATATTGTGACCTCTTGGGTTACATTATGACCTCTTCTACACACCAGTGTGATTCTGCCAAATGCCCTTAAAATATACAAGTAGTCCAGCTACTTGTGAACATTCTGGAACTATGGCTTTTAGAGTTCAGTTTAACTATTAAAATTCTAAACATGTTAAATGGGGAAATGCTATATGTATATGTATTCCCATGGATTTGTTCTAGTTTTTCAAAATTAATGTTACTTGTCCATGGATCTGGGATAAAGGACAGGACAAATATTTTAAACAAAGCATTTTAAATAAAAAAAATTACAAGGCAATAAATCCCTCTCTGACATATCTGGTATGAGTATTAACTGTTGGGCATTGTAGGAAAATTAAAGTGATTAGAAAAGGTTTTTGTTTTGCTTCTTTTCTTCAGAGGCAATTATACAAAATCTAAAAAACTTTCCACTCCTGATTACTTACCCATACTATACCCAAGCCAGTTATCTACTCATTGCTGGCACTGAGAGTCAGAGCAAGGCACCTGATACTACAGTAACTTGTTGCCAAAAAATGACTCATACTGCTGAGCAGTCTCATTCAAAAAAAATCATAGGGTAGAATACGCATTTCATTGTTCAGAAACCATCTTACAAGTTAAGTTTGACTCACATTTTTAAAATATTGCCTTAAACTTTTCATCACCTCTGAAGCTTTTTTGAATGGTACATTCTCATTTAATGGCTACTAGACAATCAGTGAAGTCAACTTAGTAGTGTATTTAAAGAGTTTTTTTAAAATGGATTTTCCTTTCAGACTATGGGCTAATGTAAGCAAACAAAAACCTCCAGGAATATCATCAGCTCAAATCGTAGAACACAAGCAATTCCTGTATAGAAATCAATTCAAAATAGTAAACTGAATAAATCAAACTTGTGAAGTGCAACATATTTTTGGCACAAACATACATATCTATTTAGCCACACATGTAGTGGAATTCATTTAATTTCCTAGATCAGGGTTTCACAAACTTGAGCTTCCAGATGTTTTTTTGGACTACAATTCCCATCATCCCTGACCACTGCTCCTGCTAGCTAGGGGTGATGGGAGTTGTAGTTCAACAGCTGCTGGAGACCAAAGACTGGGAAACTCTGTCCTAGATGAAAGTAACTTCTGAGTTCAACAAAACAGCTCAAGGCTTAACAGAGACAACAACCTTATCACTGTGGGATGGCTTGAAAGATGTATGCACACCCTACTCTTGCTTGTGGTCAAAAATCTGTCTCATACTATACTACAGAGAGATAAAAGATGTGCTCCCAAAAGTTAATAGACGTCCACACATTACTTTCTATTCTTATCCCATTTGTGTCAAAGGTTCTGAAGAGTGGATAATGGCACAATTCACTAACTATGGTTAAAGAAGATGAACTGTGGGGTTCAGTTCAGTTCAGAAATTATCCAGTAAACTAGGGGGAGAGGAAACAAACTATATCTTAAAATGGGCTTGTTAACCATAAGCTTTGCCAACTGTATATGATTGTGATGTCTGAATTCACAGTTAGGGCCACTGCTCTATCTCCATAGGAGTGCAAAAGAGAAACAAAAGCAGTCAAGCAACTCTAGACTATAATATTCCTATACATTTTTAAGCTAGAACTATTGTTAGGATTCTAAACCATGGTTAGTGCAAACAATGGCCTAGGAAGGTATCAGGAATGAGTCAATCATTCATCTAACTAATTTATCTATTGAGATACCTTCAAATGTTGTCACACAGAAGGCAACACTATGTTTGCAATATACAGAAACATCTCTAGATACATATAGGCACCGACAGGTCCTTGGCAGCAGTGAAGCTGCCATCTCCCCAAAACACAGGTCTCCTTCTGCCCTTCCATTACTCTTGGGAGGTCAGTGGCGTGCCCTTGGTAGAAAACGACAGTACCACCATATGGACAATGGTTTCCCTGTAACATTTCAGTGCGTACAGATCCGATATGAAGCCTTAAGGACTCCCCTCCATAACGTCGTTATCAGTAAGACTGTGGGAGACAAAAGGTGCCAGGTCCGACAAGAGCCAACAGCCCCACCCCTTCCCCTCATTTCAGGTTTGAAGGGGCCGCACCGTCATGGAAACCTGATGCCAGATGTGGTTGCTTCGTGGCGACGAGAACGCACTCTGTACACGCTCAGAGACACACAGCTCTTAATCTCATTCACCCTAGAATGATCCCTTGATGTCCCCACCCCGTATGTGGCTGACCTGATGGGCGTGATGCGCAGCTGATCTTCCCGCAACCCCCTCCACGCCCCCCGCAGGAACTCCCTGCACCAAAAATACGCCTTGCGGCGGGTGCGGGGGTCGGGCTGCTCCTCCGCCGGCGGGGAGGGAGGGGTCGGCGGCGTCGGCGGCAAGGCGAGGGGCTGCTGCTTGGCTTCGGCCTCGGCGTGAGAGGCAGGCGGCAGCGGCGGCGACGAGGGAGACTGGGTGAGGGCGGGCAAGACCGGGCCCTGGGCGCACCCCAGCAGGAGCCCCAGCGGGGAAGGGTCGGCCTCGCCGCCGTTACAGAACTTGGTCTTCATGGCCGACGAGCGAGAGGAGAGCGAGCTCGGGAGGCAGAAGGAACAACGGCAGCGCCACACGCACACACAGGAAAAGCCTCGCTGCGCACCTCCAGCCTTCGAGCCCCGCAGACGGTATGCGGCGCGCGGCGCTCGCGAGGGTTCTTATAGCCGCTCGCACGCGGACCTCGTGCGCGCGTTCACCTCGCGCTCATCAGCCTTGCCCCCTCCCACCCGCTCGCATCCGCACCACCAACCGCCCCCCCCGTCCCTCTCTCTCTTCGTCTCTATTGATTGGCTACGTGCCCGAGCCAACCGCAAGGTTGCGGCCGCGCCTCTCCCTGATTGGTCCAGAGGGAAGACGCGGCGCGGGAAGTCCATTGGCTGCCTTCCCCGTTGCTCTGGTTATCCGGCGCTGCCTAGGCTCTCGCGCGTATCCCTGTGATACGCATAGACTGAAATGCAGAGGAGAGAACCTTGGGGTTGTGGGGGAGGGGAAGGAGGGAGCAAGGTGGTGGCAAGCGGCGGCTGCTCTCCCCGCTTCCTCCCCGCTGCCCCTCTCGGCGAGCACAAAAGGAGTGGCGGCTGTGCCCAGACTCCCTCCCTCCCCCACCCCGCGAGCCCAGCCTGCAGCTCTTCCTCCGCTTTCCATCTTCCAGCGGTTCTCTGCACGCTCCCTCTCTCGCCGCCAGTTGTGTATTCCCCCTCGCACACACCGCACTTCTTTATTTCCACTCCCTTGTTTGTATTGTAGACTCCATTTTCTTTTCTTGATCCATTCAGCCAGCCTCCTCCCATTCCCCGGGCACGTGGACCAGGGGTGATTTTATTCAGGATTCACATCTCAAACTAAACCTAAATAAAAGTAATCGGAAACGGAGGCAGGTGGGATGGGTATGAAAATGCACCGCATCATTGGAGGAAACGCAAGAAGACACGAGTTGGCTTCCCTCCCCCTCCCCCTCCTCGATGTGGTTCAGGGTATCAACATCTCCGCCGGGCCTGCAAAGACGACGCAATTCTGCCGCATTCCGTTCGGTATTTAATCTTTGCGGCATTGTTTGTCGCGAGGTTGGCGGCAACAGTCTCCTTTGAAGGCGACGGCTGTGCCACCGCACGGCAGCAGTGCAAAACTGAAGCATTTCATTTTGGACACTTGAGTGCTACGCACCAACAATTTAGGGAAAATAGGGAGGGGGAAGGTTGCCGCTCACTTTAGCATCTGGAAAGTTAACGGCTGAAAAAAAGTCCCAAGTGCTGACTCATAGTGTAATGAATTGAACGTAATGTGACATCAGTGGTTAGGGGAAATGGATGGTTTTGTTTATTATCCTTAAGTCCACTCCCTTCTGCAATAAAAGAATCCGCTCAGGTTGGGATTCATTTTGATTCTCCCTAGAACGGGCAATTTCTTGGCGTGGTGACATCATAATCATGTGATGCCACATACCAGTGTGTCAGCTTTGCAGGTTGTGAAAGAGCCTCTTTTGTCATAAAGGAATAAGCAAAGAAGCTACATTTCAAACCCACAAATCACAAAAAGCTCTTCAGATCTTGAGTCTGTGCTGCTTCTGTATTGAGCCTAAAACAATGCCCCTCCCCCTTTTAATTCATCCACATAAGAGCTAAATGAAAACAAGAATAATCAAAATCACTATTCCTCACCCTCCTGTATCTATGTCATCTTGGATGCAATCCTCTTTCCTTGTCACATAACAAAAGGTTTGTTGTTGCTCAACTAACAGAAGAAGGATGGGCTTCCTGGAGTAATAACTATGATATATGTTTGCTCAAGAGGTCTGACTAGTTTTGGGGTGGAGGTTCTTTCTTAAAATACTGTACAATATTTTAATCTAGCGTGTCTCTGTAATGTTCTGCTGGGACCAGAATCTGTGCTCTCCTTCTATTTCTTCTTTAAGGCCCAGAAGCTGCTTCACACATTATTTGTTTCCTGCAGAAGAGTACAAAGTATGATTTAAAATGTCAGGATCTGCTGTCATTGGAGGAAGCAGGCTGGGTCAAATGGATAATCTTTATGTTACATAGAATTTCTCCAATGTGTTTAGATCGATAGATATAGATATAGATATAGATATAGATATAGATATAGATATAGATATAGATATAGATTCAGAGGTTTGTAGAATGATGTCATTATTTTCCAAAAGTATAGCATGGCTCTTTAGTGTGGATTTCAGATAACAGTGCAGGGAGCAAAGGGCTACACCTGTCCCAGGTACAGCAAGTCATGAGATAAAAGGCTTAGATGGCACCAATCCCAGAAAACTAAACTCTGTTCCCTGGCAACACTGACTATGGCTATGGTTATGTAAGAAGTGACTCAATATATGTTACAGCATATTGGTTTCCATCCACTTCATGGACTTACTGACTTGGATTGAAGCAGTTTTCTTATTGCCTCAGATGTTCTTTGCCAGCTCACTGGAGTATGAAAAAATTAACTTCCTGTTACTATGGATGCTAAATTTGCTAGGGTTGTTTTTAAGGTGAAAGGTCAAAATGTACAAACCACAATGGAACTGCTGATACATGCTAGAAATGTTCCATAGATGAACACTGTTCATTTTCTTTTTTTTTTCTCTTTCAGATTAAGCAGTGTTGCTGGATTCTGGTAGTGCTGGAAGAATTTTGGTTGGTTGAAAACACACCCAGCCTTCCAGCCAAAAAGGCTTCCAAGGTGGCTTACAATGACAGTTGAGATTACATCTTCAAACAATGACATAATAATATAAAAAAGAGCATAGCAAGCACAGAGCAGAGACATCAAACCAACAGACACAGCAGAAAGGACTGTGTCCCTATGTACCCACCAATTTCAATACTGTTCAAAGACCCCAAATATCACTTACATAAAGCATGACTCCATGTGGTCAACTTGCTTTTAATGCAAATACTGGGTTTTCTTTGAGCAGAATTCAAGTGCAAGGAAAAGGTGGGGGGTAGGGGAACCCATCTCCAGCATAATGGAACTTTGTTCAGTAGTGAAACACTCAGTGAATAGTGTGAATGCCTAACACAAAAAGCTGTTTCATGATGACTCAGACCATTGGTCCATTAAGCTCAGTGATGTCTGCATGAACTGGCAGCAAGGGTTTCAAAAGGGGACATTCCCAGCCCTGTCTGAGGATGCTGGGGACTGAAACAGAGATCTTCTGCACTCAAAGCGGATGCTCCAGTGTCCCTTGGGCCCTTTTTGCTTCTCCCTATTCCCAGGCTTCCCTCAGTTTCCTGCTGCACATGCGCGCGCACGCGCGCGCGCGCGCACACACACACACACACACACCGCCTTTCATAGCCTGAAGCCGAACTGTGAGATAGCATATGGCTGCCACTCACACCTCCCTCATAACACCTAAGGAAAGGTGATATGCGGTTTGATGTTGCACTGCTCAGTGTTTCCCCTGCTCCCAGAAGTAGTGGTCAGTGAAGTGTGCTGGTGATGTGCTGGGCATGAGGAAGTCATAATACGCATCTTCCTTCATTAGACATCCCTGGGAAGACCTCTCCCATGGTGGCTAGTTTGGGCCTACTCTTTCAAGGAGTAGTTTAGAAAATAAAAAAGTGTTCATTACTTTCTATGTTTGACACAAAAAAATAAAGATAATATATTCCATCACGGCAGGCATAAAATATTTTACTGGTAGGGGTGTAGTGATACCTGTGGCTTACTTTCTGATGGGTCTGTACTACACCGAAAAATGGCAGCAAGGGAAAAAGGTGCTCTGGAAGGTTTCTAAAAGGGGGATGCTGGAGGCCTCCAAATTGTATGGGAATCAGAAATTGACCACCCACTTACAGAAGACCTTGCTGAAGGTAATCTTGCACTGCCACTAGACTTGTCAGACTTGCTAAAATCAATCCCTCCCTCTCCCCTTTATGTTGGAAGGGTTGTGGAAAACTTGGTTCAATTGTTCATGTTTGGTGGAAATGCCCCGATGCTTTTTTAAAAAAATCATATCCATAATTACAAACCAACCTCTCTCCAAATCCTGCCTTAGCCCTACTAACACTAGACATAGACTTTGGCTCCAGCTTGCAGTACAGAGAACTAGTAGGCTTTTTACTGATTGCAGCACGACTAGCAACAGCACAACAGTAGAAAAACCAGTCTGAATAGCCCTGAACATAGGGGAAACAATATCTGGATACAGCAGTGTCTGAGGGTCTCACTACACTACAGAAATGGATTTAGGGCAGTGTGACTAGCTCCACAACACTGGGTGCCAAGCCTAGGGGGCGCTGTGGAGCATTGCAACTATGACATAGTGAATTGAGCAGAATGGAAGGCAAGAGTGGGGGCTGAATTTTGGCCTTGCACAGGATGCTGCTGAAATGTGAAAGACTAAAGTTCGTCCCTAGTCACTCTACATAGGAGACTCATCAAATGCATGACCAAAAGAGACACCTTTCAGGAAACCTGAACCCTTTTCTTGAACCATGTTAACGACCAAAATCAAGACTTTGTTGTACCAAGTGCTCAGTCTTCTCAGTGGAAAGATTATATTAGTTAATGTGTTTGAAATGAAGCCTTATTTACCTAGGGATCCATCAGCCACGCCATCCCCGGACCTTGGAGGGAACAAAAGTACCAGGAAAGCAAAATCTTCTTTGGAGAAAAAGTTTATTGAAATCTGTGCACAGAGACAATATCTGTACACAGAGACAACCAGCTGGATAGCTCCTGAAAATAGACTGGCTGTAAAGCAAGACACTTCAGCAAACTTTCTTATACTCTCTGAGCACTCTTCCCCCCTCCCATACCTTCTCAAATTATTCCCTTACATGGCACATCTAAATTGCTTGCTAAACACATTTTATTGCTTGCTAAACATTCCTGTCTTTCTATTTTGCTTGCTAAACACATTTTATTGCTTGCTAAACATTCCTCCCCTCTCCTTTGTACACGTGTCTTTTCTCATCTTTGCATTAGTAAGCATAAGACAGGAAAAGGGGCCTCTTTAGCAGGCCTGGTTAAATCTGCACTTTTGACCCGCCAGCCAAATTTAGCAGGTCTGGTTAGTTATTGCTAACAGCAGCGGTTTCTTGCTAGCTGGCTAGGCAGGAAACGAACTTTTGACCTGTCAGCCAAATTTTGCAAGCAGTCACTGGCGGTGTGCTAACTGTCTGGCCAAAATTTGCAGAAGTAAGATTAGCACAGGATTAGCACAGGAATTTACTGCAGATAGTATTTGAGAGCAACCTTTCTTAGGTACAGAGTTCTAAGCACAGAAAATATTGAGAGAAACCTTTTCCCATCTCCCTTTACTCCCTCCTCTTCTTTTGAACAATCTATTACTTAGATTCGTTCTGGGGTAGGGGTCTATATTCTCTCATTACAGCAATCACGCGAGGTCCCATCATGCGAGACATGATCTTTCCCATCATATTCTGCAAGCATTGCATCAAGCAGGGAATACAAAAGCAAAAAAGCAATAGAAGCATTATTGGGCCTATCACCATAGTAAATATCCTCCCCATCCATCCACCATCGGGCAACCAAGAATATAACCAATTCCATGGATCACCTTCTGTAGTTTTTAGCGGGTTTTCAGCTATCATTGTTTCCATGTGGTCAATTGTGGCCGAAATGCTGACATTATTATCTGGGATAAACATACAGCAATGAAAATGAACTAGCACACAAACTCCTCTCTATGTTGAAGATGTTACCAATGGGAATTCCATGTAGCATCAAACCTGGCCATTTAGCATAAGGTGGCATGTGCATACACAGCCAACAATTGGAAAGATTTAGCATTGTGGTGAACTTAAACATATCCTTGATATAAATATTGTCTTTCCACATCTTATGATAATTTTCTCCTCGTGATATTTTACTCAATAATCTAGTCCCCATCTGACCATGTTCACCAGGTGCAGCACCTTCCTTGTCTCCTGCAACTAGGAGAACGAGGAACACTAGGAGGATCATCAAGGGGATAGAAGGATCGGGTCGTCGTCTCCCGCAGAGCCTATGACGCTCATGCCAGCAGAAAAAGAGACACATCCATGTGGCAAGGGCAGTTGAAATAACTCCCATCCACCACCCCAATCACTCCATGGTTCCTCCCAGCAATATTCAGGGGGTGTGCTCATTGTTGAAGAGCCCACTGATATTTGTGCCCGATTACCTGTTGAGCCTCAAGGATGAGAGCCCACCGGTGAGCTGATGCTCCCACTATGTGGGTCAACTTTTCTACTAACCCTGTTGGGTGGATTGAACTCTCGTGCTGCCTCCCTACTGACCAGAGCATATGGAAGCTGAAATCCTGGGGTGGCAATTCTTACTGGCACTTGTTTAGCAATTTCAATGCACACCTGGTTAAGGCTCCCACCCCTGCAATACTTGCATTAAGATAGGTTCCGTCCCATCTAACGCCTGGATTAAGATTAGAACCTGGTCCATCAGATGAGGTTGGTATAGTAACCTCATCAAACCCCTGTTTCCAGTAGTCAATGAGCATGCCATCTCTTACCACCGGCAAGACGAACCAGTCGTAGCAGAGGCCAGCAGGCCAGTAAGGGCGGTATGGCTCGGTAGGGTCAGGGCTGTGGGGCATAGAGCAAATCAATACAGAATATAACAGAAAAAAGGAAAAGAGAAAGTCCTTATGAAAGTATTAAATGTCCTGGTGGACTTCCTGGATCAGTCCCGGCACGGGTTTTCACGTTGGGGACGCTGCCCGCGGGCGTCCCTCCCATCCATTTCTTCAGCTGTGCGTTGAGATATCAGCTTCCGGTGTGATATCAGCAGAGCGGTCATCAGCGGAGGGTCTGGAGATGGTCAGCCGAAGGGGTTAATCAGGATTTAACTGCACAGTTCAATCTATAGTGGTCACTCTGGTGTGGTGGACCCAAGGGGTGATGCCGGCGAATTTCACGGCGGTGGGTGTGGAGAGCAGGACGGTATAAGGTTCCAGCACGGTTGTAGCTGCGTCCGTGCCCAATCGTTTACCCACACTTCATCACCTGGCTCGAACTGATGCAGCCAACACACAGGGGTTGCGAGCCTGGGTCCACCTGTCGAGACAAAAGAAAACTCGGAAGAATATCTGGACTTAATTATTCAATTGCATATCCTGACCAGCATGTGGGGACAACATTCTGACATATGGGACCGGTCTCCCAAGCACAATTTCAAAGGGTGACAGGTGGGTTCGCTTTGACGGGAGACTGCGGACCCTGAGTAATGCCAAGGGCAACATGGTCACCCAATTAGACCCGGTTTCCTGCGTCAGCTTGGACAGCTGATTCTTTAGAGTCCTGTTCATTCTCTCTACCTTTCCAGAACTCTGGGGTCTATAAGCAGTATGCAGCTTCCAGTTGATCTGGAGCGCTTTTGCCAGTCCCTGTAGGACTGCATGAACAAATGCTGGTCCATTGTCAGATCCTATGGACCTTGGCAATCCATAGCGAGGGATGATTTCCCTAAGCAGGCACCTGATTACTTCAAATGCCTTTTCAGTCTTTGTTGGCCATGCTTCGGCCCATCCGGTGTAGGTGCACACTGCCACCAGCAGGTAGCGGTGTAGTCCACAATGGGGTAATTCAGTAAAGTCCACGACAAGATCTTCCATAGGTGCAGTTCCACTGTGCTGAACTCCTGGGGGAGCTAGTGGTCCGGTTCTGGGGTTATTCTTTTGACATAGCAGGCATTTCCTGGAAACCTGGGCTGCCAGTTGGTAGAGGTGGGCTATATAGAAGCATTTCTCCAGCTGCTTGGTTGTAGCATCTGGTCCTATGTGGGTTGAATCATGGTATCTCTGAGTAACCTGCCGAGAAAGGGACTCTGGAATCCACATCCTGTCATCAGGGGTAAGGTACCATCCTTCTTTGGACAATGTCAGCTCCTGAGCGTCTGCAGTGTCCCTTTCCTGCTTCGTATAAGCTGGCTTGTCAGTGGTGCTTAAAATTTCTTCTGGGACCAGTGCTCCAATAACCGAGGCGGGGGCCAGTTCTTGGGCTGCTTCCTTGGCCACTCTGTCTGCCAATCGGTTTCCTCTGGCCACTTCTCCTGGTCCAGTCTTGTGTCCATAACAATGGATAACTGCCACTGCCTCGGGCTCCCATACAGCATCCAGAAGGTTCAACAAGGCTTGTGGGTGGGCCACCTGGCGTCCTCTGGAGGTAAGCAAACCTCTTTCTTTCCATAAGGCTCCATGGGCATGTAAAGTCAGGAATGCATACTTAGAATCTGTATAAATGTTTATCTTCTGTCCCTTTGCCAGGCTCAGGGCTCTGGTAAGCGCAGTTAGCTCTGCCAGCTGGGCCGATGTTCCAGGCGGGAGTGACTTTGCTTCGATCACCTGGTCTTCCAGGGCTACCACTGCATAACCTGCCTTCCGGTGTCCAGCCTCAATGAAGCTGCTTCCATCCATAAACCATGATGGCCACTGGGGGTCTGCTTCATCTTTAAGGTCAGGCCTGCTAGAATACACCTCATCCATTACTTCAATGCAGTCATGCGTGGGCTCCTCACCTACTCCTACCGGTAATAGGGCAGCTGGGTTGAGGGTTGTGGTGACTTGGAATTTCTAACGCGGATGTAGTAGCATCTGACATTTCCTCATTTTAGCCTGGGAGAGGAAATAGGTGCCTTTCGGCAGATGGCACGCTGACTCTTTCCTAAGCGGCCTCGCCCTCCTCTTCTTCTTCTAACGGTGGACCTCCCGTCTTCAGGGCCATCAACTTCTTTGCCTGGTACTTCTCCTTTTTTCTTCTGGGCCTCTTCCTCTCTCTGATTATAAGTGGTTTGGGCTATTTTCTAACATCCATTTCAGGGTGTGGCCCATCTGGATTTTCGGCAAATATCGGGCGCTGCTTGGGCTACAAAGGCAGTTTTTATGATAGGGGCATGGATATACTGGCGGTAGGCTTCCTTCAGCTTCTTTAAGTAGGCTCCAGGGGCCTCCTCTGTTCCTTGCACTATTTCTCTGGCCTTCACAAAGTTGGTGAGTTTTCTGGCTGCCCTCCTCATGCCATTTAAGACATTCTGGCGATAAGTGGTGAGGGTATTTTGCCCTTCAATGGTCTGATAATCCCAATTCAGTGTAGTTTCAGGATATCCAGTTGCAACAGCTTGATCTCCTGCCCCCTGCGCTCTCATGTGTGCTCGGGCTTCAGCATGAATTCGCCTATCCTCCTCTGTAGCTAGCAGGGCATCCATCAAATATTGCACATCATAAAAAGTGGGGTTGTATGTTTTAAAAAAAATTCCCTCAAACAGCTTAATGATTTTGGCAGGGTTTTCTTCAAATGAAGGGTTTTGGTTCTTCCAATTACAAACATCTGCACTAGAGAAGGGGACATGTTGAACTGTATAAGTTCTATTGGGCACCACCCCGTTAGGTCCCGTGGGGGCCGGAGGGTCATACACTCTAAGGAGAGGCATCACTCTGGCTGCGCCCTCCTCCTGTGTTTTATGTGCCCTATGGAGGGTCACTCTTTTCACTGCCTTCCCCACTCTTTCTGCCACTTTCTTCTCTGTTCCCCTACACATCCCGCTGTTTTTAACATATGGGGACTGACGTCCACTTCTCCTGCATAAGGTTCCACATACTTTCTCAAACGTTCTGCCTGTTCTTATTATCACCTATCAACTTAACTAATCTTTTTACAAATTCCTCATCCTCACCATCCTCTTCTCGTTCCTCCCTTTCTCCATCCTCGCCCAGGTCTACCAATGCATTGTCCACGGGATTGGGGGCTGGGCCATCTGTTCCCTGTGGCGGGGGTGGTGCCAGGGCTGTTGCTGGGGCATGAGGTGGTGGGGCATCAAAACTTTTATCTTCTTCCCTCTCTGAATCCTGGAGGACTGGGGGGTTGTCCTCCTGTCTTCCTGACTGAGCAGATACGGCTGCCTGAGACTTTTTGGCAGCATGACTTCAGCCAGGAGGGGGGGGGGGGTTCTGTTCCACATTGGTCTTCCATGTGGAAATGTAGGGGATTTGATCAGGGTGGACATTCAAAATGTTCTGATATAATGGATTAATGAGTTGCAAATCAAGGGTCCTGATGGACGGCCAATTTGTTATTTTGGGGTGGGCCAATCTAATTTACACAATGTCCTCATCCTCCCCTCTCATCAGCTTGAATCCCCAAAAGCATTTCAAAGGGGTACTTTTACTTTGGCCAGAACCCATTTCTTCCAGATACTTCACACACAACAGACCTACAATCGCTCGGCCAAGGGGACACTAAGCCCTGGCCCACACTTGACAATTCAGCCACTAGAGTATCTTGACATGCAACATACAACATACAAAACACACCAATATAATTTCAACATGTAACACACTAAACACACCAAAATAATTTCAGCATGCAATACACAAAACACACCAAAATAATTTTCCCTCCTTCTTCTGTTCCAAATTTTTGCTGGTGGCACTTTCCTGCACAACCAATCCCCTTATTCCTGGTGGCTGGCACTCTACTGCGCAACCAATCCCCTTATTCCTGGTGGCTGGCACTCTACTGCGCAACCAATCCCCTTATTCCTGGTGGCTGGCACTCTACTGCCCAACCAGGTGAGGCTGATCAGACCTCGCCCCCCTTTTCCTTGGGGGCCCACGCCCTTTCCCTTGGGCTTACCTTTTTCCGCTGCGGACCTGTCCCCTCGGCGCCGTCCTCTTTGTTTTTCTCCCTCAACAAGATGTCTCCACTGCAGGACAGTGTGGCTGGCTCCCCCCACGAAACAGGTGGGGTGCGCACGGGAGCCTGCAAACGCTGCTGAGCTGTTCACCTTGGTTGAGCCTGGCCCTCCGGTCCGTATTGGGGAGAGGGCTTATCCCGGACGAGCCCCCAAAGAAATGAAGCCTTATTTACCTAGGGATCCATCAGCCACGCCATCCCCGGACCTTGGAGGGAACAAAAGTACCAGGAAAGCAAAATCTTCTTTGGAGAAAAAGTTTATTGAAATCTGTGCACAGAGACAATATCTGTACACAGAGACAACCAGCTGGATAGCTCCTGAAAATAGACTGGCTGTAAAGCAAGACACTTCAGCAAACTTTCTTATACTCTCTGAGCACTCTTCCCCCCTCCCATACCTTCTCAAATTATTCCCTTACATGGCACATCTAAATTGCTTGCTAAACACATTTTATTGCTTGCTAAACATTCCTGTCTTTCTATTTTGCTTGCTAAACACATTTTATTGCTTGCTAAACATTCCTCCCCTCTCCTTTGTACACGTGTCTTTTCTCATCTTTGCATTAGTAAGCATAAGACAGGAAAAGGGGCCTCTTTAGCAGGCCTGGTTAAATCTGCACTTTTGACCCGCCAGCCAAATTTAGCAGGTCTGGTTAGTTATTGCTAACAGCAGCGGTTTCTTGCTAGCTGGCTAGGCAGGAAACGAACTTTTGACCTGTCAGCCAAATTTTGCAAGCAGTCACTGGCGGTGTGCTAACTGTCTGGCCAAAATTTGCAGAAGTAAGATTAGCACAGGATTAGCACAGGAATTTACTGCAGATAGTATTTGAGAGCAACCTTTCTTAGGTACAGAGTTCTAAGCACAGAAAATATTGAGAGAAACCTTTTCCCATCTCCCTTTATGACTACTGAATGTGTGAGATTATGTTTAAAGTCAGAGAATAGAACAGACACCATTAGATGTACTGCTGGGTAAATGTTTAACGCTTCTTGTTTTTGTATCTATTTAAAAACCAATACAAACTTGTTTTTTAAAAAAGGTCACCAAGATCACTTCCGAATGACCTGTTTATTGAAAATTTATCCTGGCTTGCTTGCACAAAGTTTGCAGGGGGAGGTACGCAGCAGCTGCTAGTTACTGAGCATTCATTCTGATTTGTTTGGCGGTTATCCACCGTCAAGTCAGACAACTGTTATTGCCACAGTTTCCAGTGCATTTTCCTGACCCTTTCATTTTTGGAAGTGGGTTTGTTGTGCAAGAGGGCAAAATCCACTTTGATTGTGCCATCTGAATTTGCTGGTATGTTCACAGGATTTGGAACTGGAGACTAACTACATCCACCTCAGTTATGCAGTGATGTACTTCTTGGTCAACATAAGAACTTAAGAGCTCTTCTGGATCAAACGAAAGGCCTACCTAAGGACTAGCCAATGTGGTCTCTTCACACGTGAACCACAGCTCCTATTATCCCTGAGCATAGTCAGTGTGGGCTGGAGCTGATGGTAGTTGTAATCTACAGCATCTGGATGGCACCATATTGGGTTATCTATTCTAGCAGCCCGTTTTCCACAGTAGTTGTAATTTTTTTCTTGATTTTCTTGTTTTATCTTATTGTAGACTGCTTTGAGGTTTTTAACAATCACACGATGTATTAGTTTTATGAAACATCCAAAATTGGAGAATCCCTTATATCTGATGCAATAGCAAAATTGCAAAATTTGCTGTAATAGCAACATTTGAGTATAAACAGCAAGTTTCAATCTTGGAACAATTCAAGTTTCTTTGCACTAGGACTTACCTGTTGACGAGAACAAGCAATAGTCTGTCTGCCGCTTGCTGTTACCAAGGAATAAAATGCCTGCTGTGTTTGATATTTCTCTTTCTTGTGTTTTCTTCAAGGTTCAGGAGCTTTCACTTTGGCAAAGAATAAAGAAAAACAGAGGGAACACGTCGTATCAAATCAACCATAAATTATATTAATTTATAGCCCTATGTTCAGGGCTATTTCAGACTGGTTTTTCTACTGTTGTGCTGTTGCTAGTCGTGCTGCAATCAGTAAAAAGCCTACTAGTTCTCTGTACTGCAAGCTGGAGCCAAAGTCTATGTCTAGTGTTAGTAGGGCTAAGGCAGGATTTGGAGAGAGGTTGGTTTGTAATTATGGATATGATTTTTTTTTAAAAAAGCATCGGGGCATTCCCACCAAACATGAACAATTGAACCAAGTTTTCCACAACCCTTCCAACATAAAGGGGAGAGGGAGGGATTGATTTTAGCAAGTCTGACAAGTCTAGTGGCAGTGCAAGATTACCTTCAGCAAGGTCTTCTGTAAGTGGGTGGTCAATTTCTGATTCCCATACGATTTGGAGGCCTCCAGCATCCCCTACTGTACGATCTAATATATTGCTTTATATTAGGGAAGCATATAACCCTTCAGGTCATATGCTGACCTGTTGCATAAGGATTCCAACAAGGTAAGTGTGCCTAGGCCCTCTCCCCTGCACCCCAGGGTGGAAGCAACCCATGGAGCCAGAGTCCCATTTAGAAAAGTCCTTGAGATGAAACCATTCAATGTACAGGGCTGGATTTAAAGTACTACCTCAATCCACTGCTAGCTGGGTCTAGCTGTTCCTGTGGATATGGTAGATGGAAACATCCTCTCACATTTCCTGAACATATATGGAATGCTGCCCCCAGTGAGGCCTACCTGGAGCCTACATTAACATCTCTCTAGCACAAGGTTAATCACCTTTCTCTTTTCCCAGGCATTTGATGGGACAGGATGAGCTAGGATGAGCTCACCTGCTTTGAGTTGCTGTGTTGCTTTTAGTACAGTATTACTTTATGAAGGATTTGGTGATACTTTATGATGCTGAATAACTGCAGGTTGTTTATATTTTAATTTTTTGTATTGCTTTTCAATTTGTTGTCAGTTGGCTAGGGACTGCAGTGTTTTCGGTGACTGACAAATTGAAATCATCATAATCACCATAATGAGGGATATCACTTCGACTGTTTATACTGGTCGGGGTAAATCAATTTTAATAGTTTGCTCGAATAACAGGTTTGTTCTTCAAAGACAAAATGGTTGGTATAGTCAATTGCTCCCTCTGCTTGACGTGTTTGATAAAAAGGTGCGTGCAGTAATTCTGACTCAGAAGTATTTGTATTTGTTCAGTTTTATGAGGACCAAGCTTATCTTGCACCTAGAGGCATAAGAACTTCTATGAGCAAATATTTGGACCAGCTTCTGTGTTAGCCAGTCTACTTGGTTCATTCCTAATCACAGGCTAGGGGGAAAACCAGTTTAAGACAGGGGTTGGGAAACACCTTCAATAGACAGTGAGATTATTGTAAGAACAGTATAGAGGTCACTAAGTTGCAAAAGGCTTAAGGGGGTCATGGCAATCCAGGGTGGTATTGCTATGCTGTGCCTACACAATTAAAGGCATAGGAGAAGCTGCAATACAGAGTCACTAATTGCTAAACTTCTAACAAAGAATCAGGCATGTGTTTTTACATTGGGCTAATTAGAACGAATGTGTAGGATACAATTCAGGTATTATATCTGAAGTCTTCTCCCATTAACACAAATTCAAGAAACTATAACAATCCTTGAACAAATTTTGATTATCCTAACTTCTTTCTTTATATCTCCCTGCATCACCTCCATAAACCTATGCCAATGGAACCTCACATTTTGGATTTCCCCAGGCCAATTCCATTAATGAGATTGCACTTTACCAGAGCAATTTGTAATTTAATAGTTCAGTTCTTATTTGCTTGCATTTTGCTGTGTAGTAAAATGTCATTGTTGGGACTTGGTACTGAAAGACATGACTAGGCAAAAAAAGACTGTCCTGATAATTTATTGCTTCAGCAACAACGAAAACACACTGCATCCCCCTAATTTTTATCAGAACAGAACCCCAAGGTAAGCTTGCTCTCAGATCATCTCTCTAATGAACGATTCACACGGGTCTCACACGACGTGACTTTCCTCAGCTCCTTCTCACTTGTTACCTTGTGACTTGTTTACAATATTTACAATTACAAGAACTAGTGCGTATGGGGCGACCACACTTGCTTTCTACCTCATTAATTAAGCCTAAAAATGAATAATATTTATCTACCTAAAAACAGATAATATCAGCTTATGGAGTAAGGAAATCAAGTATAAAAATTATGAAGACAATCCTACAAAATATAGATATAAACAACTTGTGGTATTCTAACCATTTCACTTCTCACCATTGCAGTTTGATAATATTGTGAACCTGATGAACTTACAGATGCAGCCTGGCATTTATTAACCAGATATCTGAGAATCCAAATGAGTAACGTGGGAGTTGTTGCAACATAACTCCCGTATAAATCACCATTAGGCTTTAGGCAAATATTGGCTTAAGCTAGAGACGGAACCACTGCTCTTAGCATGCATTGCCTTACATATCGCCTCTCTTTATGCTTAAGCAAACTGAACAGCAACAGTCCCTTCAGGCTGTACTCATGGGCACCAGCAGAGTCAATTGCTGCTGAATACGGCAGGCGGAGTCCAGAGAGAAAATCCTGGTAAAGTTTACAAAACAAGCTGAACAGAACAGTGTATACTACCTGAGCAGGAAAAAACAAAAGGGTTTCGCCCTTCTGATTGTTGGTGCGAGGAAAAAATGGATATAAAAAGGAGTACTTGTGGATGCCAAGATCCAAGTTTGGGGTAAGTTCTCTTTGATGAGAGAACCCCAGCAGAGATTTAAAATCACAAAATATGCAGCAAAGTAAAGTGTGGAAATACAGGCTTGTTAGACCTTTAAAAGATGACCTTGAGAGTTCCCAAACTTCCCTCTTTCCCCAGCATAGAAAAAGACCACATACAGTACAGTGTGGTACCTTGGTTCTCAAACGCCAAAAACCAGCCCCAGTGGCAAAGCTCAAGTACTGCCAGTATTTATTTCATAAAATTTATAAAGTGCTGGATTGTAAAACAAAACAAAACCTTCAGACCTCCAGACTGGGTTTTGAACCCTGAAGGACCAGGTGCGCAGCCTGGGAGTCATTTTGGACTCACAGCTGTCCATGGAGGCGCAGGTCAATTCTGTATCCAGGGCAGCTGTCTACCAACTCCACCTGGTATGCAGGCTGAGACTCTACCTGCCAGCGGACTGTCTCGCCAGAGTGGTGCATGCTCTAGTTATCTCCCGCTTGGACTACTGCAATGCGCTCTACGTGGGGCTACCTTTGAAGGTGACCCGGAAACTACAACTAATCCAGAATGCGGCAGCTAGACTGGTGACTGGGGGCGGCCGCCGAGACCACATAACACCGGTCTTGAAAGACCCACATTGGCTCCCAGTACGTTTCTGAGCACAATTCAAAGTGCTGGTGTTGACATTTAAAGCCCTAAACGGCCTCGGCCCAGTATACCTGAAGGAGCGTCTCCACCCCCATCGTTCTGCCCGGACGCTGAGGTCCAGCGCCAAGGGCCTTCTGGCGGTTCCCTCATTGCGTGAAGCAAAGCTACAGGGAACCAGGCAGAGGGCCTTCTCGGTAGTGGCGCCCGCCCTGTGGAACGCCCTCCCAACAGATGTCAAAGCGATAAACAACTACCTGACATTCAGAAGACATCTTAAGGCAGCCATGTTCAGGGAAGTTTTTAATGTGTGATATTTTAGTGTATTTTGGTTTCTGTGGAAGCCGCCCAGAGTGGCTGGGGAAACCCAGCCAGATGGGCGGGGTACAAATAATAAATTATTATTATTATTATTATTATTATTATTATTGAACCCCCTCATTCTCTCAAGAGCAGTACACACAAGGGAAAAAGAAGACATATAATACAGACAACAACATAGCTCCCAGGGCTGGAGGCTTGCAGAGAGCACTGATAGGCCTCCTGAAACAAGGATTCAAGACCCATTCAGAAAGAAAAACAATCTCTTGACAAAAAGCCACAGAAACCATTTGGGAAGCAGGAGGTATAAATACAGACCCCCCCCCAGACCGAAGGCAAAGAAGACTCGAGTGAGAAAGTGTATGGATTTTAGTCTTTGCATCAACCTCTTGTTTCTGGGTGGACATGCTACTGCCCGATCACAGCTAAGGGCTCAGTCCATATAAGAACTGGCTCTCATATATTAATCTACCTCACAAAGTTGTTGGATAATATGTTCCTCCAAATGCCCCTGAGGGTGGGATACAAGTGTAACGAACAAATACGTGAATTTTATTTCTAGCAAGTTCCGCATGAAAACAAGAGGCTCTTCACACAGCCCACCTCCCTTTTCCTACCTAGCTTGCTGGGCAGAGCTGTGCTGCATTTTCTAGTGGCACCAACAGACCAAACGATGGTCCTCGTGGCATCTGTGGAGCAGCGAGCAGCAGTAAAGGTATATGGGTGGGCTGGTGAGCATCCAATGTAGATGGAGGCTGGTTCATGCAGGTAGATGGCCAGGACCAAAGCCCTGTTTGGGATGAAATGGCTACTGCTATCCCAAAGTTGGGGGGAATTGTCTTCTGTGTGCTCCACTCACCTTGATGCAATTACAAGGAGAATGCACCTTGTTCAGCACAGCTGTAATGCTTGTGTTGCCACCAAGAATTTGGAAAACTTGGGTTGTTTAAAAGGAGAACAAAGAAGAAACAGACATTAAGAATATAGTAACCAAACTCCTGCAGCCATCTGGGTAGAGTTTGCTGTTGACATTCAAAAGTTCACATACTGGAATTCCTTGAACTCTAATGCACTTACCATTTGCACAAGCTATGTAGCGCCCATGTACAGCATGTGCTAATTTGCTGACAGTATGCACAACAGACCAAGGGACTTTTGGGGCAAATGGGATGCGATGAGCTAAAACTATGTACTTCTGGTTTCATTATATATCTTTCTCTGTAAACTTCTGTTTTGCAATAAAAAGCTGTCAACATTTTCGCAAGGGGGAAATGTTCAAGTACTGGGCATATTTATTTATTTGCTTACTACTTTTCTACAGTGCACTATATCCAAAATATTTTAAAGCAAACTGTTTCAGACCTATTATCAAAATACAATAAATTCTTGGAGACTCTTGACTCCACCGCTATGAGCAGTGCTTTGTCTTGATGAAGTGTTAAGTGTCTTTTTTCAATCAATGTGTATGGGGGGAAATTCTTCCCCTCTGGATATGCATACTTGTGCAAACAAGTAAATGTGTTAAATTTCAGATCAGCACTGGTTGTATCCTGGAGGCACTGGAATGATCTCCTCTTCCAGGCTTGGGATCTTCTAAACACCCCCTCCAGCTTTCTTCTCAAGCAGAGACCAAGAGGAAGATTAGGCTTGCAGTCATCCATTCATTTTATCACCCGAGGCCCAGGGCAGGTAGATCTTGTGACTGGGAGGAAAGTGTGACAGTTGTTATTGTGTTCAAGCTGGAGGGATTTAGGCAGAGCCATGGGGTTAAAGGCTAGAGGAGTGGAGGTCTTAGGATGGGAAGGTAATGAAGCTAGATGAGTGGTCATGTATGTACTATTTGGGTAGAAGAAAGACTGAAGGTGGGAAGGATGGGAAATAGGGGAAGATGAGGTAATGGATTTTGGGAGCTCATTATATAGAAGAATGGGGGGGAAACAAATGATTCGGAAGTAGGTTTTGAAAATTATATTGGATTATTTGGAGAAGCACTGAAGCATGAAGGGTAGTAGTCAACTAAGTTTTCTCAAAGGAGCGTCTCCACCGCCATCATCCAGCCCAGACACTGAGGTCTAGCGCCGAGGGCCTTCTGGCAGTTCTCTCACTGAGAGAAGTGCGGTTACAGGGAACCAGGCAGAGGGCCTTCTCGGTAGTGGTACCTGCCCTGTGGAACGCCCTCCCATCACATGTCAAGGAAATAAACAACTATCTGACTTTTAGAAGACATCTGAAGGCAGCCCTGTTTTTAATGTTTGATGTTTTATCGTCTTTTTAATATTCTGTTGGGAGCCGCCCAGAGTGGCTGGGGAAACCCAGCCAGATGGGTGGGGTATAAAAAATTATTATTATTATTATTATTATTATTATTATTATTATTTTCCTCAGAATAAACATAAATGGCTCTAATTGGTCATGTTCATTCATTTCAGTGTGTCTATTCTGCATAAAATTATGGCTGAATATCACCCAGTGTCCTAAAAAAAACCACAACTTGGTTAAACTTTAATCAGAATACAATATTCTGAATTATTTCTATGGAAGTTCTTGGTTTAGAAGCAGAGTCATGGGAAGTCTGGGGTCCTCTCTGATCCTTCCCAGACCAGATTCTGCCTTGTTACTGGTTCAGTTAACAACAGGGTTGCTGGCGTTCCGAACCTGCCAGAAGAGGTGTGTGTGAGGACTCTGTGTCCCTTGAAATGATTGGCGGTACTTAAGAACACTGGGACAATCCATTATTTGTTGCAAGTACATTTACTCCCCTGCCCACTTGGCTTGTGATGAGCAGAAGTGCTACCAGCTAAACCATTTGCCTTAATTGCATTATGGAACTCACACCCCCCACCCCACCTGCTGCCCATCAGGAAAAAAGAAAAGAAAAGAAAAATATATGGTAGCAGTAGCACTGCTGTAATTAAACTTTGGTCCAGTTATGACTCATCAAGTGAATATCAATTGTGCTTTACAACAATAAAAACCATAATGGGGCAATGTTTTTTTCTGCTAACAAAAATCAAAATCAAATGCTGTACCAAGAAAAGCAGAATCTTAGCAGAGTTCTCCATGGCAATGAGTAAGAAGATCTCCAGGGTCTAAACTAGACATTATTATTATTATTATTATTATTATTATTATTATTATTATTACTAACATGTGTTTATGAAGAGCTTTTGTGTGAGTGAAGGAAGCAGAAGCTTCTTCCACCTCCACTTTTGTTATAAAAATTGGATACTCTCTCTTCTCCCTGTTTTATAAATTAGTGAGGGAGACAAGTAAAGAACAAACATGGCTACCCCCAGGTATGTCTAGCTTGGCTCTGAGTGATGAAGCCTAAAATGCAGGTTGCCTCTTGTCAGAAAACAGCTGA
Organism: Podarcis pityusensis; assembly: GCF_964106645.2. Taxonomy (NCBI): domain Eukaryota; kingdom Metazoa; phylum Chordata; class Lepidosauria; order Squamata; family Lacertidae; genus Podarcis; species Podarcis pityusensis. The sequence goes on from NC_138028.1 coordinate 78,775,798, forward strand.
GGTTTCTTATAAGCATAGTGTGGTGTAGTGGTTAAGAGCGGTAGTCTCGTAATCTGGGGAACCGGGTTCACATCTCCGCTCCTCCACATGCAGCTGCTGGGTGACCTTGGGCCAGTCGCACTTCTTTGAAGTCTCTCAGCCCCACTCACCTCACAGAGTGTTTGTTGTGGGGGAGGAAGGGAAAGGAGAATGTTAGCCGCTTTGAGACTCCTTAAAGGGAGTGAAAGGTGGGATATCAAATCCAAACTCTTCTTCTTCTTCATTTGCTAGTGCCAATGAAGGCTTGGGCAAACTGAGGAAAGGCCAGGTTTTTACAGCACCAGGCTGCTAGAAGCAATGTTCAGATGCCATCTGCTTTCTGAGGCTGGTGGTCATGGCTTCAGTTTCCATGCTGTAGTCACGAGGGATAGAAACTTAAAACTACAGATAAAGAGATACTGAGACAAGATAAGAAAATGTTCTTCTATGCAACAACTGCAGCAAGAATTTTGTTAGCCCCAAAACGGAAACATGAAGTACCAACAAAAGAAGCGTAGCAGATGAAACTGATGGACTTTGCAAAACTGGCGAAACTGACGGGAAGAATCCGGAACCAGCGAGATCAAGCATTCCAAAGAGACTGGAATAAATTTATATTATAATTGAAAGACAACTGTAAGCAACTAACATTACTAGCAGGGTTGTATGAAGATTTGTAAGATGAAATTGCTACCTATTCAGGTTGCGTAATTTAATATATTAGGTAATGATATAACAAGAATAGGAAAGGAAGTGAAATGCAAAGATGCAAAATGTAATTTTGTAAACCATTAGGCAGGAGGGAGGGAAGTCGACAGAGTAGAGCCAAAGAAATTTAATAAGAGGATATGATGTTACGCAATGTGATTATATGTAAAACTAATAAAAATTACTATAAGAAACATAAAACTACAGTTGTACCTTGGAAGTCGAATGGAATCTGTTCTGGAAGTCCGTTCAATTTCCAAAATGTTTGAAAACCAAAGCATGGCTTCTGATTGGCTGCAGGAAGCTCCTGCAGCCAATCAGAAGACGTGGAAGACCCATTGGACGTTCAGCTTCCCAAAATAGTTCACAAACCAGAACACTCACTTTCAGGTTTACAGCGTTCAGGAGCCAAAACGTTCAAGAACTAAGCTGATCGAAAACCAAGGTACAACTGTATCCTATAGTACACAATCGCAATTCCCAATATTCTGTCAAAGTAAGGGATGGCTGGTGAGGTGAATGCCATCCTTTTGGTTAGACTTTGAATGCTGTTCTGAAAATACTTAAAGCTAACTTTTACCAGAAGTGCCTGGGAGGAAACCCTGGGGAGGGGAGAAATAAGAGTCCAGATTTTTAAACTTTACCTTCGTATTGTGCATTCAGTACATATAGCTGATTAACACATACCTAGGGAAAGAAAATTGCCACCTTCTTTTTCAGTGACTGGCAAGCCAGTCCTTCAAACTAACTCAGATCATGTGCTGAAATGTTTCACAGAGGAAAGGAGAGATGTGCAGCACAAAGTAAGCCACATTTTCAGGGAACTTTCCTTCCCACCCACTCACTACTCTAGCCTTGAGGAGGCCACTCCACCAGCATGCCACTTCACACACTGTTTGTTTTAGTAGCTCTTACTCAAGGCTTTTTATCTTGGGTTCCTGTTTGCACAGCTTGTTCAGAGCCAAGTCCCTCAATGTCAATTCCTCCAAATTAGCTTTGCTCATCAGAGCACAGTGTCCTGTTGTTGGAAGATTTACAGGCTTGCTGCTCCGGGGGCCAACTCTTTGTCAGAATTTTTATTTTTAGAGCGTGTACCATGAAAGTCATCGATAATTGGTGCAAGGGCTATCTGAAAGCTGCATTTCTGGCTAGAGTGACCAGATGCAAAAGACGAAGGGGCTCCTGCACCTTTTAATAGCTGCATAGAAGAGGGAGTTTCACCATGTGAACTATGGCTGCTGAAATTCCTCTGCCAGGTGAAGGAGCCCTGCTCTTCTTTTCATCTGGCACTGGATAGACCAGCAGTCTTCCATTGCTGTTTATCCAGATTTTGACTCCAGGCTTCAATAGGGGCTCTATTTTGTAACCTCCCATACCCTCACTTTCTTCTACTTTCCCATCTCTCCAACTTTCTGATGCTTCCCTTCTCCTGCATGCTGTACTTGCTCAACAGACTGAAGTGGAAGTGCCTACAAATAGTTGCCTCACCTTGAATCAGATTGCACCCCACTTGCTGTGGGTTATGATGACCCCCAGCTGATGACCAATAGTGTTTACAGCACTGAAAACCTTACAGGAAGCATGTCCGTTCTGCGCTTAAAATAACTGTCCAGATTCTACACTGAGAAAAGCAAAGTTTTGAAACCCGAATTAATTACAAATGGCCTACATCAGGAGCAGCCAACATGGTGCAGTACAGATTTTGTTGGACTACCAGTGGCAGATTTATAGGTATGCACAGAATCAGGGCACTGAAGCTGCCTCCATCCCCCTTCATTGTTATAACAAATAGATTGTGAACTGAGAGGATACCTTTGAAACAGGACACAAGCAATGAAGTGCCATAGCTGAATTCTAGCTTGCTGCATGGTTTTGCTCTTAATTTCTCTTGTTCTTCAGTTAAAGTCAGTGAAAGACAGCCCATTAGGGCTGGTTTTGCCAGCCCAGCACTCATGAAGGTCTTCAATGGCTCCCCCAAACAGCAGCCCCTGACTTTGAGCTTTCTTTAAAAAAGAAAAAGTAGCCCTTCTGGAAAGAAGAATAGAATCATAGAATTGTAGAGTTGGAAGGGATTCCAAGATCATCTAGTCCAACCCCCTGCAATGCAGGAATCTCAACATCATCATACATGACAGATGTTTAGTTGGAATCTCCTTTCTTGTAACTTGAATCCATTTGTTCAACCCCCGAAGCAGGAGAAGACAAGCTTGCTCCATCCTCCACATGATAGCCCTTTAGATATTTGAAGATATCATCTCATCTCAGTCTCCTCTTTACCAGGCTGAACATACCCAAATCCCTCAACTGTTCCTCATAAGGCTTGGTTTCCAGAACCCTTTGTCATATTGGTCACCTTCCTCTGCACACATTCCAGTTTGTCAATATAGCCTTCTTAAATTGTGGTGCCCAGAACTGGACACGGTGTTCCAGGTGTGGCCTAACCATGACAGAATAGAGCAGGACTATTACTTTCCTTGATCTGGACACTATACTTCTGTTGATGCAGCCTAGAAAAGCATTAGCCTTTTTTGCTGTTGCGTCATGTTAAGCTTGTGGTCTGCTAAGACCCCTAGATCCTTTTCACATGTACTACTGGCAAGCCAGATGTCCCTCACCTTATATTTGTGCAGCTGGTTCTTCCTGCCTAAGTGCGGAACCTTTCATTTGTCCCTACTGAAATTCATTTTGTTAGTTTTGGCCCAGTTTTGCAATCTGTTAAGGTCATCTTGAATCCCGATTCTGTCTTCTGCGGCATTGGCTACCCCTCCCAGTTTGGTGTCATCTGCAATGTCATGAAACACATTGTGTAGGTACCATTCTAACCAGTTTCTGTTACATGAGCCAGCTTGGCTGCTGCTGCCCATCAGTGTTTTTAACCAGTGAGCGAAGTCAGAATTCTGATTGATAACTAAGTTGTTTGGACTGGACACTAGGCAATAGCAGTTCCTGGAGTCCAGCAGGACTGGATTTATAATGGTACTAAAAGACTAACTGCACCAGGGCCTATGCCAGCTTAGGACTCAGCTTGCATTTATTTTTTTTAAAAAGTATTTAGCCCTTCTGGAAAGAAAGTTATGACGCTTAATATACAGGCAACCTTCTAACCTGGGGGTTGCCAACCTGATGCAAGTTGGCATAATGCTTCTTCTGGCACTGCAGCATGGAGCTGGAAAAGCTTGCCTACTTCCATCACCATTTGGCCATGATGTCAATGCCTCACCTCCTTTTTGCAGCACAGGATTTGCCTGAGCATCCAAAGATGGAGAGGAGTGGTAGGATAGTTGCCACCTCTTGGGTTTTTGGAGGGTGTTGTGGGTGGGGGACGTGCCAGCGCTATTTCACTTCCTCTGCTTTGTCTGCGCTTGGAAGGGTTTTTTTTTTTAAAGGGTGGGGGGACGGTGTGCATTGGTTCCACCTGCAGTTACATCCAAGCCCTGGCCCAAGGTGTTTGCATGTTGTTTGCAGATGGAGCAGTGCAGGTGCATTATGCCAATGCAGTGCACTAGCAAGTGCAGGGCCTTGCAAATCACAACTCCGCCACTGTGGACCACAGCTCCCACCATCCCCAACCACTGACCATGTTGGTTGAGGCTAATAGCCCACAGCATGTGGAGGGCGCCATGTTGGTGACCCCCCAGCTTCCCTTGACTTATTTTGCCAAAGGTATGCAAAATAAAAAAAGAACACTGCATCTCCCAACCATGGGGAGAGTTCAGGAGCTGTGCAGCATAATAAATCCTCCCTCCCCATAACTGCTGAAGGCTGCGCCTGACGTTAAACTTCTGATAGAAGAATTGTTCCCATTAATAAATTGAATGCGAGCTAAGACTAGGCAAAATAAAACTGCATGTATAAAGACAAGGCAGTGGGAAGAATTTGACCTTGCATCTTCCACACCAGGTACTCAGATTAGGAAATGCTTTGACCAAGGCAGAAAACTAGACCTCCCTGAATTAATTAATCTAGTTTTGAAGCATGGATATAGACACAACAAAGTCTTAGAAATGTTGCAGAAGAGATACCAGCTTCTTCCTAATAACAGTAGCCAAAGGCTAACATTATGGTTATAGTCGCATTATGATGTATCATCAAATACATAGGAGTAAATACATTTGCTTCAGATCATATCATACTTCTAGTCTTAACATGATGATGCAACTGAAAACCTATTCATTATTCCTAAAGCAGCTTGAATAAGAGCAAACATGCCACCTGGTTGGGGATTTTATGCGCCAAAATCAGTGAAGGTTTTTGCCCCTTGTTTTGTGGCAAAGCAGCTGCCTGCATCTCCAGAGTGTTGGGCCCTTCCTTCATGTTTAGTCTTCCTTTTCCAAGGTCTTCCCATCCTGAGATCAGCCGCTTATCTGCCTCCTCCTGTTTTACCTCCTTCTGACTTCATCACACTCCTTCTGCTGCTGTTGCCTTTGACACTTTCCCACTCCAGATGTCCTTGTTTTCCTCCTCCTCTATCTCCCTTCGGTGTCCTTCCATTGACAATCGTTACCTGTCAATAAATGCATGCCAAGAAAACTTACAAAACAGAGTGATGCTAAATATATAAACCAATTTGTTTGAGACCAGGGAAACAGATAGATGGCGAAGCAGAGTTGCTTCGGCTGCTGCTGCAGACAGACAAGACACTTGAAGGCCAGACCAGGCTAACAAACACACCTGCTGGCAATTTAAATAAGAATATGGGTATGCATCTGCTTACACTCTTAGCCATGGCATCTTCTGGCAGAGCTAGCCACCTCTTCTTAGGACTTAGGACCACCAATACACTTGCTACTGTGGCAGCCTGGATGTGGAACTTCTTCCCCATGGAGATTACAGTTGTTTTTTGCACTAGTTTTTGCACATTTTTCTCTCCATGTCTATAGTTGATGCAAGACCTAAGCTGCTGCTGGATTTCCTGTTGACTTTCTTATTTTATTCTAAATTTCTGTTTCATTTATATTGGTTTCATTGTATTTGTATAGCTGAATTTTAATTTTAATCGCTGTCAGCTACCCTGGGAAGCTTTGGCTGAAGTTCAGGATGTGAATTACATCAAGGAAGAAAAGTTGAACAAATCCAAATTCTGACACATTTAGACTAGGGTGGGAAACCTCTTCTGGGGTCCTTCAGTTGAAGGGGAAGGCATGCCTTGGTCCAAAGTGGTTTGCATTGAATCTGCTGCTAAAATGAGGTGAGGGCCTTCAATTTTAGCAGTTTCAATGCACACTGCTTCATGCTGCTGGAGGGGTGCTTGCTTCAGCAAAAGCGCTCACTATAGCTCCTGGTGGTACCTTTGTAGCCATGTTGGTATCTGCCCCATACCTTACATCACATACAATGTCGAGTATGAGGCAAGTGGGTGTAACTTGTGAGGAACGGCCTCATGGGCTAAACTGGGATCCCTCCCAGGCCAAATTTGGCCCACAGGTGGAGATTCTCCACCCCTGATTTGGACAAAAGTGCTTTTTTATATAGAATTTATTCCATTTCTATTAGCCACAGGGTGGGGCAAGGTGTGATTCTGAGCCCTGCCTCTCTCTTACAGCAGCTTCTGGAAATCTTACTTGGCTTCAGTCCAGTGTGTGAGATTTCACAGGGCATTGCTTATACATTTTCAAGTCATATGTGTTATACATTTCAGAGCCATATGTGTTGGAAACCTGTTGGCTTTAAAATAAATGAATACGTTTAGATTATCATGACTCTGCACCCAGGCCCTAATATCAACTTATTTCATGCTTGCATGACAAAATCATGGAATACTCACACAGTCCTGAATTTTGCTTTCCCTCATTCTCCCTTTTGAGCAGGCAAAACCGCCCAGACTGTTTTCACACATGAGCCTCAGAGTGATTCGTGCTTCAGTTTGTAATACGAACTCAGCAAGAGTTGCTTCTGAGCAGATATGTTTAGGACCGAGAAATCCTATACGTTAGTAAAGTAAAACCTACACTGGCCAAAATTCTCCTCCGCACTTCAAATGCCCCTCTCCCGTATTGACAATTTTCAAAACCTTGTGTATTAAAATGCCCTGCATGAAGTTACTTCCAAGTCATTTCTTCTAGGGCTGGCCCCAATATACAAAATGCTTCCCTTTACCCCTGGAGCATATCTGCTTGGCAGCTGCTAGCAACTTTTGTGGACACTCCGATGAAAGCACATGAATAATCCTTGGAAAAAGCAAACACTTTCCCTCCAGGAGACTCTTGCCTGTTTGCCAAGAGTAGAAACCTGTCTGGGTAGATAGTTCTAGGCCAGCAATTATCCATGGGCATAGCTAGGGGGGGCAGGTCCCCCCTCCCATCAAGTAAAACAATTTGTTGTTCTTTAGTCGTTTCGTTGTGTCCGACTCTTCGTGACCCCATGGACCAGAGCACGCCAGGCACTCCTGACTTCAGCAAAACAATAGAAATACTTAACTGACCCATCACGTCAGTTCTCTCCCCCCCCCCCCAAAATCCTGTCTACGCCCATGGAAGCCAGCATGGGCTAATATCCCTGGTATATGTGGAACAGGTTGTACTCCAGCAGCACAGCTGATCCCTTAAGAAGCACTGTCAAGATCAGCCCTCGGCAAGAACCTGGAAAGGGGGGCAAAGACAGCCTTAGCAAATGAGTGAGTGGCATTGTAGCTAGAAATTGGCTGCACCTATTTCAAGCACCTGTGCTGTCTCATCTGTGGGGAGAGGCAGGAGGAGGAACAGTTCCTATTCTCTGGGTAACTTGGTAGGTTGACTCCCTTTTCTATATTTTCCATGGGCCAAACAGAGGCGTAGCTAGGGGTGGGCTCCTGTTTCCTGTACACTAACCTCATTTCCAGTGCTGTTTTTCAATCCGTGTTCACTCAACGTTATCCAAAATTCATATGTATCCTGTACTTTGTTATAGCATGCTATTGTTTGATGCGTTGTTCAGTCCTTAAGACATTCCTAATTCATTTCTAGCCAAGGTATGTGAACCTGTGCCTAGGGTAAAGACCTCCCACCCCATCAGTGCTCCTTTGTGTGTATACAGTCAGAATATAATTGAAGCCCTGCTGATGTGAACAGCTAAGGGGTAAATATCTGTGAAGCAGGTAATGCGAACACACCCTGTCTCCAGAATGTTGCTTGTTTTGCCCCAACACCACTTCTGATTGGCTGCTACGACAATCTCACAAGACCCAGAGAGCAGGGCCACTGAGGTCACATTCCCACAAATATTCTCAAGGATGACCTTCAGCATTCTTCTCCTTGGTTGCAGCTGGATCTCTCCCAACAGCAACAGCCTGTGCACTCCTACGAGACAGAAGAACCATTATCTCATATCAGGCATCCTACACCTGAAGATCCATCTAGCTTTTTGCTCGCAACTCATTCCACCCACAATCTCTCTTTCCCCCTGTTTATCAAACTGCTGCTTCCACCAGCTTCTTCTCTGCCCCCATCAGCAGTGAAGGTTATTTTCTCAAAGCTCTTTCACATTCCAGAGATGATCTCTGTAATTCTCCCAGTCATCACCTTCTATAAAGGAAACATTCCCCTACTCCTCCTGGGCCATTAAAGGATAAAGTCAGGATGGTGAGTCACAGTAACAATGCCATTATTTGGGGCGAATTGGGGACCTAATTCAGTGCAGCAGCGTCAACTGGCAATTACACCTCTTCTGCTGTTGGTGAGTTTGGTACTGAATATCTTTATCCCACTGGATGACGCCAGCAGTAAATGTAAGTGACAGGCAATCATACAACACCAGCTTTAAAAATGAATCAGAAATCCCAATGGTTGTTTAATGCTTTATACAACTAATCCAGAATGCGGCAGCTGGATTGGTGACTGGGGGCAGCCGCCGAGACCACATAACACCAGTCCTGAAAGACCTTCATTGACTCCCAGTACGTTTCTCAGCCCAATTCCAAGTGTTGGTGCTGACCTGTATACCTGAAGGAGCATTTCTACCCCATCGTTCAGCCCGGACACTGAGGTCCATCTCCGAGGGCCTTCTGGCGGTTCCCTCACTGCAAGAAGCCAAGTTACAGGGAACCAGGCAGAGAGCCTTCTCAGCAGTGGCACCCACCCTGTGGAACGCCCTCCCACCAGATGTCAATGAATTAAACAGCTATCTAACTTTCTAAAAGACATCTGAAGGCAGCCCTGTTTAGGGAAGTTTCTAATGTTTGATGTTTTATTGTGTTTTTAATATTCTGTTGGGAGCCGTCCAGAGTGGCTGGGGAAACCCAACCAGATGGGTGGGGTATAAATAATAAATTACTATATTATTATTTTTTATATTGAAAAGCCATATGTATTTATGTGGACATGTGTATTGTTGTTTTTTAAGGGTGTATTAGGATGAGGCTAAATTGGATCAGCAAAAGAGAGACAATGTCAGTCCCTGCCCTTATCCAGTCTTCCTACCGTGCCCACCAGCCATGACCAGCCTTTTTGCACTGTCTTACGCTGGTGTCACCAGCTACACCTGCTTTGAGCATCTTCAGGGAATGTGGCTTCAAGCCCTATCATTTCCATCATTTCATTAAAACAGGATGAACTCTTGACAACATTATATAAATAAATGAACACCGGTACCATCATTAAAGAGTTTGATCATTTTTGTTTAGGGCTGAAAAAGGACCAAGCGTTCTTCTCCCACTGCAGGTGTAGGTCAACAAAGCAAACTGGGCATGACTGCTCTTGTGGTCACTTTCCTTACCTTACATTTTCTATAGAACTGTCGCAGGCAGTCCTTGCTTGCACTGCCATTCAGCCCCATAGAGGGAGAGGGAGAGAGGGACAGGTTGTCGTGATAAATTTTGAAGGAGCACACCACCCCGGCCCCCCCACCCTCATGGAGAGCCCATAACCGTGTCAGCTGTGTTAACCCAAAGAGCAGCAGAGCACAACATAACATCCAGTTGACAGTCATGGATCAGTTGACAGTTGTGCAATACTGAGCTGGACTTTGACTGGCGAGACTTCGATTCACATCTTTGATCATGCATGAGCCATTAGGTGACCTTGGGCCAGACATCGTCTGGCGTGACCCAAGCAAAGACTGCTCTGCCATGTGGCATCATTGATTCTGCTATTGGGGGGGGGGCAGGGAGGGAGAAGACCAGAGCTGTGCTCCTCCACATTCTTGCAGATGGATACAGATTCCTGCCAACAGAGTACAACCTTCCATGCATCTGAAAAAGTGTACTCTAATCCATGAAAGCTTGTGCTACAAGTAATCAGTAAGGGTTAGATCAATTCAGTAGTTCCACTATCAGGAGCCAGCACAAAGCAGCTCTGGGGGATCAGAGAGCCCCGCCCTGGGAAGGAGAGGAAAGGTCATTTCATCAGGCAAGTAGAAATGAACATTTATTTCTGTGCAACATGCAATTTCTCCCTTAATCTTTTAGAGTGCTACAAGACTCTGATGTTTTCACAACATTAACAGAAGCTAATAGAAACAACATGTCAGACCAGATCACATTCTCTATTCTTCCAAGCGGGATTATTATTCAGTGTTATGGTATTTCAAAGCTCCATATCAAGCTGTAGATACAAGCCAAATTATTTGATTGCTGTGACAGCAGATATCTACCCCAAAGTTCAAGTCAACGTTTTGTTTAATGGATGTGTCACTCAGACATTGCAAGGTGGTTTCTGTACTGTTCTTCCAGAGCTGTGGAGGATCAGAGTCTTAAGATCAGCTTGCCATAAAAGAGAACATGCTGTTATGAATGTGGGTTTGTGGAGGGCCAGATTCCCCTAAATTCCAGGGGGCCAGATTTCCCCCATAATTCCTGGATTAAGTAAAAGCTTGAATTCATCAAGGTTTGATTAAACACAGAACTGGAGTGCCAGTATGACCCCACGACTGTGGGAGCCCAGGGCCGTGGGTGCTATGCAATGTGCATGGCCCTGGTGCTGAAATTTGTGTGTGCCCGGTCTCTTCATGGGGAATTTTGTGGGTGCTTGGCCACCCAGGGCGCCAGCACCTATGCCCTGGATTTAGTAATGCTAATGAGCCAAGCCAAGCACAGCAGGGTTAGCTGGACGGGCCATTAGCAGGGGACAAAGTTCCAGTGATGGCCCATCATGGAAACCATAAGAGGGCAAGGCTACCAGGCAAGGGAGAGTGAGGCCCCTTCTCTTTTGAGTGCAAGTGGACAGAGGCAAAGGTGAGGTTTAGCCAGGGCTTCAGCTTTGAATGGCATATGCGGGGGGAAGGTCCTGGGAGTCAGCAGCAAGAAGGCAAAGAAGGGCCAGAACTTAAAGTGAGCCAGCGATGACAGGCTGGAACCAAGAGATAGAGAGGATGGCTTTTGGTTGCCTTTTGAATCCAGTGCTTTCCTTAAGGGGGAGGACAGACTCGCATAGGATGTGAATGCCCTGCAGTCCATCTAGGCACAGGTTGTATATATATATATATATATATATATGTGTGTGTGTGTGTGTGTGTGTGTGTGTGTAAATAAAATCAAATATTGTAAAGACACCACAATATCTGTTGTGCCTCATTGTCCCAAAAGGAAACACAGACCCTGATAAGTATGTCTGCAACCCCTGGAATTTCGCAACATTCATGGAGATTGGAGCGGTGTGTAACAATACAGCCATCTGGCTCCATGCTGCCCTTTGAATGGACACATCAACAATCTGGCAAGACTCCAGCTCTATATTCCACCCCCACCCCCCTCCTTTTTATCAATGAGAACTGGAACATGACAACTCAGCTTGGCTACAGTGAACTTTGGCTGCAGTGTGAACTGTTTACTTTGGTCAGTCAGTGGGAAGCTCTAGCAATCAATCTCCAAAATCAACACTGTGCGTCATCAGAACTCAATGACCTGGTAGGTTAAGAAAATGCTCACTGACACAGACAGGCACACACATATATGTCCCTGCACAGAGTTGCCTGCTCTAGAGCCAATAGGGTGAAGGTGGGCTTTTCACAGTTCTTTCCCTGACCTGAATAAGACATGTACACCACTGCCACTCTGCTTTTGGGCTCACACACAGAGGAGCTCTAGAGTTCTGCACTATAAGATCCAAAGAGCGTAGCAAATCCAGATTCTCTAGGTTCAAACTGTGTCCCAAGCACCCAATTAGTAATGTCTCCTAGCATGATATTAGTAAAAAAGAAAAGAAGAATGGATCAGCTCCTTCCCCATTCTTTTATCATTCTTTTTATGTTTCAAAAGGTACGAATAACACTATCAGAATGTTAGTCAGTGGTAGGATGATTTCTTACATCAATGCTGAAGGAAAGGAGAAAGTGTGTTTGTGTGTGTGATTGCCATATTGATGACATCATGCCCCACATAGCAATTATTTTTATTGTTAGGATTCATTCTGTCACTCTACAACTGAGATCACCTCTTTTTCCCTTTTAGCATCGTACCTCATTCTACAGATACTCTGTTAAAATAGGAAGAATACCAACTGGATCAGCTGTTCTTTCAGAGGACTTCTGGATTCAAAGTTTAATTAGTTGCAGGGTTATAAAGGCTCAGCTTTGGAATGCATTTTCAAAGTTGAGATTATCTCCAGCAATAATAAAGGAACCCGCCCTTCCAATTGGCAGAGTGCCTTCGCCACTGAGCAATGGCAGGCTCTTCTATAGATGTAAGAATGAAGAGCAGGGATTTCAATGCGGACCGACCAGGCAGTTTTGAATGCTGCCAGGCTCTTTTTGGAAGTTAAGCACAGCTACTTTTTTTCTTTTCTTTTAAGGTGATTATGGGCAATGTTGGGAGAAAGAGCCAGGATTTGGAGTGTTAGCACCACCTGCTGGAGAATCAGGTGACAGAATAATGGATATCATTATTTACTCTTTACTGTCTCTTAGGCAGCTTTTATAAGAGAATATTCACACTAGGATAACCCTGAGTGTGGGGTTGTGGAATCTACATTGCCCTTCTGAAGTGTGATATGTATACATTTGTCACCATGGGTCAGAGCTGGCCTGGGGAGCTAGATCCACTGTAACACTTCTAAGGGTGGGTAGATCCCCACCCACCTGTCAATCACCTTATGTCACAATGAATTCAGGCAAGCCATTTTTCTGCACTGCAAAGGGGTGGGGGGTGAAGCCCAGTCAACACATCTGATAAAAGCGTTGGACTAAGACTAGGGAGACCTAGGGTCAAATCCTTACTCAGCTATGAAGTTCACTGAGTTATAGTGGGCCTTCCTTCCTTTGTTTCTATTGTACTTCACAGGGCTGCTGGGAGGCTAAAATGGAAATGGAGGTGTGTGGAGAGAAACACATATGCTGCCTTGAGCTCCTTGGAGGAAAGGCAGGATATAAATGTAGATTGATAGATCATTCAATTATTTATGATAAAATTATTTAAGACTCGTAACCAAAAGTTTTCAAGAAGTGGAGACAGCGAAGGAATCAGACAGGCCAATCCACACAGCCGTTTTGGCAAAGGCACCAAGTCATGAGTTCTGTTTGGTGTGGCGAAGTGTTGTGAGCGCTTTGATGCATATTGCAGCCCATCAACTTTTGACTCAACCCAGAGTTTTCTTCTGGTGGGAGCGCAGTGTATATCTGTTATCAAAGCATCCACAAGCTCCCTTGAAAAGCTATTTGCATGAGAGGAGGAGGGGCTGGGAAACAAATGCATCATAGCAATGTGGTACCACAGAATAATGCAGAGGGACATTTTGCTCCCAAGTTATATAAAATGCTGGAAGTAAGGCATCTAGATAAAGAACACGAAGAGTTTCCTTATGAGCTCCATTCTTCTTTATTCCAGCATTTGCTATCACATTATAACCTTGGCATGTGCAGCCCAGCGCCATCTGTTCTCTAGTGGCACCTCTCAAAGCTCTTTGGGGAGGTCTTTGCCAATCTTGCTGTCTGGGATTTTTAGGCAGAGATCCCAGGAGCCGAACCCGCCTCTTACTAAGACACAGTTTTGCCCCCTACACCACAGCCAGTGTGGTGTAGTGGTTAAGAGCGGTAGTCTCGTAATCTGGTGAACCGGGTTCGCTTCCCCGCTCCTCCACATGCAGCTGCTGGGTGACCTTGGGCTAGTCACACTTCTCTGAAGTCTCTCAGCCCCACCCACCTCACAGAGTGTTTGTTGTGGGGGAGGAAGGGAAAGGAGAATGTTAGCCGCTTTGAGACTCCTTCAGGTAGTAATAAATCGGGATATCAAATCCCAACTCTTCTTCCCTCTCCTAAATAGGCTTATTCTGAGTAGGGTGGCTGTGGTGCTTATATCAGTCTCTTGTTGACATTTAGCGCAACTTACTATTCAATGTGTGCAGTTGATTTCCTAAGGAAAAAGGACTTTATGTAAATGTCTGTTTTAAAGTATAGGTAGAAACCTGTCATTCTACACCCTACCCAAAGAAAATAATCCAAACATATTTTTAAAAACACACACACACACACAAAGGAAAAAGCAAACATCTGATTCTATGAGGTGATGTAGGCAATAGGCAATAGCACATAGGAGCTGCTGTTCAGGTTAAAGTGACAGTGTAATTGCCATATGCTGGTGGGCAGCGGCGTACCCGGGTACATACGCCCCCGAGGGGGTGGGGCGTGGAGGGTGCCCTCCCATGCGCCACAGTTCAGAGGCGAGGAAGCTGCTGCCCACTTTCCTCCTGTTCTCCGCTACTGGTTCACGCCTGACCTCACTGCCGACTCACCTGCTCTCTGTTGCTGGATCAGACCTGGATCAGGCTTGACCTGGGGGGCAGAGCTGCACCCGGCACAAGTGCTGCAGCCAAGGTGCTGTTCCTCCTGGCGCTGAGCCAGGCTCCGATGAAGAAGCCTAATGTGGGGGTGCCTGTTTGTGCTCCTCTCAAAATTGCACCCGGGGCCACAGCACCCCTGGCACCCCCCACGCTACACTTCTGCTGGTGGGAGCACATGCAGTGCAGTGAAGAGCGCATATAGCTACACAATAACCAGGGGTAGCTAAGCTGTGGTCCTCCCATGTTGTTAGACTCCAGCTCTCCTCCAGGATTGGACAATATTCATCTGGAGTGCCAAAGGTGACCCATCTCTGCTTTGTGCATAGCAAGGGCAGGCACAATGAAAATAGGCCTTACTCACGGATATCGAGATGGGGTGGGCATTTCTAGGAAAGTAGGGCAGAGCCACCCTTTGCCTTTGGCTCGGACAGAACAAAGTATCTTGCACAGTTGTAGCTTTAAGTACCCTATAAACACAGTCTAAAACAAACCCAAGTGTATGAATCCATGTTAACCCTAATCCCATTTACAGTACTGAAGTTAACATGGATTCATATGCACTTGGTTTCGCTTCACTCTTATAGCATCTTAAGGGTTTAGTTTTCAGTGGCCATTTTGGCTCTTATCACCCAAGTTCCCTGTCGGAGGGTGTCAGCCATTTTTCAACAAAGGTTTTGTTCTCTGCACGAATACACACCCTTCTAATATGATTCTTACATGGGTGACTAAATCAAACGATCTGTTTTCCCATTTTTTCAGTGTTAGGATTACATTCATTCCTTTGTGTTTTTCACTTTGCTATGTTCTCCCTGGGTAAGCACCTGGGACCCCCCAAGTCTCACACACCACTCGGTGGAGATTGGGCTGGCATGTAACAATAAGTATTACAGAAATCAGTTTATCTTTATTGGCTTATAGTTACTTTTCCAGTTCTATTCATGTTTGCAATTAAAAACTGATATTAGTCTATTAACTTTCTTACATAAAACTTAATCCTAAAGAGAATTTGGTCACTGATTTCCCATTTAATATCACGTACCAAGTATATTTCATAGCTACAGACCCTTGCATATATACAAAGTATATGATTTCCATAGCAAACATTCCTAGTTCCCCTTATGGGTCGAAATCCATAGAATATTTTATATTAAAAAACAAGGGGTTATGGGTGATTTGGGTCAACTCAGCCAATTAAAAAATGGTAGTGATGTACTATTTGGGCTTAAGAGTGTGAGCTATGAGCCAGGAAGCTGACCCAATATATGTCTTTAACCATTCTCACCCATCCTCAGATGCTGTCTGCAATACACACAGGTTTCAGGTCAGTTCCCATCACTTCCATGTAGGACTGGGAAATACACCTTTCTGAAACCTTAGAGAGCTCCTGCCTGCCAGGGTAGACAATACTGAGCTAGATTATATTGGACCAGTTGTCTGACTCATTCTAAGAGAGAGTTTCCCACGGTCTATATGGGGGTGTATCGTCTAAGAAGCCTGTTCTCTCCCTGCATCCCACCATGGTCACTTAGATCTCTGAATGATGATCTGTCGATGATGCCACATGTCCCTGCAGCAAACCTTTTAGTACTGGAGCGTCTGGTCTCTGGCATTCTCTTCTCTTTGAAGTGAAAGCCAGGCCCAGCATGGTTTCTCCCAAGGAGTCCATTTTGTTTCTGCTGCTTTTAATTCTTATTGGTTTAAATATCATTTTTATGCTCTGTATTTTGGTTATGGTCTGTCCTAGTCTGAATGTAGAGCAGTTTATAAATCCTGAAAATGAATAATGTCCTGCTCTAAATGTTAGGATTACTATAGAATGATACAGTTTTGAATGCTAAAAAACAAACTGCTGTGCAAATGCTACACATTATTTTTTAAGTAGCTTAAGTTGGAGAGTTCATCCTGCATGTTATGCAAGGACCAATAAGCCACATGATCTCTAGCCTGTAAAAAAATAGTCAATAGGCAAGGATGCTTTTGCAACATTCAGGCCATCAATGCGCCAAAGGCAGCTATTCACATCTGTGTCTATGTGTGGACAGAATATATTTGCTATTAGGTACTAGGAAAAGGTAAAGGACCCCTGGACGGTTAAGTCCAGTCAAAGGTGACTATGGGGCATGGTGCTCATCTTGTTTCAGGCCGAGAGAGCCAGCGTTTGTGCACAGACAGCTTTCCAGGTTGTGTGGCCAGCATGACTAAACCGCTTCTGGTGCACAAAGGACTGTGACGAGTCCCGCCACAGTGGAACCTATTTATCTACTTGCATTGGTATACTTTCGAACTGCTAGGCTGGCAGAAGCTGGGACAGAGCAATGGGAGCTCACCCCGTCACGGGGATTCGAACCGCCAACTTTCTGATTGGCAAGCCCAAGAGGCTCAGTGGTTGGGGGGCGGGGGTGGGGTGCAGAACAAAAAGCTCCACACACAGCTCTGCCTCTACGGAACATTTATGCAAAATGAAAGTCTCCAAAATGTGAAAACATCAAGCCATGCACTGGAGCATAGCAAGAATAGGAGTCGAATGTCATGCTAAGTACAGCACTAAATATGGTTCACTGCAAAAATCAAAGGCTGAAGGGCAGCAGGCAGTTGCTAAGGTAGCTAAGTGTTCCTCACTGACCTGCCAGTTCAGATTTTGTGAATGCAGCCACCAGTTCTTTCCAGTCAATTCAACACAGGTAAACATAGCGAACAACCATCCGTTCACTTAAACCTCTCACCTCCCTCCAATGTGACGAAAGGCAGTGTGTTTCATTTCATACATGGTTATTTCTTTTTTTAATGGCAAAACTAACTGCTAGTCGACTTCTCTGGATGACCTCAGATGGCACCAGCTGGAGGAAAATTCTCTTCTGCTACAAGAGATTTAGCATGTCACAGCTCGAGACCCTCCGAGGAAAAGGTGTAAAGTTCTAAAGTAAAGCAAAGTTCCATTTAGCACTTTGAAGCTTACCAAGCTAAAGGTTTATAGAAGTTCAGCCAAGAAAGAAACAATAGCCAGCAGCAGGGTTGCCAGCTGTACTTTATTTTGGAGAAGTGGCCTTTATTCCATAAAGGGAAGTTCTCTTTCTGCACATAACTGTGGCATTATGGGGGAAGTATTGCTTCTTTTCTCTGGCATTCTGGGAAGTCTCGCTTATAATCTTTTCTCTGCTTCTGCACACACTGTGCTTCTGCACACACTGTACAAACCTGTTCTAAACACCAAGACATTCCCTAATTCCTCAGTTCATCTTAAGTTCATGAACAAACAATATGATCTGTTCTTAATGCATAGCTGACCACATCTACGGAACTCGATTATTATATTCTTTCATGTTATGATCAATCATTAGTAATTGCTTTAGTCATGCTATATCAATCTTTAGTTATAATTTAATTAGGAGGCTTCATGCCTGTCTAGTTCCAGCTCCGTTTCCCAGCCTTTAATCTATCGGTGATTAATGTTTATATGTAATTCCCGCCTTGTACTTATGTTAACCAATCAGCAACAAGTTGCTTTGTGTTTGTATCAACCAATCAGCCACAAGCACACCTGTGGCAATGTTTGTAATATTCAATAAAAGAGAGTTCTCGGGGCTTGCCCCGGCAGACGCCTCTCATATGACACCTGCCACTCGTCTGTCGTGAATTCATTCCAACAATTCCATGCTAGTTAAACAAAAAGTGTAGGAATGTTTCTATATTCCATGGATCCTGGGGAGACACAGTGCGCCCCACCCTTTCCCTAGGGGTCATTTCCTTCTATTTTACTGTTGAGATTAATGAAGTTATTATGAACTGGTTTGTATGAGTGGGCTTGTTTTTTGTAGTTCTATTTTGCTGAATTGAACTTTAAGGGATTGCCATTTAAAACCTTGGCATTTACATACTACTGCCTTATGATTTATTGCATTATTTTATGATTTTGTATTTTGGTACATTTTGTCAGTTTGGATGTAAACTGCCTTGAACATAATATTAAAACTATATAAATAAAAGAGTCGTTGACATTACAGACACGTAGATTTTGTGATTATAATGCTGCTCCCTTGCAGAAGAATTATTCAAATATGTGGGAGAAAATAAAGAAATGCCCTTGGGAACACTGACAAAGACAAGGAGCAGGATTTGCTCCTTTTCAGCTGGTGGGAAGGTAGAGGAGCAATTCTAAAATGATGTGCTTGTGGGCTCCAACACCCATCAGCTGTAGCCGGCATAGCTAACGTCAGGATTGATAGGAGACATGTAATCCAGCAACATCTGAAAGGTCACATGCCCCCCCCCCCCACTCTGTAGCTGCAGAAGGGAATCCCTGTACGGCATCAGCCCTCCACCCCTCCACTAATATATGGACAGTGCAGCTGAAGATATAGCAGTCACAGGGAAAGCCCAGCAGTAACTGCGTTTCTCAGTTTTTCTGGTCCTGCCCTCAAAATCCAGTTAACTGAACAAAGGAGAGGGCAGACAGCTGTGTGCCTACATCAAAGTTACATTTTATCCAGCAGCTGCATGGAGGATGCACTCACAGTTCTGGGAGCTCAGAGAACACACATTAACTGTATTTCAGCTTAAGCACAATGTGTGCCTCCAATTTTAATCCAGAAATAAAACTATTCAGTGGGCATCTAAAATTTGGTAACTATCCTAGAGTCTGCAGAACCACGTCCCACTAAGAGCTAACAGAGAATGCTGAAAACCAGATACATGTATTGTAACACACACACACTAATTATGTAATACTACCATTGAAGGATTTCCCTTGTTTCATCTGCTTTACAACTCAGTGGGAGATATAGCAGAAACAGGCTTGGATATAGGAAAGCCAAGGTCTAGTGGGCTGTTCTGTCTCTCTACTCCCCACTATTACAATTTTAAACAGATAAGGGTGGTCCTGGTCAAGTGATTTTTGATTTACATACCTCACAGGTTACTTTTTGAATCTAAAACGCGCCACTGTGCTCCTTGGATGAAGATTAAGAGACAGAACTATCCAAAATAAGACGGGAAAGCATTTTAACTCCATTCTTCAGCCAAAAAGGCTTCCAGAAGAGCTCCTAGACCTAAACACAGCAAATGATTGTTTGTTCAAACCACAGTTTGCTAGTAAGTCCGGACATCAAACTAGGAACCCACATAGAAGCTCAGTCAGTAGAGCATGAGACTCTTAATCTCAGGGTTGTGGGTTTGAGCCTCACATCGGACAAAAGGTTCCTGTATTGCAGGGGGTTGGACTAAATGACCCTTGTGGTCCCTTCCACCTCTACAGTTCTCTGATTCTCTTGATAAGCAGCTCTAGAGATGGGCACAGCTTCAGGATTTGAAGGCTCCCACTCCACCAATTATTTCCTGAGCTTGATGCTGCAACAAACCACGTGCTGTTCCTAATCAACAATAGCTTTAAATCTCAATACTTCCTGCATGGAGGGGGATAAGAGAATTCACAATCCCACAACTCCTGCACGGAGTAACAAACCACAGTAGTTTGCTCCATCTGAACTGGGCAACTCTCATCACGAAGTAAAATGAAGAATGAAGAAACTGTTCTGAACTGGGGATTTTTTAAAAAAGTAACTGGAGCAGCGTCTCCTTCTGCACCCCTATTTTAGACTGCTGTGTTCTTCAGTATTTAAAGTGTCAGGTGAGAAGCAATTAGAGGAAACGACACTTGCCGAATTCCCATTATTCAAACTGTCTGACTAGATCCAATTTTGTTGTGGTACACAACACAGCCACAGCCTCATATCACAATAGTGAATAGAGTTTCTGTTTTTTTGCACGGCCGGACTATTCAGATAAGATGCTCCCAATGCTGTACTTGACTGGGCTATCTGCCCAAAAATCAACTTTGCACAGGTTCATGCTGAAAACAAGAGCTACCAAGTGTTCAGTTACACAGTGCATGGCAAACACAATCTCCATATTTTACATGCAAATCTGAATGTTCACAAAGATAATTAAACATTTTAAAAGCAGGTAAAAACTTGTTCAGAGCCAGCTCAGTATTTAATGAATTTAAAATTCCAAATTTTTGGTCCCATTTATTTCAAATCCATATTGGCACAAATAAAAATTGATCACTATGTACACTAATTCTCTCGTAATACATTTTGATGGTTCCATTTTATATACTGGATACAGCTCGGAGCAAGCGTTAAAGTTATTTGATACTCATTACTGCAAAAGCTGAAGAAAATCCTTTTAACAGCATCAATATTAAATATATTTACCCGTCATCAATATTACAGATATATAATTCAATTATATTTATTGCATTTGGAATATGTTCGTGACAACATAAGTTATGGGGAAGAGGGGAATGCCAAACACTCATTTCAGTTCCGCAATCCTATTTTTACTAGAACTGAAATAAAATTTCAATGTAAACACCTTGAAATCAAATTTCAGCAATACAAACTTTTACCACTAATTCACATGACAAAACTTCCAGTTTCCAAGTCAAATTCCAAACTTTTGAAAGATTTCCATTAAATGTAACCCTTCTGGCATCATTAAAAGCAGTCTCAGTTATAAAATGAAAGAACTGCTCAGGAATAATTGTGGGCAGTCCGACAGCACTTGTTTCTTAATTCTCCTGGGACAATGACTGGGCAGTTTTGTGCCAAAGTTCATTTAACTGATGTTTAAGGGCACGTGCTTTGAGATGACACAAAACTGGCCAAGGATGGGTCCTTTTTTCAAATTTGTTTTGATGTTTGTGACATGGGGTGGGGGTGGGGCTTGGGGTGTAGCTCTTCTGGACAGTACAATTGTGCTTCATAATAATATATTGTACATCTTCAATATTTCTGCAGGCTTGGGCAGACCATCCAAGTTTTGGGAACTACCCATCCCTCCAAAAGCATGCCACGATCAACGGCTTTTGTAATCCTCATCTGCTGTCAAGCAAAACAAACTGGATCCTTGCGTTACTTGGCAATATGGACTCTATAGCAGTGCTGGGTCTTTGGAATGCTGTTACAGTAACAAGAGAAGCCCCAATACATGGAGGGAAAGCCCATGTTGTGGATCTTCCCTATATAAGTGTGAACATATTCTGCTTTGTCCAGAACGTCCCATGCTACTCTGACAGCAGCAGAAGTAGCAGCAGCAGCACTGTTGTAGCTATTATGCCGAAGTATCATAATAATTCAATCAAAAATACAGTTTCTGCTCCAAGGAAATCAGGTTGTTGCTTTTGGCTAGAAAAAAGTAATACACCACCCAAATATGTGAATGTATTTATTGCATACAAGATCAATAATTTGGTCTGAAAGTGGCCAAATTTTTGTAGGTTGTTGGTTTTTGTTTTTGTTTTGCATAAGTAATGTACAGGAAAAGGAATATAACTGGAAGCAATGAGGAGAAGACAGCTGTGCACAGACTCACCGATTACCACACATTACAGCCTTCTCCAATTAAACAACTGCTTATTGTTATGGGATGCTTACCCCTAGAACACAATTTCCCCATTCAGAAGAGCTCCCCTATTCATTTCAATGGAGGGCTCAATTTGCATTTTTGAGTGCACAAAGATCTGTCGATTGGTAAAAACTGCCTGTAAACATATATCCATTATTGTGTGAAGTAGAAACTTGTAGAAAGCAAGCCAATGTTCTCAGAAATTCTGTATCTAAGATTCTGTGTGAATTTCAGTGCACAGAATTGTAAAAGCTGAGCAGCCCTGATTGATTCTTCTTCAACTGTCTTTTCAAACCATTTGAGATGTGCTTTCAAATAAATGGTTAACTTATATCCTTAAATTCTCCACCAGTTAATTTCTCACTCTAGTTCTAAAAAAGTGAACTTCTTAAAAAAACACAACTCAAAATGTGAGCTAAAACAAAACTTTTTTTAAAAAAATCAATGATTTAAAACTAGGTTTATAATTTCCTATTTATTGGCATGAATGTTTTTCTAAACTTAAAAACCCTTCTGTAAGTTATCAATTTTTATGACAAAATTTCTCACAACACACAAATATTTACAACATATACATTTTTTCAGTCCTTTACACTGGATCTCAAAAGACAAACATTTTTATAGATCACCACAGAACAAAAGCTGTGACTTAGGTTTTTTTCTTTTAAATTTCATAAAACTATCATAAGTTAAAGTGAATAGGTTTCTTTAAATTCCTTGTAGCATTTTACAAGTGCAACAGAAAACTATGAGGATCCAATTCGGATAGCTGCAGTTCATTGGATAAATGTTGCCTGTTGTAATCACATTGTTTCACAGCAAGTTCTTGAAAAAATAAGCACCAATCATTCTTGCAAAGAACAATTTTATCTAAAAGTATCGAAAAAGTGTTAAATACAAGGTGTTTTAATTTACATAACAAGAAATAAATACACCATATCCAAACTTGGTATTCTGCATACTGCTACCTTTGTACATATAATGTACTAAAAGTCAGCAAACTGTCAACACCTTTTTTTTTTTTAAAGAAATCAATTTGACTTCAAACCAACGGTTTGCTACTATAACAAAGGCCACAAACAGTACGTCTGGGGACAGCATACAGTGTTAAAACTGACAAACTCCAAGGGGGAAAACATCTAGCAAATAAACTGAAAAGCTTTAGTTCATTGCTGGTGATATTAACATACTAGAAAACCTTAAATAGGCTGCTACTATGATTTTTTTTTAAGATTGTTTAGTCAGATGTAAGAGCAAAATAATGCTCTCACGGATTAAAAATAATTGTGAAGCCACATTATTGTGATTTAATTAACCTGCATGGAAACATTTGATGGCATTTTTGTAGTTTTGCTTGAGCCTTTATTTTACAATAGAGCATTTTTCTAACTTAGAATTGCACATAAGAAGGCTATTAAAAAGTACAATAAAAATCTGCACAAATGACTTAAGGAGTCAGTATGCTGTACACTTTCTACAATATTATGTTGATATAAGTGAATAAACAATAAAGAAGTGCTTCCACTAACATTTTCAGAAAGTTCATCAGTTGAGGAATAATTAATTGGAATTTTGTTTTTTAAAAAATGGACATCCTGTTCAGTTTAAGACCTGTAAGCTTATGCATTGAGCCTTAAAGACTGATCTTCTCGTCTCCTGGAAGAAATGTCAATATCTATTGAATCCTTGCCGACTATAAGCCTTAATCGCTTAGCTGGAGGCAGAGGAATAAAATCATCTTCAAAATCATCATCATACTCATCCTCTTCCTCCTCCTCTTCCTCTGCAGATGAAGAATCATCTACAGTTTCTTCTTCATATTGACTATAATCATCCACTTCCATTCGTGACTCTAACAGAGAAAGAGTATCACTACAACATACCCCGTTCTCATGGAGGTCATCAGAATATGTTCCCCTGTTTTCTTCTTCTCGCTTTAGCTGTATTTTTAATTTTGTTGAACTACTACTTGATCCTGAGTTAAACCCATTATTAAGCTTTGCTACATATAGATTATTATCTTTTTCATGGTCTTTACTAAGTTTGATGCTTATTTTTGAAGAACTCATGCCATCATCTTCTTGGTCGTTTGTCTTGCTGTTGCTATCATGCCGCCTCCGAAGGGTCAGTTTGGGAATCCCAGAGCTGTTTTCAAGGATTAGTTGTGCATCATACCGTGTGATTCGCCTTTTCTTTTTGCTTTTTGCAGTTCTAAAACGGTCCTTTACTTTGAAAGTGTCCGAAGTCACAATGGAGCAGCCACCGGAAGAAGGGATGCAGTCTTTATAGCCAATGGCTGAATCCACTACATTGTTCATCTCTCCTAGGTCAGAACGGGAACTGATCAAATCTGGCACTTTGTCCTTGCCAGACAAGTTGTGTGCAGGATCAGTTTCCTCCGTTTTCAAAGATGGCTTCACCAGTCTTCCTTGTCGGGATTTCTTTTTGGCCACAACCCTGTCACTCTTCTGACACCTACCCTCCCGCTTGTGTGATGTCCCATGAGCCTGCTCACTCTCGTGCATCACAAGAGACTGCTCCTCCAAGCTATCGGTTCTCACGCCAGTCAAATTGTTTTTATAGCTATTCAGCATATTTGGTTCAAGCTTTAAGTCAGAGGTCTCCTTCAGATTCATTCGTGTTCTCATCGACCTCCTTGTTATATACGTACAGGGTGATATTTCCCCAGGTTCATGAGCACCTTTCACTGAATTTAGTTTATATTCTCGTGCTGCATGCCTCGTTAAGCAGCCCCCAGAGACAGCAACTTTTACTGGTCCCTCTGTGTCTTTTTCTTTCTTAATGGGCAAGTTTTTATACAAGACGATTTTAGGCTCTTTCAGAACCAAGTTTCCCATTTCGAGTTTTCGAGATGCATGTTTCTGCTCTGGCCTTTTGCACTGGTTTCGTAATTTTATCTTTGAAAGTAAAGGCTTTGCAGGCTTTTTCAATCTCTTTGGTACCCTGGAATTATTTAGATGAGTTAGTCTGGATGAGGTAGAATTTGATGAAGCTGGAATTCTTGAAATAGACTGCCTTGTTAATGTTCTACTCTTACTGCTCTTTTTTACACCAATAGATTTGCGGTTAGCTGAAAGAGTAAACAGAATAAAGTTAGGTTTTATTTCAAAGTTATTTCTCACGCCTGATTGCTAGCATGTAGTAATAACATTTCCTCTGAACCTAAACAGGGGCTCTATTATATGTACATACAGCACACAGTGTTGAAGTTTAGCTAAATCAAAAACTGTCCACAGAAAGTCACTGAATACTGCCTATGCAGACCTTTAAAAATATGGTTAAAATATTAATGAATAGTGATTAAAAATCACTAGCAAATCTATCCAGGAGAGTATAAGACATACATCTGCTATTTCTAAGCCACATTTGTAATTTTGGCTCCTAACCCAAGTTATTCACCAATAATTTACATTAGTATAATCCTACTAACTATAAAAAGTACTGTACCAGTAATCACAAACTAACCACATAGAATCTGTTCAGTTCTCCTTAAGCACTGAAAAGAGAGAGCCATAAGAATTCCCGTTTTACTATGCACTTATTTCTTTTTAATGGACTATAATTACTTTAAGATACCACATTGTCTGTGTTCTGCCTGTGGATAAAACACAAGATCTGTCTGCTCATGGAGATTTTTTTTTTAAAAAGAACAAGTTTCTGGGCTTATCTACACTCATCGTGTTTCATTGTTAGGATGCCTGTAATTTCATACTGGAAAAAGCTATCCTTATGTCTTTCTTGTGTCTAAGGCTCCAAGAATTCTGTCCGCTTCTCAGTTGTCAACAGTGATTTAGCAGAGGGTTAGCAAACATGATGTCCATTAGATGTTATTGGACTACAACTCCCACCATCCTAAAGCACTGGCCACACTGATGGGAATTGTAGTCCAAGAAAAACTAGAAAGTACCACGTTGGTTATCCCTGATTTATCATGACAGCAACAGTTTCATGGCTCTGAACAAATTTAAATTTCTGACCCTCTATGATTCACATATTATGATAACAGTTACAGATGGGTAGCCGTGTTGGTCTGCCATAGTCGAAATAAAAAAATTCCTACCTGTAGCACCTTAAAGACCAACTAAGTTAGTTCTTGGTATAAGCTTTCGTGTGCATGCATTTCGTGTGCATTTCGTGTGTATCTGAAGAAGTGTGCATGCACACGAAAGCTTATACCAAGAACTAACTTAGTTGGTCTTTAAGGTGCTACAGGTAGGAATTTTTTTATTTATATTATGATAATTTATTGCCAGACAATGAAAGCAAACTGAATGGTTATTTAAGTGACAGGCAAAAGTATAATTAGAAATGTTACCAAAATAGCTGACATTTGTAAAGATAAAGGTTTTTTTCCTACTCAACTTGCTAACTTAACACCAAGTCAAAAACTGCTCTGTAATTTTTAACGATTATTTGTAA
This sequence comes from Podarcis pityusensis, assembly GCF_964106645.2. Classification (NCBI taxonomy): domain Eukaryota; kingdom Metazoa; phylum Chordata; class Lepidosauria; order Squamata; family Lacertidae; genus Podarcis; species Podarcis pityusensis. The sequence goes on from NC_138028.1 coordinate 78,802,050, forward strand.
CTGATAATTATAACGATAGGGAAAACCCTTTTAGTACAAACTGTTAGTCATTTTATTACATTTTGAGGCATTGATTATATATATCCTGGAACCCTCTGCTCTAAGTACTCACATAAATTTTCAGAGGCCTAACAGCACGTTATACTTATGAACAGAATCTACCCCCAACCCTTGACTTCTGAATGAAAAAAGTTCTAATGAAAAGCCCAAATTATGTCTTCTTATAGGACAAGCATAGAAAAAAGACCTTTAAAAAGTTAGCTCCCCTTGCTTACTTGCATGAGCTTTTTCCTGAGTGGTATCTGCATCAGTGTTAGAGCTGACAGACTGACTGTCTGAATTTTTGCTGCTGTCACCCAACTTTTTAAGCCTGTTTAAACGTTTATCTGTTTCTCTGAGTCCATATTTGCTATTGATTACAGGAGCAGGAGCAGGCAGTCCCACTCTTGATTTAAAAGCACCAGTTCCACGTCTAGAAAAGAGAATAGAACATGTTAATAACTCCAGCATAGCAATAATAAAAAAGGCTTTCAGATGAAACAGTATTCTGAATCCCATGTCAATACCACATACTTAGACAAATCTGAGCTCATGCAAACATTTCAACATTGTCAGCATTCCACTACTACAATTTTGAAGGAATTACTGGTACTTGAAGTAAAAAATACAGGAAATGATTCTTCATACTTTTCTGAAATTATTTCCCCTTTCTTTAAACATATAAATCTCAAGAGAATACACTATATCTATCAAGGCCTGCTAAATATGAAATTGGAACCAATGCTTGTCCTTGATGTGAATCTGCAACTAGTGCAACAATGTTAGCATGAACAATCTAGTTACACCGAAATGAGACCACCTGGAAACCCTATGTACCTGAAGATTCTTGTATGAAATTAAATAAAAGGAGCCGTTACATGTTAGCTCCTTTCCCTAGATGTCAATATCACCCCACACTGTAGTAGAATACTCTTTCATCCTACTTGTGTTTCTATAAATGAATGTGGACACCAGGAGATGTGTACATTTGCATGCCAGAGGTAAAGAAAAACATTTCCAAAAAATTTTTCCCCCAAAACAACAGGCTTTTTTTAAGCTTCCATTTCAAAGTAAGTATTTATAGAGGACAATACAGTAATGACATAGTATCATAGAATATAATCAAAATTACTTTTCATATGAAAAAGAGGTTTCTGCTCTTTGTGCATGAAGGTATGCACAGGTATGCACATCCTTGGGGAAGCTAATGCATAAAGGGAAACAGAATTTTCTAAACTCTGGATGATGGCGTTGAGTAGGAATATTCATACCTTCATTTTTTAAAAAGCAACATGGCTTAACAACACCTTGAACATATACTGAATAATTCAAGCAAATTTTAATACCATCTTCTTTATTTCCAAGCTCTGGATGATAATGTTGAGTAGGGAAGTTCATATCTTTATTTTACTATGAGCAACTTTATAAAATACAGAAATGCCTGTTTCTCTGTGAAGTTTCCTTTTACCCAGGATCCACAATTTGATTTTTTGACCACATGCATATACATGCATTACTATCTTCTGTCTGATAGTGTGGGATGTGCCTACTACCAGTCCTTTGTTCATTATCTGTGGTCCTAATCTCTCAGCTGTATGTAGTGATACCAAGTGATGGTGCTAGGATGTGCCTGGGTAGGCAGGTAGCAGAGAGCTATGAAGATGCTGTCCCAGTATCAATGATGGTGGGCAAGGAAAGGTATAGTTGGAGTGGAAAGGTTGTTCATCTGTGGCAGAGGCCTAGATGTTTGGTCCCTGCCCCCCATTTTAGCCCTCCCACTCCTCTAGAAGCTACTGGTAGTTTATCCATTGAGCCCACTGATCTAGTGGTGCCGTTACTGAACTCCAGGTCAGTCCATAGTAAGACCATGTTCATTCATTACTTGATCATGTATGAAGGGGCTGTTTTGGCAAATATTACCAAGACTTGGCTGAGTGAGCTAGGTGGGTCTGACCTGTCTCAGCTCTGCCCATTTGGGTACCCTGTACAGAACCAGGCTAGACTCCTTTAGCAGAAAACGTCTTTATCTTGGAATGGACTTAAGAGGGTCTGGGCCCTGGCGTTGGGCCAGAGAGCTCAACTGGGGTTGCTGCTGGTTTACTGACCACTCTATTGCCCAGTAGTACTTTCAGTGCCGACTTAAAACATTTTGTTCAGGCGAGCCTGGACAGACATGTAGATGTTCACATGTTTACTGTCCTTTACTGTTAAATTACTACAATCAAGCGGTATACAAATGTTGTTAGGCTTCCAAGCTTTCCAGTACTATGTGCACATCGTCAAACACAGCTCTCACATTTCACGAAAGATAGTATGATACACACAGTGGCACTTCCTGCAGCATGTGAAGTGGCCCCAGAGAAACAACAGTTTATGTAGCTCAGAGCAAAAATTGTAGAGGAAGCACACTGGGGCATATTTTCCCCCCTAAATTGCAGTTTCCTCTCTTAATGTGTGCTAGTGATGAAGATAAAGAAAGAAAAGGCAACTACAGCTAAATCATCATAGTGAAAATAGTGTGAAATCAGAATCAAAATTTTCAAGCAGCAGTGGTGGGTTTTTTGGGATTTTTTTTTTTACTTTAACTGAACCAAGGGATCTTAAACTACCTCTGAAACTAAAGTCCAGCTCCAAAGGCCTTCTGGCCGTTTCATCACTGCAAGATGTGAAGTTACACGGATCCAGGCAGAGTGCCTTCTTGGTAGTGGTGCCTGCCCTGTGGAATGCCCTCCCATCAGGTGTCAAGGAGATAAACAACTATGTGTGAAGGCAGCCCTGTATAGGGAAGTTTTAAATGAGTGATGTCTCATTGTGTTTTTATATTTTGTTGGAAGCCGTCCAGAATGGCTGGGGCAACCCAGTCAGATGAGTGGGGTACAAATAATAAAATTATTAGTATTAAGTTGAAAAATGGTACACTGTAACTTATTTATTTAATGGACACACAACATTATAGAATAATAAGGAATTGGGTAAAACAAGAGCATTGCTCAAGTATGATTTAATTTAATGTGTGGGGCATGCAAAGATTCAAATAACTGTACACTGAAGGGGGCAAAGTTTCAATTCTATGCAAATTCAATACTACATTGCATGGAAAATCTGGAGAGCTGTGGAGCTTGTTTGCAAATGAGGTTTCCAAAGCTGTCTGTGCAACATGGCATTGGGATCAGCTCTTCTATGTTAAAAGTAAAAATTCCACTTGGCTAACAGAAGCTCCTGACGCGAGCTTGAACAGCTCTTTTGATCCCAAGCATTATCACTCTTGGGTTGATTTTCAAGAGCCTAGCTGACACAGCATGCAAATTTGCCTTTAGAGTAGGAACTGGGAGCCATGGCAGAGAGGGAGAAAGGAATTATACAGAAACAGCTCTGGAGTTACTTCCCACACTTAATTCTACATGTCTACTGTGGTAGTGGGAGAGGGGAGAAGATGGGCAATCTACGAAGTTACCATTCTTTTCTAGTGTTTTGGCACTGATGAAATACCTCACTCATGGCAATTCTTCAAGCACAGAGTGTGCTTGAATTTCAAGCAACAATTCAAATGCCAGCTACTCACAGCAGTCCAGTTTTCACATGGTTTCTTTTTAGTCCTTCTTTGAAGGACATCAGAGAAGGGCTCACAGATGGATTCAACAAGAATGCATGAGATATCAGTGTACCTCTTATGGAAGGGGAATGACTTTTGAATGCTGAAGTCAAGTTCTTGCAAGACTAGCGACACACGCACAGATCAACAACGCAGGTGTACAGTGCAACTGCACTGTATTTCAGTTCACTGTTTACATGACTAGAACATACCTTTCACATGTGTAGCATTCACAGAATTCATTATTTTCTCCAAAAAACCCATCCCCGTAGTAACAAGAAATTTCTTCTCCAGGTTCAATATCGCGCAGAGCTTTCACACATGCTGTATCCCGGCCAGTTGACACAAACTATGAAGGGCAGTAAGGGACATGTAGTATTACTCAGTTAATCAAAAATAATTTTAAAACATCCATATATTTAAAAAGCTAGTTTGGAGGATTTTAAAACCCTGACCACATACCTTACAGTTGGGTCTGCAATCTGAAAAAAGTACAAAAGAAAATCAATTAACTGCTGATAAGACCTGGAACATGAATAGTTACAAATATCTAAAGTAAGGTTTCATACTAATTTACTTATGGTAATACTCAACTGAACAATTAGGTGTATCACTAAGTAAGAAAAATATTGCACATTTTAAAAGGGCATTAAAGGTAATCTAGATCATTCTAATAAAACACAGGAGAGAAATGTACTCCAAATCAAGAAATAAATTAAAAGTAGTCCTGAATATAACAATTAATCCCACTGTATTTTTTTTTTACTTACCATGATTGATGAATGCAGCTGGACCAAGCCACAGTTGAGCACAATTCTTCCGTGTTGAGTACATGACACTGAAGTCATTCTCTCCATGTCTGAGCAGCATGTTCTCTTCTAATTCAGAGAGTTCAGCAATACAACCCACCAATAACTCTATTTTGTCATTTCGTTTCCTAACAAATGAAGGAAGAAACTCTTTAGTTAACAGAACAAACAATACATCTTATTAATGCAGTCTTTCTCCAGCATAAAAATATTTTAAAGGGATGAAATATAGTTGCATTCCGTACATTTGTTTGTTCACTTGTCACCCTGGCTAGGCAAGGAAATATTTTTGATAACTTCTTATTAAAAAGCCAGGAGACTTTACATGGTATCTCTGAAGTGAAACAATTCCAACTACAGTCATATCTCTTGTTGCATTTGCTTCACGTTGTGGCTTTTCGGGTTGCGAACACGGCAAACCCGGAAGTGTATACTTCCAGGTTTCGCTGCACGCACGCAGAAACATTCTGCGTGCTTTGCACATGCGCAGAAGTGCTCTATCGCGCTCCATGCTTGCACAGAAGTGCCGCTCTAGTTGTGGACTTTTTGGGATGCGAATGGCACCCCGGAACGGATCGTGTCCACAACTAGACGTACCACTGTAATCAGCAGTTCACTGCACTTCTAGTACGTGTCATATCCAACAGTAATTCAGCTTCCTACAATCCCCACAGAATGCTCCCCATCTGACCACACTGTGGTAAAGAAACTAACATATCATAGGAGAAGAGGTAAAGTTGGTCCAACTCAGCACTGGAATATGCTTCCAAAACGTGGATGGATGCATGCTTGATGGGGTGGGATCACTCAAAGAAATAAAAAAAGTAGCACTGAAGAAGAGATAGCAGATCTGAGGAACAATGGCTGCAAACAAACATTAAAAACTGGGGGGGGGGGGTAGAAAGCAAGTCCCCCGCATTCTCCCCCATCAGCAAGTTTCATATCAGAAGTTGAACATCACAAGAACTTGGTGTAGCACTAATATTATTGCAATACTTGCCACTCTTTTGTTGCAACTATTTTGGCTCCATTTTGCTCTGATGAATACCGATTGCATGGCAATATTTCAAATCCACTGTCAGTTGCAAACATTCGTAAATAAATAAATACCTGTAAGGGGGGAAAGAAAAAATATTATACAGAACAGCTGCATTATTTGATGTGAATCAGTTGTTCCACATCTGGCAACTTGATTTCAAATGAGATTGGACAAGCACCAGAAGTTTTAAAATGGACCTTAAAAATATACTTATTCTGTGTTGCATTTATGGAACAATTTTTACTGGGTTGCAGAGATAGAATTGCTGCTTCTGTTATGTTATACAGTGGTACCTCAGTTTATGAACTTAACCCGTTCCGGAAGTCCGTCCTTAAACTGAAACTGTTCTTAAACCGAGGCGCCCTTTCCCTAATGAGGCCTTCTGCCGCCGGTGGTCTTCCACCATTCGGATACCATTCTTAGACCGAGGTAAAGTTCGTAAACCAGGACACTACTTCCGGTTTTGCGGAGTTCATAAACTGAATAGTTCGTAAACAGGGCTGTTCTTAAACCGAGGTACCACTGTATTGTTGTTTGATGAGTGTACAACAGGCACCCCAAACTCGGCCCTCCAGATGCTTTGGGACTACAATTCCCATCATCCCTGACCATTGGTCCTGTTAGCTAGGGATGATGGGAGTTATAGTTCCAAAACATCTGGAGGGCCAAGTTTTGGGATGCCTAGTGTACAAGCTTATTATTTTTATGTGGCCACCCCTCTCTCACAAACTCACTTCACATCAGTTTACACTAAAGAAAAATACAGGCTAAATATGGATTTCATAAATCAACCCCTTTAACATTGTCCTTAAATTCACTCAGTTGGCTAAAGCATGGTGCTGATAATGCCAACATTGCAAGTTTGATCCCCATATGGGACAGTTGCCTATTCCTGCATTGCAGAGTTTGGACTGAACGACCCTCAGGGCCCATTCCAACTCTACGGTTTTATGAAAAGTGCTATCTTTCACTCTTATGCTGAGAAAGGGAGGATGGAAAGTATCTTCGTAATTGAAGAGTTTGGCCTTCATTCTTGAATATCCTAGCCCAAGATATCCGAAGCTGGTTTAGTCTAGACATCAAGTACTGTACAACAATGAACTCTCCAGAGATCTATGGCTTGGAACTCAAATTCTATGCTAAAAAAAAAAAAAAGCTTCAATACAATACATTGAGTACTAGGTCTTATCTTTCTAAAGTACTTTCAGAGTTCCTCATTTTTCCCCTCAATTCAGTCTCCAGGCCTTTTAGTGGAAAACTTATCACCACTCCACTACAATACTTATAAATTTAGGGTGGCATTCAACTAGTTTTACTCACAGCAGATCCACTGAAATTAACGGGCTCACGTTCATTAATTTCAATGGGTGTACTCTGAGTAAAACCTACATAAATACCACCCATACCTTACTGACAAAGCAAAAGTTGTAGCCTGATTATTTTAATGCATCAATTCAATGTCATATATACCTTCAGTTGGGGGCAGTGCAGACATAATCCCGGTGAACACTTAATCATGGTTAAACAATCGGCAGTGTTCAATCTGCACCTGCCTATAACTATGGAGGGCATTTACTAAATAATAAATTATTTCCTATTATTCCTTCTGAACAGTCTTTTCGACTGCATCTTTCTCCCATCGTTGGGCAAAAGATTCCTCCATTGCAGGGAGTTGGACTAGATGGCCCTCATGGTCCCTTCAAACTAGTGGCGTACCTACAGACCATTATAGCTTCGACTATGTTGGCCAGTTAAATATGGAGAACAGTCTCCATAAATTTCCATTAAATTAATTTCTATCAATTTGATATTTTTTTAAAAAAAATCCAAAGCAGTATTTGCTGAAGCTAAAAGCAAGGGTAGACAACACAAGCAGTTTCAGTTGAGTAACATTCACAACACGTTGTAAACCAAACACTAACTTGGACTTGGATTAAGTATAAATATACCTACATGTTCCTTGAACAATCTTTCCTGCATTTTGTTCTTGTTAAGAAAATAGTGCCGGGCCCAGTCACCTGATGTCAAGGACTTGAAGGCTTTTTCCAAGTGCTCATCTTTTTTAAAACGCTCAATCACCTCTTTCAATTCCTCCTGCCTTCCTTTTATTGGTCGAAATCTAAAAAGCAAGATATTAGTCATGTTTCGCTTACTTACTTTATATATGTCTAGAGCAATCACTGAGAGAGGGCCATAAATGAAAATGAACATTGCCATCAGCAGGCTCTACACAACTCTTGAGTATTAAAGGAAATAAATGTAACAGAAACACAGCTATTAGATTCCTTATTTACAGAGCTGTGGAGATGTTTATTTGGAATGTTGTATTCTAAGCAGCATACCTGGCAGCTGTTAACAGTTGGAAGTGTCCCATTAATGGGAATGATAAGAGTCTTTTCCTCTGAGGCACCTGCACTCATGTAGGAAGCCAGCTGTGCAGATGTAACATAGAGAACTTCGGTTATGGGGCGGCACAGAAATACCAAAATAAATAAACAAAACAAAACCAGTGCCAATTCTTGTCAGTCATGTTGTCTTGCATCAGAGCAGTGTAGACTGACATATCCCACACATCTGGGTTACAGGGATTAGAAGCACTGAAACAACACACTTCACCCTCAAAATTAGAGCCATTGGCACCAACCCTTAAAGATGCTTAACACACAACACAGCTCTAAGTATTGAGTGATGCTTCATTCCATGTAACATTGTTTTAAGAAATTACATTTCCAAGCAAGCAAAGCTGTAAACTGGGCATGGCCCCAATCTGTGTACAGATTGTTGTAAATTTGTATGGCATCATCCCCACAATCTATGACCATCTCAAGTATAATCTTAGAATGCAGACATAGCATTGCAGACCAATAGCCAAAAATGGTTACAAGCAAACAGGCACTCTGTCTCCCTCTTGACACCAGCAGTGGAATTCAAAAATCTTGTGCAACTGATTTGGTATTCTAGGCACAAATTCAAAACAATGGCCACATTTCTAAGGTATGTAGTCTGCCACAGGAAGATTCCCAAAACTCTTGCCCTCATTCCTTAGAAAAGTTATTTCTTCTAGTGAAAATCAGACAGTTTTGCTAACACAAGCAAAGAATAAACTGGATAAGTTCCTCAAGGACTACATTATTCAACAGTCTCAGGAATTACTTTGAGAGAGGAAAAGGAATGTATTGCTGAAATTTGTGCACACCAAGAAGTTAGGAAGTGCTGATCTTGGTCAGGATATGGCCCTATGAGATGACGCTAAAGGTAAATGCAGTCAATGAACACACTGGGGTGTAGTGTTTCCAGTAAGCATAGGGGAAGATCAGTATCCTTGCACAAGACACCGGGGAAGCCACATCTGGAATGCTGGAATATTGTTTAAAAATATCATCCTGTGTTGCTGTTGATTTTCAAATGTAAAGATGAATCACAAAAACAGCTATAGGAATGGGGATTTTATCTTTACAATTAAAGAACCTGGCCTGCTTAGGAGATCAGTGCTGGGGAAGTTTGAAAGAGACTTTCAAATATTTAACAGCAGTAACCATTGGCCATGTTGTCAGGTATAAAAGTTATTGTCCTCCAAAATGTCTGGAGGGCATCAGATTGAGGAAAGCTAAAAAAGAAGGTTAAGAAGAGTTTGGCTACAATAAATTATTACAAACTGGAACCTTAAGATTTCAGGTGGTAACAGGCAGGCATTGTCATTAGAAATACAAATGTCTAAAATTGCAACCATTAGAATAAAGGACTTACCTGGGTTCAAAAACTAGCAGTGTAAATCTATGAATATCTTGCAGTTTTATAGTCTAGTTTCCCTGTGTGAGCTACTGGAGTCAAGCCACCCAACCCAACATTTCTGCCAGAAGCATTAAGGCTGCAATCCTGAACACTTTCTACAGAGCAAGTCCATGGAGCGAAATGTGATTTCCAAGTAAACATGCATAGGACTGCACTGCACAACTGCTAAACAAAATCATTTTCAATATACTCTTGAATATACTCCCTTTGTCCTTTCCTTTTGTCATAGGCCATAGAAAAAAGTGTAAGTTCAAAATTTCCAAAGTCTACAGAATACTTACATCAATCCTAGCCAAAAATCAAATATAACTACTATGTATTGAGAACAAATGCTTGATTTTAGAAGTACATATCCCAATACACAGAGTGACTTTAGATGTGGGTATGAAACCTTAAATATTTTCTAGTCTGGTGACAACAAATTTAGTATCAATTTTATTTGGGCTGAAAAACAAGTCAAAAGAGAGGAAGTGAAACTGTGTTCTAAACATTTTAAAGATATTTTATCAATGTCTGCTTTCAGTTAATGTTTGTATATAGGACAGTTTGCATTTAATAATTCTCTCATTTTTATAATTCTTAACATGTTCTTAAATATCTCTTGCAAACCCTCATTTGCAAATGAGTGTTTCTTACTTGAAAATATCATGGATTAAGTGCTAATAATAATAATAATAATAATAATAATAATAATTTATTTATACCCAGCCACTCTGGGCAGCTTCCAACCGAATATTAAAAACAATACAGAGAGTATACAAAAGAACCCAATCTTGAGCTAAAAAAAATATGCATTCACCATGGACAAATAGCAATATGCTTTTCAGCCACTTGGAATTCTATGGAGTGTGTCTATAAGACATTCACCCATGCTTGTAACTTGATAATAATAAAAAAGTACAAGACTCCACTATTAATTGGCATCTTGAACCATACACCCAAGAGTATTTACTTCTTGCCAGTGCTGCTTCTAGATAGCTGTCTCTATACGAGTTATATCTGTCCAAAAGGGACTGGAAGCTGTGAACCAGCCAAAGCTGGAAATAGGCACCCTTAGTCACTGAGGTCACCTAGGCCACAAGTCACCAATTTGGATCCAGGAGTACCCCAAAGATCTTTACTTGGTATTAAGAAATTAACACAGGTGGCAGGGAATCCCTCCCAGGGAATTCCTTTCAAAGATCGGCTGCAACAACAACAAAAGCTCTCTCCCTGGTTTCCATCCATTTCACCTCAGATGATGACTTAGTCAGTCAGATGCAATGGTGCAGGAGAAGGTCCAGCTCTGTAAGAAGAGCTTGGAAATTGACTGAGAGCCAGTGAAACTGCTTCAGTGCTGGTAAGAAACAATAGTGTCACAGCTCAGCCCCAGTTAGCAGTCAGGCAGCAGCATTCTGAACTAATTAAACTTTTTGAACTGTCTTCAATGGAAGGTATAGTTCATTAGATTGTCCAACTCTCTGGTTATCAAAGATTCCCACAAGCAAAAATACTGGTTTCCACACTGAACAAACAGGGGATAGAAAATTATTGGGGCTCTAGCCTGCATTTGCAGAGTTCTTGAGGTATTAAAAGAGAATAGCATTTCCCCCAGCAAGGTACTCTGGTAAAACCATCAAGATCACTTGTAGTAAACACTTATTCTCAAACTGATTATAGAAAAGTGACACATTATTTAAAAAGAGTCATGGCTGACTCTGGGGTCACACTAGGTAACACTAGCTCAAACAGCATTGACTGGAAGCATAATCAGAACACAAGAATGAGCTTTTGGGCAGAACACAGAAATACTTAAGCATCTTCCAAACTTATCAGAAAGAATTGATGGAGTGAGAAGAGAATTTATGACAAATAACTTGTTTTTAAAAAACTAGGGATTTCAGGGGCCTATTCCTCTTGAAATGTTAAACCATAACAACTGTTGAAAACCAGCAGCTTAGGAATCGTGATGGACCTTCACAGTTGTATTTCAGACTTTACTGGGATAGGTCTCAATTCAATGGCTCTCAGGATGCAAACAAGAAGTTATCCAGTTCAAGTGTATTCCCCAGCTCCAACTGTAAACAGGAGCACCCATTTTCACCCTGAATGAGTTATCCATCAATAATTACAAGCTACAAAAAACCATACCACGGGGGAAAGAAACCTGTGGTCCATGGGATGTTGCTGGGCTGTAACTCCAGTCATCTCTCACCACAGGCCCCACTGGCTGAGGCCATTGCGAGATAGAGGCTGACAGTATCTCGAAAGCCACAGGTTCTCTAGCTTGCCATAGCAAGACGAGTCTAAGATGTCAGTCAAAGGAAAAAGATTATGCTGCCAGTGTAAAGAAACACTTACAAACTGACTTAATGCGTGCTGCTTCTACACAAATGTTCAGCCGGTTATTAAAGAGCAAGGCATCAGACCTAGCTCCCTAGGACTACTTTACTTTCATAGCTTCAATTCAATGTTGACCTATGCCTCAAATTGTAAAGAAGTCAAAATGTATGTGTGGTTAGGCTGAGGACCAGCAAGTTGCTTTCTGCTGCAAAATTTGCCCTTATTTTACAATAAAAGTGAAAGTTGAAAATGTAATATTCTGAAAATCTCATCTCTAACTCATCTTCTTCTTACTGCAGTGGTTAATCTATCCCGACTCTCTCATGACCACTGTGTCAGAAACCATTACTGAACTAAATATATCAAAAACATCTCCAGCACAGGGATAGAGGAAGGAACTGAAGAGATTAATGAATATAGAGTGAATAAAGACTTCTCTTTTTTTAAAAAAAACAACAACTCTGTGATTGGATTCTTTTTTATAAACAGCTGAAATGTGTTCTTCAGAAATTCATTAATAATTTCATTTAGATGACAAGGTACACTGGCTCAGCTCACACAATCAAATCCTGGCTTAATAAGACAGAATACGCATGAGTTTCATAAACTTGCACACAACCCTTTTGGCTCCAGCTTTGTTTCTCCCTTCACATGAGCAGTGAAACACATCAGGAAGATGCAGTGAACTGTAATTGAAAGTTGCCTTTCAAATTCTGGCCTGTCTGGAAGCCATTAACCAAAGTTCCCACATAACAAGAAACTATAGTTAACGACAGTGTCCTGCTTTGTTTCCTCATTTGTGTGAAGGGTGAGGTGGGAGCAAACCGGCTGCTTGCGAGTGTGAGCAGCTCATGTATATCCCAGCTTATTAAACCAGGATTTGATCAAGCAGATGGGGATTCTATGTTCAAAAGACATCACTTTGGACCATTTTTGGTAGAACATTATCTTTTTTTGTAGAGCATTATCTTTAAGTAGGCTTATAGGTATTTTAAAGCGCAACCATTTTATGAATTAGAACATTTCCCCCACCAAGTCAAGAGGCAGGAAGATCCAGAATTGAAATATTTAAAGCAACATTCTTTTCAAGGGCTTATGAAAAATAACCTCCTATGATTCTATGAGTTTCAACCAGAAATAAGTTCTCCTAATACCTGAAGCCACCACAATCTGACAGATTATTCAAACTCAATTTAATGTGTGTCTAAGCAGAAAGATCTCATCTAATAAAGCCAGAGTAAAGACAGCTACACAGAAACAATTCTCCAAGTTTCTTAGAATCCCCTCCCCACAGCAATCTCAAAACTCTACAGTGGCCTGCTCTATATGCCACATTAAGCTATTGTTTAAAACGAACTGTGGTTTAATGTGAAAATACATCTTACTGGCACATCCTACCCAAAAGTTCCTGGAGTGCTACCCAACTCCTGCCACATGACAGATAAAGTCAGTCAAAGTCTGGTTTATCGTGCCATCCAAACCTGGACTCATATAAGATTTTTCGAAACAAGCGACAAGCAGTAACCTAAGTTTTTTTGATTTACAATTCACAGGATTACATCCAACAAAGTTGCTCTGTAACCAGAAGGACTTCTGCCTGCACAATGGGACTGTGTCTCCCCCCACCCAAGACAAATCTGTTATGAAGAGTCGGTCTTGTTTCATCTGTGGTGTACTTGCTGCACAGCATTCCAGAAGCTTCTAAGCTGTGTACACTTCTGAGCCAGTATGAAATGTTAAGTTCAGCAAGATGCTTTAGAGGTTGGCTATTAAAAGTGTTATTTATTATGCTGAAGACTGAGCTTGGTACCAGGACAGTAAACAGAAATGGAACCCACCTAACTAAAAAGTATATTGTGGCCTCAATAGTATACAGAAAAACAAGAAAAATGTGAATTATAACAAGAAAAGATTCCTACTACAAAATACAACAATAAATGGAGAACTCACATGTTCAATCTGCAAATCATATTACCTCAAGCAAATCACCTAATAAAAGCTAATCCGAGTGATAAAAGGCAGCAATCAATCATTAAATGAGGATTGATAGTAATGGCTCTCCATGTTGTTAATGAGTGAGAAATCTAATCAGCACATGAATAGTAAGATGTGGGAACACTTATATAATGGTCTGGATAATTCAAAATTTTGGTAGCTGAATTTCTGTAGCTTTGGTTATAGGATTTAGCCTAAGGCATCACCTGGTGCAGACAATGGAGATTAAACAAAATATGAATGAATGAGTCTACTTGGCCAAACATTCTGGTCCAAGGGAATATTTGAAGCACAATTCCCAACACATTGTTTTATTTGAAAGTTTTTTTAAAAAAGCAAGCAGAATTTGAGAGCTCAGATCTACGTTTTTCTTTACTATTAATACACACAAGGCTTTATGTTTTCTAGATAGAGAAAGCAAAGCAAGTTACCTAGTGTTCATTTTATGTGTTTGAAAACCTAAATATGGATCAAGAACCAAACTAGTTGCTAGGTCATCGTTCTCACACAGCTCCTTGGCAGACATTCCAGAGGAAGGCACGTAGCGACTTTGGCCCTCAAATCCCGAACCACCACTACCTGCATAAATCAAAAGAAATATTAGTATTAGCCAAAACAGACTACTGACTCTTCTGGATCTTCCCCATTTAAGAGGCAATCCCATGAAGGACAACAACATGAGAAACAGCTTTGAGACCAATGTGATTTGTCCTAATATAGAAGTTCAAAGTGGAGGCAGTGTAAGGTGGAGAATGGGTCTCTGCTGTAGGACTCCAATTGCATCCTGTTTTTTTTATTTATAGTCTGTTTTTTTTAATACATCACTCTGACCTTGGGGAATTTAGAGTTTTAAATGTAACAAACAAGGCCCCTAAACTTCAGTTTATACCAATTTATACCACATGAAACTATTTGGTGACATAATGATTAATTCAGCATCACTGAATGTTCATAAAGAGCCACCAAATGACACTAAAGTTGTTTGGTGTCATTAGTACTATTAAATATATAACTAGCCCTAAACAAATATATTATAAACAAGACTGGCAGGGTGTCAGCAGTGATGCTATTCTAGAAAGAAGCTAGTCCTCTATCTTATTTGTATTTAACCAAATGACCAGTGGTGCCTTTCAGATGAAGCCTACATGTCATCCTAAATGCCCCCACAATACTTTTTGCAAGAGGTATATTGTATTTCATTTTATATTGGTCCTGCGTTGCACATTTCCAACTGAAGTGCACAGTGTTTATTTAATCCTGAAAAGCTCAGGTTGGGAATATTTGCATATGCAAAATAAATTATAGAAATTGCCATGCATGCATTTAACTGGTATCGAAAGTCAATATTTGGGTTTTCAAAAGTTTTGATCTATTCTGGCAAAAACAGGGAAGGAAGAAGACATCAGGGCCATACATTTGGAGCTGGTGAAATGAGTCGTGGAAGCTATATAACCTGCCAACCAGAGAGCTAACAATGTTTTTTGTTGGTTAGTGAATGTTGAGTAGATAAAGACTTCAAATATTTTGAAGACACAATTTCTCAAACTGGCCTTATACTTAGCACATGCTTGGTTGACTGTGACATGCAGAAATTGCTTTTGGGCAAATCTTTCTCTATTTTAATGATAAAGAGCCACATAGTTATCTCACTTCCCTTCTAACATTAAACAACAGCTGCTTAAAATTAAAATATAATGGAAGCGCAGTTGGAAGCATCTGTAGTATAGCCCTACTTCACATAGCAGAGATATTTCCAATTGTATGCCAGTAGTTGACTTGCAGAAAAAAATGAAAAAACTGCTTATGCATTTGGTCAATGACCAGCATAATGAGGGAGCTGTGATCTCTTATGAGATTATGAATACTGCTCTGTGAAAGTCAAAAATCATGCAAGTAGACGATGTGCATGTCTTGCATAAAATGTGACCATGTTGTCAAAATTTATTAGCAGAGGCCCTTCCAGCTTCAGATTAGGCCTGAAACATGAGACAGACCACCTGCTGTCCAGCATGGAGAACAGATATTGAGGAAGGATCCCTATCCCCTTTTTAAGGCTCTCAATTTCTAGGTTCTAAAAGTGCAAAAGGAAAAGCAGCCCATGCTGTAGGCAGATGGGAGCAGGGAAGCACAGGTGACCACCCTCTGAATAAATATTTGTACCACTGCTTTTTTAAAAAGTTAGAGCTATTAATTTCAGGCAGCCAAATTTTGTACCAATTTAAATTTGTAGTGGCACATGAAATACAAAGACTTGCATAATAAGAATGAATTACAAAGGATCTTTCTGTCAGTACTGTATAAAGATTATCTTTCAACACCATATACACATGCCTGAAGGTGGCAAACTTTTTTCTGTCATTAGTTGCATATGACTATGCAATACCAAAAACCTTTAAGTAGTACAGTGTGTCTTGGGGCACAATGGTCAACCTTTTCCTTACATATGATAGAGCAGGATCATCAGATTTTTAATCTCAATTTTATCATTTTTATTAAGACATAAGTAAATCGAAATTAAACTGAATAAACACAAAGTCCTTGCAACTATTTCCATGAACGCCAAGACCACAATCCATATCCTTGTGAAGTAAACAACAAATCTCCCACTGATTTCATAGCTGTAGACTGCAGCATAATCCCTTGTTTTTCTGGGACACAACATAAATGTGGAAAAATTGAGGTATGCACAATTTTTCTGATAATTCACATTTAATATAGAAGAATATTCACATTAAGCATTTAGTGGGACTTAAGATTTATTTCAGAAATAACAAAGAATTATTCAACCACATTAATCTGTCATGCAATAAAGCAATTTGTTAACCAGAAACAATGTAAATAGGTACAGAGAAAACAATATACTCAACAAATACATTTATTACATTAAAAATGCACACCACAATATTCCGTAAGGAAACAAGAAATTACAAATAATTAACTAGAGATCACTCCTATCACATTAGCATATACATACATCTGCTTGACCGTCTCTCAACGCCATTTTTGCCAGTCTTTGGATTTTCCTTTCCAGGGTGCTGCAATTTGGACTGGTTCTGATGGTGATCATTAGATAATCTGCTTCCATTTCTCCGGCCATTCACCACCATGTTCTTGGATTCTCCCAGCCACTTCATTCCCACAGGCAATTTGTCCCCGTTGCATTTAGTCCTTCTTCCAAAGGCTTTAAGAAGTTAATTGTAGTTCAGCTTCCTAGTAGAAACAGAATACACAATAGTCAAAAACTCTGCTGTGATGTATTTATTTATTTACTGCATATGCCTGATTGCCTATAACTGACATACTGTGAGCAATGCACAGAATATTAGGTATTTGGAGTATGTAGAGACTGCTAAACACTTACTAATACCACAGCAGTGTACAACATTAAAACAAAAAGCAACAGAACATATAAAATACAGTTCTGAAAAAAATATACTCCACAAATACTGTCTGTGAATGAACTCATCTTTACAGGAACCCTAAATCCCTATTGGCTTAAAAGAAAACATGAGCTATTTGATTCCTATTGTACAGTGCACATACATACCTGTAAATTCAGTTCAAACTAGTCACTTTTCAACTACCACTACAATACATTTAAGTTGCCAGAGTTCTACAGTCGTAGCTTGGTTCTCGAACGCCTTGCGACTTGAAGGTTTTGGCTTCTGAACGCCACAAACCCAAAAGTGAGTGTTCCAGTTTGCAAACATTTTTGGGAAGCCGAATGTCTGATGCGGCTTCCGATTGAACTGAGAACCAAGGTACGACGGTATATTACAGTTGATGACCATTTCATGCAGGGGTTCCATTCCTGGCCTCATATAAGCACACCCTGCCTCATTCTCCCCTGTTCCACCCTTCTAGTGAAGTTTTAAGGTCACTTCCAGGTTTGGTGCTCATGTGCAATCGTGCAAAATTCGGATGTGTGTTAATCAGTCATTGTCTGTAATTCGTTTTCCAATAATACTACCTGATCTGGGGTTTGCTGTACTAACTCATGGAAGGGTCAACCACAAAGCTTAGACTAAGTGTTTGGAACATACAATAACAAAGTACCTTTTACTACCAGAGTAAGTCTCAGCTTTTAAAATCCAGTCTTGTAAATTAAGTCCAGAAAAGTTAGCAGTCCTTTACGGAAGAAGGGGTTTTCCTTTCTCCATGACTAACATGTATAGCAGGTAGAGGAAGAACAGATTCCTCTGTCTTTTTCTCTTACCAGTTTACTGCATTTCCATGCAAGATGTGATGCATGCCTTCCTCCACAGACATCTGTCTCTCTACTATCAACCTGCTCATTCAACTACATGGAAATCCATGCATTTCCCTGCATGAAATTCCTTACTGTGTAAAAGCTACCAGGCAAAAGCCTGTTTTAAATAACATGAAAGCAAAAGCTTTAATCGTGGTAACTCAATACACATAATTGCATTCATCTCTTTCAAATTACAAGCCGTTAACTACTGTTAGTCATTAAACTGACCACTGGTTTCACAATTGACAATAATACAGAGAGCAAGCAACTCAGTATTTTCCAGTTCCCAATGCTCACCTATATTCCATATGTTGATGAGAGTAACTGTTAGGCCTTAATTCTTTCATTTTTCTACTCTGAGGATTAAAAGCAACTCACAATTTACGAACATTTAAACTGTGTGCATTTAGCTTCGTGTGTTTAGCAAAAAAAATTGAAATAAATAAAAAAGGAGGAGGGAAGGGGGCAAGCGTCCAAGAAAAAAGTCTTTGGCAATCCCATCCGTCATCGAACCCAATACATTTTGACTATATGCAATTTTGGCTATCCCTGGAATGTAACCCCAGCGTAAGTTCAGAGTCACCTGTATTATATCTTCTGGAATAACTTTTTGCAGCACTGGTTCAGTATGAGAAATCATAACAAGAAACTGACTTGAAAAAGATGATTCATTGCAAGTACATATCTGCAGAAATGTAACTGCACTTCCCACTAATTACATTTTTATTAAAAGAGATAACAGTCTGAAACGCACACATCAGCACTCTTAGTACTCAAACACTTATCCTTTTTGTTGATTTGGTGAGGCACTCTCAAAGTAACAGGCAAAGGCAGTCCCTTTCAAGAGTGACTCCAGGCTGAATCTTGATTTACTGCCTTTCACCAGCTGAGTTGTAGGGAGCCTTATTCCATTGCCTGAACAGAAGGAAAAGAAACAAGCAATAGTCTGGTCTAATCCATTGTGGACCAGCTACCAAGAGATCCACTCCAAAGCAAAAAGTGAAGGCAAAGTTGGGGATGAGCTGAAGTCAGCAGCCACTGAATTCATTTAGAAAGCAGACAGGAACATAAAGGAGTATGAAGCAGGATACAGGAGCAGTATACTGCGATGTCAGCAGAGGGGACTGGATGCAAGTACAAAGTTCAGGAAGAAAGTGTTGCAGAATTTGACAGGCCACCAAAGTAACCTATTGCTGTTCTGGAAGTACTCGGCAGTAGTCAGCATCAATGTTCTACTGGCAAAGCAGCTGTAAAGGCATTGTGGAGCAGAGGTATCTGTATCTAGATCAGTAGTTGAATAATGGTTGAATGTTCTGGGGAAGGGCATCAAGTAAATGCTCAGGTTAACTGTTCTTTAGCATACCCACATAACTGCCTTCAGTCTGGACAAGATGCTTCTGAGTGGGCATGCAAGCCTGTCCATCAAAGGCTGTCAGTGGTCCCAAGCATTTAATGCAGCAACATTGCTGAAACTGTGGATGTGGTCTCAATGAGTCCCTTTAATGGGAGACCACCAACAGCCCCATAGTAGAATGGGAAGTATATTAAATATTAAAACATGTTCAAAGTAATTTTTAACAGACATGAAAAACGTCCGTCATCTTGATGGTTAGGGGTGTTGAAGCTGTCTGAATGATGGATTGGCCGCAGTCTTACGGCAGTTTCTAGAACAACTGCCTAGCATTGGATGCTTGTCCTAGAATGAGAAGAAATGTTTCAGTTTTATGCAGAATTATTGTCTAGAAATGTGGATGTTGCTCATTCCTGAAGACACAAGAAAGCTGCACAATAGTCTCCTGCCCCCCACTTTTCAGAGTACATGCACTGGACTCTTGTGTTGTATGCACCACTAGATGGGGTTTTTTGGGGGGGGGTTTCAGGAAACATTTTTTCCTATGAAATTATTAGCACTATTAGAGCTTTGAGTCCCAACTATTTTAAAAGGTCAAATTGATGGTGAGAGTCCACTGCTCTATGGGAGAGTATCTGCAAATTTGGGGGTGGTCCTTTCCTCATCTAAAACTTATTACCTGCTTGGGTCACAGCAATCAATCAATCAATCAATAGCTAGCTAGCTGGAAAGATTTTTTTAAAAAATGAATGGGCAAGACCTCATAATCACATTCCATTTTAACAGATCTAGATATCACCTGCTTACGTACCAAACTATCAAGATGGAGGGATGAAAGTCCTGGAAGGCATGCTTCTTAAAAACTCTTAGGTTTCTTCACTTTGACAAAATGTACTGGGCCAGTTTCATTTCCCCACCCATTTCTTTCAATTCCCCACAGAATTCTTCCAATACCGATTTCAGATTGTCAAAGAACATGTAGGTATTCCAGCTTTGAGGTCTTCCAAACAGCTACATGTTCTAATGCACAAATCCAGACTATTATAATTAGTATTGCTTACTAATATAGCAGTTTATCATTTTTATTATTCACTGGAGCCAACCATATCCCGATGGTTTGAGTGAACATAGAAGTATCAGTTAAAATAGCCATATCTTTATTGATATTAAAATTCCACTATGGAAGGTTATGAAAATTTTTAATTGTCTACACACCAACAGCTAATCAACTTTGTGTTTGAGAGAGAAGATAGTAGCTTACAAAATGATTTATAAGTTTAAAATAACTTTTCAGTTTGTCTACCACATATTATGGGATAATGGATTAATACAGTGGTACCTTGGTTTAAGAACAGATTAGTTTATGAACAACTTGGATTAAGAACGCTGCAAACCCGGAAGTAGGTGTTTTGGTTTGTGAACTTTGCCTTGGAAGAGGAACATGTTCCACTTCCTGTTGAGTGTGTTCCATTTGTAAATTTAGTCCCACACTGCTATGGGAAAGCACACCTTAGTTTAAGAACGCTTTGGTTTAAGAACGGACTTCTGGAACGGATTAGGTTCGTAAACCAAGGTACCACTGTATTCATATGTAATAAAGGAAATGCACAGAACTGAATCCACTATTCCTTATCCACCATGGGGTTCATTATTATTTGAAGTATTTAATCCCAAATGAAAGAAAACTGCTAAAAGTTGTTGAATAAAGTCTGTCAAGGCTATTCGCTATGAGTATCTCAAAGGATCTAACAATCTAGGTAAGAGCAAAAAGCACCTGTAGCGTCTGGAGCGCCCCTCCCAGGGAGCAAACATTGCACTTTGGAAAACTGTGATTTGAATACTAAGTATCACAGTATTTACATTATTTGCTAACTTTTTTAGTCTGATGTATTGTACCAAACACCAGTGGTTGCAAAATTGATGGGGACAGGCTATTAATAACAACCTATTTTAAAGGTTCATCAGAAGCAGAATAAATTGTTTAAACTAAAACATATACATCAGCCCAGGTATCCTAAGCCATCCAATAAATACAAACAAAAATGATCCTACCATTTTGTACAAAAAAAATTTGCTTCAGTACCACAGAGCACAGTCCTAGCACCAGAGTTGGTTTAGAACAGGATTCTGTACTCAAGTGTAATCAAAACGTTTACAGCTTCTGTTCATCACAGTATTGCAGGTGCTTACAAACTCTGCTAGTGACTCTTACGTATTCAAACCGTACTAGGAATAAAAGGGAGGGGGCAAAGACTGGAAGTTCAACATGTAGCATTCATTTCAGGTCTAAGCTAAACGAAAGGAAAAGGGGGGGAGGAGGAAGGGAAGCAGACTATAGGTCAAAGAGAGTATACATGGAAACAAGGATCTCATTAAAACAGGAACAAGTATTCCACTGATCCCTATAATCCAAGCGCGGACGTTATTTACCCATACGCAATTACTTTCAGTTGAATACCCATTCTGTCCTAATATCCTTTTTACTTAAAACTGAATTGCTGTGGAAGTCTACCTTCAACTTCAGGAAGATAAAGAATCACAAGATCTGTCCCTTTGACCAGCTTTTTTCACTTGAGGTTGCCAATGCCTCGATATTAAGATGAAGTCAGTGCAATTTAATTACATCATCAATGGCTCAGAATCTTTATAAGAAGACGACTTATAAATCTTGCAAGAAAAACTACTTACTACAACTGCAACTTGCATACATTTATTGTTGGAAGCAAGGGCCACTGATTTTAAATGCAATTAATTGCAGATAGCTCAATTCTGTAAAATGCTGCACCAGTTTATTTCGTTTATGTCCAATCCTGTATGCGTACCCGTGTACTCCAGAAAATTACAGAGCTGACCTACATGAAGCAGAAAACACCTCTTGACCCAGACCCAGGTCAGCCCAAAGTGATTAACCAAGATGTTTCCCACTTCAAATAGATCAATCCTGCAACTCGCCAGCAAAGTGATAGGGCTGACATGATGCACAAACTGATTGCACTAAATGTAAGGTTGTAACTGGGGTATTTTGCCAGAATCACATCAGCAATAGATAATGCACTTTTGCGCAATCCCATGGGTTAATAGGTATAACAGAGTAGTGCTCTGTCGATACATCACAATGACTGTTTCACACATTTATTTGATCAGAATAAAAAATATTAGACTCATGAAATACCGTATTTTTTGCTCTATAAGACTCACTTTTTCCCTCCTAAAAAGTAAGGGGAAATGTGTGTGCGTCATATGGAGTGAATGCAGGCTGTGCAGCTATCCCAGAAGCCAGAACAGCAAGAGGGATTGCTGCTTTCACAGTGTAGCGATCCTTCTTGCTGTTCTGGCTTCTGAGATTCAGAATATTTTTTTTTCTTGTTTTCCTCCTCCAAAAACTAGGTGCGTCTTGTGGTCTGGTGCGTCTTATAGAGCGAAAAATACGGTAATATGGAGAATTTACAATTTAGACACCAAAATATCACCTAGTGGCTAGAATTAAATTAATTTTTTAAAATGAATTAATTGAATTTTTATTTAATCCCTAAATTTAGAATCATCTAATTAAATTAATTTTTTAAAATGAATTAATTGAATTTTTATTTAATCCCTAAATTTAGAATCATCTAATTCTAGGACCTTAGACATTAATGATAATTCGTAAAGTTTATTAATCTAGTCATTTACTAAAGGTAGTTTGGAAGCTGTCCATTTTTGGCACAAACAAACAAACAAACAAACTACAGGACAAAAGTTTGGTGTATTTTTTCTGTTTTTATGTTATTAGGCTCACTTTAGACAGGTACCAAATACAACTACAACGTAAGTTCTAAAACAGCACAGAATAAAAAAAACCTGCACACGAAGTGACTTACAGAGATTCAAAAATGAGTTTAAGAAGGCTGTCCTAATCCCTGACAGGCAACAGCATGGCTATGTGAAGTGGCATCAAAAACCACCGCATCCACAGCCCTGTTGCTCACATTAACCAGGGTGGAACGTGTGGGAAGGGAAAACTGCCCCTATGCTCTGCCATCTTCCAGACTGGCACAGCAAAGGAGCTGGATTGAGCAATTCCAGTACTGTCATTTGATGCTAGCAGGGATAGGTCCTGTGACAGTCCTGCCTCTGCCCCTTTCTGTCTCTGAAATGCCCAATTTCAGGTGTTTCCTCTGGCTACCGCTGGAAGGGGTATTATCAGTGGTTGCTTATACCCACCCTTTGGGAAATTTGGGCACTCCTTGCCAGTTGCCAGCAGGGCTGCCCCAGTGACAGAACAGGGAAGGGCTGGGCAGTGGCAACTTTGCTCCATCCAAACCCTCTCCAGCACAGAAGACTGGGGTTTTGGAATGCTCTGCCAATTAGGTTTTGCTACTTTCTTTTAAGTTTTATTTAACTAATACCTCATGAAATGTTATCTACATAGTCAAATCACACAGTTCAAGACACATCCAACTCAAGAAAAAGCTTCTTAAATTCACTAATATGCAATAAAGCATTTAAGAATGCATCCTAGACAGGTTTTTACTTTAAGCATACAAAGAAGTGCCTCCTACATTTCCAATGAATTGGCATGAAAAACAAATGCAAAATATAACTTCTGTTATGATACACCATGAACAAACATTTGTCCACAACAATGGTGGATATACAGTGGTGCCCCGCAAGACGAATGCCTCGCAAGACGGAAAACCCGCTAGACGAAAGGGTTTTCCGTTTTTGAGTTGCTTCGCAGGACGAATTTCCCTATGGGCTTGCTTCGCAAGACGAAAATGTCTTGCGAGTCTTGAGGTTTTTTTTTCGCTTTCCCCCCCCCCTTTATCTAATCCGCTAAGCCTTTAATAGCCTTTAATAGCCTTTTAGCAGCTAATCCGCTAAGCCTTTAAGCCTTTAATAGCCGCTAAACCGCTAATAGCGCTAATCCGTTAAGCCGCTAATAGGGTTGCTTCGCAAGACGAAAAAACTGCTAGACGAAGACTCTCGCGGAACGGATTAATTTCGTCTTGCGAGGCACCACTGTACTGTGCTACTATATTATTTAAATGACTAAGGTAAGCAAGGGAAAGGAGTCAATACTGAGACCTAAACAAATGCAGACAATATAGAAGTAGTCTGTCAAATCTATGGCAAGCTACTTCAACGAAATACTTTTCCAGTTCTCCACAGCTCAAAAGGGTGTATACTTGTAATGGGTTCTAATGAAAGATATCACCGTATCTGTTTTGCATCCCTTCAACACTGCTCTCACGAAGAGCAGATGGTCTGAAATCTATCTAGGCTTCATCATTTCAGTAGGTGGGATTCATGTGATTGAATACTGCTCTACTGAATTGCCTAGGCATAGAAACTAGGAAGGTCAGAGAGGATTCTAGCCTAACCTCTCCCTAGTATTCTAGTCTTCTGTGTGTAGGCAATAATTCTACCATGTGGGACCCACCTGCAGCCTTCAATAGCTGTTTGTAAGAAACAGTTCTGAGAACAATATATATAGGAGCGGTTTTCAAACCTACAGGGGCACTTTCTGTATTGACACCAGCAAGAAATCCCTGTGCATTGCAAATATTCAGCCTAATGGACAACATCATTGCCTTGCATGAACTGACTGAAGAACACAGCCAGCAGTCCCATGCAGCTCTATACTGCAGGGCAACAGTGGTTGGGAAAGAGATTTATTAGGAAAGTCTGCTTGTGATCCCAATTAGCTTTTGAGAATGCTAAGATATCCATGAACAGAGTATAAAAATAATCAAACCACTCTACTCCCCATCACCTAGATCTCAGAACTTGCTTGTTCAAGCGAAAGGCAAGAACATAATTTCCCACCAGTAACTCTATCAATTGCTTACCGATACTTCCTTCTGTTTCAAAACAACAATGTTCTTTAAAACAAGCATTTTCGTGGAAAGAAAAAAGTGCTGTCTCGGGTGAGCAGGGCTGGGGAACCTGGGGCCCTGCAAATGTTCTTGGACTCTAATTCCTTAGCCTCAGCTAGCATGGTCTGTGGTCAAGGAAGATGATGGAAGTTGTAGTCCAGGAACATCTAGAGGGCTGCATATTCCATACCCCTGTAGGAGATTACTGATCATATTGTATTTAGAAGAAACTGGGTTCATTTTACATATGGAAAAAAACTAATAAAATCATCAACAAAAAATCATGGAATAGGGATTCAGTCAATAATTAAAAGACACTCTTTTATATTCATTCTTCAGTGATCAGGTGTGGTGGAAAAGCCAAAACACGTTTCCTAGTTTAATAAGCATTTCTGCACACAGCTTTGTTCGAATCTCATGCAAAGCGAAACTAGCCGGCAAATCCTGACAGCTGACAGGATTAGAACAAACTTCTTTTGCAGCTCAGCTGGATCAGGGAGGTAAGTCTATTCTACTTTCCGACCCTTAGATGAAACTACGGTGCCCCCTAGAGGTCGCTTCTCGCCTTCTTCACAGGCCGGGAGCAATGCTCCTCCACTCAAGACAGCCCTGCCCGATCCAGTCACATCTGCTTTCCGTGTCGGGCACCGCTCCCCAACCCCAGCTCAAACGCTGGGAAAACGAAACACCCAGGATCAAGCAGCCTTTCCGCCACCCATTACAGAAATCCCGTGCCAGCTCCACCTCTCCGAAGATCCGCATCCCCTTAAACGCCGAAGCAGCGCAGCAGCAGGAGGAGGGATGCCAGCTGTCACAGCCAACCGGGAGATGGGTGTGTTGCGGGTCTCACAGCCACTGGTGGCCCAGCGCCGCTTTCTGCGGGTGCTTCTAAAACCTAAATAGCCTAAGTGGCCCGTCCGATCTTCGGGGGTGGCTCCCCTTCCCCTTCCAGACCCATAAAAGCGGTCCGAAGGCGCCCCGTGCGCAATAACATCTCGGGAAGCCAAGCAGAGGCCTAGGCCTGGATGGGGGAGTCACTTAGGAACCTCCAAGAATATGACACTCTAGAGTTCAATGGAAATGCGGACGCAGCGGGCAGGTGTGCGATGAGCAGCACCTGGTGCCAGATCCCCGCTAAGGGGGGGAGATGCTCGGAGCACCTCGTCCTAGGCTGGACAGCTGCCCGACTGCTTCCCCAGGTGCTCTTGGTGGCCTTTCCCAAGTGCTGACACGACCCTCTCCGCCACCTCCAAGGAAAGGCTGCCTGGCTCTTCCTGCCTGCCCCGGCCATCCCCATCGCCTCCTTCGCCGCCCGCCCTTACAGCCCCACCGTATTGTCCTCATCTATGGGCGCCGGAGGGGGGACGAAGCGCACGATGCCATCTCTTTATTTGATGCCCTTTAGAGAAACGAAGCCCCTCCCCACATTTCTGCCCCCGAAGACCCTCGTCGTCTCCGTCACGAGAAGCAGGTCCCCCCCCCCACTTCGCCAACGGGTCGTCGCCCCACCTCGGGCCCTGCCCAGCCTGAGGGGGCCTCGCTTCCATCCCGCCCCCTCCCCGGAAGGAGTGGGGCCCTCGCCGCCGCCGTGCCAGTTCCAGGACACCCCCCCCCAACACACACACACACACCTCCGTCCCCTCCCCTCGTTCCGCCTCCGCCAAGCACTCACCTCCTAGCTGCCCCTGGGCACTGCAGTCCTCTTCGCCAGCCGCGGCCCCGCAGGTCCACAAAGCCTCCGCCGCCGCCGTCCAGAATCTCGGCCAGAGGCGGAAAAAAATAATCATCTATATATATAAAAATAATAATTCCAAGGGGAAAAATGGCGGATTAAAATCCAAGATGGCGGCGGCGAGGGCGAACGATATCTGGGAAAGCTACCTAGAGATCCATCCGCCAGGCCCCGAGAGAAAAAGTCCTCGAGTCCCCTCACGACGACCCTGCGGCACAGCAACAACAAACCCAGGCACGGTCCTTCCTTCCGCGAGGAACACCGGGCGCCCCGAGCCAGACCCACTGAGGCAAATCCTCGCTGCGCGCTGAAGTCTTTTGTCTTCCTTCCAGACCCCCTGTTTTCCTCGCACAGCCAGAAGAAGCGCCTCCTGCTTGTGTGCTCCAAAAGCGGCGGAGGGACACGGCAGGCTGGGCGAAGACCTCCTTGCGAGAGAGCGGAGGAATACGCCGCCAAAGAGATTCTTACCTTAGCGTTTTAACTCCACAGGCCGGAGCGAGGTACAGCAACCCATCCCCGTTCGCCTCTGCAGTTTCTACACCTCTCCCCGCCGCGGAAGGACACCATGAAGGCCGTTTGCACGCTTACTCGCAAGATTCGGTGCGGAGGGATACACATATAAACAAGGCCTACTCAGTAATAGTTTGAGAACCCGAAAGAAACCATTGAAAAAAATCAATCCGCCCCTTTCCCCGCAGCCCTTTAAATAAGCTGGAGCCTCAAGCGAAGACTGTCAGGGCAGTTTGAGTTGAGTGTAGATTTGGTGGGTCGTCATACGGCAGGCTACCTAATAATCCTTGCGCGTTGTAACTAGCCAAGCCGAACGTGGCTCACCGGTCATGTTATGGCCCACCAGGAACTCGACATGCCTTTGATTTTTGCTGCCAGAAATGGGGTTGTCAAGTCCCTAGATAAGCTGAAGATACGACATGATTGATGGGCTCCGTTTGATTTGGGGGCAAGGTGTCCCGCGATGTGTAGACCTGCGTTACTGTGTCCTGATACAGACCCGCTCCCCCTCCTGACTTCCATCACCAGCTTGGGTGGGGTTTAAAAATCTCCATGACTCCCCCACACCCAGCTCATCGGGGGCTTTCCTGCTTCATAGGGTCCCCCCTTCTTTTCCTTGTCCTATCAAGTTCATCGAGCAAAAGGGAAGGTGACGGGCATTAGGGTGCTTGTCATCTGGGGAGTCGGGTCTATGCTGTCAGTATGCAAAACAACATTTTAAATAAACGCCTCGTGGAAAAAGAATTATTCACACCACTTTGGGTGCCAAGAGTAAAAATGACTCCCTGTAAATAGGAAGGACCTCGACTGTGCCCTGCTAACACGCCGTGTGCTGTTTGGTGCTACAGTGTTTATAGGCTTCACAAGAGAATATAGCAGCAAGGTGTCCTGCGAACAAATGCTCTTAAAATGAGAGACGAATTCCTTTACTTGCTCTACCCAAGTCCTTCAGTGTGCCTTGAGGGCTACATTTAAAGGGCCTGGCCAGCGTTGATTTGATCGTTAGCATTTGCAAGAGAAAAATGGAAGGTTTTATCTTATCTCTTCCCCTTTCATTGCCATAGATGTGGAAGTCGTCTAGTCGCCGTTTGCAAGCAATTTTGATGCCTCCGAAAGAAAAAGGAAATTCGCTTTTTGCTATGTTCATTTTAACGTCTGAAGCAGTGAAACTTAGATCGTAGCAGCTACTTCCGTGTTTAGGGGGGGGGAATGTATCTTGCAGTTCTGATCGCGGAAGTAGCAGCTGCAATATTCCCGTGTGTCCTCACGTCAAACTGTTCATGCAAGTAGGCCTCTTGTGTGAGCAAGTTACTCGCAGATCAGCTGGCTGAGCTAATATCTGCGCCGGCAAGCACTTTGTTTTCTCCTTTCTAAACCCTGTCTAGAGCCCAACAGCATTTCCTCAAGCATTCTCTCCCCCTCCCCTTTCTGTTGTGTATTGAGAAAGAGGGAGGGCATTATGGTAGAGACATTGCTTTTAATTGCTTCATATTAACATATGAATCAAATAAGATGAATGGTGTGGAATCTGAGGAAAATTTGAACATTCTCCCCATAAGTTCCCAAGGTCATATGTCAAGAGCACAATTTTATAAATCTTTCAGTATAACTTTCTTTCTAGATTTTACCTGTTGAATTAAAAAGCAAAACAAAAAAAAACCTTTGGCCTTATGACCACTTTCTCTTCTAATAAGCCACTAACCCTGGGGAAGCAAACTTAAAAACAAACAAACTTCCTTTACTCTAGTGGTACCTTTAAGGGCAGCTTGATATACAGAAATGTAACCAGTGAAGCTTTTTACTACATAAGGAAAGAATAATCCTGGGAAAAGCTTCATCTGATACATTGTCTGTCACATTGATATTAAAGGCACAGAAGGAGAGCTGGGGTTTGGTGGGTATGGCAGGTCCACTCAAAACACTGCAGTACAGTATATATAACACGAAGCCAGGGGCGTGAGTGTTACAGTGTAAGTTACTCAGTTGCACATATAGCAGGCTGCCTAAAGTAGTGTGCAGTAACACTAAGTGTGACAATAGGCAACATGAACTCAGATGCATGTGTGTGTTTTAATGCTGTTAGTGCCCTGATGGATTATGCATTGCATTAACCCACTTCCTATGGATTACCCTGAATTGCCCCAAACAAATAGAGCAGTGCAATGACCCTTGGTCATAATTTTGCAACGTGAAATGGAAACAAGAAGAGGATAACCAGTACAACCCAACTCAAACTTGCATATTTCATGAAGAGACCTACTGCTGATGTATAATTGTTCTTGTAAAACAGAGGTTTCAGAATTTCTACCTTCAAAACACCATCTCCACATAATCTCAACTCAAGAGAACTGGACTACCATAAATTGCGGCATAAGCAACTGTTTCCATAGCATTGAGAATCTTTATAGTATAGCAGTTCACATACAATACTTGCTATGGTTCTGTTGTCTGGCAAACAGAGGCCCTGTTCTGCTGCACATTCTTAACACACCAATGTATTATTTAGGCTACCTCCCCACAAAGCCAAACAAGTATACTACTCCATTGGGTGTCTTCCCATTTAGTCATGGAAAGCTGCTTCATGATGACGTTGGATATTAGTCGACATCTGGCTACAGGAAGCAATTCCCCTGTTGCTCCTATAGGATGTTCTGCAGAGAAATCCTATATGGATAGTCCATCTCTGTGGAACTTTAAGCTCTGTTCTTTTGACTCACCATCCTTTGATGAGCCTACTGGGATATGAGTCTTTGATGGTAGGAGCTTCCTAGTCTGCAAGGCTGGCTGCTAGTTCAGAGGGAAGACACATCCTTCAAGGAGCTACTGGTGGTTCTACCTCAGGGTTGGTTAAGCTCATTACACCCGCTTAGCTGGATCTGCACCCTCTCCAACTGGGTACAGTAATTAATTGCTTCATGTGCATTCACACACATTCTGCTGCTAGTTTCTGTGAGTTTACAATCAGGAAATGAAAATAGTATTGAGCTAATCTCTGGTCCCAAGAATAGGAGAGACAACCGTTTCTCATTTGTTTATGTTTATGTTTTAAAGGTTCATTGTCATTGACATTTGCACACAGAAAATAAGAACAAGTGACAAATACAAAAATGCTTGAAGACAGTTGTTGAAATGTATTGCATTTATTTAAAAACAGCATCAGAGTTTACAGATGATCAATACTAGATGGCATTCTCTTAAAAATAAATGCCTGTAATTCATTTGAGGGCTCTACCGATGTGATAAGTTGCTAATATGCAGGCAACGTAATTTGTTAACAGCTGGAACCATCCTATGGGGAAGTACTCCATTGTATTATATCAGGCACTGGAAAGTGATCTTAATAAAATATGGAAATATTTCAATATAACCTTTTGAATGTGTTGATCTTTCACATGTTCCACAATACAGCCTTTTAAATATGTGGATTTTGCACTGAGGTAATATCTCCAGAGAACGGATGCCTTCTTTTCTCAAAGCAAACAACAGCAACAGCAACCCAAATATCTTCTCGCATCCGCCAATATATGTCCATTTCCCTCTTTTCAAATGGTGTTTAAGAGCTGTGACTACTTAAATAAATAAGTTGTAGTATTTTCTCCCCATTCTTTACGTGAAAAAGCTCCTATAGCAGCATATGTAAGATCAATAACGCAAGACAGTCCCTGCCCTCCAGCCGGCTTGCAATCTAAAAGGCAGGACACAAAAAGAAAAGGGGACCAGGAGGAAAGAAGAAAACAAGCACATTCAGGCAGCAGTTCTTAAAGTTACAAAGCTCTTATAATGTCTAGCTGGAATTGAAACAGTTCAGGGAGAAAAAGGCAAAGTGAGTTGGTCTTTCAGCAGAGATGTAGGAGCAGGTCTTGTTTCCCTAGTTTTCCCTCTGTTTATGCTGCAGACTTCCAAAATTGAATGTAGATAGATAGGTTGACTACAGCTGCTGTCACACACCACATATTTAACTGAAAGCTGCAACAGTCTGATGAGGAAGAAGAGAACAGCTAGTATTGAGGTGGGGAAAAGGTTCATTCCCCCAAACTAGCAGTAAGCAGGAAATCTACAATATCTGTACACATGCACCTATTTCACAACTTTTCCATGGAAAAAACTCAAAGGTCTTAGTGGCTCAGCTGTGACTGGACAAGGGGAGGGAAGGGTTACTCTGACAATAGCAGTTCAGCATATGGATTATTATTATTTTTAACCCCCTGCAATTAACCTTCAATAGACAGTCACCACCCACTGTATTTTTTCTGGATATGCATCCTCCAGCTAAGCCTTACTATACAATGACTTGACAGGTCTCAACTGGCCAAGCTTTTGTATTGGAAGTTTGGAGTCACTAGGGAAGTGGAACTAGTGGCCACTGAAGAGACTTTTGAATTGCCCTTTCTCCCTCATCATTGAATCTTGACATAAATATCATCAAGCAGCTCTTACTGATGCGCTTGATATTTTAATTGGCTTCATTGTAATACTATGTTTTTTGTCTTTATAGTGCCTTGTGATGTTTTATAAGAAAGTGTAGCTTATCAATATTTTAAATAAATAAAAAATGTCATTTTTTTAAAAAGCTCTTTGCTGATTATGAAATTGTCTTCCAGGGATCATGGGGAAATAATTAGTACAGCAATCATGTGACCAAAATGAAGGCCTGATCATGTGGTAATATTACTCACAAGTATTTCATAGCTGGAGTTCTAGAAATTTCCCTTTATTTCTTTACACAGGTGAACACTACTCACTCTAAGCGGTTGGGTCATCAAATGCCAGCCTCTCTTACATCATACCATCATGACTGTCAACAAGCAGCTCTGAGAAAGCTCTTTTGATGAAGTAATTCTTTCCAGAGCCAGCCTTCTTTGGCAGTGTGCACATTTGAAACACAAGATCTCTGAACCTCACAGTTCTCCCCGAGGTCTTTGTCAAATGTTGTGATAATATTAAAATATGGTGCAAAGTTTTATTCAAAACAAGCTCATCCTCGTTTGGAGTTATATAAACCAGTTGACTATATTGTCTTTGGTGCTAGCTGTGGTTGTACCTTGTCTCTAAACCAATTCTTGCTGTTTTTACTCCTTGTTCCTTTTCTCACTAAGTGGTCAGTTTTGTCTTTTGGAGATTTCGTATAAAGAGAACTCACTTATGGCAATGATGGAGATAAAGGAGCTAATTTGCTCTCTCTTCATCACATTGATCATTCTGCCACTTCCTCCCTGTCTTGTTAGGACCACATACCATGCTGTCACTTCCTATAAAGTGACATTTATTTCTTGCTCAGTTACCACATGCCAGATGTGGAGGTATTTATCACTATTCCATTCACACTTTTCTTGTAAGTTAGTTCTGACTAAGAGCAGTGTGCTGAAAAAGAGAGGGCTCCTACACCTTTAATAGAAAATAGGTTATTTCAGCACATGTCTTAAAGGTAAAGGAGCATCTCACCTTTTTCACCTGGCTATCGTAGTTATTACCCTTCCTCAGCTGCATTTTGCAATACTGACAGTGGAATCATGCACATACCTTCTCGCAAGTAAGTCCCACTGAGTTCAATGGGACTTACTTCCAGGTAGGTGTGAACAGAATTGCAGTCGCAAAAGGTCCAAAACAAAATACAGTGGTACCTTGGGTTAAGAACTTAATTCATTCTGGAGGTCCGTTCTTAACCTGAAACTGTTCTTAACCTGAAGCACCACTTTAGCTAATGGGGCCTCCCGCTGCCGCCACGCCGCAGCTGCGTGATTTCTGTTCTCATCCTGAAGCAAAGTTCTTAACCCAAGGTACTATTTCTGGGTTAACGGAGTCTGTAACCTGAAGCGTATGTAACCCGAGGTACCACTGTAATTACTTACTATGAGAGAGTGATAAGGAACTCTCTCTCTGGAATAGGCAGCCTGTAACAGCAACTACCCTGGTTGTGGAACTGGGAAAGTTTGAAACTTTCTCTCATGATAGCCACCTACTGAAGTGACACAATTTATCTATTCAAACTAATGGGTATAAATTGGCTTAAAGGAGCTAAAGAATTTCCTGAAAGATAGCATTTTGTTTTTGCTTCTGACCCATCACTCTTTGTTTAAAACTTGGAGGGAAAAAGATTCCATTTGTCTACAAGAGCATGCAATTCTCCTCAGGTTGTTTTTCCTCATTTGGCAGACAAGGACTGCCTTGTTTCCGCTTCATCTACAAATAAATCAAGAAATCTGTCAGTGCATGGCATCTGCTTGAGAAATAAGAAGAGAAAAAGAAAATATGTTGATAGAAAATACCTAAAGCTTATAAGGGCAGCATTTGTTTGTTTTTACAATGAAACTGAAATTCCAAATTGTAAACTTTCCCCAAAGACTGCTGAAACTCAACATGAGCTTATTACTTGCCAATGGGTAATTGTTAGTACGTCTCTCATCCTGGAGGTTCAATTCTGATTAATTCCTATCAGTGCTGTCAGGGAACTGCCATCGGAGCTAGGGGGAGAGGGAGGGCTCCAGAGGGATTCCGGAGAGCGTCCCGGGAGGGAGAGAAGCAGCACATCTTCTGGGGAAGGAAATCAGCGTAGCACCAGTGGAGAAGGGGGGCAGATGGGGGAATCGGCGAGGTGGCTCCATGACTCTTCACCGGGGACCAGCAGGGAGACCACGGGTCCTCTGCTGCCCACACCCTCCCTGCGCAGAAGGCTTCCGCGCAGGGAGACTAGGCGAAGACTAGGCGTCAAAGAACTTTTGTGCTGGAAGAAGTTCAAGAAACGCTCACTGACGGATTCTGCCAGCGATTGAGACAGCCACGGGCGAGTGGCTGTCCGGACAGAAAAGGTTCACTCAGGCAACCCAGCCAGGTGGGGCGCCGATTTACGCACGAGCAACCCCTAGAACCATTACAAGTGCCTTTGCACAATGTAATTGCTATCCCTGCTAACCTCCGCGGTAACATCCACCTTTTGTTCCAGCATCTTTTTCTCAGCTCCTTAAGCTCTCCTCTAGCAGCCCCCAAATTCTTACATCCTCCTCCCTCTTGCTCATTCTCCACCACAACTGGCCCCCTCTCTTCAGTTCAGGACTCATCTCTTTAGATCATTATTGGATCATGCTATTCTCTGCAGCTTGGTTGTTGCATTCCAGTTGAGTTATTCTTTTGCACAATTGTTTTCTTAAGCATGTTGCACAAGCCCCACAACCCACCCTTTATTTTGTCCATTAATAAAATCCATTATCTACCACTGGAATTCTCCATTCATTTGCCATACTCTTGAAAGGATAACTGAATCTTGGAAGGGTTTCCTCCCTGCTCCCTTCTTCTTCTAGTCATTTACTTCCTTGAAACCTACCTATTAACATCATGTGAATCAATAAGGCTAAATGATTTTAAAAGTTCTTTTAGCTCTTAGTTAGTCCCTGTTGTACAATTCCACCAGCTGCAACAATAATAGGGCCATTTATTTAAAACAATGAGATAGATCCAATTATAATTCCACTTTGTCTTTTCCCACATCTGGGCCAGTTTTGATATAACCCTTTGCATTTTCCCAGTGAAAGTGTGGTTTGTAACATTATCACTTTGCAGTGATTTGTCCAATTTAGTATTTAAAGAGCTCTGGGGTTGGTTTGTCCCTACTTACATCCTTCTCTGACTCAAGAGAGTACCTGTATAATATCAATGGTTTCTGAATCCCTTAATGACTCTTCTCAGTACCCAAGTTTCATGGAGTCATTCTAACACTCAGCAACTCAGTTTTCAAAAAAATGATAGAACTAGCAAATTCATGTAGAAAAACCATCCCTGCAGAAGCAAATGATTCTTTAAAAAAAGGCGGGGGGAGAAAATGACTAATTAAAGTACAGTGGTACCTTGGGTTACATACACTTCAGGTTACATATGCCTCAGGTTACAGACTCCGCTAACCCAGAAATATTACCTTGGGTTAAGAACTTTGCTTCAGGATGAGAACAGAAATTCCACAGCAGCAGCAGGAGGCCCCATTAGCTAAAGTGGTGCTTCAGGTTGAGAACAGTTTCAGGTTAAGAACGCACCTCCAGAACGAATTAAGTTCTTAACTCAAGGTACCACTGTACCAGTAGCCTGGAGAAGCCTCAAGAGTGCTTTGCCACTCCCCATAGGACAAGCTGGCGTTGCAATTGCATTTTTTAAAGTGAACTACATGGTGTATGAAGAACTACCTCCTTTTATCTGTTCTGAATCCCTCAACTGTCCACTTCATTGGATGTCCTAATGTGCTACTATTATGAGAAATGGAGAAAAACTTTTTTTATTCCCTTTCCCCACACGATGCATAATTTTATACAATCCTGTTGTGTCCATTTACTTCTCCCCACACTTAGCTTTTTTTCTAAATTGGAAGTCCCAACATTGTAACCTTCCCTCATGGGGTTTCTGACCTTCATGGAGGTCAACCTTCCCTCATGGGGCTTCTGACCTTTGATAATTTTCAAAATTTTAGGATGTGTTTTCCAGACTTCAAAGAACAGCATTATATTTGACTACAAGGAATCAGTATTTAAATCTTGCCTCAGAAACCCTCTTTGCATTCCTGCTACAATGTCATAGCCACTTTCCCAAAGCTGCAATAAATATGAGAATCCTGCTACCATATGGGTGAGATAAAGTCTTCCTCCCCACCTCCAGGAGGAAGGGCAGGAATCAGGTGGTAAAGAAATGTGCCATCAGCCCTGCTCACACTGCTCCAATCTTTGGACACATAATACACAGGTGTGAGGCTGCACCACTGGAATGCGTCTTCCAAGTCATGTCACAAGGCGGGGCCATTGGCAACTTAGCTAAAGAGGCTGTAGGCAATAGCTGGTTATGTATAGCTGCCCTGTAATGTCACTTAATTTGTTCTGGAGAATTGTTTGATTACAGCAGTTTAGCTGTACTTTGGCTCTTATTATTATGACTAATTTATGATTTATTGAAGCCAGCCTCCACGTTATCACTCTGAATTATACTGCAATCGTTCTCTTACTATCTACACTGTAAACAGTACACACAGTGTCTTAATGTGTTGGTTATTATGGACTGAAGAACACCTTAAAATGATGTTCTGGCCCACTTGGAAGACATTTTACAGACCCTAAAGAAGACAATGTTCATCTGGACTTCCGGGGTGGCGCCATCGGTAATGGCGGATTCCCTCTGACTCGGAGGGAACCGGCTCTGCGGAAATCGGGTCTGCACCGCTACGGCGAAGCGGGGACCCTTCAAAAATCACAGGCAGGTGAAGCCTGTGACCGTGGGACTCGGCGGGCACCTTTTGTGCCCCCCCAACTTGCAAAGGAGCCCGATTATGGGTTCCGGAGCGGAGCGGGGAAGTGGCGCGATGCTGTGAGTCAACTGCTTCTTCCGTGGAGCGAAGCCGCACAGCCGTTACCGGAGAGCGCTGCCTTTTTCCTGGGACAATTTGGCTGCAAAACAACGATCCGTGAGTAGGCTAATTTTGGAAACAAAGGAACTAAGAAATAATTTGGCACCGAAGCGGAGAGGCATAAACAGGAAGTCTGCCTTCCGTTCTTTGTAAATGGAGTAAAGCAATGAACTTGTAAGCGGAAACCTTGAAAGACTTTGGAAAAGGATTATAATTCGAACATCAAATAAGCGACTTTCCCCCCTTGATTGCAGGGGA
This sequence comes from Podarcis pityusensis, assembly GCF_964106645.2. Taxonomy (NCBI): domain Eukaryota; kingdom Metazoa; phylum Chordata; class Lepidosauria; order Squamata; family Lacertidae; genus Podarcis; species Podarcis pityusensis. The sequence continues at coordinate 78,838,972 of NC_138028.1, forward strand.
GGAAGGGGGAAAGGTCTGAACTGAATTTCCCTGCAAAAAGAGAGGAAAAGAAGCTAAAATCCACCGCTCAAAAACCTGGGAATGGGTTGCCAGTGAACAGTAAGAATGCCGTATTGTGAAATGCGCTGCCGCTGAAAGTACTCTTTGACAGTTAACTCTGCATCTGAGATACAAGTAAGATACAATATTTCTGACTGGCTTCTCCTGGTTTTAAAGTAACAGAAAACAATTGAGATTGAAACTGTCGTCCTTTCTGTGAATTGGGGGGCTAAAGGAAAAAAAGTTAATTACTTTAAGACATTTTTGACTGTTACTGTGTCCCCCTAGAGGAAGTTTGAAATTGTTACAATAGCAGCTGGGCCAGGGGAATTTTCCACTTCAAAACAAATTCTGATCGTGAGGCTGACCTTGGACCTTATCTAGAGTGTTATGGCAGATGGAAAGGAGAAAATAGATTTGCTACAGGAAAAAGCAACGAGGTCTGGCAGACTATTTCGTACAGATGGAGGGCTGCAGCGAAGAGCATCGACATCTGGCCCTTCTGGATTACCAACAGGAGCCTCATTGGCACAACCTAAATCCAAAGGAATGGCAGCTGAAGATGCTTTGGCTCAGGCACTTGGTAAAATTAATGAATCTTTGGAAAAAATAAGTAAACAAGTAGCCGAAGCATCGGGCAAAATTGATCAAAATACCACAAGTATTAATAATTTGGGACAGAAGGTAAATACCAATACAGAAACTATTCAGAAATTACTACAGGAATCTACGTCGACACGAAAGACAGCTGAAGAGGCAAAGGATATAGCAACTGCTCTAGAAGAGAAGATACCACCGATACACAAACAACTTGAAGATCACAGGTCAATATTGTCTATGATTGAGTTGAAGGAGAAGCAAACCAATTTAAGAATCAGGGCTGTACCTGAACTTGAGAAAGACAACTTGATTGACTTTCTTACGCAGGAATTTGCAGACTTTTGGAACCCAGATTTGGAGAAGGACAACTTCAAGATAGTGAGTGCTTTTAGGCTTCGAAGAGGAGGGAAGAAAAACAGGGTGAGAGACTGTTTGATCACCCTCCAAACAAAAGAGGAGAGAGACAAAATCTTGAGTCTGCATTTCCAGAAGACTTTGGAAATTCATCAGTCAAAAGTAGAGATATTTAAGGACATTCCAAAATATCTTTTGGACCGTAGGTCCAACTATAGAGATTTGGTCGCCCTGTTGAGAAGCAACGGAATCATTTTTAGGTGGGAATTCCCCCAAGGCCTATCCTTTAGTTACAAAGAGAAGAAGATAAAAATAAGATCAGAGGACGACAAAGATAGATTTTGGAGAGACCACGGAGAAGACTTGCAGAAGGAAGCTGCAGAAGAGTTAAGAGCACTAGTAAGTGAAACTTTAGACATACCAAGATTACCTCCTGAACTAAAAGACTGCCTGGAGAAGGTGATACCACCGACAGATCAGGAACAGGCACTGGGTGCAGTTGGAGGAGAAGCAAAATAACTACATCATGGCTCTGCAACTATTAAGCTGGAATTGTAATGGTTTGAACTCCCCTCAGAAAAGGAAATCTGTGTTTCATTTATTAAAAAAGGAACAATTGGACTTGATTTGTTTACAGGAAACACATGTAACAAGGCTACACAGGAAAGTACTGATTAATAAAAGACTGGGTCAGGAGTTTATTTCTTCGGACAAGGTTAAAAAAAGAGGGGTAGTGATTTATGCAAAGGAGAGACAATTACCGAAATTTATCTTTAAAGATGACCAAGGAAGATTCGTGGCTATTGAAATTCAAACACAAGGAGAGAAACTTTTGATAGTAGGAGTTTATGCACCAAATGAGGGGAAATCTGATTTTTTTAAAAAGTTGCATGAGACCTTGATGGACTATTTGGACTATAATGTGATTTTGATGGGAGACATGAATGGAGTGGTATCTACACATATGGATAAGGCACAAAGACAGGTAGTCACTAAGGACGGTAGATTACTGAAAACTTTTTTTGAGATGACAGACAACTTGGACTTAGTTGCTATTTGGAGAACAAAGAATCCCTTGACCAGAGAGGGAACCTTCTTCTCTGAAGCCAAACTGACATGGACAAGAATTGACCAAATATGGGTAACTAGAGGAATGGCACCAAAGATAAGAAAAGTGGAAATCTGCCCAAAAACCTGCTCCGACCATAATGCTGTAAAGATGGAGATGAAGCTAACACCAATTGGTTCCTTCAGATGGAGGATGAATGACACCTTATTCAGAGATGAAGAAGTGTATAAAAAGGCCCAAAAAACCTTGAGAGACTATTTTGAGATAAATATGAACACCAATGTGGAAAAAAGAGTAATCTGGGACGCTAGCAAAGCTGTTATGAGAGGGTTCTTGATACAACAGAACGCATTAAAGAAGAGAATTCAAAATGAGAAGAAGGATAAAATTTTGGAGAAAATAAAAGAAGGTGAAAAGAAATTGAGAGCAAAACCTAAGTCGCAAGAGATTTTGAGAGAAATAAAATTATATCAAGTACAATATATGAAAATGATCAATCAGGAGATAGAATGGAAAATTAAACAAATGAGACAAAAAACATTTGAGTTGGCTAATAAATGTGGGAAATTTTTGGCTTGGCAAATGAAAAAAAGACAAAAATTAAATACAGTTACGAATTTAGAAGTGGAAGGAAGGAATATACAGAACCCAGCCGAGATTAGAAATTGTTTCCAGAGGTACTTTAAACAACTATATACACAAGGACCACAGAAAGAAATTGATCTAGATCATTTTTGAAAACAAATGGATTACAAAAAATCTCTCAGGAAAGTAAATCAATGTTGAACTATAAAATAACTGAACAGGAGATAGAAGGTGCCATTCAGAATATGCAACTAGGTAAATCTCCGGGACCGGATGGACTGACCTCTAAATATTACAGATCCTTAAAAGAATGGTTGGTATAACCTTTGAAGGAAGTCTGTAACGAAATAATGGATGGGAAAAGGGCACCAGAGTCGTGGAAAGAAGTGTATATTACACTTGTACCGAAAACAGAGACTGAAAAGACACAACTTAAGAACTACCGTCCCATCTCAAATGCTGGGCTGAAGTGAAAAAAGATTTAGAAATTTGGTCAAATTTGAAGCTTTCACTGCTGGGTCGTATTGCTGCTATAAAAATGAATGTATTGCCTAGAATGTTGTTTTGGTTCCAAACATTGCAAATTGTGGACAAAATGGACTGTTTCAAGAAGTGGCAGAGAGATATTTCTAGATTTGTCTGGCAGGGCAAGAAGCCTAGAATAAAATTTAAAATACTAACAGATGCAAAGGAAAGAGGTGTATTTGCCCTGCCAGACCTTAAACTTTATTATGAATCAGCAGCTTTTTGCTGGTTGAAAGAATGGCTGCTTCTGATAATAAGTGTTGGAAATGTAAAGAGTGTGAGGGAACGTTCTTCCACCTCTGGTGGACTTGCCCTAAAGTGAAGGCGTTCTGGGAAATGATTTATAATGAATTGAAAAAGGTATTTAAATATACCTTCACTAAGAAACCAGAGGCTTTCCTTTTGGGTATTGTCGGCCAAGGGGTGGTAAAGAAGGACCAGACATTTTTTATGTATGCAACAACAGCAGCAAGGATACTTCTCGCAAAATACTGGAAAACTCAAGATCTACCCACACTGGAAGAATGGCAGATGCAACTGATAGACTATATGGAACTGGCCGAAATGACTGGCAGAATTCGTGACCTGGGAGAAGAGAGGATTGAGGAGGATTGGAAGAAATTTAAGAATTATTTACAAAAACATTGTAATTTGAGCGAATGCTAAATAAGATGCTAGACCAAAATAACTGAGCACCACTAAACTTAGAAGTTTTTTAAGAAAATAAGTAAGACTGTGAAAATTTAACTCCTTTCGAGAATTATAAGATTATGAAACATAGAAGGGATATAAGAATCTAAATAAGATGATAAATTGCTGACAAAATGTTATAACGATGAAAGTGGGAGCGGGAGATGTGAGGAAGTCCAAAGAAAATGTGAAACTATGTTAAGACAAATGTTATATTGTTTATTATGTTTATTTCTATTGTAAAACCCAATAAATTGCTTTAAAAAAAAAAAAAGAAAGAAAGAATGGCTGCTTCTGGAAAACGCAGACATTTTGGACTTAGAAGGTTTTAACAATGTATTTGGGTGGCATGCATACTTGTGGTATGATAAGGTCAAAGCACATAAAGCATTTAAAAACCATATTGTCAGGAAAGCATTGTTTAATGTTTGGATAAGATATAAGGATCTACTTGAAAATAAAACTCCAAGATGGCTGTCACCGATGGAAGCGAAGGCTCTGAAAAAGCTCAATATGGAGGTCAAATGGCCGAAATATTGGGAAATTTTGGAACAAGATGGAGATAGACTGAAACTGCAGAGTTTTGAGAAATTAAAAAACAAAGTGCGAGACTGGCTTCATTATTATCAGATAATGGAGGCATATAATTTGGACAAGAAAATTGGCTTCCAGGTGGAAAAATCAAAATTAGAAACAGAACTGCTAGAACCCAAAACTAAGAATCTGTCAAAGATGTATAACTTGCTGTTGAAATGGAATACACAGGATGAAACGGTGAAATCAGCTATGATTAAATGGGCACAAGATGTTGGACATAACATAATGATGGCTGACTGGGAACAGTTATGGACCACAGGTATGAAGTTTACGGCATGTAATGCCTTAAGAGAGAATATTATGAAAATGATATACAGGTGGTACATGACACCAGTCAAGCTTGCAAAAATCTATCATTTGCCCGATAATAAATGTTGGAAATGTAAAGAAACTGAAGGTACATTCTTTCACCTTTGGTGGACGTGCCCAAGGATTAAGGCTTTCTGGGAGATGATTTATAATGAAATGAAAAGGGTACTTAAATATACCTTTCTGAAGAAACCAGAGGCCTTTGTCCTGGGCATGGTCAGCCAAATGGTGCTAAAGAAGGATAGAACTTTCTTTATGTATGCCACAACAGCAGCAAGAATACTTATTGCAAAGTATTGGAAGACACAAGAACTACCCACTCTGGAAGAATGGCAGATGAAGGTGATGGACTACATGGAATTGGCGGAAATGACTGGCAGAATCCGAGACCAGGGAGAAGAGATGGTGGAAGAAGATTGGAAGAAATTTAAAGACTATCTACAGAAATATTGCAAAATTAATGAATGTTAGAATGATGTTAGAATGAAGTTAGGTGGTTTAAGCAGTAATGCTATAAAGGTGTATGTAAAAATGGATTGATAACAGGTGAAAATTTAAAGTTATAGTATATTAAGTTAAAGGATTAAGAGAAAATAAAGAGGGAAAGAAATTGCTGAATTAACTAATTGAATTGGAATACAAAAAAGGGAGGTATGAGGAGGTCAGGGAAACAAGGATATGAATGTAAGGCATGGAAAGATTGATCTATTTTTTTTTCTTAAGTGTTTTTTATTCTTTTATTCTGTATTTTGTATTTTGTATTTTTCTTGTATTTTTATTTCTGTCTTTTGTTTTTGCTTTTCTTGTTTTTATGTAACTCTTTTTTCTGAAATTTTAATAAATATCATTTAAAAAAAAAGAAGAAGAAGAAGACAATGCTTATCTGTTTGAACCCCCTGACTGCAGCTGGCTTCTTCTTTTCTGCTGCAGTCTCTTGTCTGAAAATGGCAGAGCAGCACACAGCAGCTGCCGTTGTTGCCTCACAGCTTCCTGGAGCCTGATCTGTCAAACAGGAGCCACTGTAGGCTTCTCCCCAATCATCTCTCCCCTCTGTGCCAAATGTCTGGAGAATAGGGATGGAGGGGAAACAAGCAGCTTTCAATCCCAAGGCAAAATCTTCCTTCTTTTTTTCTGTCCTTTCTTGAATTTACTTTGGCATTAAAAGCAAGGCTTGCTTATGTCAACTGGCCAGAAGAGAAAAGATTTTGGTTCAGGTTACAAAGACCTTCTTGAGTGGGGACAATTGCTTCTGCACAGATACAGGGCTTTTCTGACAATGGAAGCTCAGCCTTGCATGCTATGCAATTCTTAATTTACAGTGCAGCTTGCTGCTGATGCAAGCTAACAACTGAAAGGTGAGGCTGAGAAAATCTGCCCAATGCTACATGCCCCTTGGAATCCCAGGAATTTATTGGATCCCCAAATATTTGCACCTACCAGTGGCTTGGCAGGGAAAGGGCAACTCTCCAACCCCATGCCTATCTCTTAGGTTACACAGAACAGAGGTTGAACCAAGACATTCTGCTGCCTGAGGTGAAGATGGCACCTTCCCATTCCACATATAAGAGCAGAATGGGATGGAAGCTGAATCTTACTTAAAAACTGGCAATGGGTCAAGATCCTCTATCTGGAGGAATCTGGCTATCTTAGAGAGTGCAGATAAAACCCCTTGTCTTGGATCCTAAAGTAAGAGATTGGAAAGCATTTCCTCTTTCCCCTTCTGTCTCTTGCATATACTTGCAAGCCCTGAAAAGCCTCTCTGTAAACAGCCCCTCCTGAACCGTATGGGATGGGTGGGTCAGAGGGAAATACAGTTGACCTGAATTTGAATGATTCCATTTTGGCCAACAGCCCTCTGTAACCCACCACACATTGTTCAGAAGCGACCGCTGAGTCTCTGGAAATATTTTTCCGTGGGTGCTGATAGTGTGGGGTGGGGAAGAGGGGATGGGAAACGTTCCTTCCTTGAATATCCTTCAGTTCACTTGTCTTACGAGTCATAATGGCTACAATCTACCAGAACCTTTTGAAAACATTGAAAATCCTGAAACACAAGTTCTCACCACTGTTCATTGATCCTGTACATGCCAACTTTACTGATCTACCAGGAAACTGCAGGACTAACCTTCAAGAAGAGGATCACTATTTGATAAGCCCCATTAATCCATTCTGGGTTCAGGGTTAAATGTACTTGGCTTGGAACAAAAAATGGATCAACAAGATTTACTGAATGCACATTCCCTGTCCCTGTGGTTTACTAGGATAGCAACATCGATGGCAGATTTGTTGAGTTTAAGTCAAAATTTCTTTAAACTTGCTTAATGGATTTAGGCTGCATGCCTTTCTTCCTACCTGAAACTGAGAAATTGCAGAGCATCTGAGCTGGATGTTTTATGATACCAAATTTCCTTTTACTTCTGCCAGGGCATCCTCTAGGGTTTCCCCCCTTCTGTTTTCAAGGACTCTGTAGTTGTGACTGTGCCCTTTGTTCATTGCTGCAAAAATGGCAGGTGCAAGTGAAGGGGTTGCACAGCCTGGGCGCACTTCTTAATGTGCATGCCTGATGTTGTTAGTGACAGACGGCAGGAGATTAACTTGTGGTCTTCCTAGTTTTTTCCCCTTGACATAGCAGGGGGCGGGGAGAAAGAGAATTTTCTTTCCCTCTCTTTTACTAATGATAACCACCTACAAACAGCTGTAGAAGGGATCAGGAAAATGGCCCAATAATTCTGAGAGCTAATGTTACAGGGCTCTGGAAAAGAAACAGCAAAGAGGGATTTCAGTTTTTCCTCCTTGCTCTGTGAGTGAACATTTGGTTTTGACTATACGCTCTCATTTGCCAACTAAGGTTCGTATAGTAAAAGCTATGGTTTCCCCAGTAGTGATGTATGGCCCTGAGTGCTCACTGGAAGGACAGGTCGTGAAGCTGAGGCTCCAATACTTTGGCCACCTCATGAGAAGAGAAGACTCCCTGGAAAAGACCCTGATGTTGGGAAAGATGGAGGGCACAAGGAGAAGGGGACGACAGAGGATGAGATGGTTGGACAGTGTTCTCGAAGCTACCAGCATGAGTTTGACCAAACTGTGGGAGGCAGTGGAAGACAGAAGTGCCTGGCGTGCTCTGGTCCATGGGGTCACAAAGAGTCGGACACGACTAAACGACTAAACAACAACAACATACGCTCTCATATTTTACTAAGCACTTTTGTATGGGATGAATTAATCCAGACTAAATTTTTCATAGGACAGTTCCTAGAGCCACTGGTGAGATTTGTGGCAATTCTAGGCACACTGAGGAAGAATCCTGAAGTCTGTGTGACGTGTTATCCCTCAATACCCATTCTAGATTCCATGGCAAGTACTTGGCTGTCAGTATGAATTCGGGGGGGGGGGGGATAGCTTTATTCTGTGCTTTAGGATCCAAGACAATGAGTTGTAACTGCACTCTCTAAGATAGCCAGCTTCATCCAGGTAGAGTAGAGGACCTTGACCCATTGCCAGTGTTTAAGTAAGATTCAGCTTCCAGTCCATTCAGCTCTTATATGTGGAATGGGAAGGTGCCATCACCTCGTTTGTTTCCTATAGGATTAAATGTGTTTCTGAAGTTGAGGATGGAGAAAATGTATAAAACTCTACCTAGAACATCATCAGGAGCCGGCTTGTTGATGACAGCCCAAGCCTGTGGTGAATAACTAGTTCAACATTATTATTATTATTATTATTATTATTATTATTATTATCCTGGTCTAAAATATTCCACTGCTGATCCAAATGGGAATCCTTATTTCCTCTTCAGGTAGCTTCTCATATTATGGACAGTAAGATTTAATGGGAAACCCGTCCTTAGCATCAGTCTTGCACCCAAATAAGCAGGCATAAATTAAACCCCATTTATGTAGGTGCAACTAAGGACAGGAATGCTTCGCTTTGTGACCACAAAAATCATGACCTGGCAAACACTGTTATACTCATTACAGTGCAGAAAAAGAATCCCTGTACTCATTTCTTCAGGAACGCAGAGCTGCTCCATCCATGGATGAGACAGAGTGCACACGTAAGAGGTCTATGGTGTGCACATAAGGCTCTGAACTAGAGTGCTGTATGCGGCTTTTTTTGGTGGGGGGGAATAATAAAGGCATTTTTTTCCATGCTGTAAACTTTGGGAGATAATCATTTTTCTCAGGAATGGTTTATAAACCTAACATGAATTGCATTGGGCTTATAACTGGGTTGTGTTTCTGCATTATTTAAAGTCTAACGTATTTCAGCCACTGCTGTTGATGGGGCTTCAGCTACTGTTGAATGAAAAGGCATGACGCGTTTGGGAACGAATTTCTCACAGAAATACAGTTACGGTACTAACTGTAACTATTCGAGCTTTCAAAAAACATGTGGGGAAATAAAGGGTGAAGGGGACACAAGGCCAGCGTTGACCAACGTACACTGAGACCTAAGGCCTTTGCACATTTCCTCATTGGGGGGCGGAATCTGAATACTTTCAGCCAAATGCAGAAATAATCTCTCTTCAGACCTTCTTGCTCGCTGTGGGAAGGTTGGGGGTGGAGCCAGTATGGGTGGGGACATGCTGGCATGTGTGGCATCATCGTGCCCTCGTCACACTTTATTCTCCAAGGTGCTCTCTGAATGCTTGTATAAGGCTTTATCTTCTGTCCACACAGATATCAAGAAATGGGGTACAGAGAAGTTGTCCCTGATTTGAAATGGGAAGGAGAATGGTACAAATATGACAGACTCTTTGTTCCAGATGTTCCCAATTTAGCTTCCAACCTAATAATAATAATAATAATAATAATAAATTTTATTTATATCCCGCCCTCCCCAGCCGAAGCCGGGCTCAGGGCGGCTAACAACAATAAAACAGTACAAAAGTATAGCATAAACAACACTCTAAAATCATTCATTATAAAATTAATTAATTCAAGCCGCTGGCAACCATTGGGCCAGAGCTCCGCGAAGATTGCCGAGGGAGGGAGTCAGGCTGTGCCCTGGCCAAAGGCCTGGTGGAACAGCTCTGTCTTGCAGGCCCTGCGGAAAGATGTCAAGTTCCGCAAGGCCCTGGTCTCTTGTGACAGAGTGTTCCACCAGATCGGAGCCACAGCCAAAAAAGCCCTGGCTCTAGTTGAGGCCAGCCTAACTTCTCTGTGGCCTGGGACCTTCAAGATGTTTTTATTTGAAGACCGTAAGTTTCTCTGTGGGGCATACCAGGAGAGGCGGTCCCGTAGGTACGAGGGTCCTAGGCCGTATAGGGCTTTAAAGGTTAAAACCAGCACCTTAAACCTGATCCTGTACTCCACCGGGAGCCAGTGCAGCTGGTATAGCACCGGGTGAATGTGATCTCGCAGTGAAGACCTCGTAAGGAGTCTCGCTGCAGCATTCTGCACCTGCTGGAGTTTCTGGGTCAGTCTCAAGGGCAGCCCCACGTAGAGCGAATTACAATAATCCAGTCTGGAGGTGACCGTCACGTGGATCACAGTGGCTAGGTCAGGGTGAGAGGGGTAAGGAGCCAACTGCTTAGCTTGGCGGAGATGGAAAAATGCCACCTTTGTTATAGCTGCAATCTGCGCCTCCATGGAAAGGGAGGTGTCGAAGATTACACCCAAACTCTTAACGGATGGTGCTGGCACTAATTGCGCCCCCGCAAGAGATGGGAGTTGCCCCCCCAATCCCATATCGCCCCATCCCAGCCAGAGGACCTCTGTCTTCGAAGGATTTAGCTTCAACCGGCTCCCACGTAACCATCCAGCCACAGCTTCCAAACATCTGGTCAGTGTGTCTGGGGCCGAGTCAGGATGGCCATCCATCAACAGATAGAGTTGGGTGTCATCGGCATACTGATGGCAACCCAGCCCAAAACTCTGAACAAGCTGGGCGAGGGGGCGCATAAAGATGTTGAAAAGCATCGGGGAGAGTATCGCACCCTGGGATACTCCACACACCAAGGAGTGGCGCGATGACAATTCCCCCCCACGCGTCACCCTCTGTCCCCGACCAGAGAGAAACGAGCGCAGCCATTGAAGGACTGTGCCCTGGATCCCCACGTCGGCAAGGCGGTGGTCCAGAAGTTCGTGATCGACCATGTCGAAAGCTGCTGACAGATCTAGAAGAATCAGCAGCCCCGACCCGCCTCGATCCAGCTGTCTACGAAGATCATCTGTTAGGGCAACCAGAGCCGTCTCGGTCCCATGACCAGCGCGGAAGCCGGATTGGAATGGATCCAGAGCCGATGTTTCATCCAGAAACCTACCAAGCTGTTCAGCAACCGCTCTCTAAATCACCTTACCCAGGAATGGAAGATTCAAAACCGGGCGGTAATTGGATAGATCTAAGGGATCTAATGATGTTTTCTTTAAAAGCGGGCGCACCACTGCCTCCTTCAGTTCCCCTGGGAATGTCCCGATGCCAAGGGACAAATTGATGATATCCCCCAGGGGGGCCCGCACCTCGTCTGGACACGCTCTAATCAGCCAGGACGGGCACGGGTCAAGAGGACAAGTGGTGGGCTTTCCAGCTCGGAGGAGTCTGTCCACATCGGCTGGGGATATCCGGTCGAAGTGGTCCAATACTGGACCCGAGGACAGTTGAGGGGCCTCCAGTTCCTTTATTGTATCCAAATTGGCAGGGAGGTCATGGCGGAGCAACAAGACCTTCTCCGCAAAAAAGCTCGCAAATGCCTCACAGCTGTGTGTCAAATGGTTATTTAAATTTGGCTGTCTCTCAAGGGACGTTAAAGACCTGATTATACTAAATAATTGCGCTGGGCGAGAGCTAGCGGATGCAATGGAGGCCGAGAAGTATGACTTCTTAGCAGCCTTCACCGCCATCTCATAGGTTTTCATAAAAGCCCTATAAGATGTTCTTGAGGCTCCGTCACGGGCACCCCGCCATACTCGCTCTAGCCGTCTGAGGTCCCGCTTCATTTTCCGGAGCTCCTCGGTAAACCAGGGAGCCCGGTTTCTGCGGGGTCGCAGAGGGCGCCTAGGTGCGATCTCATTGATGGCTGCCAGGAGCTGGGTCTTCCAGCCCTCAACAAGCTCAGTCAATGAGTCGCCAGGGGGGAGCAAGGTCCCGCAAGGCTTTATTGTTAATACCTTTATTGTCAATGTACAACCTGTGTACAATGAAATTAACCTAGCACTTGGATCAATCGTGACGGAAACCTTACCACTGCTTCATCTCACCTATGGGTGAAGAACTGTTGCATTCTCTTCTAGGCAAGTGGTGGGCAGGATCAGAGGCAAAAAAAGGGCACAGCCATTGATCTAAACCTCATGGTTGTAGGCACCTCCAGTCAGGGGCAGAGGAAGAGGGGTGTGGTGGGGGCAGGTCGCCCAGGGTGTCACCACTGAGGGGGGTGACAAAATGCCGGGCGGCACTCACCTCGGGACCTGCAGCGCACCCGAGCCACGGTTTCTCCTGGACCAAACGGTCCGCCTGCTGCCTGCCCCTCAGCTGTAGGTCGGCTGAGTGGAAGGAGGCAGGCAGACTCCTCGGAGGCCCCGCGGAGCGTCCTGCCCCGGCTTGCCCTGCCCCATGGGCAGCTGGCGCCACCCCAGACACCCAATTGGCTTGCTCCGCTGCTGCCTCGAGTGGGGACATGTTACAGACCCACATTGTTCTAGTAGATAAATTGTAAAATTTCCAGCTGCTTATGGCCAACTCTAGTTTCCTATAGTTTAGATGTGTATGTAGCTCTCATTCATTTATTTCAGTGAAATTTATGGAAATTTTCCAATGGATTTTGCCCTTTGAAAACAATTGGTGTGAATCATTTGATACTCCCAGAGCATTCATGAAATGAATTGAGGTGTGAACCATCTGGAAGTTTTAAGGCACTTTGAAAACTATTAGCAGCATTTATTCCTCTGCTACTGATGAGATTCTGCGGCTTTAGGTTTTCTGGCTAGCATGAATAAGAAAATAAGCATAACAAAACAGATTTGGTCAACAAAAGTATATTCCACAAGATATTTGTCAGTCTTTAAGATGTCACAAGAATCTTGGTCATACTGAACGGTTTTATAGAAAAGAATATAATGGGACTACTGGACTTGCAAAATTGCAACACAATTCTCTTAAAATCCATTAGCCAGAGTTAAGAGTCACAAGCACCAAAGAAGAATTTCAAAATAAAAATAGGAAAATTATTGAAATTAAATGTATGAATTTTAGAATTTTTTAAAAAATCTGTAAAACGTTCAGGGGCACCAGCTCCTGGGGACCGAGTCCTTTTGCACTTCCACTGTGCAATCCTATGCAACTTTACTCAGAGGTAAAGTACTCTGAGGTAAAATACTCTGAGGTGTATTAATCCCAGGAAAAATGTGCACAGATTGCAGCTTTGGCCATTCCTAAATTCAATGAGAGTGCATGCTTAATTCTCCAGCAGATATTAGTGGGACTCAAAAGTGCCTAGCTTTATATATTTCTCTTACGCACATCCCACTTTTTCTTTTTTACAAAGTACAGAAGCACAAAATGGTTTACAGAAAAATCAAAACAAGAATGAAAAGATAAAATTCAGTATAAAACAAACAATTCACAGCAAAATGCACAGGAATTTAAAACAGCAGCAGAAAACATAAAATCTGAATGCTAAAAATGTTTACGTACTTGTCAGAGTTGCTTCCAGATCCTAGCTCACAGAGGATCACGCTAGCCAGCGATCATTAAATAAAAGTCTTTATTGAGTTACAGTTTCCATTCTCAAGCTGCTGCGTGCAACCCTACGTCTAATGGTTAGATCGGCGAAGCTCCATCTGAGTCTCCGCCCCTTGTACACCAACTTAATATCCTAGCCTTGCTCCACCTTTTCCGCCTGACTGTTCTTCTCTGGGTCCCTCTGCCCCCCGGGGTCTCTTCCTTCCGGGATTCCTCTGACGCTGACGCTGACCCCCCTGACTCTTCTCCCTCCTTTCGGCGGGCTTTAGGACCTGGCTCCCTTTCCGGGCTGCCTACTGCGCCACCTTCCTGTGCATTTGAACTTGGCACGCGCGCCCAACCTTCCACCTTCCGTCTGACCGTTTCTTCGCTCCCCGATGGAGGTGTGGCCACTCCTGACTCGTGCCCTCCCCCCTGTTGTGAGCTGCCAGCGCTTGATCCCTGGCGCCCTTCCTCTTCCCTGCTCTCTGGCGGTGACGCTGGTCCCGATTTCCAACTGCTCCCCTCTGAGTCCCCTCTGGCTCTATCTTCCTGGGGTGTCCCCCTAGGCTCCCCCCTTGCCCTGGCCACTGGTGCTCCTTTCTGTGAATCTTCTGATTCACTGGAAAGACTCGGAGATCTCGGGTCGTCGTCATCACTCATCTTTTCTTCTGCCTCCTCCCCCTCGCTCTCTGTTTCCTCCCTTGCCCTTGCCTCTGCTCCTGAACCCCTGACATCCATCCCCCCCTCGAAGCCCCCTCTTCCCCCCTCCCCTCCTTCCGGTGCGGGATCTGGGTGCTGCTGTGTCAGGGGGACGAATGTCAGATACAGTTCGCTTCCCGTGGCGGGCCGCCATCCGAAGTCTTCCGGTTCTTCCTCCCTGCTCTCGTTGACGACGGTCACCTCCGCTTCCATCTCTGTGCCGCCGTGCTCGAAACCCGGGTCGTCCCCGAAAACGTCCATGTCCATCTCTCCCTCGTTGCCTTCTGGAGACGTTGCTCGTCCTGGACCCTCCAGCCACCTTCTGCGGAACTGCTCCTCTGGTCGATCATCCCACCAATACGAGGGTTCTGAAGCAGATCCCGAGGGTGACCCCTCCGGGGAACGGGCGTCTCGTGTCGGTTCCTCGTCCGAGTCGAACCCCCGGAACGTGCTGGCTGAAAGCGTGGGCGTGAAAAGCCAGTCGTCGAAAAAGTCTGCTGGCATTGGCCTGTGTGGGAAGAGGGCATGAAACTCTTCTTTGAGCAGAGGTTCGTCTAAAGCGTAGCCCGGCACCCAGCTGTTGGCACTGGCCGGGGTGCCCTCCTTGGCGAGAAGGTATTCTACCCCCTCTTCCCCCCATCTGGAGTCCAAAATCTCCGTGACTTCGTTGATGCGCTCCTCCTGTGCCACTCCCCCTTGCCCGGTTCTCTCTCGGAGCGGACCCGGTGCCGTTCCTGGTTCCTGAAACCTGTGAGGTGCCTTGTAGGGAGTGAGCACCGATCTGTGGAACACCGGATGCATTCTGGAACCCTCCGGAAGAGCCAGCCTGAAAGCCACCGGGTTGACCTGTTCTTCGACTTGGTAGGGCCCCAGTTGTTTATGCCCTAGTTTCTTCTTCGCCAACGACCTGGCCGGCACTGCGTGGGCTGCTAACCAGACCCAGTCTCCCACATGGATCTCTTCGCCAACCCTTCTGTGTTTGTCCGCTTGTACCTTGTATGCGTGTTTAGCCAGCTCCAGGTGCCGCCGCAGCTGATCGTGGACCTCCTGCAACTCCGACGCGAACGCATCTGCTGTCTGCGGCTCCCCCTCCCCCATTCTTTCCAGTCCCGGGAAGGTTCTGGGGTGCCTCCCGTTGTTGGCGAAGAACGGCGTGACCCCCGTGGACACGTGCTTCGTGTTGTTGTAGGCGAACTCGGCGAGAGGCAGGTAATCCACCCACGTCGCAGGCTGTTGATTCGCATAACATCTCAGGTACTGCTGCATGATGGCATTGACCCGCTCCGCTTGCCCGTTGGTCTGCGGGTGTCTAGCCGACGCCAGGTTGATCTTGACGTTCAGGAAGCCCATCAGCCTCTGCCAGAAGTTCGAGATGAACTGTCGCCCTCGGTCGGACAGAATAGACCGCGGCAGACCGTGAACCTTGAACACGTGGTCTATGAACAGTTTGGCGGTTTGTTCCGCCGTGGCCACCTTCGCACACGGAATGAAATGTGCCATCTTGGAGAACAAATCTACCACCACCAGCACAGCCGTCTTGCCCCTCGAGCTGGGCAGATCCGTGACAAAGTCCAGGGCCACTCTCTCCCATGGTTCGAACGGAGTTTGCAGCGGTTCCAGCAGTCCGGCCGGCGGTCTGTGCACTGGTTTGGCCCTCTGGCAGGTGTCACACCTCGCCACGTAGTCCGCGACTTCCCCTCTCATTCCGGGCCACCAGAAGTCTCTGGCTACTAATTCCACCGTCTTCTCCTTGCCAAAGTGCCCGGCAGTGGGCGCGTCGTGCAGCTGCTGCAGTACCTTGGCGCGAAGTTCGTCTCCCGGCACGTAGATGGCCCCTTTACGGATGAGCAAACCATCTCGCAGCTGGAACTCGTCGGTCGCTGCCGTGCCCCTGTGCACCTCTGCCATCTTTGCTTGCGCGAAGGAGTCATCCTGCAACGCTCGTCGCACCGCATCCAGGTCAACTGTTGCCGCCGCGCACGCCCACACTGTCGGTGCGAAGATGTGCATGGCGGCCGCTGGCGTTGCCTCCTCCAGATACTGTGGCTTACGGGAGAGAGCATCCGCCATGATGTTGGTGTCCCCCGGGACATATTCTATTCGGAAGTCGAAATTCGCAAAGAACTCAGCCCAACGTATCTGCCTCTGGTTCAGGAACTGTGCCGTGCGCCAGTGCTCTAGATTCTTGTGGTCCGTGCAGACCTGCACCGTGTGCTTGGCGCCGATCAGGAAGTGCCTCCACGCTTTGAACGCTGCATGAATGGCCAGCAACTCCCTGTCCCAGATGGTGTAGTTCTGTTCGGACTTGCTGAGCTTCCTTGAGTAAAACGCTCCCGGCCTCCAAACCCCCTGCGGGTCTTTCTGCAGCAGGACTGCTCCCACGGCTCTGTCTGAAGCGTCTGTCTCCACCCTCATCGGCCTGCTGGGGTTGACATGAAGCAGCTGCTCTTCTGACGCGAAGAGACGCTTGAGTGCCTGAAAGGACTGCTCCGCCTGCTCTGTCCAGATGAACTTCTTTTTCTTGGAGCTGAGCGTGTCCGTGATGGCCGCTGTCTGCATCGCAAAGCCTTTGATAAACTTGCGATAGAAGTTCGCGAAGCCGACAAACCGTTGGACCTCCTTCCGGTTGCGTGGGCTTTTCCAATCCAACACTGCTCGGACCTTGGCGCTGTCCATGGCGAGCCCTTTATCAGACAACTTGTAGCCCAGGAAATCCACCTCCGTCACGTCGAATTGGCACTTCTCCAGCTTGGCGTAAAGCCTATGTTGCTGTAGCCTGCTCAGCACTTCCTTGACGTGTCTGTCATGCTCCTGCTGCGATTCCGAAAAGATCAGGATGTCATCCAAGAAACAGACGCACGTCTTGTAGAGGAGCCCCGCC
Source organism: Podarcis pityusensis (assembly GCF_964106645.2). NCBI lineage: Eukaryota > Metazoa > Chordata > Lepidosauria > Squamata > Lacertidae > Podarcis > Podarcis pityusensis. Next base: position 78,855,981 of record NC_138028.1, read on the forward strand.
AACACGTGATGCATGAAAGCTTGAAAAACGTGGGAGCCATTTTGCAATCCAAAAGGCATAACTCTATATTCGTAGGTGCCCAGGGGCGTGAACATGGCTGTCTTCCACTCATCTCCTTCCCGCATGCGAATGAGGTTGTATGCCCCTCGCAGGTCCAACTTGGTGAACACTCTGCCCTTCCGTACCTTTGCGAGGAGGTCGTCGATTCGGGGCATGGGGAAGTCCGATGGCTTGGTCACACTGTTCAAGATGCGAAAGTCCACTACAAGTCTTTTTTGGGGCGTGTCCCTCTTCTTAACAAAGAATACCGGACTGCCCCCCGCTGCCTTGGACTCTCGGATGAAACCGCGCTCCAAATTATGATCTATGAACTCTTTGAGTTCCTGCAGTTCGTCCTCAGACATGGAATACAGCTTCCCTTTGGGCAGCGCCGCCCCCGGCAGCAGGTCAATTTTGCAGTCATATGGTCTGTGGGGGGGTAGCCTGTCTGCCTCCTTCTCGCAGAAAACCTCCAAAAATTCTGCGTACTTGTGGGGAACCGCTTGCAGCGTGCCTAGCTGCAGCTGTGACTCCTCTTCCTCTCCTTCCTGCCTGGGCACGATGCAGTGTTCAGCGCAAAAGGAAGAGCCGAAGGTCAGCTGCCTCTGGTACCAAGCCAGCGTCGGGCTGTGCTTGTCCAGCCAACTCATGCCCAATACAATGGGCGTGTCCGATAGTTGAGTGACATTGAAGCTGATGATTTCCCTGTGATTCCCAAGTTGCATCACCATTGGTGGCGTCTGCTTCACCACTTGCCCCCCTAGCAGCTCCCTGCCATCCACCGTGACAACCTGCAGGGGCAGCGTGGCAGGCAGCAACTGTATAGCGTGCCGGTCGACAAAGTCCTGCCCTATAAAGTCCGCATTGCTTCCGGAGTCAATGGTGATTGGCACGTCCATGGTGATTCCATTGGGCAGCTGGAGCGACGCGGTGAGCCTCACTACCGGTTTGGGCGGGAGGGGGTCCATGGGCTGTAAAATCTCTGGGGACTGCTTCACTGACACGTCTGGCTGGGCCCCAGTGCCTCTTCCAACCAGACTCCGTCGTTTCCCTGCTGTGGTTGTCCTTGCTGCGTTGCTGCAGTTACCATTGCTGAGGCTGCAGTGTGCTTGTGGAGCCTCTGGGGACACTCTTTCGCCATATGCTGTGGATCATCGCAGATGTAACACTTCCTGTTCCCTCTAGGAGGCTTCGCTTTCACTGCTGCCGGTGCTAGGGCTCTGGCTGCTGACTGAGCCCTTGCACCTCCAACCTCCATAGGTTCCGCTCCACCTCCTGGCGGAGGCGTGGATTGCGCACGCGCTGCTTCTCTGGGAAGGAAGGAGGAGCCCCTGGCTGGTTCGCGCCCTCCACGCCCTTCGCCACTGCTCCACGGACGTCCTTCCAGCCGCACCCCCACCGCCAGCGCCCTCTGAACGATCTCCTGCGTGGTCCGGGGTCTCTCCCCCCTCGCAATTTCATCTTTAACCGAGCCGTGCAATCCCTCCCAAAACAGGTCTCTTACAGGAGCCGAATCTCTGTCCCATTCCAGAGCACTGACCAAAGCGAAAAAGCGGGCATGGTACTGCCTTACGCTGGCCCTCCCTTGCTTCAGTCCATGTATCTGCTGCCGAGCAAGATCCACGTCAATGCTTGACAAAAAGCACCCATCCATCGCTTTAATAAAGGCATCCGCGTTTTGGAGCGCCGGATCCTTATCTCTCCACAAATTGCGCAGCCATGCTTTAGCATCTCCATGCAAATGGGACATGATGAATCCCACCTTCTCTTGCTCATCTCTAAAGTCTTTGTTCAGCAGTTGCAGTGCACACATTACGTCTGCTCTAAAGTTGGGGTACTGTTGCAAATTCCCATCGAAGTGAGAGACTAAACCGCCTGTTCGTCTCCCCAACCCAATCCCCTCCGGTTTGGGTGTCAGTTGCCCTTGCTTCGTAAGCACTTCCAACCTGACCTGGAGATCCCTGTAGGCGGCAGCTGCGTCCTCCTCTCTCTTCCTGGATGCAAGAGCCTCGGCATTCAGGCGCGACACTGCTTCTCTGAGTTCCACTATCTGCTGTTCGGCCGTCATGTTGTCTGCCGTTCGTGAGCTCGCTAGTAGGCACCCGCTTTCTCTCCTCTCCGCGAGGCTGTAGATGCCCACAATTCATGAGAAGGAGCTTACTGTCAGAGTTGCTTCCAGATCCTAGCTCACAGAGGATCACGCTAGCCAGCGATCATTAAATAAAAGTCTTTATTGAGTTACAGTTTCCATTCTCAAGCTGCTGCGTGCAACCCTACGTCTAATGGTTAGATCGGCGAAGCTCCATCTGAGTCTCCGCCCCTTGTACACCAACTTAATATCCTAGCCTTGCTCCACCTTTTCCGCCTGACTGTTCTTCTCTGGGTCCCTCTGCCCCCCGGGGTCTCTTCCTTCCGGGATTCCTCTGACGCTGACGCTGACCCCCCTGACTCTTCTCCCTCCTTTCGGCGGGCTTTAGGACCTGGCTCCCTTTCCGGGCTGCCTACTGCGCCACCTTCCTGTGCATTTGAACTTGGCACGCGCGCCCAACCTTCCACCTTCCGTCTGACCGTTTCTTCGCTCCCCGATGGAGGTGTGGCCACTCCTGACTCGTGCCCTCCCCCCTGTTGTGAGCTGCCAGCGCTTGATCCCTGGCGCCCTTCCTCTTCCCTGCTCTCTGGCGGTGACGCTGGTCCCGATTTCCAACTGCTCCCCTCTGAGTCCCCTCTGGCTCTATCTTCCTGGGGTGTCCCCCTAGGCTCCCCCCTTGCCCTGGCCACTGGTGCTCCTTTCTGTGAATCTTCTGATTCACTGGAAAGACTCGGAGATCTCGGGTCGTCGTCATCACTCATCTTTTCTTCTGCCTCCTCCCCCTCGCTCTCTGTTTCCTCCCTTGCCCTTGCCTCTGCTCCTGAACCCCTGACAGTACTTAAATAAAATGGTCTTTTTTAAAAAAAAAGAAAAGAAAAGTTTCCATTGAAGGGGCTAGGTAGATTTCTTTTGGGAAGCTGATTCAAATCCTGTGTAACACAAAAGGTCCTCACCTGGTTCCCACCTATTTTATTTCTCAGATGGTTTTGTTGGTCATCCCTACTGCTTCTTCCCTATGGTTCCCCCAATTCTAGGTGCATTCAAATTATAATGTGATGTGTGAAGAGCTATTTCTGTTTGCCTGTCCTGGATTCCCAACTATTCAGGTTCAGTGGATGGTCTCAGATTTTATGACATCTAGTGTGGGGAACTTTTGGCTCTCCAGGTGTTGCTGACCTACAATTTGCATGATCTCTAGCTACTGGCTATGCATTATGGGAGCTGCAATTCAGCAACATCTGGAGGGCCACAGGTTCCCCACCCCTGCACTACACAATGTATAATTTTATATACCTCTATTGTTGCCCCCTCCCCATTCAAAAATGGTATTTGCTGTCTGCACACTGAAGTTGGACAGTCTATAGCTATGTTATCATCTCCCCCCTAGATAAGGCCTTACTTTGGATCCTAAACTGATGAGTGATAAACTATAATAAAGTATATGATTCATAGAGAAAGAATTGTGATACACTGTAGGAGGATAATACATAATTGATCAGGAATCAAGACACTTTCCCTACTAGTTCACGCCTCCCTAATACCTAAAATTTTATTAATCCACCTCTGCTTTTTAGCAGAGATCAGTCAAATGTAAAACACTGTCCATAAATAATTCACTTATTTGTAAATTAGCTATGAAAGATTAATATACTGGGATATGTAACTGTTAGCCATTCTTGTTTTCTTTCTACCCATTTCTTCTTTGGCTGATGAGCTTAATTTTAGCATCTTGAATGCTTACGATGATGTGTTCTTCACCACAATAAGCAGCAACAGCTTATTATGAAGTATTGTATTTGTGTTCTCCTTATGGAATGCAAGGAATAAAAGGACCACATGTATGAGATTTTTGCTGTAGCCCTCTTGGGCATTTGGAATTTTCTTTCTCTTTTTTCCCTGGAGAGAACACCAAACAATTAAGGCAGCGAGAAGTGTCTGCTTGACGTAGGAGTAGCTTAGTATTCATCCATACCTAGTGCATCCAATGAAGTAGATTAAAATGTATGAAAAGATAAACAGGAATTGGAGTTCTAATGTTCCCCCTGGATTTTGGATGATTGGATTAGAAGACCTTCTCAAGTCTCCAGACCTTGCTCACCAAGGTATCTGAGGGTAGATTCTAAAGTATGGATTTGTCTTATTATTTTTCCTTAGATATAGATGAAAAAACTAAATGGGTTAAATGAAAACAAGTTATTCCTAGATCGTAGGCCAAAATACATGTGTTGTGGGAAGAGTTAAAGCAAGTGTTGCCAACATGGCATTCACAGGTTCACATGTGCCCACAGTGGCCTTCCCAGGCACCCACAAGGTCCCCTTCCCTGCTGAAATTTAGCTTGAAAGAAGCATTGTATTGTAGCTAATAAAATTGGTTGCAGTGTGTGCTTGGCTGCAGTGTGTGTGAGATGCCCGGTTTGCAAATGTGCCCGTAAACCTAAAAAGGTTGCCGACCTCTTGCTTTAACAGTAATGCCCCATATTCAAAGCATCCATGTAGCATTGGCCACACTCCCTTCCTGTTAATATATAGGCAATGGAAACATCCCACAATAGCAAACAATGCCGAATCAGTCTTTCTCGCCACTTTGGCAAAACATGGTGGTAGCTAAGGCACTTTCCTGGCCACTTTGCCTAGAAGTCCTTGTTCTGAAGATCCCGCTGGCCCTTTCCCCAAGTGAGGCAAGACAGAGGGGCAAGACAGTGGAGGGAGAAGTGACGAGCCTCTATCACTGGATGGGCAGATGGCTGGCCAAGCTAAATTTGAGGCAGAGGGGCACAAATTTGGCACACTCACCCACTGCCTGAGAAAACTGTGTCATTCCACTTAATGGTTGGACCAGCCCTGCTTGAGTTCCAGACTTTTAATAATGCAAATTTCTAAATACAATCACTACCTTTTCCAGATTGCATCTCTTTTTCCTGTTGTAAAAAAATGCAACCACCGAACTGGAATATTTGTTCTAATGAATGAATAATGCACTCTGGGCCAGATAACATTTAATTAACCTCAGTGTATATACTCTAAACATAAAACTAAAGCCTTCTTCCCAGATCCCTTTTGCCTCTCCTTTGGATTTAAATCTGCAGAGCTGCTCTTCAACTATTATATGAAATGTTGCTTAGCATTTGCCTCTGATTTTATTAAGAAGCACTCCATTACCATCAACTGAGTAATAGACTGTTAACAAAATGTTTCTACCATAATTCTTTTGTCCCTCCTTGTGTTCTGGAACTCGGAAGTCATATAATCTAATAGCAGCATAAGGGATTCTATGAACTCCCATTTAAAAGTGTTGGAAATGTAAAGGCAGGGACCATTCAGTGTGTGATTTAAGGGATCAATTCTGTTATTGGTCTGGATGACAGCAGACTCTGATTGGCTGGAGTTTCCAGTCATTTGGGAGCTAGCTTTAAGAAAGGAAGATGGGATTTGACAGTTGCCTGAGTCTAAGGGAAAAGTACGGTAGTTCTGAATGAGTTTTTCTCTGTTCCTCATATCAGTTCAGTTCATTTTATTATGCATTTTTAGCACAGTAGGTTTAACTTTCCAATATAATAGAGCTACTTACAATAAAATTTAGGTAGTGTGAGGCAGCTATCTCAGGCAGCTGGCTTGGGGTTGTCATGAAAGGGCAGCAAATTGTTACCTGTTTCATTATTACTGCAGTTTTACTGCTAGGGAGGGGGAAGGTGTTTGTGGGAATTTCTGCTTCAGATGCCAAAATAACTTGCCTGCCCTTGGCTGCAATGCACCTTGACTTGGGGGAGCGGATGTCATTTGCTTTTCTGCCTCAGGCCCTGTGTGAGGGGAAAATAAGAATTCTAATTTGGAGGAAAACACTTAACCCCCCCCCTGCCATTTTCTCCCATAATTTGCATCTCTATCTGTACCACTGCTGTGGTGGAAGAGTGAGAGAAAGAGAGAGAATAAGCAGACTTTTGGATATGGCATCCACTCATATGATGAACAGAAAAGCTCCATAATTATTTTACTTTGCTTTCTAATTCCCATTTATTTTGCAACAAGACATGATGCAAGCCTCTTCTCTTATTTAAAGTTTATGAAACAAGCAGCAGAACCCATGTCTCAAACCTCCCATATTCAAGCTGCAATGATTCAGCAATAGGGCTCCTGATAAAACAAAGAACAGCAATTCCTCCATTGCGCATTTTTGGATCCCATCCTACTCCTGTGACTCCAATTGCTTCAAACCACTTTTAATATTGATTTCAAATGGTTGTAAGCCGCCCTAGGACCTAAAGGTGAAGGGCAGGTAATAGATTGAAATAACAGTAGTAGTAGTAGTAGTAGTAGTAGTAGTAATAGTAGCTCCCCCCAAGGATCTTGGGGACTGTAGTTTATCCCTCACAAAACTATAACTCCCAGCAGCACCTGTGACAAACTAAGCTCTCAGGATTCTTTAGTGTGGGGCGAGTAATGTGCTTTCAATGTATGGGGTGGTCTCAGTCTGAAGCTGGCGAAATCTGGGACAATCTTGCCGTTTCCCTACATCTTCCTCAGGAGTTCCCACACGAGGTACGGTAGCTTTCTCCAGGAGGACAAAGCTTGCAAATCTGAGCCAGCAAGTACAAAATAAAGCGTCACAGAACTGTGAGTTCTATGGAGAGTACAAATTCCTTAGCTCATTCTGGCCCCTCAGGGTGGGAATGGTAAATAGGTGGAGAATGGAGGTTAGTCCAGTTTACTGCTTGCACTACTATAAATTGGAAACTGCTACCACATGTTAGAAAATTATTTATTTGCTGTTGAGCAAGAAGCCTCTGAAATCATCGGTCTAATGTAATTAGTTTAGATTACAGATCTGTGCTTGAGTACGGACTCTTGACTATCTCAGCTTTCCAGTGCCCACCCACTTGATTCCCAAATGACTATGCAGCTCTTTCTTTGTTGCTTACGCAAGCAACAGCAGCAGAACATTGAAGCATGATGGCTTTGTTTGAATTAGGACTGGGTTGGCTTAACAAGGATGTGAAATTTGCCCTCTGTAATCAGAACTGTGCCACGGGTATGTTGTACATCCTTAGCACTAAAGTCCATTTAGTCATGGGGTCTGTACCACGGATGGGCGAGATGGTTGGTGTGATCACAGGGTTGGGATTTTTCACAGTGATAGAATCTGTGACAATACCAGGTTGCCCAATACTTGTCTTTGAGAAGGTACAACACATTCCTCCTGCTGCTTCTTGTTGGACATGATATAGATATAGATATAGATATAGATATAGATATAGATATAGATATAGATATAGATATAGATATAGATGATGTAGATATATGCAGTGTGCAGAAGTATATAGTCTGATAAGGTTGGTGGTTGAAAGAATAAAAAGCCTACTCCTGGCAAAACATCATGGTGTCATGAGTTTAAAGAAAAGGGTCCCAACACTAGGTCACACAAAGAAAACTGACTGGAGAAGGAATAAAAGGAAATAAAAGCGTGAGAACACAACATGCAAGACAACAGTTCTGACCATTCAGACATGTCTTGACTTGCTCATTTTTCAAAGATCGGAGCAGGGGAGAATTTGTGTTGTTTCCCTTCCTTCTAATAGTTTCTGGGAAACACTTTTATTTTTCTTTAATTGTCTTTTCATGTGCCACATAGCAGCCATCCCTGTTGGCACACAATCCATCTTGCAGTGGTGCCTTGCTTATGTCACACAGTGCTCCTAAATCGATAGCCTGCCTCTTTAAAATTCCTACAGTACAGCTGAGAACCAGAAAGAATCCCCAGTGGGAATACTAGGAAATTGGAGATTATTTCACAAGCAGAGGTTCCCAAGGTCTGGCCCCAGGAGAACATTCTGGTTTAACAAGGAGGAGTTAATCGTACCATTTTTATGTATGTGAAAACTGCGACTTAATGAGGAGTGCTTTCCTTAAGGGGAGGGGGGAATTCAGATTTCTTTTGATTGAATCATAAACAGCTCCCTCAGTACTTAAGGCAATCAAGTTCAAGCTCAAATGAGTCCTCCATTTTATCACTGGGATTTTAAAGCGTTGTTCATAGCATCCTTCCAGGCAATGCCTTATCTCAGCAGCTCTTGCAAAGGAAAGAGCTCCAACCTTAACTGTTCATTGCATACAGTTATGAGGTTGAGGGCGGAGTGGGGGAGAGGGAAGACTTTCCCATACTCTCCTTCAAGTCCTATCTTGACAAAACAACATGTTTTCCTAGCCAGGGGCGCTGCTGTGCTCCCACTTCCAGCCACATAGCTCCAGCTGTTCTCTAACAAATACAGCCGCAACACACTTCTTTCCTTCTGCAGCACCCTAATAAACCAAGAGTAAATTACCGAGTGACCTACTTACTGGGGTTGTTTAAATAATCCTCAACGTGGCACTGTAATTTGATGTTTTCCACTGAAGGACAGAGGGATTTCACATGAAAACGTAAGCTTGCCACAAAAAAGCTGGGAATTAAAGCTAATAATAGTAATAATAATAATGGTGGGAATGGGCATAAAATAGCTGCTTGGTTGTTTTGATAAAAAAATAAAAGTTATAGTGTTTTGTTTTTGTTTTAAAGGCAGGGATCGGTTGGCGTATCATGTGGTGTGATTCCATTATCAAGTCCAATATAGAAAATTGATTTGCAAGATTAATATCAAATCATTACTTTTGCATCGTCTCTTTGTGACACCATCATTTTTATGGGAAGCCTTTTATTTTCTTGCATTTGCTTCTACTCGTCTCAAATTGCAATGTGATACACACACCGTACATTTAAAGCACATTACTTTCCCCTGCCCCATCAGAGAATATACTGAGAGGTTAGTTTTTACAGGTGCTGGAAGTTATAGTTTTGTGAGGGATAGACTACGGTTTGCTGAGTTTTCAGGAGTAACACAAAAGCTGTGGAGACTAGAGAAGTGAATGATCCCTAGAAATTGGCAGTCCTGCTGCCTCAAGGCCATAGCATGTGGCAACTTATCTTCCCTAGTCCGCTGTGGCTTTCGACTTCCCCTCCTGTTCAGCTAAAAATCTGATTGTTCCTTTGTAGCTGTGGCTGTGCCTGCCCCACACCTAACGTCTTATGGTACCAGTGGTGGGGCAGGTGGCCAGGGCTTGTGGAAAGTGGCCTCATGGGCCAAACTGGGAGCTGTGGCAAGCCCCCCACCCCACCCCCAGTCCCATATAAACCTCTTGATTTTATTCAGTTGAGGATATGTCTAACTGTCTTTGGTTGTCTTTTCTGTCATTTTTATTTATTACATTTATTAGATGCCCCACAACGAAGGCTCTCTGGGTGACAAAACTATATAAAATCACAAATCCAATAAAACGCCAGCCAAATAATAGCACAAAAATCATGAAAACAATAAAAAGTACATTAGAGCAGAGATGAAAATGATTTCGGCCACAGCTGTGTAGTCTAATAACAGACCAGTGTGTATGTCTGGCTGGATTCTTCTCCGCCTGTCCCGACTGCCCAGCCTTACCTGGCCTCTAACTCTTCTCCCAACCTCCAGCTTCTCTCCACCTTGGTTGCCCCGAGCTAGCGACTGTGTCTCTGTATGTGTTGTGATTCCTACATGGCCATGGTAATTGACTGAATCCTCATGAATTCTGACAGAAGGGGTGGCCTTGACCCAGTTCTGATGCCAGCCTGAGGTATGCACCTGCGTGCTTGCCACATGACAAAAGCATTATCCAGTCTTTCATTCAACAAGCAAGCCAATGCATTTCTTGGAGGTTTTGCTTTTCTGCTGTGCCATTAAAAACTTCAACCAGACCTGTGCCTCTTCACCAAGGGATTACAGTTCAATAACAGTGCAAAGTATAGCGCAGAGCTCAGTTTTCGTTTCCTTTTTATTGCCTGATCCCTAGATGGCTGCATATCGTGCAGTGCTCTAGTCAGGGTGTGGCCCTAGTCAGCAGGATACAAAGCTGGACGTATGCTGAGTGGAGGCCTATTTGCGGTCTGGCAACGGATGCAAGTCCAGTCCCTTGACTAAGCAAATAATGCCTCCCAACTTAGTGCTGGCACATTTCCACCAGTTAGTGTAATGTGTTTTCTAGGCAGGGCTGCCCATCACCGTCACCAGCTCCTTCCACTCCCACTTCTGTACTATGAATATCCAAATCATACACAAAGGAAAGCTATGTCTGTGCTCATAGTCGCTACTATTTTAGTAATAAAAAACATGCAGCTGTTACCAACTGTACACTGTCCAAACAACAGTTCTTGGTGTGTTGCACTTTCCCAGCACTATATATCCACTATATTTTGTACCTGGGAAAATGCATATCCTCTGATATATTGAGATAATCAAACAAGGTGGTTGTTTCCACGTCAGAGAACTTCACTGGAGCAGCAGGTGACTTCCCACCCACCCCATGTCTGTGTTGCTTTCTTGGTAAAAGATGGCCATTTGGGGCAGGTCTGCAAGTCGCAGCTGCAGAGTCAAGAGACGGAAAAGGAAAAGGAAAGTGTAGCAACCAACACCACTTGCACAGTCTGAAATCACAGTTTTGAATAAACTTGGTGAGCTCATTGAAGCCTTTACTACAGTTGCTGAGATTTGATCTTTGTATCAGATGTTCCATCTTCCCATCAACAACCGGGAGTTTCACAACACAACCAGCCCAGATGTGGTTTTGCAGCAGAACTGATTTGCTAATGAAACTGAGAAAATGTTCAAAAGCGGATGCCCCATGGAGCAGTGGTTTGGACAGGCCTTTCTCTGTGGCAGCACCCTGGTTGTGGAACTTTTCCCCTTTGGAAGTGTAGTTGTTCTCTCACGGTCATGACCTTCAGACATCAACTGAATATATATTTTGTTGCCCAGGCTTTTGAGGTGTGAATGTTGACACAGAACTGAAGCAGCTCTGGATTTTCTAGTTGTACATGTTGAGGGCTTTAGCACTGCATGCTTAGATTTTTAACATTTCTATATGCATTGTATTTTGTTATGTTGTATGACCCCCTGGGCTCACACAGGAAGAAAGGCAGTGTAAAAAATAAAAGCAAGCAAGTTGCATCTGCATGGTGAAATGTTACACAATCCCCTTGCCTAGCCCAATGCTTGTGGCATTAAAAAAAACCTTTTATAACAGATTTTATTTCAATTAGACACTCAGCATTTCTTTACTCTTCCAGCGCATGTGTGCTCTGCTGTACATCCAGAGCCATCTCCTTGCATGTGAGGAAGTAGATTCGAGTCCATAAATGTTTGTGCTGCAATGAATGTGTTAGTCTTTAAGGTGCTACGTCTCTTTCTTATTAAAGCTATCCCTTTCTGACTTTTTGTTCTTTTATTTTATTTAGTTATTTAAAGGTTGTGCGCTTCAGCTCCCCCAGTACTGGAGCACAGATATATCCTGAATATTTTTGAGAAGCAGAAAACAGCCATACAGCCATCCCCACTGCAAGATTGTACCACACCCCTTTAATTGCACAATGACTTCATCTCGTAGTGTTGCCTTTTGATAGGGACGTCCGGAACTAGAATACATTCTGGGTAAGCTGTATAAAATGCTTCAAGGAAACTTACCACGATTCCAACAGGAAATGGTTGTGACAGTAGAAATCACACACACACAACACGACCGTTGTGCAACAGCCTCATGCTGTCTGTTGTGACATAAGTCTGTCAACTATTTTAAAAATGCTTAGTTGACCATTACCTTTATAGTGAATTAACCCTGAAATCCTACACATATCTACTCAGAAGGACGTGGGCACAGGATTGCAGTCTAATTCAATTATATTTAAATAACTCTGCACATTACCTAAACTTCAATATAGGTGTATTTCTGGAATACTGAAGAAGGTGAAAGGTAACTTACAAAATCTACCTCTCACTATTGGAAGGAAAAGCCACTTTTAATGTATTTGCTTTTATTATGGGAACCAAAAGAGTCTCACAATTGGCAATTGTGCCTTTAACTCTTTGGTGATTAAAAAAAAATCAATTATAACTTTTGTTTATTAATTTACCATTTAGAATTATTACAGACTGAAGCACTAGCCATAATATAATACATTCTTTCTAGGTAAAGGACAGAGCCCAGGGTGCCTCTATAAGGCACATAACACACCATATCTAATGCCACCAGTCCAATTACAGTAACACAAGCAGAAAGAAGGTAACAGAAGCTGTGCATTAGTCTATATGGGCTTGACACACTGCTTTTAGGAACCTAAACATGTTATAAAGAGAACCTTGTGTTTGCTCTGATCTAATCACATGAGCACAGCAGCCAAGTGATTTAATTTTGCAGTCAGAAGAAAGTAAGGAGTGTTTCCTACCTGAAGACAAGTTTGTTTTTAAACAACAGTCCTCTAGCTGTTGGCTGCAGGATGCAGACAGAACTTGTCAGCTAGGGAGGTCTATTTTTGTTTTGTTTTTAAGGATGCTGTTGACATTTTTTCTGTTCTTGAAAAAGTAGGTAAAACTGGCAGCCCCACCGTAGACCGATGACTGGGCGACAAGCCATAATCAGAAGCAGACTTTTCCTTGCATTTCTTGTGTTTTACAGAAACATCTTTAAATTTAAGCATCAGTTCTGAGCTTTACAAAATAAGAGAGTGGGAGGCTGTCACTTCCCATAGAGACTGTAGTCTAAATGCGAAAAGGGTTGTAAGAAAGCAAAGGTAGAAAGCGACAAGAACAGGATGTGGAACAGTATGGCTCTGTGATAAGAGTTATACTATTTCCTTTTGGAGAACCTCAGTTAACATGTGTTGTTTCTACATCGCAGATCCAACTGAAACCTTCCTTATCTCACATATGGGAATTTTCTCAACACTCAGACTAACCAGTGATCCTATAATATGTTTGGGTTTTTTTTTTAAATACCCCCCTAGTATATGGCATGGCTTACTTGTTTGAGCAATCAATACATATTTTACTAATCTCATTTTTCAGACATACCAACCATTCTAATTCCATTCTAATTCTTGTACTTACCATTCTAAATCAAAGGTGGACAAATGCCAGGCTTGTGGGATCTACTTAAAAACAACAACAACACTAACTTTAGAACATTGGCTCGTATGTTTTGGGTGAGATTCTGTGTTGAAATTCCTCCCAATGGCTGTAAATATTTCATTGTTTGTACCTACAAAATAATAAAAATATAGCTTTTTTTTTTTTTTTTTAAAGCACAAAGGGAGTGGGACTATGCACACCACCCTCACCCACAATATCCCCACTGGCTCCACCCCTTACCACTTGCTTTTGAAGAATTCCTGAATGTGGCTACTGAATACTGCCTATCAGTGAAACCCTTCTGTGTTACAAGAATTCATATCATGTTCTGGTCCAATGACAGATCCCACGGAGAAAGCAGTGAGGCTGGTCAAAGGTTGCCGGATCATAGATAACTCCAAAACCTCTAAGTGTCTCTATTTTCCAGGGACGTCCCTGGTTTAAAGAAGACATCCAGTTTCTGATTTGATACTGGAATGCCCAGCTTTTCCTTAGGATGTCCCTATTTTCATGGGAGAAATGTTGGAGGGTATGGAGTTATCCAACCCCCGAGCCATCTGAAGGCAATTCTGTATAGGGAAGTTTTCTTATGTTTTCTTATGTTTTTATATATATTGGAAGCTGTCCAGAATGTTGGGGCAACCCCAGTAAGATGTGTGGGTTATAGTAAAATTATCATTATGGAACAGGACGTCCCTATTTCCATCGGAAAAATGTTAGAGGGTATGTAACTCTGAGTGAGCAGCTTGCTCCATCAAAGGTTGGGAACTGACTGAGGCCTTTTAAGGCCTTATCTCCAGGCAACCTCCTCCAGGCTCCCCACCCCCCCGCCCACTTGTAGAGAACTTCAGGGCCTTAAAGGGCCAGCTCTCTAGCCTGAAGGCAGGCACTCCTGCTACATTCCATTGCCTTCCTCCTGGTGGGCTTCCACCAGACTGATGAGTGGTGGGAGGCATCTGGTTCCTTGAGCTTAGGGCAGTGATGGCCAAACTTGGCCCTCCAGCTGTTTTGGGACTACTACTCTCATCATCCCTAGCTAACAGGACCAGTGGTCAGGGATTATGGGAATTGTAGTCCCCCAGCATCTGGAGGGCCAAGTTTGGCCATCACTGGCTTAGGAGAAAGTGCGCATGTGGATCTGGGCTCTGATCCTATAGGCTGGGGTGGTCTGGGAGGTTCCTCTGGGGGCTCCTGTTCAACAGCCTAAGACACAATGGTCTCTTATCTTCAGCAGTCAGCTCTGAGCCCTGAATCTGATCCAGCACCTCATCTGGTGTTCCTGCAGCTTCCGACTCTTGTGTCCAGATAACTGGTAAATTCAGGGCTCATGACAATTCATCTCTGAGGAGGAGAGTGCATATGTATGTGTGAGTAACTTGCCTCACTCCATTCTCTCCTGCTGCTATGCATAGCATTATTTTCCAAGCCTTTCTTCTCTTTTCTTATGGAGATGACATCATAGGCCATGGCAAGGTGCCTGCTGGGACTTTTCATGGACAAGAAACTTCTTCTGCACAGAGAAGGAATTTTAAAACAATCAAAATCCCGAGGAAGTGGAATTAGGAAGGTCCTAGCCTACTTCTAAATTAATCAGGATATCCTCCCCATGAAAGGTCACAGGCTCTAGTGTTTTCCTCATGAGTTACTCTGAAAACATTTCTGCAGACTTGATGTTCCAAGCTCCCAAAGGAAACTGCAAAAACTAACTGTGGTCCAGCTCTGATGTAATAGTTAGGGCAAACAAGATGTTTCCTGGTCTGGTTCCTCTGGGTGCACTGAAGCAAAAGGAATGGATGATCCATTCAAGAAGACCACCTCACTGCTATATAGAGATGGATGAATGGATAAATACTCCCGTGGCTGTCCTCACGCTGACCTAGAAATGATCTCCCAAAAGTGGAAACAAATTGGCTCATATCCCAATCGAATGCAAGGAGCTCGAAAAATGAAAAGGCACTGTCTGCTCCAGACTGGCACCATTTTAGGTTTAGAGAATGTAGGTTTGCACAAATAAAGTGGATTAAAGCACCCTGGTGCAGCAAATCCACTTGCTGATTTTTTAATTTTTTTTTTTTTTAATGTGGGGATTTTTTGCGATTAGGATGACAGGATGATATATGACTTCTGCACACACAATTCAGGATGAAATCAAGATGAATGCTCATTGTTGTATAACTTCCACACCAGCAAATCAGAGGGAAAGCTCAATAAAGAGCAGGCATCATATGTATAACCTCCCTGTAAGTTCTGTGCAAGCAAATTGGAATGAATGCGCAATAAACAGCTCATCTGGAGAAGTCCACAAGCTCTCTGCTGCTGATGCTTTGTCAATAAGTAAAGGAAAGGGGGTGGTTGGCAAGCAAGTCTTCCAATGTCATCACTTCTTTCATGCAGTCATTTCCTTGCCACTTTTTCATTATGAGACACTGGCTGCTACACCAGGGGGGTCTGTCTCCTGCTTCAGTGAAGGGAAATGCACACTGCTTTTCATTTCCTTTTGTGTTTCTTGTCACATCAGCCCACACAGGCTGATAAGAGACATATGAACCATGGTTTGGGCATGTCCACATCTGAGCATTATTTAGCTATTAATCCACTCCCTCCACATTCAGATTCGATCGAAGTAGCCCACACCCAAACGTATTTGTATATGAGAATCAACTTCACTTTTCCCCCAGCAGACAAGAAGTTTCAAGGCAAGGAGGCAGGGCTATCCTTTCGTTCCTCACCAGAGAGAAAGCTATGGGTAGTATCAACAAGGAGAGACTAGGATGTGTTGAGCAATTTTCTGTTTACATTCCTGGTCTCTGGCAGTTACCTGAATCCTCAGTGTGTGTGTCTGGGGCTCCTATGTATCCTCAACAGTACAGACGGACAGACTTTTGGTCCAACTAAACACCCCATGAATTTTCCTTAAGAGAATGCTTGCCAGCAACATTATTTCCTTTCCAGTGAAATAGATGGGCTTTCAGTGCATCTTTATGGCGGTCTGGCTGAAATGGAAAGAGAACTTGGTGGCAGAATAATGGGTGAAGAGGGAGTGGAGGATGTGGATTTGCTATGAATGCCTGAGAGCTTTTACATTTCAAAACAACATTTTTCTGAACTGAGCCCTCATCACAAACAATATCTATGTCAAAGGTCTTAAGTTCATGTATTTAGCAACTTGCAAATCGGAGAGTAACTTGAAGGAAGCAACAAAAGGGTTGATTAGTGTACTGAGTGGTTTCTACAGTTTAATTTGTTATCAATGGAAAGAGCAACAATGCTTAGAGTAATTCTCTCTTTTTAAAATCAAAGCATCTGGAAAGGAAAACTATAATCACCATGTGTTATAGGTGCATTAACTATGTGCACTGGAAGCTAGAGACTTGTGTACCAGGTGAGGGGAACCAGCTGAGGGGGCATAAAATCTCACCAGAGTCATACCTAGGCTCCCTTGCACCTTTGGCAAAGAGTTGTATTGGTGGCGCTCCAGTCCCTTGTGTCCTTGGCAATCACAGCTCTCTTCATCTTTCTTTTGTGATTTTTGAGCCCCACTGGGCCTGGGCCCTTGGAGGGGGCCAACCAAGCCAACCCCTAGGCATGCCCCTGACTATAACTCTAAGCAGAGGGGCCAGCTTGAGTAAAATATGGGGGGGGGGCAGGTAAGCTCTGCCCCGCATAATCTATCACACGCCATTTAAATGGCAATGCCCATCAACTTTGTGAGGTCCCAGCCATCTCAAGTATTTTACTGGGGAAGCCAAAGGGACCTCAGCCCCTAGGCGCTGGCTCCTATGACTCTAAGAAAGGCAGAGGGATTGAGCCCTCAGAAGGCTGCCAAGATGGTCTTCAATAGCCAGTTCAAAATATACAATTTCTTGTATGTTTAAAACCACTTTTAAACCTCAGATTTTTATTTTGATTGGGATATTTTTTTTGCCAAACACATTTACCCCCATGCTGCATTTGTAAAATATATAAATAAAAAATAAGTCAACATGCAAACAGCAACAATAACCCATAGGCTGAGGCAGTAGAGCAG
The DNA here is from genome assembly GCF_964106645.2 of Podarcis pityusensis. Taxonomy (NCBI): domain Eukaryota; kingdom Metazoa; phylum Chordata; class Lepidosauria; order Squamata; family Lacertidae; genus Podarcis; species Podarcis pityusensis. The sequence goes on from NC_138028.1 coordinate 78,873,094, forward strand.
TTAGATCATTTCAGACTCTGAGCTTATGCCACCATTTCCTTCAGATGGTAATGCCCACCTCTCTCTTTTTAGATAGTAATATGTATTATATCAATTACTTCAAAATGTGGTAAGCTAGTGTGGCCTTATTTGGGGGTTTCATGGTCATTCTCCTGAGTGGGGTGCTGGATTTCTGACCAGAGTCCTGTCCTGACTAGGCTGGGAAACAGAAATTGCATCCTTATTTTGGGCTTTCAGGCATCTCTTGAAGACGTTATTTAAAAATTTCTTGAGTAGCCAGTCATTTTATAATTACTGTTTTGGTGAGAAGTTTGGGTGTGGCTGCCATGTTGTTTTGCTTGTCTCTGTGGTGTCATAGCATTAGCCACAAGGTGGCTGTGATGTCTTTGCAACCACACTTCAAGCTGCACAAATGGTCACAATGAGCCCATTAACTGGCAGAGGGGGGAGGGCATTTCCCCCACCATTTTGTATATTTCTGTTGGGTAATCGCAATTTCCATGCAGCAGAAGTTCTTCCTTGAAAGAATATGTCTCCCTTTTTCCATGACAGCTGAGTAACATCACACTTTTTATCATGCAAAATTACAATAGTTTGGGAATGCGAACGCTTTGTTTAGCTAGTTTCTACCCGAATGTTCACTTAGGAATGCTGTAATTTAAACTCAGACAGAAAGAAAGCCATCTTGTCCAGAAACCCAAATCAAATGTGCACAAAAGCCAAACACTCTGAATACAATTTTAATACCAAGTACTAAAGAACAGCCAAAAATGGAACCTGTGATTGTGGTAAAAATGTAACAACAGATGGATGAACAATTGGCAACTTGCTGCTTAATAGTTCCCCAAATCCTGCCACCGGAGGGGAGCTGTCTAACCCTGCTTAATGGTAAGACTGACTCTGACATAGTACTGATCTAAACTCCCTGTAGCTAAGTCCAACTAAAATATTTATCTCTCTGTCCCCCCACCCCACTCCCATCTCTAAATTATAATGGAAACTGTGGTTCCAAACTGTTTCTTTGCCCCCTCCCCCTAGCTAAAGAGTATCACCTCCCCAAAAGCTGGAGAAACCTTTCCAGCCTTCAAGGAACATTACTGTTCTTTTGTTAAACTCCCTGGCTGGTTGCCCATTGACAGTAATGTAAACAGTCTAAACTCATAACAGTGCTCAGGCCGATTCTGCTTAGCTTATATGATATTGAATCAGAAGACTTGAGCCAATGGAAGTGTGGCTGTAGGCCAGGAACGAGTTACAGAAAGGCAGCCTGTCAGATCTGACTCTTGTGGACACCAGTTTCTTTTTTTCCATTGCTGGCATTTAGATACTAGGAAGCTGGAGGGGATACAGAACTGACACAGTAGATCTAGTACTTAGGTTGCAGTGAAATATTTCACATGCATTCAAGATCTCCATTGTCTACAGGGAAGGAGAATAACGACGCAATACTCTCTTTTTTTTCTAAACAGCTAACAGTTTCAATGTGGTTCATAGGGAGCTGTTTTACAAACAAACCACTGACACGTTTTTTTTAAAAAACCTGTTCACAGAATGAGCGAGAGCATGTTACTCCATTCACAAAGGTGAAAACATAATTTATTCCAGTTTTACTTTCCCATGCTCTGATTTTCTACATTGCTTTGAGAAACTGTAATTGGGGGGAAATGTTTCGTTATGACCAGTTTCCAGGGCAGCTCCATAAAGACTAGCTTAGAAAAGCAAAGGGGTGACAAATTAACAAAACACAATATAATTAGGAAAGCAAGGATTTAAATGCTTATATGCTTCAAATGTTATACAGTATAGGAAATCTAATATACTATGATTGAAACTGGAGGAGCATCTACTTCCCCTTGGAATCATACCTGCTAGTTTTCTCAGGCCCTCTCTCCATACAAGATACCATTGTTTCTGATGTGATTGAGTATTGTTCTGTTTCTGAATGCCCTATCGGCTGCTTAGTATTTGTATCTGCTCCAGGACGGGTTTAGGTTATGAACTGCACATTTAGCATTCCATGATGTGGTTTGTTCTCTTTAATTCTTACTTTGTGGGCCTCAACTGACACGTCACATGCATGTAAATTTTGCATTTTCTGTATGGGATGCATAAATTCATGTGGTGGAGAAGAAGTGCATTTCTATGTTTTGAAAATGACCATATTTTTTTACCCCTTAGCTACATTAAGATTACATTACTTCCAGTTGCTATGAGGAGGCAGTAAAAGGAAAACTAGCTGAAGTACCTCTCAGTAGAGGAGATAAGCTATCTGGCCCAGTCACCTGACCTCAGAGCCTAACTCCCACACCAGTAAGTAGCTCCATCCATAGGGGCCATGTATAAGGCACAGAGCTGGTATCAACTTTGCCTGCAATCAATTTCTTCATGCTACAGGAATGAGTCTGAGCTGTTGTGACAACATTGAAATGTTTCCTTGCATGGACCAGTTTATCCAGTCACTTCCCAGTACTGCTGCTGCAGTGGCTATTGCCCTGATTGGTAGAAAGAGCCCTTCTTCTTCTTCTTCTTCTTCTTCTTCTTCTTCTTCTTCTTCTTCTTCTTCTTCTTCTTCTTCTTCATATGTATTCATAGTGTAGTGTAACCAGGAGGGGTCAGGAAGCCACTGCAAAATGGGAACAATACAAGGTTGTCATGAGGAAGAGAAGGGAGGAAAGAAGAAGATGGTAAAATATTTGTAATGTGATAATGATCTCTCAGCTAGGATTTTGACTTGATGAATTACTGGACTGTTCGAATATAGCATGTATTACGTATCCAGTTATGACTGAGCAAAGGAGATGCTCAATGACTAGAGTTACACCATTTTCCTAAGGCATTACCTAAAGCAAGGCAGACATAGCAGTGAATAGCAAGCAAGAAATCCATTGGCCTATGACTTCATAGGTCAACACTGGGGTACATCAAAGGCTTCATTTTAACACCAATGCAGTCTGACTCCCTTTGAAACTGTACAGCATACTGTACTGTATGTGTGTGTATGCAAGCAAATGTATATGATCACACATACACTGAATGGGTCAGTTTAAAAAGAGTCAGAGATAACAAGGGAAGTATCTGTATTGCTTATTAGCTAGACAGCCCCCACATTTCTGCCAGAAACAATGCAGCATCCAAATGATTTGTGACAGTTCAACCATAGCCAATAATTACTGCAAGCAGTTGCCTGACAGAGGACTAAAGGGCAATGGAGGGATTGCACCTGTAGGAAGTGTTGTGATTAATTACCTTCAGTTTAGCTAGCATCAGCCCAGACCCCTTACGCACAGTGGGGAAGGAAAGCACAATTTCAATCAAGTTATTTTGGCTATTCTGGCAACAAAACAGCTTCAATGTGTTTCACTAGGTAAGAACACAGTGTAAGCGGAAGTTATTTCCTCCTTTGTTTTAGCCATCGTGGTGTAGAGTGGTTAGTACGTTTCCGAGCACAATTCAAAGTGTTGGTGCTGACCTTTAAAGCCCTAAATGGCCTCGGTCCAGTATATCTGAAGGAGCGTCTCCACCCCCATCATTCAGCCCGGACACTGAGGTCCAGCGCCGAGGACCTTCTGGTGGTTCCCTGACTGCGAGAAGCCAAGTTACAGGGAACCAGGCAGAGGGCCTTCTCACCCTAGTGGCACCCACCCTGTGGAACGCCCTCCCACCAGATGTCAAAGAGAAAAACAACTACCAGACTTTTAGAAGACATCTGAAGACAGCCCTGATTAGGGAAGCTTTTAATATTTAATTAATATTTAATTGTATTTTAATATTTTGTTGGAAGCCGCCCAGAGTAGCTGGGGAAACCCAGATGGGCAGGTTATAAATAATAAATTATTATTATTATTATTATTATTATTATTATTATTATTATTATTATACCAGACTAGGACTTAGGATACCAGAGTTCAAACCCTCAATTAGCCAGAAAACCTGGGTCAATCACACTCTTTCAGCCTATCCTACTTTATAGGGTTGTTGTGAAGACAGAACACAGGGAAATGAATGACTGCTTGAGCTCCATGGAGGAAAGGTGGGATATAACAGTATCCTAGTCATGTGGTTCATGTTATTGTTGCCGTCAGTTCTTCTCTGATCCTCAGAGCAGCTAACAACAATAATATAAACAGAAAAATAAGAGAATGATAAGAATTAAAAGAAAAACAGCAACATATATTGCTTGTGGGCTTCCCACACACATTTGGAATTGGACACTGCGAAAGAAAAACCTGGACTAAACAAACCTTTGAGCTGATCTAACAAGGCATCTCTTCTATTATGTACTCAAGACAGCACTGTCATGGAAATGACTTCTCACCTGCTCTTCACTCAAGCTCTGTCTTGATGGCAGCAGATGTACTGAAGAAACACAACCAATTCTTTACATTTCTTAAATGTCCTTGGAAGCTATATTGCCTGAAACTCCATCTGGGATTTTATCTTTGAATACAGCTGTGAGCGTCAACAAAGGAGGATGCATCCATGTCCTGAACATATTGTTATGAGCTGAGGGAAGAGTAAGATGTACAGTGTGTCTGAGCCCCCTTCTAATTCCTGGATCCAGCATAGATTCAATTCCTGGAATAGCCAGGCTAGCTTCCTGGTGAGGTAATAGCCTAAATATGGGCCATTAAAGTAACCAAGGAAGTGGCCCTGTGCAGATGGGAGTTAGAAAGACAAAAGGGCAGAGTTGAGAGTTGCAAGGCTGCAGGCTGAGCAGCTGGGAAACAGAACCATGCTTGATTTCCAATGGAATCCAAGGCTATGGCTATGGGAGAAGCAAGACCCTCTTTGGGTGTTAATGTTGTGAAAACCCCCCCCCCATTTGTAGGCTTAGGCTGTATATATGTGTAAATAAATCATATATCATAAAGACATCACCGTCCGCACAGTCCCTCATTCTGAGGAAACTGAACCCCAGATAAGCAGCTGGAACCCCTGGAATCTTGCACCATTCAGAGATTGGGGTGGTGTGCATGCTATAATCATTCTGCCATGATAACAGCTGGATGGCTAAACTACAGAATGGTGCACCGATATAATTCACAAGCATGCAACTGAACACCAATGGCACAGGGACAACAGCTTGAGGAGCAATCACCTTAATGTCTAGATTCAGTCATATTTCACTGATAATTTTTGAATATATATAGTTGTTCACTCTGATCTAAGGGCCTTTATAAACCTGCCCAACTGAGTGTTTCTTTTGCATGAACACATCTGATTTTTACACTCCTGCAAATCCATCTTTTCCTCTGTAGCAGAGTGAGAACTGACAAGGGACCAAAAATAATTGCAGACCCATCCAGCAAAGACTCTGTGTAGCAGAGACAGAGGCCTGGGGCTCCTCTGCCGTAATTAAGAGGCACATGCAATATGCTGTTTTAATTGCCGCATGCACTAAAAGTATAGTGGAAAGGGGAGTGGGGCTGGAGCCAGTATTCTGTGTTTATTGCAACACCCAGGCTGGGAACAGCTTGCATGCCATCCTCCCAGCACACTTGATTCTATCTCTCATCAGCATGATTAAGCATAAGTAATGTCAAGCTGTTCAGTGCCGAGGCAAAATAAAATAAATAGAGACATATTATAGGAGGACACTGCCAAAACATTTTCCCATATATTTTCCGCTTAGGGTGTTCTCAGTTAAAATATGTACATATATAGGCCATCTTTTCCATCCACAGTTGTTGACAGACTGTTGGCATGTGGTTAAATATCACATCAGACTTGACTAATATTTATCTACCCCATAAAAGGGGCTCAGAGGGCAACATCAGGTCTTTCAGCAGTGAGGTGGACCTGCAGCTGGACACCTCCATTTCTCTGACTGGGCTTTTCATTCTGAAGCATGATTTTGGGTCATTCCGCTTTGGGCAGATTTCGTACTGGTGGGCTGATTTTCACAGACGTTCAGTGGCAGCAGCTTCTTACCTGGTCAGGTGAATCTAGTGGAGCACAAATCTCCCAGGCAAACTAGTTTGATATTTGCCATGGTTCAGCTTGCAAAATGAGGAATGGCAGATTCATGATCCTGCTTGAGTGCCCTTTCTCCAAACTGGAGATGTGAAGGTTCTGGTTATGGTAAGAGAAAGACACACAACTAGAGTCCCCCCTCTCCATTCACTGTTGCTCACGTCTAAATACTCAGGAGTGTATACATTTTATATTTACAGAGGCATCTCTTTCAACTGTCTGTTCTCTGGGCAAACAGATCTCTCTATACTACTCGGCTAATCCTAATCCAAAAGTACAGCTATGGCAAAGAGGTCCTGCCCATGTGTCTCTAAACAGAAAAAAAAGTGACAGATTGGGCTGTCTAAAAGTCAGCCCTAGTAGGAAAGCTCTTGCTCCATCTGTTGCTAGGAGGTCTGTCCAGAACAACTACTATAGCAGATAGGGAAGGAGTTAGAGCTGCTTCAGAAACAACCTTATGTGGTAGGATTAGCATATCAGAATCATACACTGAGCTGTTTCCCTGAAGGCCAGATAAGAAACAGGGAATATTTCCTAATCTGAGGAGCTGTTCATTTGTTTAGTTTAGTATTTTTTGGTGACCTTGCTAGTGAGAGTGAACAAGCAAGCAACAGCGAGTATTTTTCTATAATAAATATCTGTTTTTCACTTAATCATTTTGCTTTTGCAATGGTGGATGGCTTGTGTATGTGTTGCAACAAACTCTGTAATAAGCATTTCCCTACATTCATTCATTCATTAAAAGCTGCAGCAGCTGCTGGATGAGGCAGGGCAGGTGACACAAGATCTAACAGGGGATATAGCTTGAATGCACAATCATTTTTGTCTATTGGCTGGAATACTTTTTTCTTTTAATTTAGGGGGGAAATGTTTAGGATAATGAATCGTTAAACTGATATTTGGAAGGAGAAAAACTATACAACTGGAAGCAAGTTTTCATCACGTTTTAAATATGTTTTGTGTTTAGTTTTTTTGCTATGGATGTGTAGGTGTAAACCAGTGGTTTTCAATCAGTGACACCCCGTGGTGCCTTGAATGATGGTCAGGGGTGCTGCAGCGATCACTGGCCTCTGTCCCTCTTTCCTTCCCTCCCTCTGGAGCTGGCCAGGGGGTGCTTCCCAGGCCTCTGTAGGGCAGTGTGAGGAGGCACCTCTCTTTGGCATGGGGGTGAGGAGCTCAGAGACCAGGGACAGCAGCAGCAACTGCCTGGACTGCTCCAGGGAGAGAGGAGACAATGGGACCCTATACATGTTTAATGACACACTTTCCTTAAGTCAGTGCCATACAAGTCCTATTATGATGGTAAAAAAAGGTTTAAAAAATTGCAGCCCTACCAAGTCAAAATGTTAGCAAGCTTCACTGAATCCTTAGCTGCAGGGCTTTGTGGGGAGAGCCTCGCAGAAACCCTCTAGCAAGTCTAGTTGCTAACAGGGCACCAAACAAGAATCAGAGTGGCATTTTATTCCGATGGTGGAAACAGATTGCTTTCAATCTTAAAAAGTCTATGGAAGCAAATGTAAAATGTGCCTCCTGAAGCCGTTTGCAGCATTATGTACTGCATGATTCCATGCAGCTTTCATGTGGGTATTTAACTCTTGTCGCTACATATTAGTCCCATCCAAGCACTTGTGAGACGGAGAGGTTGCTCAAACTCAAAATAAAGGAAAAAGAGAATCGGTGGCAATAAATCCAGCAAAGCTCATCAGAGCTTAGCTCTGGAAACTGTTCTCCCATATAAATGCTTAGCCCTGTAACAGGTAAAGTAATGAGAATGTGCCTTGGAGCATGAGTTGCCTTTCCCTTGTCATTGAGAATCACAGTCACTAGCATCACCTGCTCAGGAATTATGGGTAACGACTTTCAGAACAGCATAGGGCCTGATTTCCAGACAGGCCTGAGGCCTGGCACCTCTCATTTGGAAAATTAAACTCTGAAACTAACCCAGAAACATCTGGTTCTCCTCTTAGACCTCCTCAGACCTAGCTGTAATTTTTGGAGAAAGTACACGTTGCAAGATCTGCTCATGGAGCATAATCAAGTGCCCAAGACAGGCTCGCGTGGTCCACAATTTTCTACAACCAACATGAACTGGCAGCCACATCCCTCACTTTTTAAAGACCTAGGCCATATTCACCTCATACATTTAAAGCAACCACTGGAACTCTGGGAACTCTAGGAAGCGAATAGTGGTCTCCTAACAACTCTCAGCACTCTTAACTAACTACAGCTCCCATAATTCTTTGGCAAAACCACGACTGGCTAAAGTGGTACCATAGTGCACTAGATGTATGCTGTGAGTGTAGCCTTACTGTTGTTTTTTATTTACTTTGCTTATAGAGATGCTGGGCAGCTACCTGCCATCTTTATATGCCCAGAGGCATCTGTTCAGATAAGTAAGCATATGCAAATTTTATGCAAATCTGTGCCATGATTCTTGTGCTTCAAATCCTGTAAGTGCTTAGCAATGCCCTTGGCTGGAACTGAGACTGACCAATCTCCCCACTGTTGTGTTAGTGAAAATAATTCCAAACTTTGATTAATGGGGAGCGGAGCTGGCGTGGGGTGATGATGAACATGTGAGGGGAGCTGTGTCGGGGGGAGCGGCTGCTGCACACATCTGCAGTGCTAATCCACTGCGCCCTCCCATTGTGACCCTCCTTGTGTATTTCAGTGCGTGTCTGAATATTCCTTATCTTAGTCCTCCAGAAGAGAAAGTGTTGGGTAGAGCGTCCTTTCCATTAATGTACAGATAGAAACACAGGAATATGCCTTATACTGAGCCAGACCACTAGTCCACCGAGTCAGTATTGTCTACAGCACGCACCCCCAAACTCAGCCCTCCAGCTGTTTTGGGACAACAATTCCCATCATCCCTGACCACTGGTCCTGTTAGCTAGGGATGATGGGAATTGTAGTCCCAAAACAGCTGGAGGGCCAAGTTTGGGGATACTTGGTCAACTCTACAGTGCCTAACAGTGGCTCTCTGGGGTTTGAGGCAGAAGTCTTTTCCAGCTCCATCTGGAGATACCGAGGATTGGGACCTTCTGCATGCAAAGTAGATGCTCTGCCACTGAGCTATGACCTTTCCCCCATACAGATGCTATAGACGTTAGCTAATCAAGCTGAATTATTTTGGGAGCAGAATCAGGATTTTAAAAGGACTCTTCTGTACACACTAGACCAGGCTGAGGATGTTTTCAAAAGCATTAGGTACCACTTAGAGCACATTCATGTTTTACTGTGATGAGCCACAGTAGCTGGAAAACAGGAAGTACTTCATTAAAGAGGAATTTTCATGTTTCAAGGGTTTAAAGCTACCGTTCTTTAAATCCTTGCAAATGTAATGTTATGACTTGGGGGTGGGGGTGCGGGGAGTAGGCTGTATGCCAAGACCCTTCTAATTCGTGGCTCCAGCAAGGGTTAACATCTAAGGAAGGATTCAAATTGTCAGAACAGCCAGACAAGCTTCTTGATAATGGTCCTCTAAATATGGGTTGTTAAAGTAACAAAGGAAGTGGCTTTGTGCCATATAGCAAATGGGTGGGGGCCCCTCCCTCAACTCACTGGTAGTTAGTTAGAAAAGACAACAGTCAGAGCTGAGGTGTGTGTATGTGTAAGCTAGAAGCTGGAGGAAGAAGCAGGGTGAAGCCTGTGAGTTATAGCCATGCCTGATTTCTGCTTGAATCCAAGTCTGTGGCTATGGGAGAAGCAATACCTCCAGGTATAGGGTGTTGTATAAATTGAATTAATAATAATAATAATAATAATAATACTCATGGGGTGTTAATGCTGTGACCCCCCCTCCATTGTAGGCTCAGGTTGTATATATGTGTAAATAAACTGTATATCATAAAGACACTACAGTCTCCACTATCCTTCATTTCAAAGGAGGCATGAACCCTGGTAAGCACCTGGAACCTCACACTTCTCAGAGATTGGGGTGGTGTGCAGCAGTAAAAAAGGGCTAGTGCACAGAACCCACTTTTTGCCTATTCTAAACGCTTTCCAGTCAGAATGAGGATCACTTCCAAAATATGTGGTTTGTGAGTGAGTGATCAGTGCACTTTGAAGAAGGAATGTCAATCATCAACAAAGCTACTGTTGGAGGAAACTCTATTCAGTCGGAATCCCATAATACTTAGCTCAGAGCAAGCTTCACGGAAAACAATGAAATTTCTGAGTAGACATGTACAATATTGCACTGCTTGAATTGCCTTCTCAGCTATCAGTATGTAAAAAAGCAAGCAGGTGTGAAATCTTACAGGACAAGCAGAACCTGCTTTTCTAGCCATGTTTACCCAAGTCATACCTAATTGCATTTTTGCATTACAGCAAATGTTTATTCATACAAGTTTTTTTGAAAACGTGGTAGTGCTAAGGGTTGGCCCAAGAATAAACTTGCCCCACAGAAGTCTCGATCGTGCTTTTTTTAAACCTTGCTAGAACTTTGAAGAATGATTCTGTGACTCCTAGAGTGCTGTCTTTTCTTTGAACTTTGGATTAAAAGAGGACCTTATTCCTGTTTCTGAAGAAGAAACAGCTACTCAGAATGAGGGGCAAGACTCAGACAGTTTTGAGACATATTGTTCCAGCACACTGGTTGGCAAGAGGGGAAAAAAAAGATTGTCTCATATTTCTTAAAAGGAATTGTAGCTGTGACAGTGGTTCAGCGGGTGTTTTTTTATACTGACTTGATTAAATCAGAAGATGCCATTTGATCTAGGAGAGAGGTTATTTAAAATGAGCCCACCAAATGGGCCTGTGGAACTCATTGCTATGGTTACAACCATGACTGAGTGTGTATCCTTTTCTTATTATGCCTTGTTTGTTTGGGTGGGTTTGGGTTTGGTTTGGGTTTAAGTCTCATAATTGCAGCTGTCATGTTTCCAGCAAAACTATCCTGTTTGCTTGTTGTGGGACACCAAATGCAGATGATTGTTTGAAAGGAGGCCATGTGACAGAAAGAATGAGTAGAGGAATGGTTGACAGTACCAAAGTGAAAAGAGTGCAGCAGCTATGAGACACAGAGAGAAAGAGGGAATGAGATGAGAGTTGTGAATGTAAGCACACATAAAAGAATCAGTGAATTATAGAATAATTTTTATTAACCGACCAATCACATCAAATCAAACCAAATTACATAAATTCCAAATTACAAAGCCGAATTTTAAATTTTTGTTGGGGGTACCCATATTTCAAGTTCCGAAGGGGATCCAGTCATCTTCTTGCTTCTTATTGCTGCTTTTAATATCCACAAATCTGACCATTTGATGTTCACAGTACTGTCCAGTCCTTTCTTATTGTTTTTCCACATCTCTTCTTGTTATTTTCATATATTTTTCCTTTCTCTTTGTGACCTCTGATAGTCTCCACAAGCAGGTTAAAACAGTTTGTAATCCTGTGTGGATATATATATATATTTATCCAATAGCCATATCCAGACGTTTTCCGTATAACATCACTTCCATAACTCAAAACAGTCTTAGCGTTGTTAATCTTCACAAATCTGTCGCCTGTCTCAACCTCTGAGGAGATTCACCAGGAATGCAGTCTGAAAACAAATCCATTCCTCCTCCCGGTTATAAATCCTTCGGCAAGACCTGCCAAGATGGCGATGCTGTATTTATTGCTGCGCCATTCCAAAAGCTCTTGTTCTTTACTCAATCTCCATAAAGCATACTTTTGGTTAAAGTTTATTTCCACACAGTCCTTAATCATCCTGCTTGGGTCAGTTAACCAATGGTTCTAACGAGGGGGGGTTCTTGGTTAATCACATAGAAGAAAAGAAAAAAAAAGGTTTCCCCCCCATCCAGTCCCTTTGCCGACATACCCAGCCTTTGATGTCTTCTTCGTAAAATATTCCTGTTGCTCCAACCCGTCGTCTTCTTTCACAGAGGTCCCTTCTGTTAGCAGTCTTCACTCCCCTTCTTCACTTGAAATATGTGCATTTGCTTCTTTCGTAATTAATTATTCCAAATTGCTGCAGCTAGTGCGCGATCAGAGACAGCGTCTAGGAGAACCGGGGTCCACACGGGGGCATTCTGCCTAGTGCCCTCACCCCCTTCTTTCGAATTTGGGGGTGATTTATGGGCACAGCAGGCAAGGGCAGTGTTCCCCATTCCCTTGGGGCAACAAGGGAGGCTGCCTACTCCCATAACAGCCTCTTAATTACCCTGTGTGGTCCGGAGAGATGGTATTGTCGGCCATCTTCCAATGCGCCCCTAGTGGCCCCCAGAATCAGTGAATTATAGAACTGTAGAGCTGGAAGGGACTGTGAAGTTCATCTAGTCCAACCCCTTGCAATGCAGAAATCTCAACTAGATCATACAGGACAGATGGCCATCCAACCTCTGCTTAGAAACCTCCAAGAAAGGCCTCCATATAACATGGGGGAAAGCCTTAGGGGTCACAGTCGCAGATCCTAGATGGCAATCAATTTGGCACAACCCCTGCACTCATTCTGTCTCTCATCTCATTCCTTCTTTCTCTCTCTGCCTCTCATAGCTGTGTTATGATCTGGGTGGATTCTAAGGTAAATGTCTCACTTCACTTGCCTTGTGTATGTGCAGTGCTTTTTTTCTGGGGGACGCAGGGGGACGCATACCCATAAGCATTTTGTGAACCTTTGTACTTTTGTCCATTTACTGTATCCCCACCCACAATTTGCACTATAAAATGGTGGCTTTCTTGAGTCAAAATGAGAGTAGCCCTAGACATTTTTTAAAGAAAAAAAGCACTGTGTATGTGTACTTGATTAACAACATAAAGGGAATTGTACTACTCTCTATAAGTTAGTAGGCAGTGGCAGCATGTATTTTAAGGGAACTCTGGACACAGCAGAGTAGCTGATGGGCTAATCAAGTGACTGTCTGGAAACAGGCCTTTGTGGGAGACCCAGGGAGCATCCCATGTGCCAGCAAAATGAAAATGTCTCTGTAAGCTCATTTGAATATTTAGGCCAAGCCAGAGCTCTTAGTTGAGAGCAGCTCATGCTTGCACAGCCAGCATCTGAGACCTAGATCTCACATGGCTGTAACCAGTGCACAGGCTGGTAAGGAAATCACATTTTCCTAGCAATGAAATATTTTGGTTTGAATGATGAGAAAAAACTGAATATCCCCACAAAAGAAGTACTACCTGGAAAAAAGATGTCCACGTTAGAGCTGAGTATCTTCTCTTTTTTTTTTTTTTTTTTGTAAAAAGTCCATACTTTGTGAAAATTTCCTTCATTTTTGGGGTGAGCTCTATTAACAGGTGTGAAAGTATTTCCCTGTTCAAAGTGAAAGCAATACTTCTTGCCCTCTCTCTGCATTTGTTCCGCAGGAATCATCATCAGATTGGCAATATGGTGTCTGCCTCAGTGGCGTAGCGTGGGTTGTCAGCACCCGGGGCAAGGCAAGTAATTTGCGCCCCCTAACCCGTGGAGCGCGGCCCCCCAGATGTTGCGCCCGGTGTGGCCGGCCCAGCCTGCACCCCCCACGCTACGCCACTGTAGCACAGAACACCATCCCTAATCCTGCAACTGCAAAAAGTTCTGCAACACAGCACAACAGACCGTGCAAAAGGATCGTTGTTGATGCTTTTATTAAAAAAATGTAAACAACAGCCATCTTTATTTACACTATGAGCTAACTGTCTGAGATGGGTAAAACCAATCCCAAAGGGCCCTTACAAACAGTAGATTATGCTACATTTTCCTTGTTTAAATCCACAATGTTTTGGTTTTTTTAAATGCACTCTACCTCCCCACCCTTATACCCTTTCCACCCAAGACGTACACCTGATGCCTTTGTCACACATTACATGCACCCAACCCCTTCCCTGCAGTCAGCTAGATTTCCCTCGCAATAAACGTGGGTGGGTAGGTACCGGAGAAGGGAAACCTGAAAAGAGGAAGTGGCTGCTTTCCTGCATTCTGCCTCAGGGTCTTACTGCCCACCCTGCTCTGTTTCGTTGCTGTGTTTGCTCAAACGGAACAAAGAGCAGGGAAAGCCCCTCCCCTCCAGGCAGAGAGAGAGAGAGAGAGAGAGGCGCCCTCCACGAGTTGTCGAGCTTGGGCTACGGCTGCGCGGCCGACGGCGAGGCGCTAAGGCGCCGGCTCCCCAGGCTGCAGCGCTTGGCCAGGCGCTGCGCTTGCATGCCTGGCCGCGCCCAGCTCGCCTCAGCGCAGCGGAAAACAGAAGCAGTGGCGGAGACGACGACCCCCCACCCCAACCAAGCCTCGATTGCTTGTCCCTTCCGTCTGGACTCGCGCCCCCCCAGGTGTTGCGCCCGGTGCGGCTGGCACCCCTGGCACCCCCCACGCTACGCCACTGGTCTGCCTTTTCAGAAAAAAGGGCAGGAAGCGCTGTCCTCTCTCTGAACTGGCACGGCTACAGTGCTACATTATGATTTTGTGACATCATTATGCTGTCATATTGAGTACTTGAGACCCATTTGGCTGGGATAACATGGCTAGGAAGAAGCTGAGTAAGAGAGGCTTTCAAGTGTGTTTCTGTCCCACATGCTACTTTCATTGTAAAAATGTTTGCTCATTAAGATTAAACACAGCTCTAATCTGCATCCTCGGAAACAAATGAGTAACAACTGTCTGGTTTTTTAGAACAAAGATCATATGAAAAGGCTGTACAGATGAATAAGCTTGGGTCATGGGCATAGCCAGGGAGGCAGCTGCCCCCCTGCAATCAAGTAAATACCATAAATAAAAATACTTTACGCTGGAACTGGTCTGTGACCGAAATAATAAAATTCATTCATTCAAATACTTTACTCACTGATCAATTGCATCACAGATAACTCGGTTCTGCTCCCCCTAACATAAAGCCTCCCCCCTCCCTAAAATCATGGCTTGGGTGCCTTAGCCAGGGTTAGACAGCAGGGAATAAAGTTGCCTTGACTCATTCCCAAATTGTTATGTCAGTTTTCTTTTTTACAAAATGTGTTTGGTTAGGTTTAATGCTTCCTGCTGTTTTGCAGTATCTCTCAGTGTATGGTGTGAAATGAACCTTTGATGTGTGCAATCTACTGGGGTGCACTTGGTTGCTTTCTTCCACACCAGAGGCAGTACCCATGAACCCCATGTGCTGTGTCCAAAACAATAAGGGGAGGCTGCTGCCTGGTGCCTTCGTGCCCTGCTTGAACGCTTCCTCCTTAGAGGCATCTGACTGGCCAATAGTTGGAAACAGAATATTGGACTACAAGGACTTTTAATCCAATCCTGCCGAGCTCTTCTTAGGTTTGTTTCCACCACCAGCCTGCCTCTTGGTTGAATGCCCTCCTTTCTGATCCTGACCAGATAAACAAGTTTGTTTTTATGCATGCAGTCTGCTGTCTTCCTGCTTCAGTCATGTTGACGAGGCAGACACTCTGTGCTATTTTTGGACTCTTGTGGCATTTCTGGTTTGGACCCAGCCTATGGCAAGTGATGCCTTTGGCCTTGCATTTCCTACGGCCAGATCATGCCGCTGTTATATCATGCTGTGGTTTCATTTCAATTAAAAGGCTTGTTGCATTGTGGAACAGGAAGAAGGCAGGGACCTCTCTCTCTCTCTCTCTCTCATCACCACCATCACTAACATATGCAAATGATTTGTTTCATCACACAGTGTGCAACATTGATCATGGCTGGGGGAGGGGGGGAGATCTGTTATCTCTGATTCCTCACAGAATCTGAAACGCCAGTCCCCATGTAAACATATAAACATGCACAAGCACTTAGGAAATCTGTGAAGACTACTTATCCTTTGATAATTGTTCCACCTTGGAAATAATTGTCTTCGAAAGACGGTTTGTGCTTTTCTAGGTGCTCATCGCTAGAGGAAGCCAAATCCTACTCACGTCTTATTTCTTCTCCTCCTATTTCTTCTTTGGCTCCTGGTTCTCTCCCTGACCAGAGAGAACCACACTGCTCCTTTCTCCATGAGCTCTCCCCTCTCTCCCTGCTTTTTATATGCTGCTTTCCGCTCCTTTCCAGCCAAGCCTGCTTCCTACACTCCAATTATTTCTACTCACTTTGTCCTCAAAACCTGGGTTTGCATCTAGACATGGTGGGCCACGCTGTGTTTTGTGTGAGGGAGGGGAAATTAAGCTATGGCAATGGGGAAAACACGTCAAGCCTTTCTCATGCACAAGGATCCGACCCAATGCCATATCTGCCACTCGAGTCGGCCCCTTTCTGCTGACTCACGGCCAAACTACTTATAGTGGTACCTCGGGTTAAGTACTTAATTCGTTCCGGAGGTCCGTACTTAACCTGAAACTGTTCTTAACCTGAAGCACCACTTTAGCTAATGGGGCCTCCTGCTGCCGCCGTGCTGCCAGAGCACGATTTCTGTTCTCATCCTGAAGCAAAGTTCTTAACCTGAAGCACTATTTCTAGGTTAGCGGAGTCTGTAACCTGAAGCGTATGTAACCCGAGGTACCACTGTACATTGTAAATGTCCAGCTACCAAGCCTTGTTGCCCAGTGGCAAAAATGCACTCCATTGGGTCTCTGCAGGGCCTCACGATCAAAAATGATGCCAGGCTTCCGAATCCCTCAGCCCCCAAGTCCTTGCACCTTCTGCTGCATGGCCCTCTTCATATTCTTCCATGTGCCATTGATTCGTGTGGGCTCAATAACACCTCTCCAGCTCTGCCTTTCTAGAAGCTTTGAGCACAGGACGGTGGTGCGCTGTGTGCAGAACCTCAAGATCCTCCCCTTTCTGGATAAGTGGTGATGGTTATGCCTGCATAGGTGGTGACTGAAGCCAGACAGTTTGTGAAGGAGCGTTCCACTCGAATCTCCCCACCCTTTGGTATCATTTGCCTTTGCCTTTTTCCGACTGAGGGAGAAGCAAAGTAAATAGAGCAACATGTCTCCATTTAGGATGTGTTCCCTGTATTTCTTCCTCAGGTGAACTTCCTCAGGGCAGCGGGGTCCTCACAGTTCACGTAGTTGGACTTCCAGGGATCCTTGTCTAAGGAGCCATTTCCCCATGCTGTGATCATGGGTACACAAACGCCAACACCAGCCCAGTAGACCAGGCACACTGGCTGCGGTGAGCCATTTCTCATCCAGGAATGTTCATCCATTGATGGTGCAACTTTACAAATCTTTTTATTTTTAAGAAAAGCTGCTTTGAGAGAGGGCAACTGAGGATAGAGAAGTGGCAGAGTAAAAAAAAAAAGTGTTAAAATAAGAGCTTCTCTACACTATTTTATTACATCTGCCAGTAACATATTCCTCAACCCAACAAAGGTCTTTTAAGTACTATTTCAAATGCATATCTCAATAAGTTTAATATGTTGGGTCGAGTCATAAAGTAAATGCTAGATTTTATTGTTTTTTTGACCCTCTGGGATTATCTTTCCTTTAAAAAAAAAACCTTTAAAAATGAATAAATAATGCAAATCATGAAACAGGCAAACACTGTGACCACTTTACTTATTGTGTTTTCCAGATTTTCTTCATTAATATCATTCAACAGTCACAATGTTCTTTTTTATTTTATTTTCTATTCAAGGCACGAAAGCATCTGTTTTGCACCCTGCAGAAATGCTTGCCACATAAAGCACACTGTGCATTTCAACACATCTGCTTTCAAAAGAGTCCATCAGAACATATGTGGCCTTAAACATCATTCAAATCACAATCCTATTCATGTCAGCTCAGAACCAAGCCCCACAGATTTCAATTTAAGGGTGTGCATAGGATTTCAGCCCGATATATTTTTCTTTTCTTTGAGAAGCTTACAATCACTGAAGCAATGAACGAGTGGCTTGTTGGACAACGCCACTTGTGCTCCCTCTGCTGGGAAGTAGATATATAGAGGGAAGAGGAGAGGTTTTTTAAAAAACAAAAACAAAAATCCTTTTCACAAATCAAGGTCTTATTTGCAAACTAAACAAAATCAGAAATGTAATTTCCAGTATATATGTGCTAGCTGGACGAACAAGCAACAGAATACTTCCTCCCAGAAAGGTAAGGAAATTGAATCTTGCCCAAAGGATGTATTTAACATACAGGTTGGCATTTCCCAGGTTAGCTAAAGGGCTGTTTCACAAATAACATTATTCAGATGTACACAAAGATGTCTTAAATGAATGCCTAAAAAAATAAAGTGCACATAAATGTGGTCTGTACTCCCTTCTTCCTTTATGGGACTTCGAAGCTTTTGTGTGACATAATTTAACTAGGTGTAAATGAAGATAAAATGGATGTCATTTATCTTCTTGGGGGGGGGACCCCAGACACTAAAATCTGAATCATCTGCCTAGTAATTAGACAGTAAAGAGGATGAGAAAGACATTTCTGACTCCACATGTCACCCTGTGTAGGACTTGGTTACACTGCAATAGGTAACAGCAGCTAGAGGTTTTGCTTTAATTTACACAGAAATATTAATATCTTATGTGGAAGAGAAGGCAATGTAACCTCTATAGTCATGATGCAGTCTAGTACATTGCCAGACCAGATATAAGCAGCAATAGCCATCATTGCATACCTTTAAATAATTCTTCCTATTAAGGGACTTTCTTTCCATGGTTTCTAATGCTATCAAGCTTTTCCAGCTGGGATTTTAAAGACCATTCAATATTCCTTTTTTTAAAAAATACATCTTTATTAGTTTTAACATGTAAATTATAAAACATACCACACATTTTTTTACAAATACAATCTTATTGGACTTCCATCAGCACCTCTGATGATCTTCCGACTTAACCACTTCTTATGCATTTCTTAACTTTGTATTGTATTTACATCTATTAACATACCATCATCCCTTCTCCATTTTTACAATACTTCCAATTATACTCCTCACAGAACTTCTTGCAGACCTACAAACGTCGTCTGGTCATCACAAATACTTTTCAAATAGTTCATAAATTTACTCCAGTCTTCGGTAAATTTCTGGTCTCACTGGTTTCAGATCCTTCCTGTTAATTTGTCTAATTCTGCATAGTCCATTAACTTCATCCTCCATTCTTCAATCGTCGGGAGTTCTTCTTGTTTCCATTTTTGGGCCAGTAGTATTCTAGCTGCTGTTACTGCATATAAAAAATGTTTACAATCCTTTCTATTTATATCACTTCCAACAAAAGGCCATTCAATATTCCTAGGCTTCTGGCTTACCACTTGACGAGTCCTCCCTTGTCCTCAAGTCCATTACTGCACACTGGTAGAGTCCCACTGGTGAGAACTTTGCCCCATCCTACACCAGTCCTGTCAATAGGAATAATGTTAGCTGGTTCTTCCCCTTTCAAAATACCTTGACTTCACCAATCCACATCTTTGGGAATGTATGAAGATATGCAAAGTCTGGCCCAAACACATTATTTCCATCTATCTTTTTAAAAAAATAAATAAATAAATAAAACCAATTTGATCATCTTCAATCAAGTATCAACATGCATACAAACAAACAAACAAAACACATTTTCACATTCCCTTCATACACTTTTTAGTGGTACAATTGTTCATTCATTAGAAGCTGTTTGTTGAGGACCTTATTGAATCATGCTGGATGGTTGCTCGCGAAGGAGCTCTCTCCAAAAGACTTTCTGCAACCGTGGTTGTGTTTTGTCTAGCCCAGGGGTCAGCAAACTTTTTTAGCAGGGGGCCGGTCCACTGTCCCTCAGACCTTGTGGGGAGCCAAACTATATTTTGAAAAAGGAAAGAAAAAGAACGGATTCCTATGCCCCACAAATAACCCAGAGATGCATTTTAAATAAAAGGACACATTCTACTCATGTAAGAACACGCTGATTCCCAGACCGTCCACAGGCTGAATTTAGAAGGCGACTGGGCCGGATCCGGCCCCCGGGCCTTAGTTTGCCTCCCCATGGTCTAGCCCATTGTTGTTATAAAGCAAAAATGAAGAGCAACAAAACTATCCCATTGCCCTGTACCATGGAATATTCTAGTCTGCTGCACTAATTTCTCTGACGATG
Source organism: Podarcis pityusensis (assembly GCF_964106645.2). Classification (NCBI taxonomy): domain Eukaryota; kingdom Metazoa; phylum Chordata; class Lepidosauria; order Squamata; family Lacertidae; genus Podarcis; species Podarcis pityusensis. Next base: position 78,892,998 of record NC_138028.1, read on the forward strand.
CAAAACTCTCCTCATTACACTGTATATTATGTCAATGGAGCGAGTGTTGTTGGGAGTGCCTTACCTCTTGGTGGGTGGGAGTTAATATTTTCAATGCACACCAAACAATTAAATATTTTAGCTTTAAAAAAATAACAACAAGGCTTTTACATCATTGCTTTGTCTTAGTGACACTAAGAGAGCTGTGGTGAGTTTATAAACTTGCATAGCATCTCTAAGCACTTAAGCACTTCATACACGTTGGCAGTAATCCTGATAGCAACCCTACAAGTCAGTATTCATTATCTACATGCTGCAAAGGAAGGACTGAGAAAAAGAGAGGCTTGTCGAAGGCCACCTTGTGAGCTCACAGGAAAGGCGAGCTTCAAACAGGGAAATTCGTGGCTTATAGCTCAGGCATCTAAAGGACCAGGGTGGCTAAGGGGAAAAAGGAGGGGCGGGCTCTTGCATCTTGGGTAGCTGGCAAGAAAAGAAGAGGGGATTTCAGCAAGTGCAGCTTGGTCCTGCAATCTTACACCTGCTGAAATTTCCTCTTCTGTGCAATTATTAAAGGTACAGCCGCCGCCTCTTCATTTCTAACCTGGCCGTCCAGGTGAAAGCATATTGCAAGGTAAAGCTGGGGCTCCCAATCCAGTGCTTACCTGGTAACATGAATGCAGAGGTGGAGGGAATATTTGCAGTGGAGATTGCGGATTGAAGTGCTAACTTGTTTACCACTTCTCTCCTCCAGATCTCATACCTTAGCCATTTTTAGCACATTTCCACCCCCACCCCCAAAGCTGGACTTAAGAGACTAAGTGAGGGGTATCATCTCCGGGGGGGGGGGGGGGCAATATGCCAATGAGAATTGTGGCCTATAGAAGAGTTAAGGGTCCCCTGTACTCCCACCTACTAATTCCAACAAGACTTGTAAGTGGTAAACTTTCCCAGTCTGCATGTGCATTTGAATTGTTTTTAACATGTTTTTATTGTTTTATCATTTGTTGTTGGCTGCCGTGAGCTCCTTTGGGAGGAAGGGTGGGATATAAATATAACAAACAAACATAATAATCCCTTCAAATGCAGCTCTCACAGCTGTGCTACCTCAGCAAATGTGAATTTGGCTGTGTGCATTTACTGAAGTCATTCACTGTGGAACCCTTTGCTACCCAACTGCTACGTAACTGGGACTAGTACTTGGAGGAATTAAATTAATCTGAATTACAGTTTAGGAAGTGAACTCTGCAAATTATTTTGTGTAGGGCAATCAGCTAATTATCAAGTGGGCAACAGGGGCTTGGGCAGTGAGGACAAGCTGCCTGTGCAGAAATCCTCACTCTTTCTTTTCTATGGCTAGGTAAAAGCCATACTTTTAAAGCAAGCCCTCCAAGAACCCTGGGAAACTGTAGTTTACCCCTCACAGTGCTACAATGCCCAGCGCCCTTCATGAACTACAGTTCCCTGAATTCAATCTTGGGAGCAGGATATGCTTTAAACCTGTGTACACAGCCCAGAGCTCTCTTCTCAGTTGGAGTGCAAGGAGTCCTATGAATGTGACCTTTCCGAACACAACTCAGTTCAGCTGGGAACTTCCCCCATGCACAACTTCCTGGCCATGCGCCACAATAACCCTGTCCAGGTCACTAGTTGAAATGGAAACACGACAAGCACATGTTTACCAATTTATGCATGGAGAAATCTCACCTCCCCCCTGTTGTTAAAACAGTATGTGGGCAGCCTTTTTAAAAAAATATGTAAACCAAGTACATTTTTGCTATGCTAATTTTCTTTCAAACAGAGTTTTGCTGAAGATGTTGTTGTTGTTTAGTTGTTTAGTCATGTCCGACTCTTCGTGACCCCATGGACCAGAGCACGCCAGGCACTTCTGTCTTCCACTGCCTCCCGCAGTTTATAGTCAAACTCATGCTGGTAGCTTCGAGAACACTATCCAACCATCTCGTCCTCTGTCGTCCCCTTCTCCTTGTGCCCTCCATCTTTCCCAACATCAGGGTCTTTTCCAGGGAGTCTTCTCTTCTCATGAAGTGGCCAAAGTATTGGAGCCTCAGCTTCACGATCTTGCTGAAGATAGATGTCACATATTTAGAGCAGAGAGTCCCATCTGGAACCACCCTCACTGCGTTCCTGGCCAATGTGCCTACTCCTCAGTAGGGTTAAGCTCCAAAAAGTACCGTTCTGCAAGCTTGAAGCAGAAGCAGGCAGTGCACGACCCTGCTTGGTTAGCCCCACTTGATGTCGCCAGAAAACCTAGCCCACATGTCATTGGAGCAGTAATCATAGGCGCCAACTCTGAGGTGTTCTCAGCCCCAACAAAGTACCAGTATGTTGGGATGGGGCTGAGCCCCACCACCCCCAGTCTTGGGGACCCAGGCCTCCTTGCAATGGCAGTGGACCTCAGCATTCCTCACGACCTCCTCCTGATGCGCATGATGTCACATGTGTTTGTCGCATGTGTGATGTCATGTGATGAGTCCCCCCCCCCCAAATGTTGGGTGGAACTCGACGCCTCTGGCAGTAATGCGTTTTGAGAAATAAATCTTTTTGTTTTGCTTAAAAGATTTGACAAATGAATAGATAGATCTTCATGTGATGCTTCAAACATTTTTAAAAGGCACAGTCCACCTGAAGCGTGGGGGAAGAGTCCAGGTAGATGACATAACCAGGGTGCAGGTGCATCTGTCATTTCATTTCTGAAATTAAGAGGAAGCCATGATTCACCCCAGGACTGAAAAATTCAATGTGAGCCATATTTTTATATAGCATTCATTTTTTTTATATAACTCTGCTACAATTCCTGTGGAAAGCACACTCAGGAATTTCTGTTCTCTGTTACTTTGCTTTAGCTGCAGTTGTTCTTGGAGTGAAAATTGGGATGTACTTAATTTGTTGTCTTTGGTTCTTCCAGAGTCTAAAGAAAAGCTGAGATGAAATTTTGCACATATTTGAACGTTTGAAACTCATAACTTGTCTAGACAAGAGAGAAATACTATTGTCCAGCAGACGTTAATCAACAGGATTAGAAGGATTTGGAATGCCCTCCCCGCCAAGATATGTCTGGCCCCCACACTGCTTATTTTCAAGCTCTGGTTTCAGACGCACATCTTTGCCCAGGCTTTTTTGAAGGTGTTGATGCAGTGAGGCCAACTATTTGATTTCTCATCTGCTTTATCTTTATGATTGCCTTGGTTCAAGATGCTGCTCTAGTGTGTGCAGTGCTGGATTTATGTATAGGCTAAGTAGGCTGAAACCGAGGGCCTCTAAATCTAGGGGGCCTCACCAGCCTGCCCTCTCCCCAGTGCCACAGTCTCCCCTCTCCCAAAATTGTACACCCAAGGCTTCATGCAAGGGCAGGGCAACTCAGGCCCAGCAACCATTAGACTCAGGGCTAGCCAGTGGGGCCCAATTTGAAGCAGTGGGGCGCACCTTGATTATTTTTTTTGTAGGGCCCCAGTTCACAGCAAAATTTTATAGATATAAATAAAATTCATCCAGATTGCCCTGGTGCAGGGGCCCCCTTAGGAGCAGCCCGCGGGACCCAATTTGGCCAAATTGCTTCAGTTGCGTTAAGTTCAGCCCTGATGAGACTGTGCAGGGGTTGGACTGACAAGCCCTGCACCTTCTAGGTCCCTGGTGTTACCATTAAGAGTACAGTGGTACCTCGGGTAATATACGCTTCAGATTACATGCGCTTCAGGTTACATACTCCGTTAACCCAGAAATAGTACCTCGGGTTAAGAACTTTGCTTCAGGATGAGAACAGAAATCGTGCTCTGGCAGCGCGGCAGCAGCAGGAGGCCCCATTAACTAAAGTGGTGCTTCAGGTTAAGAACAGTTTCAGGTTAAGAACGGACCTCCGGAACGAATTAAGTTCTTAACCCGAGGTACCACTGTACAGACTCAAGGACTTGTTATGGAAATAAAGGGGGGGCACTTATTGGAAATCAGTTTTGTCACCTCTTCCCCCCCCCCAAACCCTGAGACAATGAGCCTAGCCACCTTTTATTCACAGTCGCATAAGCACTACACTACAGCATGACCATAAACTTGTACATTCAACTGCTGAAATATACACCCAATATGTAGCAATGGCGATTATGTTACTGCTTTATGAATGAACACTGTGTTTTATGAATGGACTCTGTGTTTTGTACATTACCTAAGAGCCACCAATAGGGAGCTCTAGAATCTGACAGCTAACTAATCGGGTACTACCAGACAGCGACCCCTATTGCTGAAAGCAGGTAACCAGCAGGGAATGCTTCAGCTCAGCCTTTGCACTGTTGACTGAACACCCCCTGCTATGCAGATAAAGGAGAAAGCTCGTAAATTGTATCCCTTCTGGCATCATGGCCAACTCTATTACGCTGGTGTAAACCCTGGTGCACCGGAAGCACAGAATAGCAGCAAATAAAATCCACTCATACGTCAGCAACTGATAAGACTTGTCAACCAAAATCCAAATTATAAAGCTCCAAAATACAGGCCAAAAGAGAGCAGGTCTGGGAAGAGCGAAACATACAATGGGCACCACCAGTGAAATGCCCTGCTCCATGTAACTCCTGCCCTGTCATTTGATAGAGTGCCCACTTGCCCTCCTTCTTGACATGGAATGCTCTCTATTGGAGTCTCCAGGTCCAGTGCAAAGACAATGAGAAGGGAGAGTAGGGTCCTTGAAGTTCCCAACAGCTGTTAATCAAGCAAGCAAACACCTTTGTCACAGAATGCCAGGCCTGCACCGAATCTTGTTTTTGTACAATCTTGTTTGTCCTCAGTAACCAAAATTATATTATCAACATATACAAGCAGAAAAGTTGTTTTCCTTCTTTTGAAAGGAATCATACAAAACAAAGTGGCACTAATAAATAAAAGTTCCAGGGTGGCAACAGAAAGCAAACTAAAAATGCTTTTGCAGTTCATCAAAACTATCCAGCAATATCAAGTTATAGGAAAACTGGTGCTATTAACAGCAATCCTTCTAGTTGGTTAATTGGTTTGGCAACTTCCATGGACATAATGTGTGATGCTAATTATTTCCCCCAAGAGTTAAATGATATCTAATCAGAGGCAGCTACAGGAGAGCTATGAGATTCAGGTGAGGGTCAGATGCCCTGTCAATCCCAGCAGGTATATAAGAGGACGACAGGGCTGTGACCTGCCCATCATTCTCCTAAAGAGGAGAAGCCTAGCATGGAAGACTTGTGTATAGTATGCAGATCTGAAAGGGCCACAAAGGGGAAACCACCCAAACGGTATTTAACAATAATATGTTATGTCCTTTAGAGAAGAAATTGTGAATTGTATAATTTTTTATAGCTGTCATCATCCTTGGGTTCACTCAGTTTTCTTTATAACACTCTTCCATTTTCTTCTAGTTGTGAGGGTGGGGGATGGGGAGGGGCCTCACAAGTGGAGTTGCCTAAGGCCTCTCTTCATCTAAATCTGGCCCTGAGTGTGTGGTGATTGAAAGCTTATTTTGGGATGTATACCCCCAGTTCCTTGTTTCCCCCCTACATATATAACAAAATTAATAAACTGATGACAAATGCATGATAATCCATGAAAATAAAAGGTAGACAGCTCACCAGACACATGGGGAGAAGCAAGACTGATGGCTGAGCCCCCAGGATGAAGGGAAGGCCTCTCCGCAGATGAGGGACTTGCTGTGAGCTCCCTTTGTCTACATCTTTGTCAACACCCTTCTTCCTTTCTTAATAGTGTCCTACCCTCCTCATCGTCATTTCAATTTCTTAGACATTTCTGGACTTTCACCACTAGGTGTCGTAGGTATTCAGCTCTACAAATCTCTTCCTTCTATTTTTAATGGCCCAACACCGCAAGGTAATTCCGTTTGCTTCCCAGTGTACGTTGTCTCTGCAAATGACATCCAAGAAAAGAAAGCTACCTGATTGAAATCTGTGCTCCACCTAACAAAGCCAATGTGAACCTTATGAACACCCACTGGGAATAAATCCCACTGAATCCCATTGGACATAAATCTGAGTATGCAAACATGCATATGGGTCCATTCTGGGCTCCTGCTTCAGCTTTTAACTACCAAAGAGTTTGATTAATCACAGCATTGAAACAGGAGTGTCTAACCTAATATTATAAGTTCACAGGGGCATGCAAGACTGCCCTAAGATATCTGGATTCACTAAAAGTTTGGAATTTAAGCAAACTCCTGAATTCTTGGGTCTAGTGGGGGCTGGAGTTTAAACCAATTTTTCAAAATCCAGGAAACTGCCTGGCAGACATCAAGCGGCTGAGTCATTGACATAGCAAAGACAGGAGTCATGACCCATCAAGATAGTCCATCAGCAAAGCAAAGGCTATGGCAGCCACAAACGGAGGATAGTAAGACAGAAGACCAGCACTTTTTACTATGCAGAACTGGCAAAGTCAACAACCAAAATAAGAGAACTTAATAACGAAGGTTTTGTGGAAGAATGGAAGCCTTTTTCTGACAATTTAAAGAAATATTATTATATGGTGATGCACAAACAAGATTTGAACTATGAGCCACAGAAGAATTTAAAGATTATAGTAGTGTTGTTAAGATGTAAGAGATAGAAGACAGGGTGCAACAGAGGGAGAGAAATTAAAACACCATGGGAAAGGGGGTGGGAAGTCGGCCAAAATAACAAAGAAAAAATGTTTTACTATGTATTGAAATGTATGTGTTAAATTTTTGGAAAACTTGATTAAAAGTATGATAAAAAAGATCAGCAGTTTTGGACTAGAATTATGTAAGTGAACAGGGGAGAAAGTGTCAATTTGGGAAGTGGTTTGGCAAGCCAGAGAAGGAGGTGTGTGTGTGTGTTAGTGGGTAGAACCAAGAAGGGTTTAAGATTTCAGTTTTGGATGATAAAAGCTGGGAGGAGTTCGTTTTTACTGTGTTACTGGAGAGAAGGGAGGCAAAGCTTAACTGCCTCTGTGCACTTTCAGCAACTGAGTACATTTAGAGATTTGACACCATGGGCAGTTGCCTAGTTTGCACCTATTGTTGAATCAGTTCCAGTCAGACTCCTGCAAGTAAGGGTGTGGGGAGTAGGGTTGCCAGATAAAAAAAGAACAGGGCTCCTGCAGCTTTAATAGTTATGCAGAAGAGGGGATTTCAGCAAGTGCAACTTCTTGTACAGCTGTTGACATTTCCTCTTCTGCACTATTGTTAAATGTGCAGGGGGCCTGTAGACTTTTTCACCTGCCCTCTTGGAGTCGGTGAATAAAGGAAACCAACCACTCTGCTGAGCAGAGAGGGAAAAGAACTACCGCTCCCTAGATTGTGATTGTTCTGCTTTGGTAATCCCTTCTTGCTCTCTCTTACTCATGCAAGAGGAAGTTGATTTGGTGCCAAAAGTGGCATCAACTTGTATTCACACCCACACTCTACCACTGAGCAAGGACTGTGCGCTGATAAACATTGTTGTAGACACAATAGGCATCGGATATCCCTCCAGTGCAATGTTTGCCAGGTTAAAATTCAAAGGGTATCCAGGCCACAAATAAATATGTGCCCTCAGATTTATTTTAAACTTTGTGCCTTATAAATGCAGGTTTCCAAATAAGGCACAATATCCTGACCAGATTTAACAGGTAGGCGAGCTGCTGGAAGGTAGATATAGAGATCATTATCCCAGCTAGTATCAGTATAGGATTTGAATTGATTTAATATATATGTGGTTGTTAACTCTCTCTCTCTCTGTGTGTGTGTTGTAAATGATTTTTTTTTCTTTAAATGTATATATGCAGTTGTTTCAAACATACACACACAGCCACACAGCTGTTTTGTATATGTTTTTATTATATTTTAAATTGCTTCAGGATGCTTGATGGGAAGTGATTAATAAACAAAATAATAAACAATAATAATAATTACGTTGGCCCCCTTTGAATACTAGGGTAGGCATATGGTTGGAGAGGAGACACGCATGGCTTCCAAACAGCATTGTAAAAGTAGATCAAACAGCATTAAATGGCATGTGGCATTGGTGCAGATATTTGTGTGTGTACCAACTTCTTTAAATGGTATTGGCTGGAACAGTATGGCATGTGCGGGTACAGGTCAACTTCCAAACCATGTTGAAAAATGAACAGAACCAAAAGCATTAGATGGCGGGAAGACATTTGGCTTTCATGCAACCAATTAGTACAACCTGCCCTCGCCCTGCTGGTATCGTCATATGGACCATTCCTGATTCATGGGGAATAAAAGGCTGATTCACAGGACCACACAACAGCTGCTAGAAATGCTGTCTTATCTGGCGCTCTACCCAGTACTGAGATGGAGCTGAACATGTGCTGGTGCCACCACAAAAAAGGATCAGGCCTTATGCAAAGCACTACCACCTGTACTAAATATAAGTTATTGGCAGTGTGCTCTGAGCACAGACTTGTGCATAATGGCAACTACATATTGCTGCCTCATCACAGGCAAGGAGTTACTTAGTAATTCTGAAATTCTAGGTGGTCTTCATGTCACAGAGCTACACTCAATAAACAATCTAAGCCAGGGCTGGAACCTGGAACCAGGGCTGGAACCTGCAGGCCTCTGTAAGTTGCTGTTGGACTCCACCTCCCATCAATCCCAGGTTCCTCACATCTGATCTACAGTAAGCTCTGTGGTGAGGGTACCTGTGGAAGGCACTTGCCTGCAATCGCTTGCTGATCACATGAACACTGAGCAATTTTGAGGTGTACGCTTTTAAAATACAATGAGTGCAGAAGACATGAGCCTTGTTCCACATGCAGTCTGGCAATTCTGTGTCCAGCCCCAGCTTTCGGATCTCACCCTCATCTGATGGATAGTGAGTGGTATGGCAAAATGGATTCACTCTTGCCTTGTGATCAAGAATAATTACTGCTTCATCCATCACAGCACTGCAATGGTGAGAGAAGCTGGCTGTGCCAAAAAAATAATAATTATCTTGCTATTAGCACAGAAGCCTTGCCCCTTAATGAATCTGGCAACCCTATCCAAAGGAAAAGGATTCATAAATACTGTTTCCTAGCATAACACAGAGCTCAGAGTTCCAGATTGCCATTCCCACATTTTTCCTTACAGAGGCTTTGCACCTTTAACCGCTGCATGACACACACATACAGCTGCATGACACAAAGAAATCCAGTAGGTTTAGCTTTCTCCATCCCTCTATGGATGGATAACTTGCTGGAATGAACTCAGGCTCTAGGGCAACTGTTAAAGGTACCTAGCCTGTGTCACGAGAGCAGGTAGAAAGCAACCTTTTTCCAGAACAGGAAGATGGAAACTGAAACATGTAAAGGCAAGAGAAGCTGAATCCAAATCAGCGTCACTTTCTTGCCTTAGGACATAGTCTCGTCTAGAAGACGCAGTACAAAACAGAGCTAACATCTGGACACAGTGCCTCCACCTAAACAATGATGGGCAAGGCAAGAAAATGAGGGATCACTTACCCCATATTGTGATATTACTGTGTGTTTCTCCACCATTAGTTGATGGGAGGAAAACAATGAGATGCTGCTGTCTGGCAGAGGAAGTGAGCCTTCGTTGTTTTTGGGCAGTACATATTGCTGCTCTTATATGGAGTGGCATTTGGTGGCTGTGTTGAAATAACTAGAGAGATGGTTGTGGTTTTGTATTTTATATATTTGTCTGGTTTAAAGCACCATTACCCATGCTGAGCCTTAGGCAGGAAACAAACGTAAGTAAAATGAAATCTTAATTAAAACAGCCACAACTACAAATTAGAGCTAAGCACCATCTCTGAAGAGGCAGGCAGATGGTTTGGTTTTTTTTTTCTTTGGAAGGGAAGGTGTGGAAGAGCAGGTCTTGTAGTGGTTTTCTCGCAACTTGATGCTTTCATTTCTGATGTTACACAAAGGCTGCACGCCGTTTCCCTATGACTCTGCGTGTCTCTTTGCACCCTCACATCAGGACTTTTTAATAGTGTGGATTACTGAAACATGTTTTTGTTCAAATGCATTCCTTGAGGCCCCATTTGCATGCAGGCATCAGTTTTAATACTAAAAAAGAATGAAAAAAAGCCTACTCTTGATCAGTCTTAAATTTTGATTCCCAATACCCTTGCTTGGAAGTTAAGTTCAATTAAAGCTTAATGTTGTCAGCGTCATCATTTGCTCATTTGTCACCTTTGTACCCATTTATTTCCTCCAGCATGCACAGGATTCTCTCAGGTTTTAACCTTAGAACAACCAATGTGGTGTATTAGAGCCAAGAGAGATAGCCTGGCTCAAGGTCACCTGGTGAGATTCATGCCAGGGGTCCCCAAACTAAGGTCCGTGGGCTGGATAAGGCCTGAGGGACTCGCTTATCCGGCTCGCGGCGACCCCCGCTGCCTGCTGCCGCCGCCTGCTCTTACCAGCGCTGCGGTATGCAGCTGTCCACTTCCAGGTCAGAGGAGCACCGGAAATAGCTTGTTTGGATGTGCAAGCATTATTTGCACATGTGCGTTATTTTCGGTGCACATCCGGGTTGGAGGAGGCCTGTGCACATGCGAACAAGCTATTTCTGGTGCTCCTCTGCCACGGAAGTGTGCCCAAAATAGCGTATGAGCACGCGCTCCCCCACCCTCCGGCCCGCAGCGCGATCGGTGCTGGAGACACCGGCCCGAGACGCGGTAAGTTTGCTGACCCCTGGTTCAAACCCTTGAACAGCTCCAGGTGAAATGTTGACCTCTCTAGCAACTAACTGCCCTGCTGTGGTTTGCAACAGCAACCCTGGCCTTAATTAAGTCGACGTCTTAAACACTTTGCATCCTGGCAGCCAGGTATTTTTCTTTTGCTAAGCTGGCCAGAGGAGCAAGACATTTCCATAGGACACCACAAAGAAAGGAAGCTTAAACAAACAGTTAAGGCAAAGGGCAGCAGTGGTTTTATTCATATAGCTTTGCATTATTCTATTGGATTTGATGTGTTGCTCAACAGGCAATCGACCACATCTTTTCAGGCATGCAGGGAAGCTAGTACCTCTTGCAAGCTGCTGGAGGAGGGCCGCTGTCTGAAGGAATTAAGTTCTATAGTCAGCCTCAAGGTTCAACAAGGTTCAAAAGAACACACACACGCAAGCATAGTATGGCCTAGTTAATTTCACAATGACGCCTTTAGGTGCTGTAGTTTGGATTTTCCACATCTGGGCAAATCATTTGTTTTGGGCTTATTTTTAAACGTTATTTGAGCAGGACAAGAAGAGCACAACCTGAACAGTACTCTTCTCAGCCCAGGGAAGGGAGGATGGCAAGAAAGTTGGAAATACTTTGTTTACTGCTAAATGTGGCTCCCACACCCCCCAAAAACCTCATGGGTCACACAGAGGTGTGGCATTATGATGTGTAAACCTGTCACTTGTGATGTTTGCCTGGTAAATTTATTACTGGAATTTCAGGCGGTGAGCAAATGAAATGGGAACATCAACAGAAGGTTTTTGTTGTTAAAGTTTAAATGCTCCATCTATCTCCCATACACATCCATTTACTACAGTTCAAATATACCTGGTCTCCTGCCCGCGGAGGTTTCCTGCCCAGCATGGCATGTTGCCCAGGCAGCCTGTGATCTCCAAACAACTTGTAGCATGATGTCAGTGAAAGGTTTCTCTTGCTCTCTGTGAAACTATTACTGTGCCACGTTTGACTACTTTTAAAAGCTTCCCTCCTCTAAGTTCAGCAGCATTAACGTGAAAATGGAATAAACTACAGTGTGAATGCAGCCAAAGTGAAGTCTCTACTCACCCGTTGTAAACAATCAAGGGGCCAAAAAGAAAAAGAAATGAACAAAACCTAAAACAAACCTACAGTCTACCACCATTCCTTCCTGTCTTTTTTTGTTCAGTGGTTCACTTGAGATTGGAAACAATCCTTTGCTCACCTTCTGGAGTGTGTTTTCACTGGCCAATTTCAGAGGTCTGCTAGGGAAGGGGAAGGAGATTTTGTGAGGGGCACTCCTGGGCAAAATCGTTCCTCTCCTTTACCTTACTTTGATTGTGATCTGAGCTAAGGGGGCTGGGTTGAGGCAGGAGGGATGGAGTGGTCTTTCAGCGGCAGCTGCTTGCTTTGTCTCACAGGATGTAATGCCAGTTTAGATTATCTTGCAAAGCATCCAAGAATTTTTCCTGTCACCACTTGGGGGCAGGGAAGTGAATAAGTAATCAGACCAGATGCACGTGGTGCTTTGAAATAAACGACAAAGGGGTTTTGTTCTCCCACCCTCCCTGCTTTGTTCTGCTTCTGGGGTAGGAAGCTTGTGGCTTCTGAGATATTATTCCTAGATGTTGGCACAAGACTGTAACATAAGTCAACCTAAGGCCTGTTTGGGCAGGAAGGATATGATCATTTATTTTGTAGTATCTTTATTGGATTGTCTGAGAACGGTAATTTACTTGCAGGGAAAATGCCTTTGCCAAGCTGATCAATACATATAACAGTACAGATAACTAACAATATTTAGATACCAGGATAGTTCAGAAGATAATCAGCTCATTCAAGTTCCAGACATAATTTTCTGGAAAAGGAGGAATAGAAGCATGTGTGATTTATTTATTTTTAAGCAGCAGCAGCTCATTGTGGGTCTGCACGTACCAAAATATGAATGTAACATTTTCGAGACTATGTCATAATTCTACTTGCTATTGTGAATGCTGTACTGCTTCTCTTTGTTCTGGTCACAAAGTACTATTGTGTGACTCCGCTCATTCCTTTGTCCCAAGTGATTCCATAGCAAACTTGCTCCATTCTCATGGTAGTTTCTCCCTTGTTTTCTTATTTAAATAAATAAAAATAATCTAGTACTAATAATTCCTTCCTGATATTATTATTGTTGTTGTTGTTGGTATTTTCACACACATAATGTTTTTGGTTGGTATTCCAGAGGATATTTCAATAAACATCAGTAAGTAATATTTGTATTTTTACAAATAACTTTGAGTTGAGTTCTTAAATCATATTCATTCTTCATGAATCAGATTCATTATAAATTTATACAGCCTTCCCAGTTTTCTCATGTTTGGTTTTAAAACTGTTGTATGCTGTTCAGCCACTCCCGTGTCCCTACGGACAGGTTATCTTTGGAGAAGAGGATACTGGAAAATTAATGTGAGACGATGACTGCACTCGCGTTTATTTCAATGTACATGTGAGCAAAAAAACAAAGGAAAATGCTTCTTTTTCTTTGGAAATCACTCGTAGCTGAGTAAGATTGTCTTTCATTACCATGGTTTTAGCAACGCAAACTCCTATTTAGTAGGTCCTGATGTTAATGGTCCTGATGCTAATGGGCCTTAAAGTCAGGGTCAATTTAATCAATTTCACATGTTCTGATTGTCGTGGCTGTTCTATGCTTCATGGCTCCAAGGTCCCCCACAGGCCCCCTCCCTTGCCTGAACTATGTATGCTGGTAACACAAGCCTACCATATATACCATTGCATCTTCTCAAAGGACTGCTATGGCAGAAGATGTATGCATTACTATACCTCTTTTCAGCTTTAAGCAAAGCCCTGCTACCAATACACTAGCAGGGGTTTCCAACTTCCAAGAGACTGCGATCTACTCCTACTATGAATAAACTGGCAGTGATCTACCCATTGGATTGACCAGAGTTATTGAGCTTTTGGGGGGGCCAGGGGCAGCTTGCGATCGACCGGTAGATCACGATCAACTGGATGGACAGGACTGCGCTAAAACAACAAAACCATCAAACAATTCAAAGCGCCCTAGTTTTCAGCATAAAAAAATCACTATCCCCAGCTCCTCTAATTTAAGCTTCATTTATACAGTGCTATAAATTGCAAGTTATCCCAAAGAATCTGACAGGTTAACAGCAACTCAGGGAAACATCACCCAACACTTCTGAGCAGTTCCATTCCTTTGCAACGCCCTGTCATTTCTATTTCTGACATTCTAACTCTCAGAACAGTACATCTTTTGTCCTTTTCACCCCGCCTTCTTTGCTGGATTGGAGTTGGGCTGCTTCTTATTTGATGTACGTGGTACAGTAACTTTGCATAAACAGCAAAAATAATAATAATAAAACCCACACCAAAAAACCTCGATGGGTGGGAATGCTGAACCTAATTGATGCCAGTTATTGCTTCTGGCACAGGGACTTTTCTATGGGGATGCATAGACCCTGGGATTTTTCCTGGATTGATCATGGTGCTTTAAATAGGCCTTGACTCAGCTTGCCAAATGTATTACCCGTTTTCACTCTTGGGTACAATGCATGTCCAGAAACGGAAAGGATTGTATTTTTTTAGCTCTCCAAGACACTGAAAGAATGTCCTATTGCTGTGCCTTCCACCCTGTTGTTTCATGGGTCCCCTTTCCCAAGCTTCTCCCCTACATGTTGGGAGGGAGAATTAGAAACATGCTGGCCACAGAAGCCAAGGGAATAGGATGAACCAGCCAGGGATGAACCAGGCAGGATGCACAGCAGCTGCTTCCTTTGTCAGCATGATGCCCACAAATCATCAGAGCCACAGCGACTTATATAAAGGAACTATTATTGGGCCAGCTGGAACTAGACACTGGAGCTACATAAACATATCTGAGGTTTGAAGCAGAGGTTCCTTTCACGAACCTAGTTTGTTTTCCATAATTTATTCCACCTCTCCAAGTCATGGGGGGCACGTGCAGAGAAGTAGGCAGGGGAGTGAAGCACTGCCCCAACCGAGGGGTAGCCAAGATGGTGTCTTCCGGACATTGTTGGACTACAACTCCCATCAGCCCAGCTAGGATACTAGTGATCAAGGATGATGGGAGCTGTAGTCCAACACTGTCCAGAGGGCACCATGTTGGCTACCCAGCCCTGACCAATGGAAAGACTGTCTCTTCCCCCATAAACACACACACCTCACTTTCAGATATATCCTCAGGCATTGTTCCAGTTACTTCGCAACCTTTTAAGAATTAGACATGCTTTTTTAAAAGTTCCCTGCTACTGCTCTGGTTGCTCCCTGCGGCTGCTTCTTCTTGCAAGAGACAATCCCATTGAGACAGTCACTGCATCCTCCACCACAGTTGTTTGTTGAAAGGTTCCACCTTGGCTTCCTCTCACTTCTGTGGCTTTATTTCAGAAAAAAAATATGCTATCCATCCAAAATGTAAAACTTCAACTGCTCTGCTGCTGCTGCTTCTATTTTAAAAGAAACAGGTGGTTGGGTGCCACATTAATCCAGATCCTGCTATTTATTGTACAGACTTCTAAATTAGATATGATTGACTTTAGCGTCCTTTGGTTCTGTCCCCCCCCCCCCCCATTTTAGAGTGACATACTTCATTGGGGTTTAAATAGTGCTCATGTTGCTCCCACAAACTAAAATAGCTTTTTTTTTGCATGTGGCGATCATATCCCTATCTCTCCCAGGTAAGAGAGTATAGTTGTGCAGCCTAAAGTCCTCTTATTCTACTGTAGTTCTTAAATTGTGGGGATAAGTAACTGGCTCCAGGTTCACTGGATGGCTTTCTGAGGACAGTGAAGGTTGGCAGACAATGCATTTCCTGTCCAAAAAAAATGTTTGCAGATAAAAAGTAAAGAAATAGCACAACGAGAACTCTGCAGCTCTATTTACAATTTGTCCATTCAGTTCTGGAACTGGCCTACCCACACATGATCTTAATATAGACCTAAAGTCTCTGCTGCAGGTTATTCTAAGAGGTCAGAATACAGGTTATGGAATCAATATGAATTATTATAGCCAGTCAAATGCCTTGCAGAAAGCTTCACCTAGATTATGATTTTAAAGAGTTTCATGTCAAAACAATTTCAAGAAACAGACCTAAACAAACAATGCTACCCCTTCCTCATTACTAATGGGCAAACCTTTCTAAAAGAATAAGCATATGGGGAGGCAAAGGTCTTATGACTCTTGCCACTGCAAGCCTTACATAGGTCAAGCAAACAAAGGCAACTCATTACAACCCCATCCCAACCTATGCCATAAAAATACTGAGGAAAGGAACAATTGTCTATTTTTCAAGGTATCTATCAACTTTATTTGTATTTATTTATATGCTGCTCTTCTATTTAAAAAGCCAAATGCAGTTTGCAAAAAGTCACTCCAATAAGACAAAAATAGACAAAATCAACAAAACAGCTGCCAGCAGTCAGAAGCGCAGCAAACAAAAAAGTAAAAAACAATCAGATTAGATGACAGTTTAACATAAGAGGGTAGATAATTTTCTACTCCCTTCCTTCTACAACTCCAGCTGTGCTTCCACACCCCCTACATTCCCTCTAACCTTAACACGAGAAGAGAAGAAGAAGAGGAGTTTGGACTTGATATCCCGCTTTATCAATAACCTAAGGAGTCTCAAAACGGCTAACAATCTCCTTTCCCTTCCTCCCCCACAACAAACACTCTGTGAGGTGAGTGGGGCTGAGAGACTTCAAAGAAGTGTGACTAGCCCAAGTTCACCCAGCAGCTGCATGTGGAGGAGTGGGGAATCAAACCCGGTTCACCAGATTACGAGTCCACTGCTCTTAACCACTACACCACACTGGCTCTCAGTGCTTTTGGAATACCAAAAGCAAATATTTTTTAGAATCCATCTTATCTGTCTCTCCCAAGACCAAAGTAGCTTGCTCGTCTCTGTCAAAACCCAGCTTATACACACATGTAGCATGACCCAAGTAACTAGGCATGTGATAGGTTGGAGTCCAAGGTTTGGCACAAATCAGGGCCGGATTAAAACCTTTAGAGGACCTAAGCAATTAAGATTTTGGTGTCCCCACATATATATCTAATTCAAAATATAAACAATATACTTCCACTTTATATTTGGAATTTTTTCTCCCTTTTTTCCAATTGCAAAGTCTTTGATCAGATCCTCAAAACTATCTCTACTAAGTATAGAAGAAGATGTGTTACATAAGGTTAGATAAGGCATCCAGCCTGCCTTGTTGCATTGCTGTTCTGCTCGGATTTTTAATATACTTCAGCTGAGAAAATGAATGGTCAGCTGAGCAATTTATGACCATTAATGTTAAAAATCCAGCAATGGAAAATTTCTGTGGTACTCCCCGTCTCTTGATGCCCTAAGCATGTGCTTATTTTGCTTAATGGTTAATCCAGCCTTGGCACAAATGCACCCAAGGACTCCAACACATATATGAAATTTATGACCATTTTTTTAAAAGTAAAGAAAAAGGACAAGTGGAAGAGGCTAAATGTTGCTTCAAGAAAATAACAAACAGAACCTTTTGGTTCAATTCTTCCTTGCTATAACTATTTACAAACAGGATTCTGGCCTCCTTAAATTAACAGCAGTAAGTACCACTGGATTTGTCTTTCTCCCTCCTAGACAGAACTAAGTCTATACTTTGTGTATTCAAGGAGGCGAGATTGTTCTGCAAAATAGAGAACAGGAGATTCTCGGCCCACGCTTTTAGTTGAACCACAGGTCTGCCCTTAGAATCACATTGCTATTATATTCTGAACAACAAAATCCCAGTCTTTATACATTATATAATTACACTAATCGTGCAGAAGCAATAAATAAATAAACCAGTGCCATGGATTTAAAAGTCGTTAAGGCGGATTTGATTTTACGTGGATTTAGATACTGTACATTTTCGATAATGCTCGAATGATGGGACTTTAAACGCTGTGCTCGTGGAAAGAAGCCACAATCCTTCAAGATTAGGATTAAAAAACGTTGCGTAAATAAACATTTAATAGAGTTGGGCATGGAAATGCTGCTCCGCTCTTTTCCGTTCCCCAACAGCAAAAAGCCGCTTTATCCCCAACATTAAGCCACGCAAAAGGCGCAGCAGCCGCCCGTCTTCCGCGGGAGCTGAAGAAGCAGCCGCTGGCACTGAGCAGCCGGGCAAGGGCAGAGCCCACAAGGACCGACACCTAAAGCGACACCCCTTGCATTACGAAACGCGGCGCTTCTACGTCAGGGAACGCGACTGGTGAATGGAGAGGCAGCGAAAGAGCTGGCAGGAGGGGGGAGGCGGGAGCAGAATGTCCATCCGTGGAAGCCGGGGCTTCCGGGTTCTGCCTGATGACGTCCTCGCTCGAGAAGCACGGGCCAGGGATGGGAGGACGCGAGGGGGCGGGGCCGCGGGAGGTGGGCGGGCCTTAGCGCCGGACGGCGCCACTGCTGATAGGGCCCGTGGGCGCGGCCGTCCCGCCCGCGGGCGGGGCTGAGGGGGAGCCGGGGGCGGAGCTTTGCGGAGGCATGTGGCGGGCCCGCAGCGGTGGGGGCTGCCGCTGCCGCCTCTCTTTCCATCAGCTTTCGCGGCCGCACTCCTTCCAGGCGGGCCCGGAGGGCGGAGGTGGGATGTGGCTGCTCCGGGGAGGGTAATGGCTTCTTCTTCCTTCGGGTTCTTTCCGCGGGGCGCGTAGCTACTCTCCGGCTTTGCAACCTGTGGGAGCTCAGGTGGGGCGGGGGGGGGGTCGGCCGGCATGACTGGGGCTGGTGGTGCCTTGCCAAGTTTGAGGGGGCTCGAGGGCCCAACCCCGGAAAGGCGAGCCCTCGCCCCTGCCGGGGCTGCTGCTTTTTTTGTGGGGCGGGGGATCCCGTGTCCTTTAAGCGAGCGCCTCCTCTGCTTGCGAAGTGCCACCTGCCCCCTGACTCAGCTTTGCTCGGCTGGCTCCCCGTTTCCCTCCTGCGTGGATGTTGCTCTTGGAGTTTGTACCATGCCATTCCTGTGTTGGCTGAGGGTTGGAGTTCAAGCGTGGTTTGGCACAGCCGCAAGCCGGCCTTTGCTTTCCTGCTCTGGGGTACAGGAGCGCAGCTCCTTTCGCTTCTCTCGCCCATCTTTCCTCCCACTCCCCCCCGCCTTTTATGAAAATAAGTTCCTTCAAAAAGTGCTGGGCGGGGGAAGGAGGAATGCGATTTGGGGGGAAGAGGATGACAGGCCTGCAGACTGCCCCTAGCTGCTGAGTGAGCATTTTTGCACTGGCTCAAAAGTGTGTCACTGCAACTCTAAAAGTAGCATTTGAAATCACAGGTCTGTCTTATACAGGTGAAATGTTACCTTATCCAACTTATTTTTATTCCCTGTGGATAGCAGTAATAGGAGAATAGTGATAGGTTGGCCTGATAAAAAGACATTTTGGTTGTTGACATTTACTCTGCTTCACCTAATTTAAGTGGCCTGGAGAAGTTGGGTGTTAAAGAAAATTTAGAAGATACAATGACACTCAGGGAAGGGTTCTTGATTTTCTTTTTCTTTCAGGCATGTTCTCTCTTTAAACTTGATTTTTAAAGACATAGCACAGATTGCATGCTGTATCTCTTTAAATGAATTGACTGGAATTATATGGTCAGATATAATAGGATTGCATTTAGAATTCTAGTTTGTATAGTAATACTTCACTGAATTCTAACTTGTGATGTTTTATCCAAAATTCTATAAACTGTGGCCAGACTGAACCAGTGCATTTATTATTTTTCTGCACAGGTGCTGCAGTTGACTCAATCTGCTGTGCAGACTGGTATCCCAAAACTGATAATGGGGCTGGCAACCAGTGCCTAGAGTGCAATGCTTTGTGGCCAATTTGCAAGCATTTTGCCACAAGTCTGTCTGGATGATACTTCCTTTTAAATTCTGAGTTCAGTGTTTAGGGTGTATAGTGGTCCTATGATCATAGATTTTTATTTTGCATTCCATTGAAAAACTTAATGAGGTACAGTAACCATATCGGTTTTGTGTTCTTGTACGTTCATACAGTAATTTATCTAATGGCATAGAATCAGGGCAGGGGATCTGTGGAATTTGCACATGGGTGAATGTAACACAGGTTCAATTGGCATCAGTTTCTGATTGGAGGATTGATGTAATTGTGGGAATTCCTGCTGGCTACATCTGTGATTGGCTGCATTTCTATCCAGGAATGTCAATATGTATTTGAGTGATGACAAAGTAGGATTGCCTGTGTACACAGAAAATATTGTTTGTAAGAGAAGCTGCAAGCAGTTCATCCAGCTCAGCAAAAGTGCATTATGAATCCAAATTGAAGACTATCCTTGCCCATGCAGCTATAGTGGTACCTCGGTTTAAGAACACCCCTGTTTACGAACTATTCGGTTTAAGAACACTGCAAAACTGGAAGTAGTGTCCCAGTTTACAAACTTTACCTCGGAAGCTGAATAGTGGAAGGGCACCAGCGGTGGGAGGCCTCATTAGGGAAAGCGCGCCTCGGTTTAAGAACTGTTTGGTTTAAGAACAGACTTCCAGAATGGATTAAGTTATTAACCGAAGTACCACTGTACTTCGTAACAGAAAAGACTGAAATAATTATTTGCGTTTCAGCTGGCAAGACTCATATGTCTGCTTTCTAGGTTGGACCCCTTCCCCACCCAAGTAAATTTCCAAGCTGATTTACTGCTTTGAGCACGATCCCTGTTTCTCACCCCTCATTCGTCTGTATGTTGGGCTAGTTTTGCCTTTCTTTTAACACATGGCTTGGCTGGCTGTCTTGTGCCACCTGGAGATGACTCCCTCCCAGAACAGATTTTCCCCACCAGAGCATCTGCTAGGAGATGCTCAAGAACATAAGAGTCCTGCTGGATCAGGCCAGAGGCCCAGCTAGGCACTCTGTTCTCGCTGTGGTCAACCAAGCAGGTGCTAAAGTCACAAGCTGACTTAAGTGCAACACTGCTCTTCCCACTTGCAGTTCCGGACAACTTGGGGCTGAGTTGCATGGGTTGATCTGTAAGGGGTATATTGTTGCTATGTTAATTGCCCTGACTTGTGCCAGAAGGCTGGGCTAAGCCACAGCTCCAGGTGACTCCCTTCCAACTTCATGGTTTGTATTTAAGAGGAACTTTGAACAATGTGGTCAGGGGTTTCTCAAGAGATCTTTGTATTGTGATTAGAAGCCTTCCTGAAAGATATTGGTTAATACCAGTCATGCCTCGGGGGGGGGGGGTGTTCACAAATGCATACATTCTCATGTGCTTTACAAAAGCTTGCAGGACAAGGATGTTTGTTGGATTATTTTTTTAGCCTATTCATATCCCTGTAGGGCAGGTACAATGTCACTGGCCTTTTGAAACTGCCAGAAACCTCATGCATATTTTTTTTAAAGAGAGAGAGTATCCTGCTCTGCATGTAAAAATCTGTGGTTTGCAAGGTCAATTCACAAGATGGCATGTCTCTAAAGCTATATTGTTAGTGTACACAGGCACTCCCTTCACAAAAGATGAATGGGCTTAATCATCTCTCTCTAGTTCAAGTTTTTAAAGTATTCTGAAATTCCTTCAGGCTTTGAAAAATCATGTTGCTGCTTGTGATTAGTTGTGTATTTTTAATTTCTTGCTCCTTGTGATCTAGTGTGGGGCCTGGGAGAAGAATGTGCAACTTCTGAAGATGCACTTCTTTTTCCCCCCACCCAGTGCATGAATATGCCTCTTAGCTATGGGGTGAGGATGTTGGGGGGGGGAGAGAGAGAACCTCGCCTTCATTTTGTGCAGTTCATTTAGTCATGTAGTCACAATGGCTAAAGTGTTGGCCTTGGACATGGGGAAACCCAAGTTCAAATTCCTACTTCTGTGTGTGAAGCTTGGGGGCCAAATTAGATGTGATACTGGGGCATCTATATTTGGACCACCCACAGTTTCTTAAAAGCTTAGTACGGTAGTGGCCATGAGGACTCTTGCCCCCACTGTTGGGATTTCAGTACCAAAGGAAGAAGATTTAACCTTTCAATTGCTCAATCAGATTTATCAATTGAGTTGTTTGATAGGACTAAAAATGTGTCTCTAATTAGAGAACAGGCTTAAAACATACACACATACATTTTTAGCGGAAGTCCTGGTTTAAAAAACACACCTGTAAATGGTAAACACCAACATAGGAGAAGTATTTCTCTTCTCTCTCAGGGTGGAATAAGACTCTGAAAGTGACATGTATGCTTTTTTATTGAGAATTGTTTTTATTCTTATGACCATTGTTCTGTGTAGCTCAGAACTGTCTGCACTTGCCAGACAAGGATTTTAGGCAGAGAAGGGTCTTTTCTGACCCTACCTAGAGATGCCAGAGATTGAACCCAGGGTCTCCTACAACCTACACACAAAACATGCTCTGCCACTGAGCCATAGCCTTTCCCTGCATCCTGTTTCTATAAGAGTGCTAAGGTGTGTATTGGAGTGTGTATGTACATTTGCAAGCCAAGCACACACTCCTTGTGTTTAGAATCTTTTAAATTGCATTTTATGGTTGAGTCTTATCACTTCATGCAACACTTTTTTCATGAAGTGGGAGCCGCAGAACATTGGGCAGTGGTATAAGGGTGGCTAGCAAGAGTTCAGTTGATAGAGCACAAGATTTTTAATCTCAGGGTTGTAGGTTCGAGCCCCGCATTGGGCAAAAGATTCCTGCATTGCAAGGGGTTGGATTAGATGACCCTTGTGAACCCTTCCAACTCTACAATTCTATGATTCTACCCTAGATAATTTCTGTCAAACAGCTTCCCCCTGTACTCCTATTCAGAATGGCCTCCATCCTCCTACACACATCTGGTGTTCAGCCGCAAGCCTGCTTTGCAGAAGCTGGGGTATTTTTGTACTGTGATTTTTAGAGACTCATATCTAAAAGTCACAGTGTAGCGCTAGAAAAAAAATGTTTCATTTTATTTATTTATTAGAACATTTATAGCACGCTGTTCGAGTACACCACTCAGGCAGATTACAACATATTAAATGACAATTTCCAAAGAAAAATAAAGCCATTACAAAAAAGATGGGTCAGTAGTTCTAAAAGAAAACCCTACAATGTTTGTGTGATCCTCTTAAGAACAGCTTTTAAGAGGTGTGGGGTCGTACTGTATGTCACAAGCATAATTTTTAAGGCTGAGTCTAACCATTGTGTGAGGTTCTACTAGCAATCGTTTTGTGGAGAAGAAAGATCTTTCTCTTGTGTGTTTACTAGTCAACAGGGCTGGGTCAAGGCATTTTGCTGCCTGAGGCAATGGACAAGATGTCACTTCCCCATTCCATGTACAGAAGCCAACTGGGCTGGCACTTGAATTAGACAGGGAGGCTATCCTTCACTACATAAGAAAGCAAGAAGCTGGTTTGGGAACATGTGGTACACAGCTCTGTCTTCCCCAACACTTTGACCCCATCCACAGCTTCTGCTTCCTCAGGTGGATGATGAACTCTGCCTAATCATAGGGCCAGGGCTGTGTGCTGCTAGTGTATATATTTGCATAACTAAGAGAACAAGAGAGAATTACAGTCATACCTTGGGATAAATACGCTTCAGGATAAGTATTTTCGGTTTGCATTCCGTGACGACCTGGAAGTAACGGAGCATGTTACTTCCGGGTTTCACCGCTTGCGCATGCGCAGACGGTCAAAATGACGTCATGCGCGGAAGCAGCAAAACGCGACCCGCGCAGTCGTGTCTTACGTGCTATTCAGGATGCGAACGGGGCTCCAGAACGGATCCCATTTGCATCCCGAGGTACCACAGTATTATCTATTTTCATCCTACAAGAAACACCAAGGTAGGCCGCGAATGCTCCACCACAACCAGCTTGGCCAGAAAGCAACCGACTGAGGCATAGATGCATTCAGCAAAACACAGGCACCTAGAATTAGAACAGGTAGCAGTGGTTGGAGAGGAGGTGCTGGATGCAACTTTCATACTGTTACAAGGCAACAGAAGCCCTTTCTAAATACTTTCTGTTGGAAAGATGTTTTAGCATAGCAGGATATTTTGGTGGGGTGCTACTGAGAACTCAGGACAAGGAAGACGTGGTGGCCTCAAAGTCTGGCACACCCCTTTGACAAACAGTATAATGTCAATATATTCAGCTGCTTCTAGGAGCTCATATTGTACAGAAAAAGTCTCGTGTTTTGTTTTTTGTTTTTTGCTCTGCAAGATTTAGTGATTATCCTGATATTGCCACAAGCTAGGCTTGTCATAATCCCTTGTAACTTGGGCCATAAACACACCAAGTTTCCTGCTGGTTGTTTTAAGCCAATGAGGCAATGTCTCTTAAGGTGCTCTGGTGAGTAGAGGAAGTGGGGCGTTGCTCTTCCTGATGTGCTATGGATGAAGGGACTATTTTGGTGCCTGGGGAAAGATGCAGCTATTGGCATTCCATATACAGTAGGGGTGGGAAATCTGGCCCTTCAAATGTTGTTGTACCACAGTTTCCCCTGGTCTCTGAGCATTGGCTATGTTGGCAGGGACTGATGCATAGCTGTCAACTTTTCCCTTTTCTTGCGAGGAATCCTATTTGGAATAAGGGAATTTCCCTTTAAAAAAAGGGAAACGTTGACAGCTATGGGCTGATGGGAGTTGGGAGTTCAAAAGTATCTGGAAGACCACAGGTTTCCCACCCCTGATATACAGAGCATCACCAGCAGCTGTAAGAAAGGGATTCCTGACTTTCTTGGCTCATGGGAGAAAAGTCTTAGCTGGTTCAGGAACCCCGATATAGTCTTGCTGCTACCTGGATGAAGCTGACTGCTGTGCTGTCAAACTTAAGTGTGCCATCTAGTGTGGCTGGAGCTGACTGCTGGAGGTGTCAGCAGAAGGCTGGTTTTCAAGGTGTAGCAGCTGATCCTTGCCAAGTGTTAACCTTAGAAAGCAGTGGCATAGCGGGTGCACATGGGAGCCCCAGGGCACTTGTGCCTGCAGTCAAGTATCTAGACCCAGCCCCTTTGTGACTGCATTTCCCTCCATCACCTGACAAGTTGTCCCTGAAATTCAAGCAACCTTCAGAAGCGCACAGCTTGTGATATTGTTCAAGGCAAGGTTGCAGAAAAACTTGAAGATGTCCAAGGCTAACTTTTCATCATATTCTAAACCACGGGTTTGGAAGTGCAATCTTACAGATGTTGTTGGACTCCAACTCCCATCAGCTAGTATGGGAAACGGCCAGGAATGATGAGAGTTATATTCCCAATGACATCTGGAGGCCACAGGTTCCCTTACAGCTGCTCTTTACCCATGCATACTTGCCTGTCTTTCTGCCATCTAAGGATTTTTGCATATACCTCTCTATCTAACATACACACACACACACACACACACAGGAAGTTCCCTTGAGTCAACAAAGCTTACTTTTGGATAGATGTGTATCCACACTTAGGTTGCACTCTAAGCTCCCAAAGACGTAACTATATCACATTAGGGCTTGTTCCTGCTAAATAAAGCAAAAACAGTTATTTTTGAATTAATTTGTGTATTTAATCTACTGCTTTTAGCATTTTAAATTCAAAACAAATAGATGGCTGTTACATTTTAAAGCTGTAAATACAGCTCTTCTAATTCATATGCATATACTGAAGATAAAATGAAAACCATGTGGGTTTCTAGCAAATTGGGCTAAATGATTGATATTTCAATTGGACACATGTAGTATCAACATGCAATAGATTGACTTCCCCAAGTGTATTTTGTTTCAACTACACAGACCTGTGAGTCACGTAAGCTTTGCAGCACTCAGCAGCTTGGAGTGCTAAAGTGCTCCTATGTCTAGACATGCCAGCAGCATTCTCCATGTGTTTGTATTTGTGCCAGCAGTATTCTCCTCCTTTAATGATAAAAATGATCTGGACAATGTGCATGCCTTTTTAAGGCAGTTTCTGATGATCAGGCACCTATTAAAAGTACAACACAATTTGTAATCTTTTTTTTTTTTTAAGTGTGTCAGCTGACCTGTCAAATTATTCCCACCTTTTTTATTCTGTCTTGAAAGACTCCAGAAAGGGCTGATTTATATTCTCTCTTTTTCGCTTTCCCTTTCCCTACCCCCACCCCTACTGTTGCAGGACCAAATAGCTCCCTCTGCTATTGGGAATGTCTTTTGCAAGTGCTGATGGGGTAAGTTTTTGTGGGCGAAAGGGGTTTGGTACCTGCTTGTATCAGGTTCTAGGAGATCAGATAAAAATATATGGAAAAGCGTACACAGGAAGACAGTCCTTCAACAGGAAAACTCCACTATGTGATCCCTTAGACTCTTAGAGATCTTGTATGAGGGAATTCTGGCTTGTTTAGAGAGGCAAAAAATATACTTTGCTTGAGCACGAGTATTAACTCGGAACAGCATGAAGTGGAGTAGAGAACCTACATTAGGGAGATCATTTTACACATTTGTGGGTTTGCTACAGAATGCAGATTCAACAAGGTGCCACACCAGTGCCATCTCTGAGTGTGCTGGTATAATGAACAAGGGGCTGGAGCAACTAGAAAAGGTTACAGCATGTGAGGCTTTTTAGTTTAGGAAAAGGAAACAATAAGGGGAAGGAGACATGATAGAGGTATTTGAGATTATGCATGGTGTGGAGAAAGAGAACTTTTTCTCTCCCTCATAAATACTAGAACCCTAGACTTTCCAGCATTCAGTTCCCTTGGATAATTCAGGTTAAACAAAAGGAGTACTGCTTCACAAAACACATAGTTAAGCTATGAAATTCACCCCTGCAGGCTATAGTGATGACCCCCAACTTCAAAAGGAGGCTGGACAAATTCATGGAAAATAAGACTTATCAATAGCCACAAGCCAGGATGGCTATGTTCTGCCTCCAGTGTCCTGCCAGAATCCCCAGTTCAAGACACCTAGTACCTTACAGGTGCTATGTAGTAGGGATGGTTGTCTTTCACCGCTGCTGGTAACTGGCAAGAAAACTGCCGTTGTACTCTTGATAGTTGCCAGTTTCCCCACCCGTGTCTACCAGGGATATTGACTGCTTGTTGGTGCATGTAGTTTGCACCATTGCCACGAGGAAGTGAACGTGTGGGGACCCATGAAGTGATTTCATGAAGCAGTCCAACTTCAGCATGCAGCAGTCTGAACTGGCTACAGTAATGTTAGTGGTGACATGGAAGGAAGATGGGATGAGTTGGAACACTACATCAGCGATTTTCTTTTGTGATTATAGGGTGTGTGGGGCGGGGTAAGTCCACAGTCAACAAATGACTCTTGATCTATGTAAACAGGCTGCATCACAAAGATGCAGGAGCCCGCGTTCAAAGTGCACAGCCAAAGTTCTCATCTGGTGGCATTCCTTTACAACGGAATATGCATCCCCTGGCTTCAGAGTTTGTGTACACATTAGTTCTAATAATTCAAATACTGCAAACTTCTCTTTAACGTTCTATTGCACAGGCGTAAGAATGCAATGCATCTGTAGCCATGCTCAGTATTTTTCTTTTCCCCTCCTCCACCCCTGTAATTGTATCAAGATTCCATATTTTTAGAAGTGCAAGGTGTGCATCTCTGTTGTATATGTTGCTGTCCCTGACAGTATACAAAATAACCACTTAAGGTTGTTACAGTACTTGAGGCTAATGGAAATATGTTCATTGAGCAAGAAGCAAGGCGAGATAGTGGTTGCAGACAGCAATTTTGATTTACCCAAGGCTGTCAGAGAAAGCACGTAGCTTAAGATGCACACAGTTGCTCGTCGATCAGACTGATGTACTGCAGGAGTCTGAACATGGAGTGCACTTTTCTGTTAGTACACGGCAGCTGGGAGTTTCATTAATGAGAGAACTGGCACTTGCAAGACGAATATGAAAAGCTTTACTATGGTGAACCAGTTTGAGGTTTAATTTTTAAAGGGATGTTCTAGACATCAAAGGTGGAATTTAGCTAATGAGTCTTCCAACATGGATTTACCCCCCTCACCCTCAAATTGACTTGTGGGGGAGGCTTGGAAGAACCTCCAGAACAGTGGGGAGGGCAGGAGATGGGGGGTTGTTCCATCAACTAATGCAACATCCAATTCCTCCCTAAGCCAGGTTTTTGTAGCGGTTTAGATTTTTACTGAGAAATGGGCTGACAGGGGCTGATGTGTGCCAACAGCTCTGTGCATATAGCACAACCCCCCTGGTGTTGGCCCAATGCTAGTTGTAGCATTGTATCAGCATTGAGTTCATATCCAGGATATTGCAGTGTCACTCTAGCATTGTATGGCAACTGCGCAAATAATGATCACAGTTGCTGAATGTGGGGATGCAGTATTGTTCAGTGCTGTTCAGTGAAGAAGGATGGTGGAGGGCAGGGTTTGTAGCGTGACGCCATCCTAGGGGAAAGAGCAGAGTGAAGAAAGGGGGTGACTGATGTCAGCCGGGATCCAGATGGAGGCTGCTTTTCCTTCTTCCCTGCAGATATTAAAGCAGAGTAACGAGGGGGGGCCACTAGGGGGCGCATCGGAAGATGGCTGACAATAACATCTCTCCAACCCACACGAGGTAATTTGGAGGCTATGATGGGGGTAATTAGCCTCCTTAACCCCCCTCCCAGGATTGTGGGGGAGACGGCCCTTGCCTGCTGTGCCCTATACCATCCCCGAATTTGTGGGGGTGGGGGCATTAGGCACAAAGCCCTCCTGTGGGATTCCGGCACTCCTGGACGCCGTCCCCGGTTCGCGCCACTAGATGCAAGAACTTCAAAAGAAACAATTTGGATGAAAGGAATGCACATATTTCAAGAAAGAAGGAGGAGTAAAGACTGCTAACAGAAGAGATCTCTGACAAAACAAGATAAGAATAAAACATGAGAAGATATGCCAAGACAAGGTACGGCAAATGACTGATGGGGGAGGGGGAAAAAACTCTCCCTTCTTTTCTTATGTGATTAAACAAGAATCCCCTCCCCTCACGAGTCAGAAATGTCGTTTTAAGGACTTAAGCTGTGGATTTAAGGCTGTGTGGAGATAAACTTTCGAACCAAAGCATGTAAGAGCTTTGGAATGACGCAGTTAAAAATGCCGTCGCCATATTGGGAAGTTCTGTCGGAGGTCTTGAGTCTGGGAGGAGAAAGAGAGAAATAGAGCTGTTTATATATTGTGGGTTAAACTCCTCAGTGGGACTTAAGAGCAACAGTTTTACGAGACTATGATGGAAAGAGTGATGTTATCTATGAAGGAGATGATATATGGAAACCATCTCGATTTGAGTATTGGAAGAACGGAAAATTCACACAGGACTACTATTACTATTGGTGTTTATCGGCTTAAGGAGACTATCAGAAGAGATCATAAAGAAAAAAGAGAAAATATATGAACAAGATGTGATGTGGAAACAGCAAGATAAGATGGGATAGAATTATGAACTCTGTTTGGACTGATTTGGACTGATTGGGACATTAACGCAGCAAGAAGATGATCAGAATTCCCCTTTGGATCTTGAAATATGGGTCCCCCCAACAAAATTTAAAATTTGGCTTTGTAATTAGGAATTTATGTGATATGATTTAATTTGATGTGATTGGCCAGTTAATAAAAATTATTTTTTTAAAAAATATAACAGAGTAACTAACCCGTGGCCCAAATGTGCCCCCGACCATTTTTTGTGGGGTCCCCCAATAATTTAACTAAAGGCTCTGCATTTCCTAAGGAATCTGAGTGTAGAAAGGATGTGATTGGTGTCAGCTGGAGTACTGACTGGGGCTTATGCATCATCTTAATGACTTTTCAGTCACCAGAGTCCTGTTATGTCAGCATACACCTTGCAGCCTATGCCACAGTAGAATACATAATAAAGTGGTTAGGTTGATTCATGACTGATGGTTTTCTTTTTCAATGTAGCTGCATTGTGAAACAACAGAGTATGCACGTCTCGTCAGCATTCACAAACATTGGTGCATTCAATGTTGTGGATAAACTCTATAAGAATTGCAAACAGTTCCAAACACATCTTGGTGTAGCAAATTCGGTAACATAGTGCTAGACCAGGGGTAGGCAACCTAAGGCCCATGGACCACAAGTGGCCCACGAGACGAGCCGCCCGCTCGGCAAGTCCCTGTGCACTGCGCTAAACCAGCACAGTGCAGGGACTCGCTTCTGCTGTGCCTGAAATCGCGCATGCACAGACACCAGAAATCGCGCCTGCGCAGACGCTGGAAATCGTGGGTGTGCGCTCTCATGCACGTGTGCAATCCAGTCCACAGAGGGATCTCCGCTGGAGTGAACTGGCCCAGGCGAGGTAAACCTTGCCGACCCCTGTGCTAGACCCTCCGTTTTGTAGCATAGTTCTTCTGCAGTCTGACCCTATTCATACTCGCTTTGAAGTAGAACTGAGCCAAATGTTCACAAGGTCTGATTCTTAGATTGAAAGTAGTGATTTTGAAGGGACTAAAGTATTTCCTGAAAGAAGAGTGAACATTCATCGGTCCTGTTCCTTGCGTTTAATACCTCCTGCATTCATACGCTTGTCAAAAGGATTTGTTATATCTAGCATTGCATGAGGCTCTTAGGAAATATAGTTATTTTTGAGGGTGAAGACACAAGTTTCATCAGAGGCAATATGCATCCTTCCTGAGATGGGTCTCTTTAAAGTGGGGATCAGCAACTGGAGACTCCTGGGCCAAATCTGGCCTCCTGAGGGGTTTTACCTGGTCTGCCAGTTGCTGCTTGACAGGCAGGGTAGTGGTACTGGTGTCTGCTGAAACGGAAGCTTTGAATGATGAGGAATGGATTAGTCCACCCCATTCCTTCTTAAAGTGGCCCTCCTGTAGGAGTGGTTACTGAGCAGGCTTTAAGACTACAATGGCAGGGTTTTAGGGACATTTTTTATAAATGGCTAATTGTTTTTTTGGCTGCCAAGTACCCTTTTGCATCCAGCCCTGCGCTTACATTCACAGAAGCTGTTAGCTGGTGAGAAAATGAAGGATGAAGGTTGTATTTGTTTGGGAGTTGCACAGCTGTCCTGTGGGAGAACGAAACATTTAAAGACAGAAAATGGAGATCTTTAGTGTAGGGTGTTGTGCTGATGTAACCAAAATGGTCAGAAACATATTTCCTGTGTGTGAAAAATTAGAAGAGGCTTCAGTAAGAACTAGATGTGGGTTCTCCCTCCAGGCAGAGGTTACTGTCACTGCCAAAAGTATAAGCCAATGAGCCCAGGCCTGAAGGAAGTGGTGGGATTCTTATCTATCTTCAGCTCTACATTATTTGAATATCTTCTCTTATGGTTCTCTTGCTACATTCCTGTGCCCTCTTCAATTACTATTAATTATACTGACACATATTCTGTCTCTGATAAACCTTAGTTGTTTGGTTGTCATTAGCATTGCTAGAAAATTGAGATTTGAAATACAGTACAGTCGTATCTCAGAAGTCAAATGGAATCTGTTCTGGAAGTCCATTTGACTTCCAAAACGTTTGGAAACCAAGGCGCAGCTTCCGATTGGCTGCAGGAAGCTCCTGCAGCCAATTGGAATCTGTGGAACCCACATCGGACGTTCAGGTTCCAAAGAACGTTCGCAAACTGGAACACTCCGGGTTTGCAGCGTTCAGGAGCAAAAACGTTCAACTTTCTATTTGGTTTTCTATTTAAGTCACATTATAGTCCAAAGGCTATTCATCAGGAAAGAAGGATTTGTTTTTAATTATGTAGCATGAGGCTTTATATGCAATGTTTAAAATTTTTGGTAAATGAATTCCACTAATCTGTTCACAATGTCATGCTCTTCCAGAGGTTTCTGTAAGGTTATTTGAGGCAGTTTTTCTAACGAGAAGATATTATCACAGGTGCTTATTTTTGCAGTTCTCAAAAATGTGAATTTGTGTCTGCAGAGATAACATGCCTTTTATTCACAAGAAAAATGTTATAAAATAAATATACAGAGTTGAGGAAAACATCCATTGTTCCTTTGCAAATTTATACACACAAACCAACCCCATACCTCTTAAATGCGAAGTTCCAAGAGGTTCAATGAATAGATTGTTTGGAGTGGAATAGATCTGCACAAGTCGCTAAGTGTGAAGCAGTAAAAAATGAAAATGCAACCTTGTGAGCAGAATACTCCTCAAGTCTTGGGATCTTTGTGTAATAATTGTGCAAGTCAGTTGCATATCTCTGCAACTCAGATTTGGGGCAAGTGCTGAAGGCATTTCAGGGCTGGCAACCTCTTCTCAATCCCACTGGGTTCCAACAACTTCACTAACACTTAACTGTACAGAATAGGCACCTGAATGTAGAAGCAAATCCAAAGGGGTGGTGGTGGAAATAGTAACTGGGATCTGTAAGTCCTTGGCGAGACCTTGAAGTGCTTGCCAGTCAACTAATAAGAGTTCACTGGTTCCAGGCCCTTCTTCCCAGGGCTCGCCTGACATTGTCCAAACAATAAAGCCTCTACCTGGAACTTCAGTCCTGCAGCAGGAATCCCTGAAGTTCTGCTCCAGTCCTTGGTTCCCCTTTTCCAGCTTTCCACCAGCCTGTTTCTCCTCGGCCTGTTATTTCTGCAAGCCTGTTCCAGTCTAGGCCTACCAACTGTATCTCTCCTCCCCACCCCATCAGAAAAAGGAAGGCCAGCCTCGCCAAGGCCAGGGCTGCTGGGAGATATAGCCCCTATAAACAGTTAACTTATTAAACCTCACAATAATTTCATAATTATCTGTGTATTTCTAACAGTATAACCAAATCAGTAATTTTTGATATAACTGTAAAAACTACTCTGAAAATTTATTATTCCAAAAACGAAACCTTATATACCAGCAAGAATCAGTCTTTCTGTAAAAAATGATTTAAATCAAGTCTTACCGACTAGTGATTTAAATCGTGATTTAAATCCACCCTGATTTGTAGTACTTTTCCCTCTGCGTTGTTTCTTCTTCTTGCTTGTTTGAATGCAGTCTTCACCCAGAAGCCACTGGGGAACTGAGCTTTGAGTTGGAGCTTTTAAAAGTTCTCCTAATCTGCAACAGTGTGTGAAAAGCAAAGAGCTTCTCGTCCTGGCACGGAGGCTGTGCATTTACAATTTCACTTGTGCCTTTCACTCCTGATTAGGCCCTGGAAGGCAACAGCCCAGTTTCCAGGCAGGTTTCTATTCCTTGGAGGCGTTTACATTGACAGATTTATTGTCCAATCCTGACTTTTATACGTGGGGTTTGGCAGTTCATTTTTCTTTATATTAAACTGGATTGTTTCAGATATTCCAAATGAAGTGACATTTCATAAATGGAACTTCAGCCTTGTAATTTTTCATACGGAAGCCTTCAAAGAGCAGTGCAGTCTACCATAGCAGCTACTAGAGTGTTTGGGGGGAACAAAGCTGTGTGTGTGTGTGTGTGCGTGTGTGTGTGTCCCCTGGGAGGGTGGGGAAGGAAGGAGCAAGAGAGAACATTGCTTTGAACAATGTTAAGCTTGACATTTGCAAAACCTTACATGCACCCTCTCTATTAACATGTGTGAGGTTTCCATAGGCCTCATATATATAACCAAGGTTTTATTCCGGTGGTGATACTTGCATTGTTTTGTGAAGGTTGAGTGCTTTGTTCTTATGGAGGCTGTCAGTTGTGCATCTGGGTTGCATTATCAATGTGACTTTCTATGGTTCTCCTTCCCAGACATAACTGGCAGCATTATGAGTGTTTCTCAGATTACCTTTTCATCTGCTGTGGAATATCTGTCCCAAACATGGAGTGCATTGCAGAGGGCTCTTCTGAGGTATGTTCTAGGCCAGGGGTTGCCAAACTCTTGTCTGTGGACCTGGTGGTCTGTTAGTTTCATTCAGGTGGTTCATGGTGTGTTTCTGAAAAAATGCTATTAAATATCATACAGCATCTAGCACAGCACAATTGCTCCAAAGGTGGAAAACCATTAAATGGTCCAGCAAGACCCACGGGAATTTTCAAGTGTGTACCACTCCTTGCGAGAGAATATCCATCGATAAAGTAGCAATTTAGAGGAGCTAGGTATGTGAAACCTATTTTTGAAAAACACATTGTATCTAAAATTCTGTTGACAATATACCATAGTATGTTGCATAAAATAACACAAACAGCGTATATTTGAATGTGAATTGCACCGTGGTTCCTCACTATCCTGCAGTCAAGTTGACTGGGTTGTCTGCTGGTGTATTTTTTTTCCTTTTTGCAGGAAAAAAAAACAAGGGCAAGAATGTCTGTGTTAATGAAATGGAATTTTGATGGTTGGAGGACTATGTAGATCAGTTGCTTTATGAAAAAAATGACAAGAAAAAGCTTTTCTAAAAAGATACTACAGCAAGGCAAGACCTGTTCTGTTGTAATGGCAGTGGGGGCAGGTATTGCAAGGAAGTGGTGTTACAGCACCAGTCTTCTTGCATCTGACAAGACAATTGCCTTCCTTAATCAGTTCATTACCTCAAGGCTTGTGCTACATTTGCAAGGGAAGCTGAAAAAAATAAAGCTACAAAATGGAACAGCAGCCGGGAAATGCAGGAATGCAGTGGTTTTGGGAGGAACAGGATTTGAATTATTGAGTGAGTGACTAGTGCTCTTACAGGATAAAAAGGCTGGTATGGCACAGTATTAGGGAAAATAAGGCCAAAACTACAACAACCATGATGCAAATTTGTGGGATGCTGTTCTCCTGTGCAAATTACCATCTACTTATTTTTTACTTGTTTCCATCTAGGGAAACAGTGCCTAGAAAAAACTCTAGTGGTGTCCAGGAAGTTCCTCTTTCATTGCTAAGAGAGATCACTTTAGAGAAGTTCTAAGGTGAATGAACTAGGGAATGAAGCCAGGGAAACCAGTTGAACCATCTCAGTTGAGAAAAACTTGAAAAGGCAGCTGGGAGAGCCAGATATCACACAGCTTCCATGTGAGTGGAGAAAATCAGCAAGAGGGTAGCTGTTTTAGTTCGTTTGCATCAAAAACAATAACTAATAAAAAAAAGCCTGAGGAATAAAAATATTGCTAAAGGAACACCAGTTCATTGACTACAATATATAATAAAATGTCAGACATTTTATTATTATTTTGTTTAACTCGAAGCTGCCAGAGTGGCTGGGGTATAAACAATATTATTATTATAACTAGGGTGAATTTAACTTCTGAACGTTTATTTTGAAGGGGGAAGGAAAGTGGTTGCTATATCTGAGATAAGGTTTTGACATTTTTTAAACTCTGACTTCAGGAAGGCTCTCCCAAGTTATATGACCTGACCTACCAAATCAAAGGATATGTGATCTAGTAGTATTGGAATCCATTTAGGCATTTGTCACATGCACCCTTAGATTTTTAATTTGAGACTTGAAAGCAGAGTTAACTTCTCCCAGCGACCTTTCTTAGTTTGCCACCTCCTGGGAAGCAGGGCATCATGTTAGCTGGCAATGGCTTATAACCAGAGTGGGAAGTGGCCAGAAGACCTTCTAGCTAAATTCTTGTACTCCAAACCCAGTGCAGATCAGCCTACACACTCCAGGCCATTGTGCACTAAAGTAAGGGGCATTGTGCTAACAGAGTACATGGTTTCCTGTGCCTTGAGCAACAAAGCCGGCAAGCATTTCATAGGAAAAGATGTTCAGAAAACCTGAGGCACCAGTTTGCTGCTCCATGATGTAGTGATGGCAGAGCTTTGTAAGAGGATTTGACAAAGTCCTGGAGGGGAAGGCCATTGATAGTTACTAATCATGGCAGCTGTGTACTACCTCCAATGTTGTGAGTCAGTCTGCCTCTGAATACACATTGATGGGGGTCACAAATGGGAAGAGTGCTGTTCTGCTCATGTCTTGCTTGTGAGCTTCCCAAGGACATCTGGTTCGCCACTATGAGATCAGGGTGCTAGGCTCAATGGGCCTTTGGCCCAATTGAGCAGGGCTTATCTTATGCTGTGCATGGGATGCCAAAGAAGGCTTCTCTCCTGATGCAAATAGCAGCTGGGGGAGCAACTTTTGTCAGGACCATGGCAGGGGCAGGATAAAACCACTTCCCCCTGCTATTACTTAGATAACAACAATGTGCAGGTTAGTTGCATTCATTGTCCTCTCTGTCCTATAGCATTTCCTTATAGATTTTGTTATTGAACATTATGTAAGCACCAGCCAAGCCCTTCCCCAGTACATGCACAGTTTGATCCAAAAAGGCAGATGATGCATTTTTGGAAATAATCCACCGGCAGCAAGGGCAGATGTTCTGTAGTATTGTTGGGTCTGAGTTATATGACCGAAAGATTACTGCTTAGTTAAAGGCATGCTGTAAAGCTGTTCAGGGCTATTTATGGTGTGCAAGAATTAGATCTTTTGAAATGCTCTCCCACATCCAGTATAACTTTGGCTATGAACGTGTAAATACACTGCGCTCCGCACAGACGTTTGAAATGTTATGTGTCGCTAATAGATTCTGCAGTGTTGAGCCAAATTCCTATGCACTCCTCTGACTTTTCTTTCAGCGCTGCTTGACATCCCATCTCCCAATGCAAATATTGATTCTGCTTGTTGCTCAATGTGAAGTCCTGATTGTTTTTGCACATCCTGTAGGAGTAGATCATTTCTGTATTTGAAAATGGATCATGGGTGCCTTACCTTTATAGAAGCTACTCACTGAACCAGCGGAATGTTGATGACACAATTATAGGAGTAGGTCAGTTATGCATGTGAAAATGCACCATTAGTTTCTATGGTGGGTGCTTGTTAAGCTGCTCAGCTGAGGCACAGAAGGCTCCCTTCGCCTCTTTGGGTTCTAGGGTGGGACTTTCCAAGGGAGGTACATTCCGGCACCTTTTTCTCTAGGGGGGAAAAAAGCACTGATTGTGAGTTCTACTTAATATCACAGCTCTGGATTTCACTTACTTTGGTGATTTTTATTTTAGAAATGCTGACCTAGTTAAACATTCAGAAAAAGAACAAAGGTTGTCAACTCTATAAATACCTTGAAAAGTGAGCATAAAATTAATGGCATAATGGAGCACAAAATTAAATACAGCCTTCTAAAAGCTATGTTTTGTTCCCGAACTATTAGTGCACATTGACTTTATCGTGCAACCATAAATGGAAAAGTTGTCAAATTGCAAGATGGAATTCTCTTGGTCCTAAGGGGGAAGGGAAGTGCAGCCCAGTGGAAGATCACATGCTGCTTTAAAAAATAATAACAATTTGTTTTGGGGTTTTAGGAACAAGGATCATAGGATACAAATAAATAGACCAAGTTATCTCATGCCATTTGTATATCACAAAACTAGCATAATTAATTTTCAGTAATATCTGCAACATAAGTGGTCAATGTATAGGTTCTTGGTTCGTGAATTGATTTGAACAAAAACAAAGGGGAAGCAGGATAGAACAGAAATAAGTGAGAACATTAAACATCGCATAGCTAAACACCCAATCAGGAGCCCTTGTGGTTGTGCTTAGATTAAGTATGAGTAGTAGTCATTATTCCGCTTATGTTACCAATGAAACAATGGTTTATTGATGAACATAGTAGGGAGGTTCAAAGTGAACATAATTTATGTTTAAATTTAAATTTGGATCAACCAAATTGAGCCAAATGCTGATGGGGGAGGCGTTGTTCGTTTTCTGGAATACTGGCATGTTATGAAATTTTAAACAGCGCATCCTTTTTATACAAAAGGTCCCAGGCTCACTCCCTGGCATTTTCAGGTATGGCTGCGCAAAATCCCCTGCCTGAAAAGCCTGGAGAGCCTTTGCCAATCAGTTTAGATAGTTCTGAGTTAGCTGAACTCGGTATAAGCAGCTTCCTGTATTGCTAAAGGCCAGCTTCCAGTCAGAATACCCACGGAACTGTAGGCCAAGTTAGGGTGCATGTCTCCTTCCACAGCCTTCTCAAATTTTAGTGGTTCACAGCAAAATCTTCAAATAGAAAATCAGAGGATATAATGCCCATGCACACTGTAAACCCTTGTTTCCAAGTGGAGGCCTGGTGTTGAGCCTAATGTAAAACTAAGCTGTCAATTTAACTGTGTCCAGCAGTCAGATCGCTTGCTAGTTTTTATATCGCGGCTTCCACAAAAGAGGCCGTACAGTGGTACCTCAGGTTAGGTACTTAATTCGTTCCGGAGGTCTGTTCTTAACCTGAAACTGTTCTTAACCTGAAGCACCACTTTAGCTAATGGGGCCTCCTGCTGCTGCTGCTGCTGCTGCTCCGCCGGAGCCTGATTTCTGTTCTCATCCTGAAGCAAAGTTCTTAACCTGAAGCACTACTTCTGGGTTAGCGGAGTATGTAACCTGAAGCGTATGTAACCTGAAGCATATGTAACCCGAGGTACCACTGTAATGGGAAATGTCTACCCTCATTAAGTCTGCAAAGACTTGTTCTATTACTCTTTAAGGCTGAAACATTTTGTAGATTGATATTCAAGCCTGAACACTGTGCTTCTGTTCAGAAACATAATCTCCCCACCACCCTTTCTACACACCCACACCCACGGTATAGTGGACTAACTTCTGCCATATAAATTTGTTAGACTTTAATGTGCTACAGGACGCTTTGTTTTTGCTGCAAAAGGTTAATATCGCTACCCCAAGCCCCTGGAAGTTGAATTCAGGATTTGTCTCATGCAGTGATTTATTCTCTGCTGTTTAAGACACTGGAGAGACTTCAGTGCAAGAAGGTCAGAAGTCTTTTTCAAAGTCTCAATGCAGCCACAGAGCAAGTAGGCCCTTCTTGCATTGTAAACGTTAGTACATCTTAGTGTTTCTCCTATAAAGAAAGAATAAAAAGAGTTGCTAAAACCATGGCAGGGTGGCAAGCCTGTCCTATGTTATCATAGAATCATAGAATCATAGAGTTGGAAGAGACTACAAGGGCCATCGAGTCCAACCCCCTGCCAAGCAGGAAACACCATCAGAGCACT
This sequence comes from Podarcis pityusensis, assembly GCF_964106645.2. Lineage (NCBI taxonomy): Eukaryota > Metazoa > Chordata > Lepidosauria > Squamata > Lacertidae > Podarcis > Podarcis pityusensis. The sequence goes on from NC_138028.1 coordinate 78,931,480, forward strand.
CCTGACATATGGTTGTCAAGCCTCTGCTTAAAGACCTCCAAAGAAGGAGACTTTTATCATTATCATTATTATTATTATTATTGTTTTATTAAATTTGCTTCCCACCCTTACTTCCAAAGGAGTCCAGGACAGCAAACACAAAAGTGAGAATTAAAAATAAAATAACTACATAAAACAATTTAAAACATCCAAAGAAATTTAAAATGATCGTAACCATCTAAAAGCATGTAAAACAATCATATATAGAGGAGGAGATTTCAGAAGTCACACCTATAGTGAGTGGGCTACCTGTCTCACACATGGGAACAAAATACAATCCTGCCTCTGTCTTGTGATGAGGTTAAAGGAAGGTATGATATGAATACAGCTTCCAAATGGATTATATCACCTATGCAGAATATTTTAATCCTTCATTATATGATTGACATCTTTCTGGGCATCTGAATTTTAAATATTTTAAAGGTTTTGTTTTAGGTATTAACATCCAAAATCTGCCTTCTGAAAAAAAACAACCTTAAAACTTTATGGAAGCAGTGCAATCAACCCCAAAGAGAGACATAAACCATCAGAATTATGGGAAATGGAATGAAAAAATGCTTTCTGATAATAAGATATTTAATACAGTGCATGTTTCCCAGGTGTTAAGGAGGTGACATTTCCCGTGGTGGTATAATTTTGCTCCCTGACCAGCAGCAAAATTCATTCTGCAGTATTTTAGCCAAGGAAGCAAAAGATCTCTTAGGCCTTATTTATGTTCCAAGTGTAGATTTCCAGATGAGCAAAATGAAAATACAGTGGTACCTCAGGTTACATACGCTTCAGGTAACATACGCTTCAGGTTACAGACTCTGCTAACACGGGTTAAGAACTTTGCTTCAGGATGAGAACAGAAATCGTGCAGCGGCAGCAGGAGGCCCCATTAGCTAAAGTGGGGCTTCAGGCTAAGAACAGTATCAGGTTAAGAACAGACTTCCAGAACAAATTAAGTACTTAACCTGAGGTACCACTGTACTTGCAGTGAGGTGCTCAGGCAGCTTTTTCTTTTGTGGGGACACTTGGCCTTCCATGGGCCATCAACTGTGGAGGTGGCTGAGCAAGAGTAGAGAGAGGTAGTAGTAGATTGCGTTACGTGGTGGTTATGTTAATAATACTGCTTGTAGCTGTTAATATTTCTAAGAATTTTTCTTTAGGGGTCAATCTAATCTTAAGTAGTTATTCATTGGTCCCACAACTGTGAACTTCAATGGTTCATTAATAAATTTAATCCAGGCTCCGCTTTGGCCTGTATACCTTGGTCTCAATAGCTGACTCCTGTCACATGTTTGCAGACCATTCTGTTGCTTGGTCTTTGCCAACCTGGCGCCCTCCAGATGTTTTGAATCACTGCTCCCATCAGCCCAAGTCATATGCCATTCTGTTAAGTGTGCTAGGAAAGTAAAGAGGAGTGTTCCAAACTCGAGAAAACTACCATTGTTGAAGTCACTTGTGGCCTTTTGTCTTCTCAATGGGTATAGCACACCAGTGTGTGGTAGCGGGACCCATAGAAAGAGAGGGCTTTTGCAGGCAGCTGGGTGAAGGCCTGGAAATGTTTTGTAAATGACTGGAAAGTGTAAGTTTGTGGTGTTTTTTCTTTTCTTTTGCAGATGTGCTACTTAAGACCCGACAGCAGCTTTTAAATCTGGAGGTACTATCCAGAGAAGTTTCGTTTCCTTCCAAGGCAGGCCTTCAAGATGTGGACAGCTGTTGGGTCTTTTCTGTTGATCTCCTTATGTGTGTCTGAAAACGGCAGCTCCATCTTAAAGGAGAGGGGGGTCCAGGTAACACATGTACATCTGCTCAGCAGTGAAAAGCATTGCAAGCAAGCTTGTAAAGGCCCAACAGCGTCAGGTAAGATTACCTCACCTGACCATAAATCTTTTCCTTTGGGGCAGTAGGCGTCTGCTTAGGCCTTTCACAGCATCTGTGATTATGGCTGCTACATATGCAGTAGCTAAATGATTTCACAACCTTAGTCAAATTGAAAACAGCATCCGTTTTCCAGGGACTGCCTTTTCTCTATTTCTTTTTTACAATTTTACAATGCAGCAAGCATAGAAGAGCCTTTGTGTGTAACGGTAGCAAGGAAATTGTGTTAGATTACTTAACATACCCTTCAGCCAGATGTCTCTGTATTTGATGAAGTTTCACATTCTTCTGTGTCCTTGTTGCCCTGTTACCTGAATGCCCCAGAGATCCTTGGAATGGATTTGCAATCCAGTTTGACATGAGCTTCACGGGTGACTTAATCAAACCCCTTGGAACTTTAGGAGCTTCTAGACTCGGGGTGACTAAATGATTCCCCCCAGATGTTGCTGGACTACATCCCTGACAATTGTCCAAGCTGTCTGGGGCTGTGGTGAGTTGGAGCCTGACAACATCTGGAGGGTCACAGCTTTGCCCACCTCATTCTAGGCTTAAATCATCCCTGACAGATCCTCATCAGTTTCCCTATTTAAAGGCCGTAAGGGAAGAGGACTTCAGTTTCCCAAAGCAACTTTTCACATTACCTAGCTTTTATGGATGCTGCTATAAGTTAGGAAGTGGTTGGGTTTGCTCTCTTGCGGCTTCCCCCGCCCCCCGCCCGAAGCTGCTTATCATGCCCCTACCACCAATCTTCTCTAAGTAAAATGTGCCCAGCTTCTTATCTTGTCATCGTAAGACACAAGTTCCAGTCCAGCATTGTCTGCTTCATTTGGCAGGGAGGTTCTTCCAAGTCCTCAGATGTGGGTCTTTTCCTAGTTTTCTTGCTGGAGGTTTTCTTAACTGACAGTTCAAAGGTCGGCCCCAATAACATTCTGCATTCAAAGCACATGCCGTGTGGCTGAGCTTTGGTCCCCTCCCTCATGGCTGAAATGCAAGTCTTTGTAGCTGCCTTCTCCTTTTATCTTGCTTCTACTTTTTATCTGAAGGGACTTGCCTGGAGCTTGTAAGCCCAGGGGTCAGCAAACTTTTTCAGCAGGGGGCCAGTCCACTGTCCCTCAGACCTTGTGGGGGGCCGGACTATATTTTGAAAAAAAAAATATGAACGAATTCCTATGCCCCACAAATAACCCAGAGATGCATTTTAAATAAAAGCACACATTCTACTCATGTAAAAACACCAGGCAGGCCCCACAAATAACCCAGAGATGCATTTTAAATAAAAGCACACATTCTACTCATGTAAAAACACCAGGCAGGCCCCACAAATAACCCAGAGATGCGTTTTAAATAAAAGCACACATTCTACTCATGTAAAAACACGCTGATTCCCGGACCGGATGTAGAAGGCAATTGGGCCGGATCTGGCCCCCAGGCCTTAGTTTGCCTACCCATGTTGTAAGCTTTCTGTCCCACTAACACTGTTTACAGCAAAACTCTTATTGTAACTGGACCCCTTTGAATCCTCACTCATTACTTGCACACTAGCCCTTATCTGTGACATTATTGTCCTTGTTTACTCATTTTTTAAGGGAAGCAGTATAATATTGTTGACAAATTGTTGCAGTCTAGTATTTGTGCTGTTCATTTCACAGATGATTAGAGCTTTGTAGGAGTTTTAATTTGTTTTAGTCTATTTTATTGCAGTTTTCATTGTCTGTATGTTTTAAATCACAGTTGTAAAATTTTGCTAATGATTTTATTGTTTTGTCTTTTTTTTTGTAAACCGCTTTGAGGTTTTGTTCTTCAATCAAGCAGTATGTACATTTTATGAAATAAAATAAGTAAAAATGTCACCATACTAAAACTCTGCTAATAGGATTAAATGTGATTCATTTTATACCAGTGAGAGTGATGATCTTCCTTTCCTGTGTGATATTCTAGGTAATCTCTACTGCTGGTCAGTGCTGTATCAGAGCCGCTGTGTCCTCTTGCGCTGTCCTCAGCTGAGTGCATGTCAGAACGCCAGCACACAGGATGTTAAAGAACTAATGGGAGGTAATTTGGATTCAATGGGACAGCTCATGATTAAAAAACCTGCTGCTGCAGCAGCTATTGCTATTACTAAAGGCAACATTCTCTTACCTCACCATCCAGATGTTTACAGTGTTTAAAGGGGGCTCTATCAGATTTCCACAAGTTTCATTTGAGAGGTAAAGATTCTTTGGATGTGATTATAGGCTATTTTGCGAGACTGATTATTTATATTAAAAACATATACCCCACCTTTCTAGGTAGAATATTCAAGGTGTCCTAAGACAAAGGAGTCTAATGTAACAATATAAAGTATAATATAAAAAAACTGGCAACAATTAAAAACTGCAGAATCAGAAGGATAAAAAAAGCCAGGCAGAGAATTAACTAAAGGGAAAAAAAACCCTTCCAAAAGAATACAGTTTTCAGCATAACAGTGGGCAATGAAGAAAATACTCTGAGGGAAATATTCCATAATCTGGATTCCAGGTTAGAAAAGGCTCCCCAACCCACCCTAGGAATGCCACGCTCTTTCAATCTTCCCATCTGTGGAAGCATTTCAGTCTGCCAGGTGTAATGATTCCTCCCTCTCCTCCCCCTGCACATTGTTTTTCTTTTTTTGGTGGGGGGTGTCTCCCAATCCATTTTCAGTGTGCAGAGGAGAGGAGAGAGAGGTCCTTGTTCAGGGCTTCCACTGACAGGGCTGGTTAGGTGAATCCCTTCCAGGGTCTAACCAAGAAGAGTTTGAATTTGATATCCCGCTTTATCACTACCCGAAGGAGTCTCAAAGTGGCTAACAATCTCCTTTCCCTTCCTCCCCCACAACAAACACTCTGTGAGGTGAGTGGGGCTGAGAGACTTCACAAAAGTGTGACTAGCCCAAGGTCACCCAGCAGCTGCATGTGGAGGAGTGGGGAAGCGAACTCGGTTCACCAGATTACGAGTCCACTGCTCCTAACCACTACACCATACTGGCTCTCCAACTCATGACCAACTCATGAATCCTAGAGAAAGTTAGCTCAGTTAACTATGAATCTGATTATTTCCTGGGGAGTGGCAGAGGGTGGGATCATGACATCATGGTCTGGACCAGCAAAAGCCTGTGGGTGACTGAAGGGTCCGCCTGCCTTCTGATGCTTGGGAGGCCAGCAGGAATTGAGGATCATGAAGCAATCCTCCTGTGAGAGGGGAGGGAAGTGGGGGCTGGCACTGTCAGTACTTTGTCCAAGGTCCCACCAAAACCCCTGTCTGACAATCCTGCCTGACACAAGGCTCGGAAATGAAATTGTGTGGTTTTGAAACAACTTGATTTAGATTGTCCCCCTTTTAAAAGTGCCTCTATCATTCCTTTTCTGGGTGCTTTTTCTGTTTATCTTTGCACCCTTGTTTCCCTGAGGAAAGGCGGTAATATTGGCATTCGTTTCCTGTTGGTTTTCAAGCCAGAAACTGGAGGCTGTGTGTGTAATTGGAGTGGTTTTAGCTTCCATAGCTGACACTGGATTTTGCAGCAGCGGAGTCTTCTGCTCTAATTGCAAGTGACACCATAACAAAACGAAACATGTTAGGAACTGGGGAATCAGTCTTGTAAAGGGTGTGAGAAAGTTCTGCTGTACATGCGTTTTTGAAAGGACAGCTTTTCATGCTTGTTTCTGGCCTTTAAATACTTCTCAGGAACTTAGCTGCCATATTAAGTTGAACAAGTTCTTGCAGCCAAGAGCGAATAGTTGTGACAAGAAATACATTTCTTTATTTTCTTTCTGATATTTAGCTGAGTTTGAATTTTGATCCAGAAAGGACTTCTAAGATGTGTTTTGTGCTTGAGTAACAGAAGGATAAACAACTGGTGCCCCAGGAGCTCATTCACTCCCTTGGAGACATTCAGCTGTACACCTCTGCCAACTTTCTCTTGTGGCACAGGCTAAGGCTAAGTGATTTCTAAAAAGTCTTCTTCCCCTGTGTGAAAGACAAGGCTCTCTTTTTTTTATATGTACATCTTGTGTGCCTCAGCCACTCCCTCGAGCAGACAAGACATGAGGTATATCAGGTGGGTCTCCAACGAAGTCTTTGTTACTGTTCCCTCTGAAGAGGAGGTTAAAGATCCCTTGGCTTGAGTGGGAGTCAGTCAGTGGAACCAGTCCTTCAGCCTTTGTTCAGTCTTTGCAATATGGCGACTGCTTTAAAAATGTTTTGTTAATCATATGGAGATGGAGAATGGTTATATCGGAGTATATGCAGCATATATATAAAGCTAACTGGTGGTAATGAAGCTATGCTACTGAGGATGTTTGCTTCTGTCATAACTAGTCTAAAAGATCTATGCAACCAATTATTTAAAGCAATATCTGCTCGCTTACTGCAAGTTGTATTTGGGTGCGTATTATATGTGTCAATCTATGCAATTCTATAGATGGAAATCAATGATGTATTACAGCTGGTAGATTCTATAGCTCTCCTTCACTGTAAATGGAGGTGGCACCACAAAAGTACAACTCCTGGGACTCTTTTATCGACTGCCATTTGATCTACTCTTTATCTGCAGCCCAATCCTGATTGTGTCTCTGGTCTTTTGTTTTGTTTTGTTTTGTTTTGTTTTGTTTTGTTTCTGGCCAGAATTTGTGATCCGTAAAAGGAGAGATCATGAAGGAGCCCTTCAAACAAACAACACAGGAAAGTCTGCTGGAGAGCAGGAGCTACTGAATAAAACAAGACTTGCTGAGACAGAAACAAAAGTGCCTCTTTTGCCAAAAGCTCCAGAGAGGAAGGTAGCAGAAGGTACTGCGGTCAGCACAACTACCACTGCCACTTCCACGATCGCTGCCATCTCCCAAGGTAGAGCAACAGCCATAACCACAGCTAGTAACAACGTAACCACAACTCATGGTAATACAACTCTAGGCATCCCAAATGTGACTTCTGGTCCCAGCACTCCCCCTCAGAAACCATCGTTGCCTCCCACACCTTTCCATTTAACTGAAAGTGCTATTACTGTTAACAGTACATCAAGTTCAAAAGGGGCGCAGACCAGTAAGTTAACTTTGGGAGTTGCTAAAACAACAGAAACTCCCAGGACTATTCCTACTTCTTTTGCCACAGCAGCAAACAATCCAGTGCTTCCCACAACCCACAAAACAGGTATGGCAACCGGCACTCTTGTACCAGTGAGCTCTAGCAGTGTTGAAAGCAGCTCAAGAAGCCCAGTAAACTCATCTTCAAATGCAGCCACCCCAAATCCACCAGCATCAGCCACCCAGAGTTCACTAGCTACAGCCACCCAGAATCTACCAACTTCAACAGCCACTGGCATATCTCAAACAACCAAGAGACCATCCACAGTAGCAACAAAGTCAGCTGAACTCACAACAATTGTAAAGACAACTCCAGATAGGGTAACGCCTCGTGTGACTGCAAAGGGTGCTGAAACCACCACCGCTGCAGAGCAACCTGTGAGTGCTACGAGTCAACCAGTGCTTGTCACAACTTATACAAATCCCTTGTCAGTGTTTGCAACGAAAAGTCCAGTGGCACCGCCCAAATCAGTAACCATAAACCAAGGCCAAGATCAGCAGGACACAGGTAGTGAGGGTAGCTATCGCCCAGTAGATGTTAGTTTGCTCTTAGCAGTGCTTCTGTTTGGAGTCCTGTTTTTTGTAACAATTGTAGTATTGTTTGTGATACAGGCCTATGAGAGCTACAGGAAGAAAGACTACACCCAAGTGGACTACCTAATCAATGGGATGTATGCAGACTCAGAGATGTGAAAGCAATAGCAATTCAAAGCCAGGCATTCAATATATACATCTACTTCTTGTGGGAGGTCGAAAGCCATGGGTGGCTTGTCTTTCAGTTCCCTGTTCTGCCTATAAGACCAACTGAAAGTGCTTCCAAATTACCTTTGGTGCAATGTAGGAGAAATGCCATGTATTCTACTTCTAAAAGTATTTTTTTTTAACCATCAGGTTGCCACTGACATATTATTTCTCAGTTTTTGCTTCTGTTGTGCCAGTTTTGTTTTGCCATTGCAAAGAGGGGCTAATGCTGCAGGCAGCCCTCCTCTGAGGACTGTGGTGCTTCCTAGGCTCCTGTTCCTCAAGTTCTGTTGATACCCTGCCTATCCCTGCATAACAAAGAGCAAAACGGGGTTGTCTCTGCCTGCAAGGCACTGTGTTCACTGCTGCCATTCCAGATGGGTTACAGAGGACTGGCAGCATTGGTGCAGGTAGCAGAACCCTAAAGAGTGACAGGTGCAACCCCCCCCTTGGCCTAGGTGGTGACCCCTTCCATACGGTACATTTCCTTTTTTCTGCTTCCAGCTACAGCACTGAACCAGCTGCGGGAGACGCTGCTGGCTTGAGATGCAACCTTAGGAGCGATGCTTGTTGGCAGGTTATGAGTTCTGGAGTGTCTAGACGGAAAGCTCTTTAGAACCATGAGGCATTCCTAATGCTCCCTGTCAGGGGCAATGTTGGCAGAACAGGGATCTTATTTCAGTGAGCTCCCTGCTTCTTTAAAATGTGTGTACTAAGCCATGTTCATGCTGTGCTGTTTCCTAATCGTGACTGTTCTTCGCTGAGGTGCTTCTGCATCTTTATATGATTTTATTTTTGTACCCACTTAATAAATGAGGCCCTGGAGGGCATGTAAAGGTTTACTTACTGTGTCCCCCCCTTCTGCCACTCCCCATTCCTCATATAAGGCCTTCTGATAACCTGAATGTGCAAGCAAACTGAGTATACTTCCTTTCTAAGATCCAGTCATTCCTTTCTTCTCAGCTGTGTGATTCCCCACCCTGCCTCATTCCCCATGTATCTCAGTCTTGTGAACTGTTCCCAGTGCATTTAGGGCACAAGCCAGGTATATAAGCAGTCTTTGATTTCAGGGCTGCTGAGCCTTCATGGCTTCCAATCTGAATCATGACTCCCAATGATGAATGCAAAAGGTTCCATTTTGTGAATAGTTTAAGGCTTCTTCAGACCAGCACGCACCATGCAAAAGTCATGCAGAATATGCTTAATGGAAACAACCTTTAGCTACAGCCTTGGGAGTGAACTTGACAACAAGTCCAAGCCCCCTCACACTGTGTTAAATAAAGGTCTAATTGAGCATTCAGAGTTTGGGGTCTGATCTTCTTGGGTCCTGGGTGAAAAGGCAGTAGTTCAGCTAGTAAAGCAATTTACCTGAAAGACTTTACAGTGTGCCCATCTAACAGAGAGCCCCACAATCACATGGAGACATTCCCATTTTCATAGAACAGAGACTGGGTTATCTACCAACCTTGATTTTTTTTGGATGAGATTGACTGCTGCTTGGGCAGGATAGGAAGTCCTCCTGAGATCTTTGCCCTCTCATATTTGACTGTTTAGATTACCCCCCCATCTTTTACGAGTGTGTTAATATTTTAATAATGCCTTCACTATACACTTGCCTCTTCCAGCAGCTCTTCAACATGTAACTTGTTGGTTCAAACAAATGTTTTAAAAATGGCAAGGTTATAGCTTAGTGGTAGATCATCTGCTTTTTTCATGTAGAAGGTTCCAGGCTCAATCCCTGCCGTTTCCAGGTAGGGCTGGGAATGTCCCCGAAACCCTGGAGAGCTGCTGCCAGTCAGTATTGGCAACACTGAATTAGATGGAGCCAATGGTGTGGTGTAAGACAGCATCCTATGAGATCATCTATGGATATGACAGAATTTGCATTGTGTGTGTGGGGAGTTTTGATACATCTGGCCAAGGAAGAATCAGATGAATATAGCCGATTACAAAAGGCTAGCCAAATTCTGTAACCAGCAAGTTAGTTTAATGAAGAAGTGGGCAGAAGGGTGGGGGGCTTCTTAGAAGCTTTGGAATGAAAGAGACTGAATGAGCTAACCTCACCATTCCTAATTAGCTTAAATTATATTTTCTCATCATATAAGTTTTCTGAAATTGTTCCGTATTAGTGGCTGTATGTAGACCCCAAAGTTATATGGTATGACCTTGTTAAAGGATAACCATCAAGAAAGAACCTGTAACGGGCCCCCATCTGTGCTGTACCTTTAAAGCTGTGTCAAACCACTTTGGTAGTTAAGGGTGCCGAGAGTTCTTAGGAGACCTCATTGCAATACTAGAACTCCTAGGGGTGTTAACAATTGGTCATTCTTCTCGGAGAGCTCTAGGGTCACCTAACAACACAAGGCACTCCTAACTACAATTCCCAGGATTCTTTGAGGGAAGCCATGGCTGTTTAAAATGGTATGATACGGCTTTACAGTGGTACCTCGGGTTAAGTACTTAATTTGTTCCGGAGGTCCGTTCTTAACCTGAAACTGTTCTTAACCTGAAGCACCACTTTAGCTAATGGGGCCTACTGCTGCCACCGCGCCACTGGAGCATGATTTCTGTTCTCATCCTGAAGCAAAGTTCTTAACCTGAAGCACTATTTCTGGGTTAGCGGAGTCTGTAACCTGAAGCGTATGTAACCTGAAGCGTATGTAACCCGAGGTACCACTGTATATATGTGTCTTATTGATGGAGCCTTGCTCTTCTAGACTGAAGTAAGGGGGTCCTAATGGAATACACGTTCTGAATTCCTCTGCAAGGCAGAATGTGGGGACCAAGTGGGAGCCAAACCACTTCACACTTCCTTTCTCAAAGTGGAGCCACTACAGTCAAGCTAACCCACCACTGCCATTCCTTCTTTAATTGTATTGCAGGTGTCCACTTGTGCCTTGTGGGGAAGGGAGCTGTTTTTTTTCATTTTTAATTATTGCAATTCCCAGTGATTTCTCGAGTTAATTTCTATTTTTAGTTGTATAGACAGGGATAAGCCAATAGGGTGCACTGCTGTGCTGCTCATGAAACATATGGATTCCCTTGCCTGACAGATTCTTGAAAGCAGGAGATGTCTCCAGAACTTGAGCTTCCTGCATTCCTTGTCTGCTGTTTCTCTTTATTTTCTTGGCTGAGGATTCTTCATGTGTGTTTGTAACTATAACTCTAATTATGACTATGTTTGAATGTGAGACGTTCCACTATTGCATTGAAATGACCCAACATCCTGCTGACCTCAATTAAAAATAAATGAAACTATTTCGTTAGGAATGTACAGATTTTTTTAAAAAATATAAAAAACAAAACATTTTTGTACATAGTTTGTTCAGTGTCTAATGCACTAGGTCTGTCATGCTGGGGTAGGCAGCAAGTAAGATAAATGAGGAATCACTATGCCTGAAGCCTCCAGGCTGCTGGATTTGTCACCTTTTCCCAAGCCCTCCAGCAACATATTATGTCAGCATTTTTTTAACACTGTCAGTGTGATTGACATTTGGCATCAAAGTGCAAGATGACGGGTCTTTGCCCCTAGGAGCTTACAATCTAAAATCTAATGCAGGAGATAGAACACAGGAAGGGAAAGAAGTTGAGGCGGCGAGTACACAAGGAAAGAGAATGCAGTTCTTTCAGTTCCATGTGCCTTTTATTTTTTATAGGCCACCCAACAGCAAAATGTTTTCCAGGTGGCATAAAACAGATAAACATTGGCAGGCAGTTTTACTGTAGTCAAGGGCCAGAAACTAAGAGTGAAAACTTAACTTAGCCCTGTTGAGTGCCTAGTGCTAAAAAGATGGCAACATGGGCATCAGGCAAGCCTGTCTAGGGAAGACATTTCATAACACAGAGTTGGACCATCAGTCCAATCTAGCTCTGCATTGCCCACACTGACTGGCAGCTCCTCCCCAGGATTTCAGACAGGAGTCTCTCCTAGCCTGATCTCGAGATGCTGCAGATTGAACCTTGGACATTTTGCATGCAAAGCGGATGTTGCTCTGCCACTAAACTACAGTCTCTCCCCCCCCCCCCTTGCAGGCTACCACCAAAACAGCTTCTTCAGTAGCAGCTGCTCTTCACCTGGCACCCAGAGAAGGTTCTCCCACAGCATAGGCCTTATGAACTCTGCACTATGATCAGTTGTACTCCCTGCAGGTCTTCCCCTATTTATGCTCTAGCCATTGCCTTAAGCTTCCAGAACTCCAGGCCAAGCTCTTGTCATGAACAGCAACTTTGAGCCCTGTGCCAGTCACCTGGGATATTTCTCCATTCCAGGGATCATAGAATCATAGAATCATAGAATCATAGAGCTGGAAGAGTCCACAAGGGCCATCGAGTCCAACCCCCTGCCAAGCAGGAAACACCATCGGAGCACTCCTGACATATGGTTGTCAAGCCTCTGCTTAAAGACCTCCAAAGAAGGAGACTCCACCACACTCCTTGGCAGCAAATTCCACTGTCGAACAGCTCTTACTGTCAGGAAGTTCTTCCTAATGTTTAGGTGGAATCTTCTTTCTTGTACTTTGGATCCATTGCTCCGTGTCCGCTTCTCTGGAGCAGCAGAAAACAACCTGTCTCCCTCCTCTATGTGACATCCTTTTATATATTTGAACATGGCTATCATATCACCCCTTAACCTCCTCTTCTCCAGGCTAAACATGCCCAGCTCCCTTAGCCGTTCCTCATAAGGCATCATTTCCAGGCCTTTGACCATTTTGGTTGCCCTCCTCTGGACACGTTCCAGTTTCTCAGTGTCCTTCTTGAACTGTGGTGCCCAGAACTGGACACAGTACTCCAGGTGAGGTCTGACCAGGGCAGAATACAGTGGCACTATTACTTCCCTTGATCTAGATGCTATACTCCTATTGATGCAGCCCAGATCAGTCAGAGTTTTGACAGGATATCTAACGATGCCAAACTGGAAAATCTTCAAGGGCCATGAGCACTCTCTGGGAATCCATCAGCCTCTGTGCCCATCCTGACTGGTCTAATTCTTGAGAGCTCAGAAGTCCCTGGAAGCCTAGATAGAACTAGGTAGCAATCTGCCTAGGTCAAAGGAGCAATAGTGATTCTGCCACCCACCTATCACTATTGTCCTATCCAGCACAGAACACTAAGTCGAGCGTATAACTTGCCAAATGTGCAGGGCCAGATGTAACTTAGGAGAGACCACTGTTATCATGGAGGCCATGAGGATCTGGCCTATGGCCTGACAAGGGAGTATAAGCTATTGTAGCCCCTATGGATCCCGCAGGTGTGCTGGACGACATTGTCCATTGCCTGTGTTGAAGTAAGATTCAACTACCAGTCTAGACAACTTCTGCAAATGGAATCGGGGTGGATGTCTTTTGCCTTAGGTAGCAAATAACATGGGCCAGCCCTGAGATCAGGTTGGGGTTTGTAGTTTTTACTTTATTGGGGAAGGGCCATAATTCAGTGGAAGGGCATCTGCATGCATACAGAAAGTCCCCAAGTCCAGTCCCTGGTATGTCCAGCTAGGGCTGAGAGAGAATCCTGCCTGAAAACCGGGAGAGTCACTGTCAGTCAGTGTAGACAATACTGAGCAATATGGACCAGTGTAAGACAGCTTTCTGTATTCCTATTCAAGGCTCTTCTACATCGTCTCTCCCCCCCCCCCAATAATTCAAATTCTGAGGGGTTGACATGGTGACAGAGCACAGCAACTTCATCTTGCCCCCTTCCCCCCCAACCTGGAGCCTATCTTGCTGCTCTCCAAAGCAGCCAGCAGAAGGTTAACAGCCACCTGCCTCATCCAACCATACAGGCCTGGCTGGCAGTTCCCACTTACTAGCCCAACACTTTAAGGCTCAATGGAGTATTGGCACAGCCAGCTGGAAACCCTTGGGTGAGAGAAGCCACTCCACTGATTCATCCTGCCCTTCTGTGTGTGTGAGACAATAACTTTCATGGCTAATGGCTCTGAAATCCAGCCATAAAACTACCAGAAGCGAGCAATGAGCGAGAGACCTGGATGTAAAATTTAATTCCCTACTCGAAATTCACTTTCAGACGTGTTTCTCAGACAGAGATGTGGTTACCAAAATAGCTCGTAAAAGTTAGAACCCAATTATAGTCATCCATTAGTGATGAATAACAACTTAATTGCAAAGGACAGTAATTAGTCTGTCTGTGCAGCTCAGTGTGCTTATTAATTTCAGAGAAACGATGACCACCAAGATTAGCGGGGGAAGCTGTATGAGAACCAAATTGTGGTAGAACAGGCCTAGTCACATAATAATCACATGCAGGAACTTCTGCTCAGTTAAGGGCTTTTCTACAACTAGAGTTTTACTGTGGGTCACTTTGGGGGGATACATGTGGATCAGGGAGGAAAGGAGGGGGGCACCTGGTCTAGCCAGTCAGAACAACTGAATCATCCCTTGCCATCAATGGGATGAGAGATGTCACAACCAGATCACCCTCACATGCCTGTGGGTCAGTTGCCTTGACTAAGCTGACCTGCAATACAGAAAATACCTGGGAGGTGGTGGGCGTATGAAACAGTGTTTGCTGTGATCATGTTGTGCTGCTTAAAAGAGAGGCGTATGGTTCTAGGAAAATTTAGCAAGGTCTGCATCAAAATGTGTAGAAGTGGACATCCGCCCATTGCTGTTCCCATCTGTCAGCCTCTCCCTGTGCCCCATCCCATTTTATCTGCTCCCATCATCCATTTTGCTTGATGATATTGAACAATCAAGTACCAGGTTTGCCCCACTTTTTTGCAAAGCAGATTTCTGTAGCTACAAAGTTCTTTGTAAATTCTGGACAACCGTGCAGTTCTTTTTGATAGGGTTTTCAAAATGTAATAACCTATTTAAGGAGGAAGGTTTTATGTGGGCATGTGGGCCAAAATTGTTCCGGTCCTTTGCCCCAGGCTCAGAGCAGGCAGAGTGAGGAATCCCCAGGGAAAGCCAGGTGTCTGGGTGATGGAGAAGCACATTTACTTCCTTCCTCTTCCCAGGACTTTTGAGTATTCTGAGCCCAGTGTGGGCAGCAAAAGAAAAAGACAAAGCAGGTCTGTACATTCTATTCACAGAGCTGCCTACTTCTGCTGCATATTAGGGTTGGGCCATGGGCAGCAGTCTTAGGTGAAGCCTAGGCTGAAGGGCAAGTCCAAATAAGGAGGCTAGAGCAAGCCAAAAGTAAGGACCAAAGGACAAAGCAGGAGACAGGATTAAGAAACAAGCCAGGCCCACACCAGAGCTCAGGGAGACCTTGTTGTTTCGCTTAAGAGGAACAAGAATCCCTCTTATAGTCCTACCTGTCCAAGTGGATCCAGTGACCAGCCTGGGAGGGTATGATCAAGCCATGGCCTGAGGATGTTGGGCCTCTGCAGATGCTGCAATTCAGTAGCCCACTACAGGGCTTGGCAGCAAACAGAAACAAAACTTCTTAGTATAAGCTCCCAACAGCTCTTGACAACACACCGAATCATACCACTTCCATTGTGTCAAAACTCACACACAGCAAAGGGATGGAAAAAACAGATGTATAGGAGTGTATGTCAAGTGAAAGAAAACTGATGACTGGATTTCCTATAATTGGAATCGGGCCACTGTACTGCTGTATCCAAACTACCGTATTGGTTCAAATATAAGCCGCACCCGCAAATAAGCCACAACTTTAAAACTGAAGGGGGGGGGGAGAGAAAAAATACAATACCCAGGCTGCTTCCTGGGGGGTGAGCCGCACCACTTTGCTGGCGGTGTGAGGTAGTGAATATAAGGCACACTTCAACTTTTCACGGTCAGAATTTGGAAAAAAAGTGTGGCTTATATTCAGGCCAATATGGTATGTTACTTTGGGATGTTAAGGACGAAATCCTTTTCCATCATGAAACAATGATATCAACATTTTAGGAAATACTAACAATATTGATTCATATGGCATCCACCCCACCCCACCCCAAAAAAGAACCCCCTCTGGCAGCTGGAGTTTCTGTTCATAGCCAACCCTGGGATGATGTCTGCAGTCTGATCCATTGGAAAACACATGTGGATGAGCCAAGAGAGAAAGGAAGTGTGGTGACCACATGGAAGCCTTGATCCCGTGGGACACTGCATGTCTCTCGTGAGACATTAACCACAACACCCTCTTCGACTTGTGTGGGATCGGAGGGAGAGAAGGTCTCTTCAGATGTTTATCACAGAAGCAGAGCTGGGCCCTGTGGGGGCTTCTGGAGAATGTCAGGCTGCTGACGACAATGTCAGGCCCCTGCCTACCAAGGGGAGTGGACCAAATCTTGTGGCCTCTGAAAACAAACAAAAAGACTGCAGCGGAAGAGAGCGTCCTGCACTGGCAGGAGAATAGACTTCGTGAGCCAGTATCTGTTTGCTCACTTTCATGTCAATGAAAGCAGAGTGTGTCTAGATTAATCAGAATGAATTTTTTTTTTAAAAATCAGACACAAAAATAATAGCTACCCTCCCACTGATGCAGTCTGCTATTAGGTGGTTCTCTGTCCTCAGGCTTTGAGGATTTGTCATATTTGATATCTTGCCTGTTATTCCTTGCCCAACAAGAAGGAAGCAACCAGATGGGAATATGTTGTAATAATCACCCAGCCATATGTGTGTGGCGTTAACCCAGCCTGAAAAGTTCAATTTTTCAGTTGTGAAATCTACATAAATATAGGGGTCTGTGTTCAAGCTCAAGCTAGTAAACACTGAGTCCTTCTCTATATAGGTGTGGACAAATTTGCCACAATGCAGGGAATTCAAACCAGTTTGCTAAAGCTGACAGTTTAGTCCAACTCCAAAGCATCTTTTTAAAACGTGGGGCAGTACCACTTGCTGGCACTCTAAATCAGAAAAAAAAGTTAAACTTTCTATTGTTATCACTACTATTGGTAAAAATCCAAAACTGATTTCTCCCCACGTGTGTGTGTGTGTGTGTGTGTGTGTGTGTTTCACCATCATGTTAAAGACATTTAAAAAGCAATAAAAGTTCAGTGTGTAAAAACAACAAAGACTTGGGGCAGCTTAAATATTTAAACATTTATGGTGGCATAGACTGAGGTCTATCATTTTGCCAAATGCATGAAAGAGTCATCTAAGTGTGTGCATGTGTGTTTGTATCTTGAGTATCGAGGATAATATTTTTTAGCACAAAGTGACTCCAAAATGTCCCGAGAAATGCAAAGGTACAACAGTAGGTGTGTCACAATACCATGCAGAGCACACATGAATACGGAATCCAAACAAACAAAAGCAAGATCCAGTCAAGCTAACTGTCACCTGTTACAGGACTAATAAGCAGCCAGGGGAGATTAACAGGGACATAGCAAGATCAACAGCGTAAACCAACCCTTCCCCAACCTGGTGCCCTCCAGATGTTTTGAGCTACAACTCCTGTCTGTCACAGCCAGCATAGTCCCACTTTTGAATGTTGTTTTTTTTTTGTTGTTGTTGGAGCATCCTGAGTTTTCACATTTACAGCAAATGCTCCTAGATAGGTTTCTGAGACTTATCATTATAATGTCCAGCTTCAGTTGCATTCATTGTCTTCTGTAGATACTGACCAATTTGACCAATGCTAATGATAAAAGGGCATTGCTTGCCGATGATGGAATGTATCACCTTAGAAGATGTGCAGGTAAGTGAAGGCTTAAATGAATAGCTGGGGCTGGTTGGTGCCATCATAGGGTCGCTTGAGCAGATGGGGTGCCTGCATTAGCAGCAGGTTTTGTATCTCCATTAGGTGATCCATTGTAGTTGAGGTCAGGTGGCTCCTTGAAAGCAAGGGCAGGCTTACCACCCAAGGCCTGTGAAAAGGAAGAAGAATATTCCAGAATGATGGGTGGCATTAGGTGGAACCAGGCAGGCAGCCATAGTATGACTAGTAATCTGAGGTTGTCATGAGGAAGACAGGTGACAATCTATGTCTTCAGATCAGTCGTACTGTTTTGGGTACCTGCCGGGCTTCACAATGTGTCGGTCAGTCAGATTTATTTGATAAAAAAATCTACTGGTCACCCCAAAAGTATAAGAGATGCAGCTTAGCAGAAGCACTACCCAGCACATGGAACCTCATTTTGCGTGATAAATTTTTATATGTCATCAAACCCCTAAGATCTCTTTATGATATCTCGAACCCCTCAAGGACTGCTGAATACAGTTTCCAGGATTTTATGGGTAGGTTTTACTACAATCTGCTCAAATTATAAAATAAAAATGTCCTGGTCATCAATGATTTTGAATAGCTTAGAATTAAGTTCACATTGTCAACTGGCCAAATACTATTTACAGACTTCTGCGCGCGCACACACACACACACACACACACACACACACACAATTTCCCTGCAACCTTTGTCCAGAGCTAGCTTGCCACCCACCCACAGATCTTGGATGTAGGAGGTCTGCTGAACAGATCGAGTCTGCACATTTTATTCCTCAGAGACCCAAGTTCTTGATAGATAAAACACGTATTATATCTGGGGGAAAGAAGCTATGGTAAAAAGGTTATTCCTAGTTCAGTGAAATAGTTTCAATTTCCATGTGCAGGAGTCATGAAATATACTGTTACCAAAGGGCATATGTCTATCTCATCCCAGTTCATCAAGCAGCAGGAAGTTCCAAGGATGGCCTGCTTACACAGCTTACCCTGAAGCCCATAGCAAGACAGCTCCTAAATTTATAGCACACTTACTGTCTGCTTGTCTCACCCACCAGCTGAAGGCTGAGACATTCCAAAGGTTAGAAAGAAGTATTTAAGTCCTTTTTGTTTAAGCCCCTGATCATTCATTCATCAGGTTCCAGGGTATGCAAAAACATAATGGCAGACCCATTCACAATAATCAAGGCAGCCAAACTTGTAACGTTTTGTGTTGTTATTGTGTATTAATATTTACATTGTCATGCATTAAAGGTTGCTATTGCTACTTTTCATGTATGAACACAGACTAAGGGCCCATCTGGTCCAGCATCCTGTTCTGCCAGATGTGTGTGGGAGGTGAGGAGTTGAGTCAAATTTGCATACCTTGACTTCTTTCATTCCCTAAGAATGTGAAGGTTTTAAATATGTGGAGTGGGCTGCTCTGTGTGCTGGTCTTTCTTAGGTTTGTGAACACCTTTTCTGTAAGGCTTGTTACACATAGAAATTGTGTTGCATGTGAATTTTTGCTTTTGTCTGCTTCTATGATTGTTTTTATTTCGAATGTGTGTGTGTCTTGTCTTCTGTATTTAATATCAGTTTGATATTGATAGCCACCAGCCATTTCTTCCTTTCAACCAAGTGTGTGTGTTTGATGGTCCCAATGATGCAGTTTCTGTGACATCTTTGGGGCCAAAGTAAGAATGTTTACAAAAATGATTATCTGAAAGGAGCTACGACCTGTGAGTCATAATTATTTGGCCTTCGTATGTACCTGGTGCTTCAACTGATGTATACAAAAACTCGTTGGGTGCCCTCCACAATGCCTACCACCTCACCCTCCCGAAAAGTGGTACCTCCTGTCCTAGAGCTCTTATAGGTTTTTGATGCCATTGATGACTGTGTGTGTGTGTGTGTGTGTGTCCAGACTGCCTGTCTGAATTGGAACCAGAAACAGCGGAGCAGCTAGGGCATGACAAGGATAACCCTCTTCCCATTTGTTCTCACTATGCTATGCATTTCCTGAAAAGAGAGATACCCCTAAATGCCGGGCTCACCCAACACATAATCCTCCAGAGAAGAGGTATACTAGCTGAGATGGCACGGGGTGGCAGTGAGGCACTGTGGAAACTTACTTACACTATTTATAAGCCACCTTCAGCACAAGTTCCCTCAAGTCAGCATGCAGTGACCATTTTAAAATGAGATAAAGTCACAGAATAAATTATTAACAAAAAACTCTACCAATTATTTCTTCATATTGTTTTGGCATCCAACTGGAATGGCCATTAAGAGCCGCACAGTGGAGGGCTGGATTGACTAGTGATGTCTCTGCATCCATCTGTCTATATGTTCATGTGCAACCAAACCTATAAGGTATTTACTCTAAGGCTAATATCCACACTTACCTTTTCTCCTGCGCTTTCTAGGCACATGTCTGTGCCATAAAGAGTCGTGTCCAAGCACCCTTTATTTTTATTTTTCTCTGGCACTTTCCCCATGAAAACCTGCCTTTTACTGCTGAATCAGAACAAACAGCAATTTGGGTTTTCTGCAGATTGTTGTTTGCTCTGATTCAGCAGTACATACCGTAGATGGTATTTGCGGGGAAAGCACCAGGGCAAAAGAAAAGTGATTGGACATCTAGCTGTAAAGCATTGTCCTGGGCCTAGAAACACAGCACAAAAGGAAGTCTGGATGAGCCCTAAATCTCCACCTGTTTCAGATTTGTATTCTGATCCACTACCCTTTGCTCTTTGTGAACAGTAATCCAATCAGATGTGTATTCATGTATTGCATCTAGTGCCCCGATTCTGGTATGTCTTATGTATGTTTTATGATTATGAATTTATTGAACCATGGCTCTTTGTTTGAATAATTTGAGACATAAAAATTGCAACTTAAATGTGCCTGTGATCCAGCAGGTGTGACATGTTACCATTTCCCTTAAGGCTTTTTGCTGACCTCAACTACTGCCACTTCTATAACCACCAAAACAACTTCATACTAACATGTTATTTGCCTTATTTGTGTCTGAGAGAGGCTTAAATATAGAAAATGGCTGGCTATTATTATGCTTCACACTGCCAGTAAACAAAAAATAAAAAAACTGCACAGTACAAATGTCTCCATCAAAAGAAGTTAGTTTGAAGTTAAAGCTCACCTGAGCTTGGTTAGAAATATTTTGAGGCTAGTAGAAAAGCCTGTCAGTTCTAGAGCCAGTGGAAACTTTGTAGAAGATAACGGTCTCCATCTAAGCAATATTTACGTGCTTTGCACCAGTTTCACAGACACCACAGACCTAAATTGTGGTTAACTGCCCTTGGACATCGTTTGAGGAATTTTTATTTGGGTCAGCATGTCCAAGTTGTTTTCAAACTGAGGAATTGTGGGTAACGCCTCAAAAAACAGTTTCCTCTTCTGAAATCTGCCCTAGTTGACAAATGTTTCTTTCTTTCAAGATAATGTAGGGAAAGTGTGTGTTACTATTTTGAGAGAGGATGAATGACATCTGTTACTCACACCCCCAGCCACAGCCACAGCTGTTGCTCTTTATTAGCTTCACTAATGGATTCTTTTATCTGTATAAGCTTCTAGTGATGTCATGCTTCTCTTCCACCCATCCTACTTGTTCTGCTCAACCTGTCTGGATACGCTGAATGAAGGTATGCAGATTCAGGAGCAGTTGTGCTTTCGTCCCTAGCTCTAGAGCCACAAATGTGTCACCGTGGTCTCGTCCACTTTGCCTCTCTGGCCAGAGCACAGGGAAAGGAAGCGATTCTCATCTGTGAGCCAGAGAGAGAGCTTGATGGCAGGAAACCAGGTGGAGGAAGTCGCATTACTCTTCAGCAACAATCCCAGCTGCAGCTGCGACTGAATCATGCATGGTGCAGTAAAGAGGTTATGGCATGCCCATTAACCTTTAGGGAGGGAGGAAGGAAGGAAGGAAGGAGAACTTTGCCTTCCTTCTTCTCTGTTCCTAACCTGCCTCTTTGCGAAGAATGGTTCAATGTGAAAGTCTGCAAGCATGTGGATCGTTCAGCAAAACATCCTGAAGCACACCTTAAATTAAAAGCTATCAAATTTCTCATGCATTATCCTTTGTGGACTAGAGACCATGCTTCTGATGAGGTTCACAAAAGATTTTAAAACAGCCCTGCTGGATCAGGCCAATGGCCTATGTAGTCCAGCATTCTGTTCACACAGTGGCTAACCAGATGCCTGTGAAAAGCCTGCAAGCTGGAGCTGAACCACAACAGCACTGTCTGCTCCTGCAATTTCCAGCAACTGGTGTTCAGGTGCATACTGCCTCCGACCACAAAGGCAGAGCATGACCATTGTGGCTTGCAGCCACTGAGAGACTTCTCTTCCAGGGGCTTATGCCATAATACTTGTGTTAGTATTTAAGGTGTTACAAAACTCAGACTATTGTAGTGAAAGCAAGAGATATGGCTACTCTCTAGAAATCAATCATCCAGGAGGAACATGACCATTAGGGAACCATATTTGAACTGCAGCTCCCTAGTACGGACAAGCATGATGGGTTGCATCCTTGTAGCTTATGAAATGGCCTTATAAACTGTGCATTTAGCATTTCTGATCTGACTTAAAATATGCATGCACAAAGCAGGTAGAATACTAGCTGTGATCACTTTGTTCTGCTCCTACTGTTAGAGACAGCAGGACTCTTCTAATGTACTTTTCAATAGGAAAAGATATATTTTTTTTTTACCGACAATCACATGTTTATGGAGACCTAGGGTTTGTCATGATGCTTCCTTCTAGGAGACTGGAGCTCTTCTTTATGGTGCAGCACTACAAATGCAGAAAGCAAATAAGTTACCCTAACCCCTTTGGTGCTTCTCTTCACAGGAAAACAGTTGAACAGCATTTATATTGATGTGTGGCATCTTTACACATGATGCTCAAAGCAATACTTGCTTGATAATTCGGATGTAAAATCTGTACTAACCAGAATGTTCATTTGCCTTACAAATTCCTTATTCTTCCTCTCTTGTATTAACGATAACCAACCATTCAGATAAAAGGGGGGTGGAAAGAGAGACAGAGAAAGGGACTCAAAGCCTGTTTAAGCTTTATACCTGAAAAGGGTCTCCAGGTTCTCCACAATATGTCAGTTTCTCATCAAAACCAAGCAGAATCCAAATAAAACTGCCAGGGGGTATTTCCTTTATGGGATGCAGCCATGATTGTCTCGAACACTGAGCAGACCTCTTGGAGTGGTTTGGAAGGATAACTAGCTGACACACCTTTGTTCATCAGCTGGTAGGGCAACTTCATGCATGGAGGCAGCAGTTTTACTTGTTTGGTTTGCTGGGTATTGTAGCTGGCAGCCAGATGGTTAATGATTGTAGCCCTTTGGAGGTCAGGCTGCTGCCTACAGCTGTTATTATTTTAACTTGTGGTGTTAGCTTAAGTTGCTAGAGTGCTTAAGCTCCAGTGAAAGACACAGAAGCAAGAATAAAAGTTAAGACCATTACTAAAGGAAAAAACACCTATGTGACAGCTGCATGGTGCAAGATGGTAGCCATTACATAAAAAGAGGGCACAGGATTGAATCATTTGAATTAAAGTTCTGACCCGTGTGAATCATTCCCAAAAGTATACAAATATTTCCACCAAGGATCTTTTCGCTCTAACAGTGTGTTGTTTTTCTGCAGTCACCTAGATGCCCAATTAGACTCATATGTGAAGAAATGGCGCTATGTTATGCATCCCTGTCATGCGCTGGCAGGACATTGGGGAGGAGGAGGATCCCAGCAAGGAGGTGTAGCCGGGACTGGGGCACACTGGGGCAAGCAGGGCATGGGTAAGGAGAGGTTGGTGTAGGAAGTACTCACAGAATGAGGGAGCATAAGGAGGGGATGGGGGTCAGTGCACAGGAGCCACAGCTGCAGGACCCATCACCAGAGCCAGAGGGGCCCCTGTTTCCACAAACATGGTGGGCTCTGAGACATAGGAAGCAGCAGGCGTGATGCGCTAGGAGGCTGAAGCAGGCGAGGGCCCACAGCCGCCCAGCTCACTAGCTCTGGGAAGAGGGGTATGAATCCTCAGCTGAAGTAGGCTTGGGCAGGTGAGGGTCACATGCCTCATCAAGTCCAGATGCTGCAATCAGCATGCAAGGTATAAAAGTGCGGCAGACCTGAGGTGCTGTGCTTGCTCAGCTGCCGACGTCGATGGACCTCAGTTTGGATGCTTCAGGATCTCTGCAGGACTTTGGACGCATGGATTGACCCTGGGCTGGGGACTTGACATACTGACTTGCCGCCAGGTAAGACAGGGGTTCAGGACAGTCCACTTCCCACAATGCTACATCCATACTTCCATCTCTTTTTCAATTCATGTGCAAAGGTGGCATATCTCTGTGTGCCTATATGTGCATTTCCTTTTGTCTCAAACTTTCAGGGCTCATGGTATAGCTCTCTGGGAACAAGCTAAAGAAACAAAAAACTAGAAAACAGGGAGAGGACCAAGAGGCTGTTTGGACGTTCCAGTCAGAAGAGGCAACAAACTTGGATAAAAGATAGGAAACCAATAGACTGCAATGGAGACTGGTGGCCAATGACAGCATAGAGAAGAGAAGGGCATTGTTCTCTTCACCTTGCAAGCTACTCTTGTGTATCCATAGGCAGAAAGCCAGGGTGAAAATAATAAGTCAAGACACATTTATCCTTGGAGCTTTAGACAAGAATCTTATTCAGCCCTACTAGGTGGTACTTGACATTGCAATGCACGTGCCGTGCCACTGAGCTACAGGCCTTCCTGAGAGGTGTAGAGCACAAGGGGTGGGCTTCAATGTAGCCCTAAAGTGATTGTTTGGTCAGCACAAACATTTCCACTTGCCTGACATAACGATCCTCCTGCTTCTCACCTCACCACCCATGTGCTGTTCTGGGGGTTCTCCTGACCCACTGCACCACTAGTGAGAGCCCTTGTGTGGGTATTCACTAACAGAGCAAGTTAACTGAATCTGGCCCCTAGGAGTTTACACAAGGTTCACAGATGGAACATTACCCTAGAAACCCAAGAGCGATCTTGCTGCTGAGACCTTTTCCTTCTTATCTGGGTGGATGCCCAAATACTGGACGCAGTCCCAGAGTCCTGGCACTACTTCTGTAGGTCTCTCTTACACTAAAACTCCAGACAACATTCTTAGTCAGTGTTGCCAGCCTCAGACAGTTGAACAGTTCAGTGGGGGAAAGGGAAAGAGGTCAGTTAACGTTGCTGCTGTTAACATCTCTACTCAAGCTTCTGTACAGAACTATTGATGATGCAAGTGAACCATGGAGGTAACACTGTTTTGGTAATTGCAGAGGAAGAACCATAGCAAAAAAAATGGTTACCTCAAGTTACAAATGCCTCAGGTTACAAATGCTTCAGGTTACAAACTCTGCTAACCTGGAAGAGTTACCTCGAGTTGAGAACTTTGCCCCAGGATGAGAACGGAAATTGTGTGCCGGTGGCGCAGCAGCAGCAAGAGGCCCCATTAGCGAAAGCACGCCTCTAGTTAAGAAAGTTTCAGGTTAAGAACGGACCTCCAGAACGAATTAAGTTTGTAACTAGAGGTACCACTGTATGCTTTATCAGTCCAGCTCATCTAGTCTAGCATCTTCTTATCACAGTGGCCAGTCAGATGACTGTGGGAAACATGGAAGCAGAACATGAGCACAAAAACACTTTCCCCTCCCTTGGTTTCCAGCAACTGGTATTCTTCTCCTGGTGTACCCCCTGCACACACAACTGGAGGGTTGGGGGAACCCCCAGAACAGATTTGAGGGGGCATTCCAAGGAAGGAGAGAGAGAACAAATTCCACTGTGTGGATGCAAATGCTCCACTTGCGCAATGACTTTGTTGGATACAACCCATAGAATCTAATTTTGAACAACTCCCAAACTGTGTTGCAATTAATCAATTAGAAATTAATCAAGGTACATCAAGTTGATGTACTACCATGAAGTGTGGATGCTACTAGGCCAAGTAAAGTTCAAAACATTTTTTATTATGCTGCAGAGTTCAATATTTTCCTCATGAAATAATACAGGGTTCATTGGGGTGGGTGTAGGGGAAATCATTGGTTCTGAGCCAGCTAAAGTTCTTAATTACTAAGTTCCATTGCTCTCACTGAAAGCAATGGTACAAAGCACAGCCCAGTCCTATGCATGCTTACTCAGAAGTTGTTGTTGTTTAGTCGTTTAGTCGTGTCCGACTCTTCGTGATCCCATGGACCAGAGCACGCCAGGCACTCCTGTCTTCCACTGCCTCCCGCAGCTTGGTCAACCTCATCCTGGTATCTTTGAGAACACTGTCCAACCATCTCGTCCTCTGTCGTCCCCTTCTTCTTGTGCCCTCCATCTTTCCCAACATCAGGGTCTTTTCCAGGGAGTCTTCTCTTCTCATGAGGTGGCCAAAGTATTGGAGCCTCAGCTTCACGATCTGTCCTTCCAGTGAGCACTCAGGGCTGATTTCCTTAAGAATGGATACATTTGATCTTCTTGCAGTCCATGGGACTCTCAAGAGTCTCCTCCAGCACCATAATTCAAAAGCATAAATTCTTTGGCGATCAGCCTTCTTTATGGTCCAGCTCTCACTTCCATACATCACTACTGGGAAAACCATAGCTTTAACTCTACGGACCTTTGTTGGTACACCCCAATAAATTAAACAAGGCTTATTCTCCAGCAAGGGACGCGGGTGGCGCTGTGGGTAAAACCTCAGCGCCTAGACTTGCCGATCGCATGGTCGGCGGTTCGAATCCCCACGGTGGGGTGCGCTCCCGTCATTCAGTCCCAGCGTCTGCCAACCTGGCAGTTCGAAAGCACCCCCAGGTGCAAGTAGATAAATGGGGACCGTTTACCAGCGGGAAGGTAAACAACATTCCGTGTGCTGCGCTGGCTCACCAGATGCAGCTTGTCACGCTGGCCACGTGACCCGGAAGTGTCTGCGGACAGCGCTGGCTCCTGGCCTCTAGAGTGAGATGAGCGCACAACCCTAGAGTCTGTCAAGACTGGCCCGTATGGGCAGGGGTACCTTTACCTTTTTATTCTCCAGCAAATGTGCCTATGTCATCACTAACTTTTGCTGGATTGGAGTCCTTTGTTTTGTCTTCTGCTACTGACAATTCTGCTGTAATCTTCAGTGCAGACTTTATAAACCAATCATATTATTGCATCCATGTGGAAATGCTGCACAGCAGCAGAAATATTACCTGAATTTCCAGCCTTGGATGACTTGTGCTGGAGGACAGATTGACCGACAGCTAGTCTTTGTTCTCCTGAAACTCTCAGCAGCTTTTGATACCATTGACTAGGACATCATTCTGGACCTGGATTCAGCTGGCATCATTTTATGGTGCTTCCATTCCTTCCTGGATGGCCTCTCTCAGAAGGTGGTGCTGGGGAACCTTTACTTCACTCCATGGCCACTGGCTTTCACAGGGTTTCCACAAGGGTCTATATTTTTAACATCTACATGAAACCACGGAGGGGGTTGTTGATGACACTCAGCTCCACCTCTTTGTTTCCATTTTGTCATCCCAGGAAAGTTGCGGAAATTCTAAACTGATGCTTGGAGGTAAATATGAGATGGCTACGGTCAAGCAAACCATGCAAGACATGCTATGGCTTGGGAGATCACTTGCTCTGCAACATGGTATACAAATATTCTTAGATGGTGGCACTGAAAGTCCAAATATGCAGTTTGGGAGTTCTCCTGGACCTGGCATTATCTAGGTAGGCCCATTTGGCAGTGGTAGCCATTTTACCAGCTTTGGCTGGTATGCCAACTGCAGCCCTGTTTGGAGAGGGCAGGCCTAACCACAATAAGATATGCTCTAGTCACATCCAAATTTGATTACAGTAAAGTGATGTTTGTGGAGCTGCCTTTGAAGACTCATTCAGAATGCACACTGTTATCGGTATCATACTTAAGAGTATTGACCAGGGAGATGTGGGTTCAAAGCCCCACTCTACCAGAAAGCTCATTCATTGAGTGACCTAGGATTGCTTTAAGAATAAATAAAGGGGAGACTATGTATGCTGTTCCTTAGGGGAAACATGGAATAAACATGTAATAAATAATTACTCTTTATTTAAAATAGACTAGTGCACTGCATACAAATGCAATATGTGGCTAAATGATATAATTAACGTTACTTGCCCTTTACACATTCCCCCTTCCTGTATGTTACAGTGCTTTGGTGGATGATAACATTAAGTCAGTTTATTCACCTAACATGTGATGGGTTTGAGAATTGTTTGAAAGACAGGACAAATCCATAGGCAATGCATTTTATTCTCCCTATTTTAATGACCACAAGATATTGTCCTCATTACTGTAATGGTGTATGCAAGCTTGCATGTTGATGAGATGGGCTAATGAGGCCACTTTTATTTCGCAATATGAGCGTAAATCAGATTATTTCTATTAAGAGTAGAGTATGAACTTATGAATGATTGGTAGGTTTCCATTGGTAGGTTTCCTCCTTCAAACAGACCTGCAAACAACAGTAAGGGCACATCACTGGATTAGGTGACCCTCTGGGTCCCTTCCAACTCTACAATTCTATGATCTCCTCTCTTGCCATTCAACCCCTCCTCCTTCCATTCCAGGTGTGGGGAACTGGTGACCCTTGAGAGTTTGCAGGCCTCCAACTCCCAACAACTGCAACCAATGGCCAGGGATGATGGGAATTATAGTCTATCAGCATCTGGAGGGTCACATGCTCACTAGCCTTTTTTCTTTTCTTACTATCCTTTCTAGGTCTGCATCAGCACCACAGCCTCATATTGTTTTTGCCTTCTTGGTGGGGTTTCAACTTCCTGCCTGCCTAGCTCTTTTGCTTTGCTTGGACTGGAGGAAAGCACACTGTGGTTAGTAGGCAGCTGTGGGATGTGCTTCCTAGCTGCTTCTGTTTGACCCCAAAGGTGTCTGAGGATTGTGGGGAGTGCATCTCGTGACTGCTTAGTTAACCACAGACTGCTTCCCTCGAGCCTTCAGGTCTTGCAGTGCAAAATGTCTCTCTGGAATGAGGCAAAATGGGTGGCGGCAGCAAGCTGGGGAGAATCTTCCCCATCTGTTGACTAAGATGGGCTTATCTTGCCAGTAGCTATTCATGCAATACTATTATATTTTTTTAAAAAACGAAAACAGATTTTAAAGCAGCCACACTGAATACTGTTCGAGCAATGGATACACAGTTCTATTCCTGAAGCTAAGCAGGTCTGTGCCTGGAAAATGTCTGCTTGTGAGACTGCCTGGCAAACTCCATATATGTATTTTTATTGTATGGCATGCTTGTTTTACACTGCTTGGAGGGGCCTTGTGGTAAGGAAGCAGCCTACACTTTTTAGGCTGGATTAAATAAAATGGTCTGACAAGGTAGCTTCATATGAAGAGCGTTCCTGTTATGTACTGAAGTTCTCACCCTGGGCCAGCAGGGGGATACTGTAGATAGTTATGCAGATAAGGGATTGAAAGTGACGTTGGATAGTTTTAGAAAATTGTTACAGTTACGTTGTACTGGAGCTCTATATAAGCAGGCTGACTGAACCCTTCAGTTCAGTTCTGTTCTGGCCTGTGAATAAACAAGAGCTGTTTGAAGAATCGCTGTGTCGTCTGATATGTTCACCCACAACTTAACAGTTCCGGCACAATCTGAACACACCCACCTCTGGCAGGGCTTTGTGGAGTGGTAAGCTTGCCATCACAAGTGTGGTCCTGCTGCTCAGTGGCTGCAGCAGAGGGGAATGAGCATGATGATTGGCATTGATGGGGACCGCCTCTTCCCACATGAACTAACCCAGATCCTGTTTTTGTCATCTGAGGCCCTTCTCTGTGTGCCCCCTTTGAAGGAGGCGCAGAGGATGGTGAAAAGCAAATGGCCCTTTTCCGTGGTGGCTCCCCACTTGTGTAATGCTCTTCCTAGTGAGGGGTACCTCAAGCCATCACTATCTGTTTTTAGGCTCATGGTAAAAAAAAATCTTTATTCATCCAGCCCTTTGAAGCTTAATGCACATATTTTAGTAGGGTGGGGTGAAATTGGATTTGCTCTTTTATGCATATCATTGTATCTTATGTTGTTTTTGCTCTTGTTTTTTGTCTTTGTAAGTCACTTTGAATTCTTCTTCTTTTAATTGCCTGATAATTAATAATAATTAATAAGGTGCATGGGGCCATTCTGCGACGATTCAATTAGAGCTTGATTGCCTGTTTGTGTTCCTTCCGTATACTTAAGTTGATGAAGTGACACAAAATGAAGCCTCGCTAACACCCCATACAACAATATTGTTAACAATATTGGTAGAGAGAAAGTCTGGGAAAGGTTAGCGCCATTTTAGTGTGTTGCTGACACAGAGCACTTTAAACTTGATTCCAGGTGCTTGGGGCCAGTATGGAGAATGCCAAGTTCTGCAGTGTAAACAGACCTTGGCATTGTGTTGCACAATAGTGTTGGGAAGCAGGGAATACTAATGGAATCCAGCTGGAAATTGAGCAGAATTTTAACTAGGCCAAAAGAACTGGAATTGGTTACAGCGGAATTTGGCCCAGTCTGCAGACTTCAACCCCCTAACTCCTGTGAGAAGTGCCACAAGTGGTTGAGATCTCAGCTTTCCATCTCATCCGCCCAAAATTGGCTCCTGCTGCAGCCAAGCAGATCCTAGCACTGTGAAAGGCCACTTCATAGCATTATATAAATAATCATGTCTGGGAAGCGTGCCACCTATTGAATCCCCTCTTGAAGCATTAAGGCTTTCCTTCAGTGCCTTTGATTCAAGTAGTGGCTCGGCCTGTCGTTGCTCAGCTTCTGAAATCTCACAAGACGGCAGCCTGAGGGAAAGCACGGCTGCAGGTGGTAATAAAGATCATGAGGTAATTAAGTCTCACACATTAAATTCCTAATTAAAAATCCAACAGCAGCAACAGTGATTTAGCTTTAGTAGCTTCTGCTACTCTTGCTCAGAGGTAGGGACGTTTAAAAGAATTACAAAAACACCTGTCAAACAGAATGGCTATACCTCCTTTGGGTTAGTTCTCAAAAATGGATGTAGCCTGTGTATATCTGAGTCACGAACTGAACAAGGTGAAACTCCAAGGAATGCTGCTTCAAGCAAACAAGTTGTTTTTATTGTCGAAACCATGACACACACACACAAAATTACACAAGTTAACATAAGTAAGGCAGCATGATTGCTCCTATCATAGCAATCTATCACATAATTTCAAACCATGCTAAAGAGTCCTGCCTTTCTGGATTTATGCTTTTTTTCAGGTGAGCACCATTGTGGGCCAGTGCTCTCCCCGCTCACTTCTTGCCCTTACGTACTTCTGAGAAGCCCCAAGCAAACATTTCAAGTCGAAATGGAAGCTGGTCAGTGCATGTGAGTCTACACTTCTTCTTCTTTTAATCTATGACTCCACCTAGCTCCTAGCCACAATTGGTCAAGCTATGGAGTGGGGCAAACTCGTTTTTCCGTTTCTTCAATCCATCTCACGTGTAGCAATGGCGGGCTTTAAGCCTTACAGCCTGGCCTCTACTGTTGCACACATGTGCGTTTGCGTGAGAGCCCTTCTGAAGTGCCCTCGCCACCCACCTGAATCTAAGAGAACTAGGGAGGTGGAGATGCATTTATTTGACCTGCACCAAACCCAGGGGCGACCCCCCAAACCAGCTAGGGAGACAGCTTGCCATAGTTTTTATCACCTACGCAGGCAGTGAATGCGGTTGTTGTCAAGCCGGCATCTGTTCAGGGCTGACCAGAGTTGCCCGGTGACTTTCTGTAGCAACTTCATGGTGAGTTCTGACACCTATTTTTATAGAAAAAAGCACCATACACACACACACACATGGGGGAGGGGGGAGAGAGGGAGGGGGAGAGAGAGAGGTGGATGGATGGATTTTGCCTTCCTGGACTGGGTGGGGGAAGAGGCTTGTGGCCCTTCAGGTGTTGCTGGACTCCAACTCCCATCAGCCCCAGCCAGCATAGACAATGGTCAGATATGATGGGAGATAGAGTCCAGCTAATTCAGAGTGAGGAGACACAGGTTAGCCCTCCCTGCTGCAAGTCATTGTAAGTCACGCCTACCATACTAGTCAGCCACAATGGGGGATTTGCACAAATAATTTTAAGCTCCATATCCCTGCTCCCCATACTTTTATGCTGACTAGCATTCCAGTTTTTGAGTCATAGGCTAAGCGACACCGAGAAGTCTGAGTGTGTACGCCCAACCATTCAGAAAACTAGAAAGATGTCTGAGAAGAGTGACACAATCATTTTTTTAAAAAAAAAAGTCTAATTTGATTCTAATCTGAATCTATTTTAGGAAACTTAACTTGATCAGCCTACTGCAGAGGTTATGTTATATTGAGGGTTGCACTTCCACAGGTGAAATTTCATGGAGATTGCAAAGGCAATGGTGGATAGGGTAGAAACCAAAAGGGGGTTTGATCTGGGTTGGCAGTGGGTTGGCATTTTCTTTCTGCATTCGCAAACACCTTCCCTCTCTCTCACTTCCCCTTGCCCCACTGCATGGCAACAATGCTTAGAAAAAAATCTTCAGCTCATACAAAGAGAACCGTTTTTTCTAAGCCTAATTGCCATGCAGAGGGGGTTGGGGAGACAATTATTATTTCTAAAAGGACAAAGGCAGCCAACTTAACTTTGGAGTGCGTACTTTAGTAGTTTGTGTAATTAAGGTGCCAAGGGACTCTTTCCCTCATATCTTGAGTTCTCTTTGCTCCTGTCTCATCACTTAAGAATCTCCATTTTGACCTTGGTCTTTTACACTTGCCGGTCCCATTACATTTGAGTAGCACACGCTAGCCTAATTAGCCCAGCTTCGTTTTCATCTCTTCCCTTTCTCCATAAATGATTAAGAAATCATTATCATTTCAGCCCACTTCATCACTCTTTGTACATCATCTTCCTACCTGTAAGCAGTCACCTTACCACCTTATTCGACCCAAAATAAACCATGGTGTCCTTTGATTTTGAAGGTTACACAGCCAGATCTTCAGGCTAGCCAAAACTTAATGTTTCTCATGGTTTCTGAGAGCAGAATTAAATGTTACCAGAGAGACACAGGGTCCCTCCCCTCTATGTGAACCTCCATAATGCTAATAAGAAGAGGGGGCAGAGAGGCATTTGCTGGCAAGAATCTGCAGGCAAGAGAGGGTGAAGTATTCCCCCTCCCTGAATATTTCCTGAAAATCTTTCCCACCAGCTGGTTAAATTATTCCTCCAAACTAGGATCTGAAGGCACAACAGCTACTGTTCAGGACGGCAAATGCAGAGAAAAATCACTGGGCATAGAAGAAGATAACCAACCCCTCTCTCACCCAATTCTTCACTGTTAATGCCCTCACCAATATCTACATTCATGTTATCCCAGCAAACCAGTGTTTTCGAGTATACCATATGTATGCAAAGATGTGGCTCTTATGTAACTATCTAGTCAATCTGTTTTGTGTTAACTGTCTTTATTTAGAATAGTATAAAGTCTGCCATTTTAATTAGCTATTCTGAGGCTTACGTACAAAAGGGGTTGTTCACACATATAATAATGTAATCACACTTCACCTTTATTTATTTTATTTACTCAGAGCATTTGTATATACAATCAGTTTTTTAAAAGACAGTCCCTGCACAAAGGCTTATAATATGGGGGGCGGGGGAAGGCCCACAAAGGAAAAAGGACCGGGAAGGAAGAGGGAAAAATCAAACTCGGGCACAAATTCTTACAGTGACCAGGCGGCACAGTTCAGGGGCAGGAGGTGCTGATGGAGCTGGTCTTTTGGCAAAGCTGATGGAATGAGCCCTGCTTCCCATCTCTCCCACTGAGGCAGTCTGGTGGAATGGCTGCCCCAGGTGACAGCTGAGGGAGAGGAGGCCTGATGGAAGCAGCATATTTTATAAACAGGTCACAGGATGTATCTTTCTTAAGGTGGGAGGAAAGTCATCAGATGAGGCTTACATCCATTGATGTAGAATATCCAGATTGCTAAATCTCTACTCAAACGTTCCTGCTGTACATGCCATTAATTTCAGTGGAATTTACTCACTGCCTGCTAACTTCTTGTTGTTTTTCTGATTGATTGAATAACTATTGATTAGCAAGGAAGATATTATTCTGGGTGGAATTGCCCCTTTCCTATAATATGACGGGCAATGCCCTTTGAAACCCATCTTAAATGCATGGCCGTTTAAGTGGTGGCCAAACGTTTTGTGTTGACTATGTGCTTTGTGAAGAAGTATTTCCTCTTGCCTTCCCTGAATCTCCCACCATTCTGCTTCACTAGATGTCCTAGGTTCTAGTATTATGATGAGAGAGGAAGTGAGCATGTGCTGGGGGGAAATGTAAAACATGAAAAATGGTAGGGCAGGGGAAATGAAGGTTCTTTCATTCTAACATTAATTTGTAGCTTACTCCCCCTCCCTTCTTTAATTAGCACCCAGTTTCTGATTTTCAGATCTCTCTCTCCTTGTAGATTTAATTAGAACATTTGCCTACTACTTGGATATCATTGCCAGATTTGCACTAGGAGGGAATACTGGTAACTAAGCAGAAGGCAAATGCTGCTTACTAAAAATAGATGCTGAGTGGAAGGTGGAAAATGATTCCTTGTGTTTAAGTTGAAGGGAAATTAATTGAGCATTTGAGGGCAAAGGCAGAATATGACTCTTGGTCAACCACATCCTTCCCAGAGTTACCACAAGCAGCTGGAGTGCATGGGATATGAAGAATATTTAGCATTAAAATGCAGAAGGGAGAGCGGGTGGAAGGTGCAGGACTTACAGCTATATCTAGAAGACTGCTATCTCCTTTGTTTTAACTCATGACAATGGGAAAGTTCAGTTACATAAGAAGCTGAGACAGACATAAGATACTGAGACAGACTAGCTCAGTATTGTCTACAAGGACGGGCTCTGCAGGGTTTCAGGCACAGACTGACCTAGAGATGCTGGGGATTGAACCTGGCCAGAATGGTGCATGCTCTAGTTATCTCCCGCTTGGACTACTGCAACACGCTCTACGTGGGACTATCTTTGAAGGTGACCCGGAAACTGCAATTAATCCAGAATGCGGCAGCTAGAATGGTGACTGGGAGTGGCTGCCGGGACCGCATAACACCGATCCTGAGAGATCTGCATTGGCTCCCAGTACATTTCCGAGCACAATTCAAAGTGTTGGTGCTGACCTTTAAAGCCCTAAACGGCCTCGGTCCTGTGTACCTGAAGGAGCGTCTCCATCCGCATCGTTCAGCCTGGACACTGAGATCCAGCACCGAGGGCCTTCTGGCAGTTCCCTCATTGCGAGAAGTGAGGTTACAGGGAACCAGACAGAGGGCCTTCTCGGTAGTAGCACCCACCCTGTGGAACACCCTCCCTTCAGATGTGAAGGAAATAAGTAGCTATCTTCTCATTAAAAGACATCTGAAGGCAGCAGTGTTTAGGGAAGTTTTTAATATTTAATGCTGTATTGTTTTTAATACTCGATTGGAAGCCGCCCAGAGTGGCTGGGGAAACTCAGCCAGATGGGCGGGGTATAAATAATAAATTATTATTATTATTATTATTATTATTATTATTATTATTATCTCTTCTGTATGCAAAGCAGATTCTCTGCCGCTATTCTATTAGCCCTTCACCATCCTTGATTTTGTGGTGCTTTTTGTTCAACAGAGTAAAATGAATAAAGTGTTTTCTTGGAATAAGCAAATGGCCAAAAGCAAATAATGAAAAGTGGAAAGAATTAGTCAACAATCAGTTGGCATATGCCCTGGGATATTTTACTTCTGTTCTTTATTTACCGTATTGGCCTGAATATAAGCCTCACTTTCCCCCCAAATTCTGACCGTGAATAGTTAAAGTGTGGCTTATATTCATGACCTTACGGTATGCAGCCAGGAGCATGGCAAAGTGGCACCTGCCCTGTGCGTAGTCCCCATCCTCTCCCCCAAGGCCAGGAAGGGAAAGAGCGAGGAAGGGGGAAGGCCGCTGGCAATGCAGCGCAGCTCCCCCCCCCCCCGCTCAGTATGCAGCCAGGAGCCGTGAGGAATGGAGCGGCTTATATTCTGGTATTTTTTTCTTTTTTTCTCCCCCCCCCCCCAATTTTAAAGGTGTGGCTTATATTTGCGTGCGGCTTATATTCGGCCCAATATGGTAGCTAATGGCCTGTAGCATGATGACATATTTGTCACTTAATTTCATTGGCCCCTTGCGTTTTTCTGCCGAATCTGAGCTTGACTGTATGAGTGTCTATTGTCTAGTACAGAGGCACACAATTCAAATGCCTGTAAATGTGTAGGTATATATAAATACATACAGTGGTACCTTGGTTTATGAACATAATCCGTTGTGGAAGTCTGTTCTTAAACAAAAGTGTTCTTAAACCAAGGCGTGCTTTCCCATAGCAGCGGGGGACTCATGTTACAAATGGAATTTATTTGAAGAGCAGAACAGTTTATTAAAACTGAAAATCCAGTGGGGTATAATCCATCGTAATATGTTGAGGGCTGCAGTTTTACAGTGCAGTCCTATGCATGTCTACTCAGAAATAAGTCTTAAGGAGTTTAATAAGACTTACGTCCAGGTGGTATAGGATTGGAGTCTTACTCAGAGCTATGATTGTCCAAACTAAGGACTTTGGCAGAGTATTAGACCACATGCTCTAGTTCAGTCCCCATCATTGCCAGGTAAGGACTGTTGATTAGGGTTGCCATATCTTAAACAGTAAAAACCAGGACACCCCGAAAGTTGTTGAGCTTGTTTTTGTTAAATAAATAAATAAATAAATAAATAAATAAATATCGCATTTTGGAAATTCTTCCCAGACATCAGTTCTACCTTTTAAATCCTGGTAATCCTAGACGAATGGCAGCCCTACTGTTGATAGCTGTGCGCTAGACAGACCAGTGATCTGGCTTCAGATAAGTCCTATTTTTTTTCTACTGGTGTGCACAAGGACTTGCCACTGGGAAGCTTTTCACATTGCATTTTTCACACATGTATGTACTGTGATTGCCTCCTTTCCTCTCACTCTTTTTACCCCTATAACAAGCTACCAGTGAGACCAGGCAAAGCACAAAAGTGGAGGTGCAGGCAGCAGTGAGAGTCAGCCATCCATTGGCCTGCAAGCAGTCTGGTTTACTACAATGGGAGCCTGTTGGTGGTACCCAAACCCAAATGATAACGGCAAGTCACTAGAATTGTGGCTCAAATAAATGAATGAGAAATGCTGGTTGACTTCAGGAGGTATCAGAGGAAGCTCAGAAACCAGACATAAATTCTACATAACATAATAGCAAATAAACAAATCAATAAATTGTATTTATTTATTTGTTATTAATAAACAAATAAATAAATAAATAAATAAACATAACAAATAAATTTACAACACATATACACAAACAGAGAGGGAGAGGGAGAGAGAGAGAGAGAGATCCTCCTTCAGCACACAGTAGTTCATAAGTACGGTATATTTGGTTGGGTTACACTGTCTCAACAGAAATATGAAAGCTAAGGAATCACAAAGCAGCTGCTGCTTAATTGAAATAATAAATTTAGCACAACTCACTGTTGCCATCATCAGTCAAAGGAACTGGGGATATTTGCTTCTGATAAGGCTTTTTAATTACTTTATTACTGCAAAAAGTCAATGGAGCTCTGTAAGTGCATCAAACAGCATCTACGTCTCATGGTAATACGTTCAGTGCTACTTCAAGCATCCAGTATTCTGCCATCTGTATCATACCATTAAATGTCTGCGATGTTTTATAAGTGACTGATACAAATCTGTTCCTGTAGGGCTTTACCTTTTCAATTAACACAGCAAAGGCGGTGGGGTGGGGTGGGAGAGCTGTGGCCAAAGGCACAAGTGTACCAAGCTTTGTAATACATTTACAGAGAGAGAGTTGATGGAATAACATTTTCGACAGGTGGATCTGCCTAGTCTGTCTCTTTGTGATTTAGGTATTTGGGAAAATGTATTAGACACAACCTTGAGTTCACATCTAGAAGAGGCCACTGTCAGTTACAAAATGGGATTTCACATAGGAAATTGCTAGGACCAGGACCAGGGACTAATTTTATTATAAACACACACACACACACACACACACACACACACACACACACACATATATATATGTATAGCATTTTTGCTTTACAGATTCCTACTGAAATCCATATCTCAAATAGCCATGGAACCCACAGGCATCATATTCTGTATATCCCATCCCACAGTACTTGTCTGTAGTGGACAACTAACAAAAGGTAACTCAGGCCCACTCCAGCTGCCCCTCAGGGCAGACATACTCTTTCCTTTCCAATCCCATGTCCCGTGGCTTCCTCCTGAACAAATGTTACAGCAAGTGGGGAATGGACTTGTTTGCACTATAGTGGACGAGGGCTCTCCGGGTGGCAATAATATGGCAACAGTGGGTAAGCACTGCAGAAGACCTAATGAAGCAGAATGATGTGCATATGGACCAGTAATGCACTATTACTGCATCAGTGACACAGGATGCATCCACACCCCCCCCCCAGTCTAGAGGTCCTCAGATGAGGGGGGAGAGGGAGAGGGAGATAGCTTTCACTTTCCTATGCCCTCTTTTTCGTTAGGAAGAGTCAGTTTGGCATGGAGCAGCATGAAGCTCTACCATCACCTCTCAAACAAAAGGACAAAGCTGCTGCACCTGTGCTCTTCAGACAAGTGTCGGTGTGAATCTCTGCCACAGGGCAGTTCTTTTCAGGCTGAATGCTAAATGCCTGAATGCCTGCAGTAGTTCCTTAATCCTAACGTATTGTAATCCCTGTATATTCAGTTTCAATTATTAATTTTATCGGTGTGTCTTAAGAATAAAAGGGCTGCTGAAGGCAATATGTCGAATATCAATAAATGTAATGGAGCAGACAGGTTCTGTTCCCTGTCTTCCTTGTTCTCAGTATCTGACAACCTAGAAGAGGAAAAAGTTGTTTACTATCATGGAGTTTGAAGGGAGCGTGAGATATATGGAATTTATATCCAAGGCTGTTAATGCCAGTTTTTAGCACCCTGATTACTGAAATGGATGCTAATATTGATAGGTTATCATCATTGACAATCATTAGTTTATTGTCTTCCACACTACTGTTTCAAGGATTTTTTTTTTTTTAATGGATATGCTTAATTAATACGTTTTGTGATTTATTATTGTTGTTGTAAACCACTTTGGTACTCCCTGGAGTGAAAGGTGGTATAGGAATAGTTTTATGAATAAATAAAACTTGTGTAGCAGTCCATCTGTGTAAAGTCAAGATATGGGTAGGAGAATAAAGCAGACCAGGAATGACCACTGGACCTTTTGCAGATTTGTTTCCTTATAATTACTAACACTTGGTGAACTCAGGGCCACCCACCTAAATGCCTAGAAGCTACGGCATCAAGGCAGTAATGTTTTCAAAGCAATTAGAACAACAATTACCCCTCTGAGTTAGAAGCTTGGTTTTGTGGTTCTAGAGAGAAGTTACCACGCCAGCAGAGGATGCGTTATATTGAGCTAGGCCACTGATCCTTCAGAAACACTACTTTGCTCAAACACATCCCAATACAATTCATGGTTATGGTGCTCCATGCACCAATCCTGAAAGGCAGGTCAGATCCCACGAGCAGCGAGACTTCAAGAAAGTGGCTTTCCTAAGGCTACCCAGTGTGTTTGCAACTGGGCTGACAATGCTTTTCACTCACCTAGGTGGACATCCTAACCAGAAGGTTTATGCTGGCCCTCATGAGCCACCGTACATGGCTGCAGGATTGCATGTGGACTGGTTTGTTGTACAGGCCTGCTTCGCTAAAGGGCACAACCCCTTTTTCTGGTGCAAAGGTTTTATCAGAAATGTTTATTACCTCGTCACAAATTCTGGTGGCGCAAAGGACAACCTTGCAATGTTGATAGCTCGCTTTTGCCAAATTATGTGTCGCCTGCATGTGCCCTCCCCCACTCTTTGGGCAGGCCTTGTGTGCTAGAAGCCTGTCAGCCACACAGATCTGTGGGTCAGCGAGGAAAGAGAGAGTGCAGTTAAGAATAGTACTACGTCCAATCTTAAAATCTGACAGGCCTGTCTGGGAGGAAAATTACAGTGTTGGGGAAGGACAGTGACTATGATTTCAGTGTTCTGTAGTAAATATAAGTCCAGGGGTTTTGGTGGTAAGGAGGAGGCAGGCTCAACAGGAATGTGTATGCAGCCTTTGTTTCAGCCATGTCTGCTTCAGCTGCTTCCCATTATGTTCTGTGCATCGGAAAGACCTGCGAACAAGGGAGCCTTGCATCTCCCTGACCCAGAGGAGAAAGCAAGACAGAATGGGAGGCGGAAACTGAAGGCTGGCAACTAGTTTTTAATTTAAACATCACCTGCACACAACCCCCTCCAACCCCCCCCCCCATAAATATAGGTGCACCAATGTTACCCACTCCCATCTGGCCTTTAGGGAAACAAACTGCTGATTTCATCCTGTCAGGTTTATTTTTAATGCCATTCACAGCTGCTCTTGAATGTTTAGTTGTGGCTAGAAACTGTAGCTAGCAGCTGGGCACCTCCCTCCAGGTTATTTCAAGCCCTTGGGAAAATTCAGTTCCTCGCACATTTTGTTATTAAATGTAATAACAGTGGATGCTTTGCAGGCAGAAGTCTCCTAGTGCTACACAGTCATGGCTTTTCCAGTGTGAGTTATGGGCAGAATTGTAGTTGACTTTCCACGGCTGCTGGGGATATTGACCTCTCGGTGCACATCCCACTATATTCTACCCACCCCAGTGGTGAAGCATGATGCAATATTGCTGTGTTTCAGCCCTGTTGTCCCTCCTCTCCCTTCCACAGTTCTGTTTTAGAACATTTGCACAGGTGTGATTGGCCAAATTCTGATCCATGCATTCCTCAGGGCAGTCGCCACCCCAGTTTCATATGATGGTCACTTTTCTCCTTATTCTCCAGCAGTTATTTCGCATTCAAGAGTAGGCGACTTGCTGCAGAAATCAGATAAGCACCTGCTCAGGCCTGCGACATTATTCTGCTGTAGAAACACAATATTGCAAGACCTTTCTTCTGAATCCTATGTAGACCCCTTTAAAGCATGGAAGAAGGGTCAGGCTCCCAAGAGCAACAGACAGATTCATCAAATCAAAGACAACAAAGAGTCTTGTGACACAAGAATAACAAATTTATCATGGTATAAGCTTTCACAGACTTCCACTGCATCAGATGCAATAAGTGTTATCTTCTGTTGCAGGTGGATGTACACACCCACGCACACACACATATGACAGAGGGATTGATAAACAGTGGGATCAGAAAGAAACAAAATGCAGAAAAGTACACTACAGTATAACAATTATGTGGTTCTTAACAGCTGCTGATGACACAGACATCCTGCCACTGGTAACCAATTCCCATGTGTCGTGTGATCAAAAATCCATTCATTCTACAAGTAATAGCACTGAACCTCTTGATGAATTGCAATTTGGTGGTTTCGTGTTGAAGCCTGACTTTGAACTTCCTTAAGGATTGAGCCCTGAACTTGGGAAATGCAAAGATTTAACCTCTTTAACATCTTAGGAATGAAAAAGCATATTTTCTCCCAGTTTGCTATAGCCTCTCCCTGAACTCATGGACCTGCATAATCAGGAGCGCAGGCAAAACAAGCAACAGAAATAAGAGAACTAGAACAGGTAAGCAGGACAAAAGGCAAGCTGTGGGTTCAGAAAAAGACACGGATTAGAGCTGGAGGAATGATGAAAGTTGGTGCCTTTGGGTACTAAGTGCAGCACTAAATGCCTGATACGATAAGCGAGCAGGGAGAAGGGGGCATTTATCAGGCAGTGCAACTAGATAGCTGGCATAAAAGAAGCTGCTGCATGCTCAGCACTTTTGAAAAAAATCTGACCTTTCTATTGGTGCTTAAATGGGAGCTGTGCATTCTTGAAAAATTCTGTTAAGCAACTGTTGGTAGTGTATGCTGAGAATATGACATTGTGGGGACTAGCGGTTATGGGAGACGGCTGTACAGGCGGCAAGTATGGTTTATTTATTTGTAGCTACACAAGCAAAACAACAACAGTTCCCAAGCTCCAGAAACCTTCCAGAAACCTAGTACCTGCTGCATGGGATTAATTACCATCTCGTATGGCTCATTATAAGCTACTAGTTTTCATCTGAATGTTCGGACAATCCTGGACTTTTGACTGGACATCAGTAATATTTATAGCACTGTCTGTGGAATCCTGTACATCTCAGAAGCAAATCCCATTAAGTTCATTGCTTCTTACTCCCCAGTAAGTGGGAAGAGAAAGGCAGACTGAATACAGATCACTCTTTTGGTATAATTAATATTAGCTAACATCTAAAGAGCAGCACAACTAATTCTACAAGCAAAGGGACATTTCAGAGCTGTTTTTGATGTAACTTAGGGTGTATTCTTCAAAGAAAAAAGTAAACACAAAAAAAATCTACAGGATAAATTGAAGCACTTGTGTACATCATCAGCATCTCTAGGTTTTGGAAACTTGTTTGTTTGCTATGCATTTGACACCTAAGTTATCATAACCAGATTTTGCACGACATTATGCAAGATTCGGAACAGGTTTTGTCTATGTTTAGGGACAATTGTACGCTATTTTGAGTCAAGATGTTGGACAGAAACTTTCAAAACTGCGCCAATTTTTAAACACTGATTTCAAAACTGCACTAATGTTGTGTTTTTCTAGAATCCCCAAACAACACCAGGTTCAAAGCTGCTAGTTATTAATAACAGAGTTACTGCTGAGCAATTTACATTAACTGTGTTCCATCTTCTGCAGCTGGATTATTGTGTAAGATGTTTCCAGTTTACTCAGCTAACCTGAGCCCAGGCCAAAGAAGAGAGATTGGCACTGGGGCAGGATGGGGAGCGGGTACATTCACAGTAGTTAGCTTGGGCTCCAAGTACAGTGGTACCTCAGGTTACATACGCTTCAGGTTACATACACTTCATGTTACAGACTCCGCTAACTCAGAAATAGTGCTTCAGGTTAAGAACTTTGCTTCAGGATGAGAACAGAAATTGTGCTCCGGCGGCGCAGCAGCAGCAGGAGGCCCCATTAGCTAAAGTGGTGCTTCAGGTTAAAAACAGTTTCAGGTTAAGAACGGACCTCTGGAACGAATTAAGTACTTAACCCGAGGTACCACTGTATATTGTTTTCCTTCACATACATTATTTTCAATCCTAAGCACAACAATGCAGCTTTTTTAAGGGCCTTAGAACTGCCAACTCTTTTTCTTTTTTGTAACATGGTT
Organism: Podarcis pityusensis; assembly: GCF_964106645.2. Taxonomy (NCBI): domain Eukaryota; kingdom Metazoa; phylum Chordata; class Lepidosauria; order Squamata; family Lacertidae; genus Podarcis; species Podarcis pityusensis. The sequence goes on from NC_138028.1 coordinate 78,974,153, forward strand.
TCTCTGCATTGCCATCTTTAAACTGTTCAACATGGTTGCGCTGAAATACATATTTGTTTACTTTAGAGCATATGATATGCAAACATTACATAGCATTAAAAATAAAAATAAAACAACAATAAACACGCAGACAAAGATTTCTGAATACAGTAACAAAGTTACTAGTGTATATACCTTTCTTGGGGTATGTCCTGAAATCTGTTTTAAGTGCTTGGGCTCAGTCTGCTGATAAATGTGAAGCAGTGGGTGAATAAAAATGAACAACTCCTTCTGTGCTTTAATGTGGTAGAAGCCTTACCACTTGTTAAGGTCTTTGTTATGTACTGAAGTTCTCACCCTGGGCCAGCAGGGGGATACTGTAGATAGTTATGCAAATGAAGGATCGAAAAGTGACGTTCAGTGATTGGATAGTTTTGTATGCAAATGAAGGATCGAAAAGTGACGTTCAGTGATTGGATAGTTTTAGAAAATGGCAACAGTTGCATTGTTCTAGAGCTCTATATAAGCAGGCTGACTGAGCTCCTCAGCCTAGTTCTGTTATGGCATCTGAATAAAGAAGACCTGTTTAAAGAATCGCTGTGTCGTCTGACATGTTCGCCCACAACTTAACAGTCTTCTCACCAGACTCCCACATCTCTCCTCCAGAGGAGGCTGATAGCAGCAAAAAGGAAGTCTGAGACGGGCAGTGATGGTGAGTCCTTTTCCCCAGCCTCTCAGAAGTTCCAGCTGCTGATTTTGGTCTTACTGCTTATTGATGTTGAGGAGATGTGTAAACAGATAAATATGCTATATTCAATAGAAAATGCTTGATTCTTAGCGGCCTTGATCCCTGCTTGGGAATGCTGAAACCAAAAAACATCAGTGCAGTTTTGAATCAGTGGTTAAAATCACTGGAGTTTTGAAAGATGCAATCTACCATCTTGATTCAAAAGGATGTCCAATTGCATCCAAACACCGACAAAAACCTGCTCCTTGATCTCAGGAACCATCATGCAAAATCTGGCTACAGTCTCTGAAGAGGTGTTCAAATGCATAGCAAACAACTTTCCAAAATATATAGTAGATGAGCCAAACTTTCTGTGTGTATGCATTCACATACATAATACATTTGTGTGTGTGTGTGTTGGCGTGCAAAAAGATTCAAAGCCACTGCATGAACAAAATAGACAAACCATGAACATTCAGTTTTCTGCATCAGAACCAAAGCAATGTCCAACTAACAGCCCGGATAGCTGGAAAACTTTAACCTATCTACAGTCTGGGCCAGGGGCAGCAATCTGGTGTAAGCCGATATCCAGATGCCAATAGGATTGAGGAGGAATCCAAAGGCAAGGTTGGAGCAAATCAGGATCCAATAACCCAGGCTGCCAGAGCTCAGGGAGTCCATGTTGCTCATGGAAGACTCAGCTGGAACAGGGAGTCTTTATTCTCAGCCAGGAGGTGTGAAGTCAATTCTGGGGCTTAAAGGAGAAGGCTGCAGTTCAGTGGTTCACCAGATGGTTCACCATGCATGGTTGCAGGACACAGATCCAGCAGCTCCGTATGCTAATATGTGAGGCAAAGAGGTGGCAGCAGTTAGGAACCCCTCCATAAGAAAAAGGGGTTAAGTTACATGTATTTGGCTCTAATAGGATGCAAAAGCTATTTTGCAGCTAAACAGCTTGGCGGTATAGATATAGATATAGATATAGATATAGATATAGATATAGATATAGATATAGATATATCTGCGTTCATCAGCAGATCAAAGCCTGAAAGGCAATGAACATCTGCTTAAGTATTTGTTTCATTTGAAAGTAAATAATATTTCATTTCAGCAGAGCTTCCAGGGTAGTTTACAAAAATAAGATAAAGTATTTAATTAAAATGTAATAAATAATATGTTTCAAAATACATTTAAAAGCCTGGGAGTATTAAAAACGTATTTGACTGGTGCCAAAAAGTTTAATGTCAGTATCAGGCAGGCGTCCCTGGAGGGGAATCCCTGGGGAGGATTGAAGTACATGGTCCATAAAAAGAGATGGTGAAACAAGAGATTGTTACCAACTACCAAGGCAGATGTGGCATAAGTCATTGCTTGGGACTTAGAGTTCTGTTTGCATAGAACATACTGCTGAACTTTTGCAAATTCATTCTTGCACTGAATTAAGGGTATTGTTTTACTGGCCTCACTATATTTTATTAGCTAGTGAAAGACACTTGTTTAGGGTATTCTCCTCTGTGTGCATAGTACATTCTGTCAAAATTAGGATCCTTTTGCTAAAACTCACCAAAGTTTGACATGCTAAAATCGATGATATGTTGCTGAAATTGCCATTATTTGGACTGAGTTGCTGCTTTGGGTAGAATAAGAATTGGCTTGTGCTGGTGTGATCAGCTTTCCTAAAAACAGTATAAATTGAGAGAGGGGGTGGGGACTAAATTCAAGTAGGAATATATACCAGAGCACATCTAAAGGTGACATGGCACAGTGTGACTTGGGGATGCCATGCAAATAAGGTATCAAAAAGCAGCAATCACCCTAATGTGTCTGGGAAGCGCTATGCCTTGCTCCCCAGCAGAACAGACATTTCACTGTAATATTATTTATCTTCCTTCACTAGCCATTTCCCCAATACTAATAGTTTCCTAAACACCTTTAGATTCTAATGATTACTTACTAGGCAGTTGACAGCGGAAAAGGCAGCTGCTTCCCATCAAAAAGGACCTGGTAATGGTTCCTAGAAAGTTACCCTTACAATGGATTGTTATGAGTCGGTGGGAGGCAGGATAGACTGTATGCTGACACCCTTCTAATTGCTGGATCCAGCAAGTGTTGAAATCTAAGCAAGGATTCACATTCTTGGACTAGCCAGGCTAGCTTCCTGGTGAAACAATACCCTCAGTATGGGTCATTAAGGTAACAAAGGAAGTGGATCTGTGGCAGACAACAAATGGGTGGGCCCCCTTCCCTCAAATTGCTAGTATTCCTGGTAGTTAGAAAGACAAAGGCCACAGTGGACAGGTGTGTGTGTGTGTGTGTGTGTGTGTGTGTGTGTATAAGCTAGAAGCTGGAGGCAAGGCAGCAGGCTGGGAAGCCAGAGAGAGAGAGAGCCATGCCTGATTTCCTCTTGAATCGAAGGCTGCGACTATGGCAGAAGCAAGACCCTTCAGTGGCGTGAATGCTGTGAACCAGTCCATCATAGGCTCAGGTTGTGTATATATGTAAATAAGCCATATATCATAAAGACTCCACAGTCTCCTTTTCCTCATTCTGAATGAAACACAAACCCTGGGTAAGCAACTGGAAGCCCTGGAATCTCGAACCACTCAGCGACTGGGGTGGTGTGCAGCAGTATAGTAGCATAATGGCTGAAAGTAAACTGGAGATGTAAAATAGGTTGCTTAACTGTTATGTTGATATTCCAACTAAAGGTGGAGCTGTGTCAAAAAATGAGGCGGTCAACTATGTTGCTGTTCTCAACTGCTCTTAGCAATAAAGGGGTTCTGGCTTCTTCTTTGAAATAACCTGAAAGAGTATGAACATCACATCTCTTATGAAACCATTTGGATTTACTTGCAATAGCCCACTAAAGTGAATTGATAGTAGAGTTTTGCTTGAATTTGAAAAGCAAGTCAAATAGACTCTCTATTGGTGCTTCCTTCATCAGTCTATCTTTTGTATTTCTCCCCCACAAATTCATTGACTAGTGTATTTTAGACTAATTTTAGCTAGTTTCACACCTAGGGATACAACTTCATGGCAGATTTCATCTTGAAATGTATGAATGTTATGTTTCATAATGGTCACTGACAATGGCCTCATTCGCATATAATACTAAGCAGTGCTTTTTTTCTGGGGGTATGTATACCCCTAAACATTTTGTGAATCTTTGTACTTATGTCCATTTACTGTATTTATTTCTCCCGATTTGAACTATAAAATAGTGATTCTCTTGAGTCAAAATGAGAGTACCCTTAAACATTTTTTAAGAAAAAAAGCACTAAGACAAACAATGGCTCAGTGTGAATGCTGTGTCCACTTAGCTCCTCCCCTGGGCTTTCTAGCTTAGCTGATCCAATAATAATAAAAACAATAATAATTTTATTATTTATACCCCACCCATCTGGCTGGGTTTCCCCAGCCACTCTGGGCGGCTCCCAACAGAATATTAAAAACATGATAAAGCATCAAATGTTAAAAACTTTCCTAAACAGGGGCTACCGTCAGATGTCTTCTAAAAGTTGGATACTAGTTTATTTCCAAAGTTCGCTCAGCGTGTCACCTGAACCTAGGGTCGTGGTTAAGGTCTTTCCTCCTTAACAATGATCCTCTGTGGTTATCCCAGGTTCAGATCATATGCAAAGCCAAACCTTGGCTTCCTTGCCATACTACACGGAGCTACAAAGACCAGGGAGGTGCAAAGTGGATATGAACTCCTCTCTGGGTTCATACATGGTAAGCCATACTCTCACTTACTGTGATGTACAAATGAGGCCAAAGGCTAGGACCCAAAGGGCTCTTTCATTTATGCCCAAGGGCTAGAGTGTACCCTATAAGAGGTTTCGCTTTCAAACATTATTTTTAAGAACTGTCCCAAGCTGTATTTGAAATCAAATTGGGCTCCGTTGTCCAAAGTTGGCAGTATATAGAACAAAGCTGCAAAGGCATCTGAAACAACGCCTTTGTGTGTCAAGTAACAACCTATCTTGAAAGCACTGGCAAATATGGTTAACAATTATCCTAGTTCTTCATTTACTCCCTTAACTAAGCAGTGGTAAGGACACTAAACAATGCTGCCATCTACAGGGGAATATTCTACTACAGTTGGACTACACGTTAAACATGGTGAGGAAAGTTATTTAATACTAGGACTGTAGCCTTTAAATTATTGATTTGTTATTTTAATCAATACAAGCCATTTTGATCAATTAAAATAACATAAATTAATTAGGCAAGACATTTTTGGGGGTGAAATAAAATTATTTTTAACATAGAGCTGTCAAATGGAAGGCGCCATCTTAGAGGGGAAGAAAGGAATCCTTTGCCTACGTGTTAACTATGACACATACATGCACCATCTAAAAACTAGAAAGTATAGTTTTTTCTATAAAGCAGTAGTTTGTCATTTGGAAATATATGCAGATTTAATTGATTATTTGGTTAGTTAACTAGCAGTATAATCCCATACACACTTGCTTAAGGGTATGCCCCATATTGACTTAAAATACTTGCTTCTGAATGCTACAGGAGTTCACCATAATATTTCTCCAACTACGTGGTAGCCCTGCTTTAAACATCAGACTGTTCTGTTCAAAAGCATAAATTATATTATTATAAACAACACAGTATTTAGCAATGATGTTGGAGCTGCCAAGAGAATCAAATGTACATAAGTTTAGATCAAAGACCATTAAATTAAGTTTTTGTTTAATTAAACTTTAGCTTCTTCTATCTATATACCATTTCCTCTGTTCCACTCAAAAACTGGGGTGTGTGGACAATGAAAATAAATATTTCAGGCTGCTTCATTCTCAGTGCATGAGTCGCAGTGTTTATATGTGTGGAAATCTTCCTATAAATTAAGGTGATTTCTCTTTCCCAGCCTTCTCAAACTGACATTCAGCTTCAGCATAAATCACCCAGGAATCTTGGGTGAGATGGGGAAGAGAAATTAGTCAGACCTAAGCCTCTTTTCCCTTGCAAACTTCTCCAAGTCTTGGGCAACAGGAGGAAGCCCTCGTGCATGGAGCTTGGAGGGGAAAGATGGAAGCAGGCTGTCAGAAATGTTTCCTTGCATCAGGAAGTCCCTTTTATATACACCCTTTTAGCCATACTAAATTCAACTGATTCTTAAGGCGCTCTTTATGCATAACATCCAGCCGCATTCTCAACATAGTCTGTCTTCCTATTTCATCTAACTCCTCCCATCTCTCCCCCGCCCTGGACAAACTTCTTTAAGCACAGACTTATAGTCAACAGAGCACAACAGCCCTCTTGCTGCCTCCTGCTGTTTTTTCAAACCTCTGACACTGCAAGGAACCCCTGGAGAGGCTTGAAAAAACAGCAAAATAAGTGGCTCCCAACTGATTTGATTCCCCTCCCTGCTCTTGGCATCAGACCAGATCCCTGGATGTTTCAAACTGAAGTTGAAGGAGAAAATTGGGAGAGAGGATTTGCCTTAATTTACAGAAAGTTTTGCATCCACCCTGAGCACCCCCAGTTTTTTATTCTCACAGAATTCCTGCAATTCTTATAAACCAGAATTGTGCAAAACCATCTGGTTATTACAACAAGCAATCTGCAGTTTTATTCTGTAAGCAAGGTTGGGTTGGTGGGGAGAGAATGACCGAGAGAGCAGACAACCCCCCCCCCCAAAAAAAAACATTCTGTCAAGTTCTTCTCACTGGAGCACCAATAAATATGACGATGGGGAAAAACGGAGTGTGTGGACCTTCCTGTGCCAACTGCAAACACACACAAAAAGGATATGAACAACCTGTTTGCAAATTAGTGCTGCCACAGGAACACAGCTTAAATGACAATGGCGGCTGGTACCCATTGAGACTGGTGGGGCAAAGGCAAGGAGACGAACAAACAGTAGGTGAAATCAGAGCCAATGGCAGAGTCAACTCATTCTATTTTTCTCCCTGCTGATTTCTACAAGTGGGACACTTTGAGACTAAGGAGGAGGAATCTTCCAGACTGGTTGTAAGTAAGAAGGTGAGTAGGAATGCTCAAGTTGATAGGGTCATGTCCCATTTGCCCTAACAGACCAGACCCCACTATTAAGTGAGGAGTTACCTTAAACCTGCAGTGCTGCCACTGAGCAGCCAAGGACTGATGGTTCTTATAGGGAATCTGATGGGTGGCTCTTCCATGAGGTTTGCCTCTCCTTCTGAGCTGGCTGGGTGGCTGGGATTTGTCTCTGAATGGAGTGGGAAGTCTTTATTAAGTGTTGGCTCTAATGTGGAGGAGGACGCCATTTGGCTCCCTCCACCACGCAGCAAAATATTTTAGATTGGCATGCTGTGGCTATGCTATAGTCTAAGGGGTATGGAGCTTTCATTTGACCAAGAGGCAACCAGAGAATCCTGCTCCCCTCTTTGGTGGAGATCTCATTGGGCCTGAGTACCAGTGAGTCCTTTATTCCATTCTCCAGCCCGCAGAAACAACATTCAGAAACTTGCAACGCAGCTCATTCTTTTCAGCAAACCTTAGGGGTGCTATTACTTGCATTTTGTGGGAAATGTGGGATTTTCCTATTTATATGCCTTAAGATACTCTAAATTGCTTGTGCCCTTCATCTAGTGTCCCCTAGAGAGACCTTCTTTATTTTGAGAAATAGTGAGTAAGAACAATTGCCTGAAAGTAAAAAGAGATGTAACAGATGACATAGAGGATAAAGCTATCACTAGCCACCAACCAATATTTACTATTTTCTATTTCCACTGTCAATGGCAGTGTGCCTCAATATACCATCACAAGTGGGAAGAGTTGCTGTTGCTGCTTGTGAGCTTCCCATAGGCATCTGGTTGGCCACAGTGGGTATATAAATGCGCCTTTTGTCTGATACAGCAGGGCTGCTCTTTTATGTTATGTTAGAACAGTTTTGCTGCTAACATATTGTGTGATTGCAAACAAATTTATGCTTTTAGTTTTGCTATCACTTCCCCATCCACACGGGCATGATGGTTTTCATCCTAGATCCCCCCCCCCCCGCAGCTACAGTTGAAATCCTTACCAAATATATATAGTTTTTGGCAAGTTCATTAGTGCAATCTGCTATCTCTACAGTAGATTTCTCCAGAAATTGACCCACAGTAACCCTGGTGTGCTATGCACCAGCTGTAGAAATGATCAAAGGGAATTGCACCAGAGGATCACTCAGAAAAGTAAGCAAAGCCTTATGCTACAGGGAAGGGCAAAAATCAATAAAACAAATAAGCCCTATTGAAAAAATATGAAAACAAATTCCTCTGCTCAAGTGCTATACTCGTAGCAATGCCTTCTGCACTGTTGAAACAGATATCCCTCAAGTGCATCCAGAATCACATCACCCTGAAAGTCCCACCATGCACTTGTCCCCACATAACAGTGAAATATGTCGCGTCCTCACGCTCTGTACTTCATTCTGGCAACTGATTTTCATATAATATTTCCATCTCACAGAACCACTTGTCAGACACCCACTCATTGCTTCTGGAAAATAGCTGACTTCAGGAACTGTAGGTCTTTCAACACACTGATATTTCCACATATTGGAATGCTTTGAGCACCCTTAACTCAGTGTTATTTGGTGCCAGCGTTTTGGCTCTTTTCTGTACTTGAACTGTTGTTCAATGTGTTTTGTTCTTGAGTTTGCTTGGCATGCAAACTCTCTGAGGAAGGTCTTTGTGCATATGCCTGTTTTTAGGCACTGGCTGGTGCCCATTGGAACTGGTGAGGGGGAAGGCAGGCAGACTGTCAATAGGTGGAACCAAAGTCAATGACAGGCAGCCCACTACATTCTCTCTTTGGAGTTCATGAAGGGAAACACTGAGACTAATGAGAAGCAGGAAGCCAATTGGAGATGTCAGAAAGGAAGGCAGGCAGGCATGGAAGGGCCCTGACTAAGGGACGACTGAGGTTGCAGGAACAGTGTCCCATTCATGGGTGTAGCCGGGGGGGGGCAAGCGGGCAGCTGCCCCCCATTAAGTAAAACAATAGAAATACTTAACTGATAAATCACATTGGATCTGCCCCCCCAACAAGACTTGTCCCCCCCCCCACAAAAATCCTGGCTATGCCCATGGTCCCATTAGCCTAGATCAGGCGTGTCCAACTACCAAGAGACTGTAATCTACTCCCACAATAAAAAAACTGGCAGTGATCTACCAATTGGATTGGCCAGAGTTGTTGAACTTTTTTTGGAGAGCCAAAGTTGAGCTTTTGTTGTTGTTGTTGTTGGACAGGCCAGGCCAAGATGAACCAGCCTTCATTGGTGTCATGTATACATTTAATGCAGAATAATAATAAGAATATTATATAGATACACCTCTAAATAATGTCAAGCGAGATGTATGGCTCCTCCATGCAACTGGTTTATTCAGTGTCCATCTTTATTTGCTTGCACAAAGCTTATGTGGAGAATAGACTTGACAATTTGTTCCAAATTAGTGCTATGGGTTTGCAGGGGGCAAGGATTCACTGAAATTTCTGGGTGCCAGGTTCTCCCCATAATTTCTGAAATTAGTAAATGTGAGGTTTCATTGATGGATTTAGCAAAGCCTAGTATGGGAGCAGCATAACTTTCTAGGATGCACTTCATGTTCCCATTTTAAGGGAGAGATGTATGAATATCACCCTTTAGTTTTCTTATAATGAACAGCACCTTAGGCTATGTTTGTTATTGGCTTTCTGGTGATTGTTTCATTTTGGTTCCATTTAGATTTTACCATAGGGAGCCTCTTTTCTGTGGGTTCATCCTATGATGCTGCAATCACTTGGATGGGGTGGGGTGGGGGATCAAGAATGTCTTTTGCACAGAACCAGCACCCTACTGATTAACAAAATTTGAGAGTCTCTGCTCAGGAACAAAACTGATATTAAACTGTTACATTTATTTTAAAATAATTGTTTCATATTAGCTTCCGTCAGGAAATTTTAACAGGCAAATTGGCCTGTGCCTGGAGACCTGCTATTTGTCACAGTCTAGCAAGATTTACTTTGATTTTTCATGCTGCGCAACCCAATTAATGCACTTCTATTTACACTAAAGCACTATGACAGTCGTAGCTACACAGGAAGGAGGAGGAAAACATTGGCCTCAAATGCAACTAGTCATGGCTTAAAGCATTTTTTTTAGAATACTTTCCAGCCTGTACACTTGGGACCCACTCAATCAAACACATTCCACCTGTCTTTCAGTCAAACTTGTTTTTGCTGCCTGCTTGGGTCTGCCAAAACAGGGGTTCTATCAATCACAGTTCATAGTTGGGGGGTTACTTTAACAAATTATGCAGGTCTCCCATAAGCCATACCCTGCCCACATAATATTATTTAAGATTGTACTGCTGTCCTTCCAGAGCTAACACTGCAGATAGCATTACTAGTTCTATGTTATTTTGCCACTACTCTCAACAGCCGATCAATATCGGTGCCCTTGAATACTATTTAGCTTGTCTTTATCTTTGCATAAATAAACAGAACAAGCTACAGCAGTGTTTTATATTAAACAAAATGGAGCTGGAAGATTGTTTGCTCAAGGATCAGCAGGAATGATGTTTTGGAGCAGATTCTTCATACTGAGGCCTCAGGACATCTAGTCTTAAGTACTGGAGGCATCTCTCTTAATAAAGGATTGGGAAGTTAATCTAGTTTGAAACTAGTTTAGCCGTCATGTTTTCTTCAGGAAACCCAAGAACATTTCCCCAACAATTCAGAAAGCATGTCTAGCTATGTGTCTGTAAATGCTAATGTAAATGGCTGGACTTTTAATTTCTATTGTTTCCTAGCCCTACAATAGCAACATGCATGCAAATAGCACAAAAGAAGCTCAAAACACTTTATAGTGTGACATGAAAATGCCCTAAGGAGAAATCCAACCATATATATATATGTTTAAGGCTGCAATCCTAATTGGGGCTTGCTTTTGAATAGACACGCACAAGACTGAGCTGTAAGTTTCACTTACTTCAATGGAACAGGTGTGTGGTTCATTCACTTGTATAGTTGGAATTAACTACCATTATGTTCAACAGAGCTTAGTCCTGCAAGAGTAGAAGATTGCATAGATGATTGCAATCTTAACATTCTCATTGGAGAGGAGGAAAGATATGCATTTTGAGATGGATCATGCCCATAGTTATACAAAGGAGTGCTGAGATCCTCAGTTAGAGAATCTAATGGAGCAATAATGAGGAGACAAGGACCCATGCAATTTGCACCACTTTTTCAGGGAAGTTGCAGAAGTGGATATTGCACTGCCTACTGCAATTTTTTAGGTCCGCTTGTTTAATTCTCATTTCTGTGCTTTCTGTTTCCTGGTGGCTTACCAGTTCAGCTAATTGATTTTTCACATGTGTGCTTTCTTCTCGGAGCCGCTCTATTAGTCTTTCTTGCATTTGGTTCTTATTTTCTAGAGTGGAGATGGTGTTAGTGAGGGTTTCCACTCTGGAGGTCAGGTCACTGATTATTGTCTTCAGGGGAGTCACTATGTTCTTCAATAGTTCTGCAAGTCTCAGTTCCATTTCCCTCAGGTCCCATTTTGTTGTTGGGCTGTTGTCATCCTGGGGGGATGTTGTGGTCTCAGTGCTGTTCACCATCTCCCTGGTTGGTGCTATCTCCATCTCCCTGGTGTCCTTGGTTTGAGATGTTCGCAGTGCCCTTTTGGAGTGCGGGGTGTTGTGGTTAGGAGTTTTAGTGGTGGTAGTTCCTGGGTGTTGTTGAGTTGAACAGGCGTTGTTGACTGGAGGCTTTTAGAGCATCTAGATTAGGCGGCCATTTTTGTCATGCCTGGGCTGTGTTTTAACGACTTCTCTAGGGTCACCGTGGTTGCCTCAGCAGTGTTGACGAAGACTGACAAACAGCTGACACAGAGGGGTTAACAGGCAGACATGCAAGAGACAGATGGGGTGGGGCCAGAGAAAGGGGGTGTGGTGGTTGTTTGTGGATGCACATGTGCACGCACACCTACACACCTGTATACACAATGAGGGAGTGGGGTCCAGTTAAGGGTGGGAAATAGGGTTAGGATTTTGTAGTAAAAATTAAAAAATTAAAGGCTTTTGTGCGGCTCCCTGACTGGCCTCTGTCCGCTTCCCTCACAACAATCACCAGAGAGGTGGGGTCACGGCCGGGTTTGGACTGGGCCGTGTGCTTCTACGCGGCCTCCCTGGCACTCCCGGTCCCCTCCTACTTCTCTCTCTGGATGGCTGCGGGGCGGTGGCAGTGGAGGCTGGTGAGTGTTCAGCTGCGTGGGGGGCTCCGCTGTGTTCTGTTCAGCTCCAGAGGCCTCCGGACCTCCGAGGGCGATCCCAGTCCCGGTGGAGCTGAGGTTGTTAGGGGAAGAGGTTGGGGGCTCTGCTCAGCCCTCTCAATTTTTGCGTTGGGTGTCCCTGGTTCCCCCTTGTTTGCGACAGTGGTGGCGTTGGCAGCGCAGGACCAGCCAGAGAACCCTGTTGGTGCTGGTGGTCCCTATGAGCTCAGTGCTCATAGGGCGCTCGCCATCTTGCCTCACCGGGAGTCCCCTTGCATACCACTCTTCATCCATAGATCTCAGGGCGGATCACAACATGAAAAGGGCCAACTGTCAGGAAAAAATACTATTTAAATAGCCAGTTCAGCTGAGTCATGGCTGGGAGTGAACAGGAAGCCACAAATTTAAGGGTTGATAGCAGGTAGAAGAAGTAGAGCCAGGTTTAAAATGTGGGCAAACAATGAAAAATGGCAGGACAGCATCAATATAAGGGCCACTCCTCCTGCCAGATGCTTCAATAGTGCTTTGTTCTAACTTTGTGGACTGGCAGCCTCCACAAAGTGGCTTTAAAAAGGTGGGAGGACAACAGGAAAAGCTCTGGAATGCAACATCATCTGCATTCTATTTAATAACTGGGTGAATTAATGATGTCATTCCAGATAAAACAGCTAGTGTGGAAGAAACCCTGAACTCTATCTGATGACATACCCAGCTGTGTTTGTTGCATTTATAGCCTGATTTTCCTCCAAGGAGCTGAAGGTGGCATACATTATTCCCTCTGCTTTTTACACTCACAACAACCTTGCGAGGTAGCGAGCGAATGACCCAAAGTCACCCAGTGAGCTTCCTGGCTGAATGGGGATTTGAACCTGGTTTTTCCCATTGTAGTGCAATAATCTAACCAGTACATCACATTAGGAGTCACTTCGACAGGGATACATATATCCATCTTTTGTATATATATTTCAGATTGGATGTTTCTTTAAAACATAAACCTTCTAAGAATCCTCCATTCTGGTAAGCCTAACCCATACATTAGTAAGAAAAGCCTGGATTTTACAATCCAAAGAATTTAAATTTGTTCCAAAAATTAGGTAGGAAGGAAAGGCAGAACAACTACAAAGAATCCACCTTAATTTTTGCTTCTGTATTCCCTTTAATGCAGAATGAAAAACCCTACTGTACCATAATGGAGTTGTGAGTTTATTTTAATTAAGAAACCCTAAGTAGGCAGGAACGTGTTGGCCTCACTGTTCTGGTGGAATCTCATGATTGCCAATTATATCTTAATAATACAGCGTTAGATGTAATAAATTTCCAACATGATTTGAAAAAATAAAGATTCCCATATATTTTTTTAAGGATGTATTTTGTTTGAATGAGATACAGTCTGACAGCTGTTCATGTGCAGAATGTTTATTACAGTATGTTATTTATTTATTACATTTATATACCACCTTTATCTTCCAAGGTGGTGTACATGATTCTTCTCTTCTCCATTTCATGCTTACAACAACCCTGTAAGGTAGGTTAGGCTAAGAGATGGTGACTGGCCCAAGGTCACCCAGTGAGCTTCAGTGAGGATTTGAACCCTGCTCTTGAGACCAGGTCATAGTACAACACTCCAAACGGGAGCAAATTCTGTTACTATCATAAGCTGCTTTTATGCTAATCTTGAGAACAAAGAATAGCATTTATTAAACAGACATCACAGTCCTATTTGTGTTGATCATGTCAGAATACATGGGAGCGGGGATTTTTGTATCCTCAATTTCTGGCGGACAAAAACTGCCAGATAGCAATGCTTTTGTTATTTCATTCACATCCACCCATACTGAATAGCAAAGAAGCTAGCAATAATCCCTATCTCACCCCTCTGGAAGGATGTACCGGGTTTGTTAAAATGCTAATGATGTCTGTCCTTACTTTAGTCCTGGCTAAAGAGGCCAAATTAATAAAGTTAAGCACACATTCTGTAAAACAAGTGTCTCCCATAATCTATGTCTGTTTGTAGAAGGCTAACACATGGTATATAATTTGTGTTACTCATTGCTCTGGTCATGGGTTAGTTCTGGTTATTAAAAGTAATGCTGTGTCTGAAGGAAACAGCAATGTCTATGATACTTTAATTGGTGTATCAGATATTTAATATAGGAATGAATGAGGCCACTACTACTAGAAAAACACTGAATTCAGTCCAGGGAAGGATTAGTTATCTGAAGGCCTACGGACCACATCTACTCCCCGTCCTGATTTTATCTGGCCTCCTCACCCTTTCCTGTGTCAGACTGGAAGCATGAGGCACCACTTGTTTGACAGGTGCCTCAGGTAAGAAACAGTACCACGTGCACCCTGTGTTGTCAAGGCATTGCTGCTCCCTAAACTAATGTGCTGGGGAAGAAGCATTAACCCAAGACCAAAAGCAGTGGTCTGCAAAAGAGATTTCTGCAAGGGGACATGAGAGGTCTCCCCACTGGTTCTACTTAATGTTTTAAATTGGGAACACTTGCACATCGTGACATGTGAAGCTAGCTGCCTGCCTTACTAGTAAGAATGGGAGAAAGGTTTCTTTTTGAACTTCCTGGGTAACATGTGAACAAATGGAGTCACTTGTGCATTTTTCTCACAATGAGATGCCCAGGTTCTAGGTAGGTGCAAAGCCCACACATCTCAAGGGAGATGTAAAACATGGAGGTGCTCAAGCTTCCTCTTCCCCTGCTTGAAATTATTTGTAACATGGCAAGTGTTACAATTTTCAATAGGATAGGAGGCTGAAATAAGTGCTCCGGTTTTAAATAGATTAACCAAATGCTAGTTTGGCTGCAGGCCATTTGTCTAGTCTATGGTGTGGCCTAGTGTCTAGACTACTTTCAGGTTTTGACAGGAGTGAATTGACAGAGGCCATCTGACAAAGCGCTTCTGCTTTCATGGCAAATGGAAAGAGTGGACTGCTAGATTTGATTGGTGGACTACTACAAATGTTTCTTATTTGATGTGGTGAACGTAGCGTTGTAGCCATTTTCTCACATGTAGTAGACTTAATGCTATAAACACGCTGGCAGCATGCTATTTCTCATGCAGGGTTAATCTTCAGGCACTTAACATGCAAGGAATTTCTATTGGTGAGTATTGCATGTCCCGCTTTAGAAGAACAGGGAGCTTGTGTAACCCTCCAGATGTTGTAGTTCAGGAACTCTCTGCATCGCTGACCCCTGGCCTGACATGCTGGCTGCGGCTGATGGGAGCTGGAATCCTACGACATCTGGAGTGCCACAGGTTCCCCATCCCAGCTTTGGAGCTACCTTTTTCCTAGAAGGGAAGGTGTGCAGCCGTTCCAGAAGCAAAGTGAGATACATTGGTGGGGGAAAGATTCACTTGCTGAACGTGCCTGTCAAGCTGATTTCCAAGGCACAAGCCTCCGCCCGCCAGAAAAGAGAGCAACCCTAGCAGCTCCTTGAACAATTTGAGCAGCTTTCATGAACTGCAATGCCACCCTTGGGTTAGGGGCTCCTGCCTACGACCCATAGTGGCCAACTCCTGGGAGCCAAGGTCCCTTTGCCCCCCCCAAAAAAAAAATATTTGAGGGGGCTGAGTCCCCTGCCCAGTTGATAGGCATTGTCATTCAAATAGTGTGGGTGTGCCCCATCATGTGATCATGCTTTTCTGCCCCCCCTCAAATACTTTAAGTTGGCCCCCCTGCTAGACCCCATGGAGAGTGTGGATCGCCCTTGGGGCTGCCATTCCATGAGACTGAGCCGCACTTACTTGGGAACTGGGTGGGGAACGTTTACGTCCGAGGAAGCCTCCCGGGGAAAGGCTACTTACTACCTGGACGGCTCAAGGTCGCACCCTAAACCCGGGTTGCCGTTTGCGGGTCCTCTTCCCGCCCTCCGCCCGGTGGGTGGTGACTTCTTGGTCGCCTAGGAGTAAGACCTGGCGAAGGGCGAGCCGGCCACCTGGCGCTCCTTCGCCAAGCAGGCGAGCCAGCAACAGGCGAGAGGAGCGGCGGCGCGCGGTTGTCCCACGCCGGGGAAAGGGGCGGGGCGGTCCCTTGGCTTCCGCTCGGCTCGTCCTGGGGCTGGAGGGAAGCGGGAGGCTCCCAGCCCCCTTCCCCCCCTCTCCTTCCCAGAGCGGCAGCAGCGCCTCGATGAGGAGGCGGCGGAGGAGGAGGTGGGGAATCCGGAGAGCGCCTCCCTCCCCGTCTGCCGAGCGCGGCGCACTCGGAGCATGGAGCCCGCCTGAGCCACTCGGCGGGCAGCAGCTGCTGCGGCACAACATGGAGGCGGCAGCGCCGCCGCCGCGGCTGCTGCTCCTGTCCCTGCTGGCCGCCGTGGTGCTTCGGGGCAGCTTGGGCGCCGTCGGGGGTAAGTTGCGGGGCGGGGGCTGCCTTTCCCGGGCTCGGGGAGAGCGGGGAAGCCTTTTGTTGTGCAGACGGAAACTTCTCCGCGCAACTCGAGAAGTGGGACTTGGTGGGAATGGAGGAGGCTGGCATGGGACGGAGGCGGCGGCAGGGAGGAAAAGCAGCAGCCCAGGCGCGGAGGGCGGAAAAAACGAGGTGGGGGGGATCGAGGAGGCTCGGGGCCGTGAGGACCTTGGGGCCAGTGTCCGCAAGAGGCGCAACGGGGTGTGTGCGAGGGCAACCCGTACCAGATCGGGCAAGAAAAAGGACGGGAAGCTGCTTCGTTGTGGCTCCCCCCCCCCCAACAAGTTCTCATTTACAGAAGTAGGGCGCTTGCGTGACCTACTCATCCCCCAGCACCAAAAAATAAATGTAGGGTTTTTTCTGGTGTGTGTGTGTGGGGGGGGAGCCTTCCTTTTTCCTGCTGGCCAGGAAAGGATTCCCGTCGCCTTTTGCGTGCTGCCGGGCTTTCGAGCTCAACCTTGTGCCTCGAGAGCGAGACAAAAGTCTCCCCCCTCCCCGTTCCCAGCGCTTTGCGGCCCTCAGACGCAGTGATTTCCCTGGAGTTTGGAGGAGCTGGTGTCGGGTGTCGATCACAGGCAGAATCAAACTTTTGGCATCAGCGTTGGGAGTGGGGGTTGGGGGGGAGCAGATCTTCTTTCCTTTTATTTTAAAGTTGTATGGGGGAGAAACGGAGGGAGGGAGGGAGAGAGAGAAAGACGTGCTTGACTTGTGAAACTTAACACTTGGCAAAACAGACTTCTGAGAAGAGTTTGTCTGTCTGGGGGTTTACCCAGACTTTAGCTACAGTGAACATTTGTTCCCTTGACTGCTCGGAGCGTTCAGACAATCACGTCCATTTCCATATCAATTAGCACTCGTTTTAAACTTTTGGAGGGAATCACGCTTCTCTTCTGCTTCTTCCTTAAACTTCTGAGCACTTTCGTGTGTGTGTGTGTGTGTGTGTGTGTGTGTAAATTCTGACTGGGAACTTTCTGCAATCATATGTGATATATGGAGATTAAGAAGGGTGGTCGTGATGGTTGTAGCTGTATTTTCCCAATGGCTTCTTCCATTGGGCTGGAAAAGTGGCTTTGCTTATGCATTTGATAAGCTTCAGTCCCATGTAGTGCACAAAACAAATGTGGACTTACTTGTCCTATTTGAGAACATTTGTTCTGTTCTTGCTGAAATCCCCACGGTGCTTAATGTCTGAATACCAGTGTGGTGATAATAATTAGAAAGTGATCCAGGGGTTGCCACCAAAAAGGGAGTTCTGAGCTGTACTTTTCTGCTCCTTTCTGTCATTGCCTACAGGAAAGTTCCAGTTTGCACGCAGGGAGCCTCGCGCAGTAGCCTGGTCTGCTTGTTGTCTGCGTAGCAGTCAGCAAACTGAAGTTTTGATGCACTAATGAATGTTAATTGTTGTAATTTCCCAAGTAGTTGAAGAAATATAGCAGTGTGGCTAACAGTCAGTAGAGCACCCCCTCAGGGTAATTTGTATTAGGCCACCCACTTCTCTTGCAGTAGTTACCAGAACTATCATTTAATATGGAAGCTCTGACTAAAATTCCTCCATAGCCGCTGTAGGTTCTGTTTGTGCATGGTTTTAACTATAGGTGCATGTTTGTGAAAAGGCTTCTGCACCTCTGACAATTGAATCTCTTTCTGATAAAATATTTTAGGAGTCAATACCTTTGCAGAATCTTGGTGTCATTGATCCACTAGTTTGTTGCAGTGGTGAGGTAACCTCATAGCTATTGCGGTCTTTTTTAAATTTTCCAGGAGCTCAGTTCTCTGATGAATGGTGTTGTTTTATTTAGTAAGTCTTCTGTTTAAAATCTTGTGTGAGGCAAACTGAGGCCAAAATAACCCCAAAGAGGGGCTGTTCTCTGATAAATTTTAAAGGAATATGAACACAGCCACCATGTATCTTTGTTAAATGAACTCTGTGTATTTAAGGTGGCCTGCAGCTTAGGGTGAAAAGGGGCAGTTGCTGTAGTATACCTGTTAGTTTGGGCAAAGTTTGTTTGCAGCAGCACATCCAATAGAAAAGATGTGTTTAATTTACTTTGGTAGGGATTCAGCTAATGTTTATTCTCTAACCAAATAAAGGATTTCTGTAACATTAAAACAATAACCGATAAAATTTTAAATAACTATAAACAGTGGGTTATATCCAATGTTAGTTGTACGCAAATTTAAAATAATTGCAGTCAATGGGTGATAACTAATATTAGTCATACTGGGGGGTCCAGTCCATTGAAATCTTTAATTCCATTGATTTTACTGGGTCTACTCTTCAGTATGTTTAATGTTGGATATCATTTAGTGGCTGGCATTTAGCAGAGCTGTGTTAAGTGGTAGAGTCTAGGAAATTTAAGCCACACCTTTTCATTTAAATAAAAAAGCATTGGTGTTATCATTTTGTCTATTAAGTATTTTGCATAAGGGATCCTATATTCTAGTATACCTGTGAACTTTTTTGTCACTTTGTTTTTTCAAAATTGACAGTTGGTTGACTATATCTAATTTCTACTTACAATAGTATATTTTCACCTTTTTCTGGGCAGCTTTTGGTTGAGCTTGTTTGTGGTTGCTTATCAAAGAGTGTGTCCAGAGACAAGTTTGTTATGCATCCCGTTTGAACTTTTAGCACATAAAAGTAGTGTATAAGGGTCTCTGGTTAAGATAGTACTGTTAATTCTGCAATACCCCATTATTCATTTTGTGGTGCTCACACTAGTCTCTGTTAGCTGTGTTGACCATCAAGAAAGCAGTGAGAAATAAAAATATTTATTCTTTCTTGTTTCCGCCCCCCCCCCCACTATTCCACCCTGCACTCCCCAATATCTGGAATCCTGGAAGCAGAAATGCTGATATAGTGCTCTAGACCCCCAAATTGTTGCCATTTGAACTGCCCAGAAGTGCATTGCACACTTACTGTGTGGGCCTCCTAAAGTTAAGAAAATAAGCGATGGGTGGGGACTTGGTGGATTTTCTAGTGCTATTGGACCTCAGTTCTATCAGATTCATTCAGTATGGCCCGTTGCCAGGGGCAATGGGAGTTGCAGTCCAGCAACATCTGGAGGGCCACAGGTTCTTTCTCCACATGAGCCCCAAATACTATTCTGTTGTTCTCATTTCCTATTTTGTCACTGGCATATAACATGCATTGCCAGAAATGTTCATTTCTTCTCTAGGCACACATTAAATTGGACTGCTACTGCTTGAGTATAGGTAGTATGTGCAGTGAAATGCATAGTCTGTTGCTTGTTTTCCTAATACACATTATGGCGGGAGGGCAGTGTTCAACATAAATAATTTTTTTTGGGAAAGCTCACATACTATTCAGAATGTTAGGTTAATGTTCCATTTAGTTTACTCAAGATGAATGTTCTTGGAAAGTTGCAGCTGCCACACTGCATTCGTTTACATCAAGGCAATAGCAATCATGATTTAAATTACAAAGGAAATAAATTTCTTTAAATTTAGGGATATTAGATCAGGTTAGGACTCGTAGCCATGTTGGTCTGACACAGTCGAGATATATATTCTCCAGTAGCATCTTAGAGACTAAGTTTGTTCTGGGTATAAGTTTTCGTGTGCATGGATGGTATCTGAAGAAGTGTTCATGCACACGAAAGCTTATACCCAGAACAAACTTAGTTGGTCTCTAAGGTGCTACTGGACATTAAAAATATATATTGATAGATAGATAGGTAGATAGATAGA
The DNA here is from genome assembly GCF_964106645.2 of Podarcis pityusensis. Classification (NCBI taxonomy): domain Eukaryota; kingdom Metazoa; phylum Chordata; class Lepidosauria; order Squamata; family Lacertidae; genus Podarcis; species Podarcis pityusensis. The sequence continues at coordinate 78,994,226 of NC_138028.1, forward strand.
TCAGGTTATGGTTGTAGATGGCCCACAAGTGAAAAGCAGTCTTGTGGTACTTTATGTGACAACTTTTTAGGATTCTGGTCATTTCAGTTTTGAAAGTGTACTATGCTTTTTAGCTATATGTGTTTGAGAATTCAAACTGATTTCCAAGTGTGAAAAGAATATGTTAATGAGAAAGCAAGTAGAAAATGGTTCCAGGTTTTGTTATTTCTAAAGCAGATTTTAAGATTGATCAGTTGCCAACACACAGCTTCTTAAATGTGCACTTAACAGTTGATGGATGTGAAATTCTAAATACAGTAGGCATATTTCTGAAGCAAGCGATTTTAACTTCAATCCTCCAGTTTATGAAATGAGCTGTTGAAGATTGTAGTCATTTGCTTGTTTTGCTTTTTTTAAAACTATTGGGATTTGAAAAACATGTGAAATTACCTCACTGAACTCTGTGCTTAAAAACGTCTTCACCTTGGGATTTCCATAGAACTTAAGTTGAGGCAGGGGTTGCCAATCCTTTTTGGTCTGTGGGCACATTCACAATTTTGAGAGAGTGCCGTTGGCTTCTGACATGTAGAAAGAAAATGCAGATAAATATGAAAACACTTTGCTTTTCCATGGGGTTTGGGTAAAAGTTGCATGCAGTAGAATTAAAACAGATCCGTTTGAATTGTTTTTTGGCTAAAGTAGTGCTGGAAAGCAGCAGGTTGTGATTCCTATGGTTAGTCTATGGAGAAAAATGTGATCTGTAATGTGTGGAAAACATGTAAAAACTTCATTAAGTCTGTTTTACTGGATCTGATGTATGCACAGCCAATCATCTTATGCATTCTACAGCCTTTCCTTCTTTCTTCCCACCAATCTCCTAGATTTACTTATCCTTATCTCTGCCCTTCTGGTCACCCTGTAGGTTTTGTGAACATTGAAAAGCTCACAGAAGTGAAAGAGGAAATAGCATCGTTCTTCAAACTTCCTCTTTTAGCTCTATGTACTTTTGAATCATAGAATTGTGGAGTTGGAAGGGACCCCTAGAGTTTTCTAGTCTAACCCTGTGCGATGCAGGAAACTCAGCACGCGGTTCCACATGCAATCATACCAGACCTGCTTAGCTTTGCAAATGTGCTAGCAGTTTTATTGCTGTACCACCTTTGCCACATCATGATGGTGGTGGCTGAGAGGCTTCATGCTGGTCAAGGGAGCCCCCCCCCCCGGACTGTGGGAACATATTATGTCAAAGCCTCTGTGTTAATGCCACATGTGCTGTCTGCTTGCCGGAACAATTTCTCCAGCTGTTCTTACCTTCATGGAAACTTGGTGCATATATGAACCGTGGCCTGAGCCACTGTCTTAAGTTCCTGGAAATTGGATTCAGCATGTTCATCTGACTTGCACTGAGGGCTCCAGGGGCTGAAGCACTCTGGAAATTTGACCATCCAGACAGTGCCACCCACCCTTAATTTGGACAGCTGCTCTGGAAGAATATCATGGTTGATGGTATCAAAAGCCACTGAGAGGTCAAGGAGAATTAACAAGGAGACCTTTTTCCTGTCTCTCTCCCAAGTCCACTGGCTCATTGAGGAAAAAACCAGTGAAATATTGTACGTGTGTCTAGGGAACCAAACTATGCTGTAACATCATAAGCCTTTTCCTCTTCTTTGTTAAGAAGACAATGTTGAATTTCAGGCTTTGGTAAATACAACTTGAATGGGATATTGAAGTCTGAATCATAGAATCATAGAGTTGGAAGAGACCACAAGGGCCATCGAGTCCAACCCCCTGCCAAGCAGGAAACACCATCAGAGCACTCCTGACATATGGTTGTCAAGCCTCTGCTTAAAGACCTCCAAAGAAGGAGACTCCACCACACTCCTTGGCAGCAAATTCCACTGTTGAACAGCTCTTACTGTCAGGAAGTTCTTCCTAATGTTTAGGTGGAATCTTCTTTCTTGTAGTTTGGATCCATTGTTCCGTGTCCGCTTCTCTGGAGCAGCAGAAAACAATCTTTCTCCCTCCTCTATGTGACATCCTTTTATATGTTTGAACATGGCTATCATATCACCCCTTAACCTCCTCTTCTCCAGGCTAAACATGCCCAGCTCCCTTAGCCGTTCCTCATAAGGCATTGTTTCCAGGCCTTTAACCATAGCAGAATACAGTGGCACTATTACTTCCCTTGATCTAGATGCTATACTCCTATTGATGAGGCCCAGAATTGCATTGGCTTTTTTAGCTGCCGCGTCACACTGTTGGCCCATGTCAAGTTTGTGGTCAACCAAGACTCCTAGATCCTTTTCACATGTACTGCTCTCAAGCCAGGTGTCACCCATCTTGTATTTGTGCCTCTCATTTTTTTTGCCCAAGTGCAATACTTTACATTTCTCCCTGTTAAAATTCATCTTGTTTGTTTTGGCCCAGTTCTCTAATCTGTCAAGGTCGTTTTGAAGTGTGATCCTGTCCTCTGGGGTATTAGCCACCCCTCCCAGTTTGGTGTCATCTGCAAATTTGATCAGGATGCCCTTGAGTCCATCATCCAAGTCGTTGATAAAGATGTTGAATAAGACCGGGCCCAAGACAGAACCCTGTGGCACCCCACTAGTCACTCTTCTCCAGGATGAAGAGGAACCATTGATGAGCACCCTTTGGGTTCGGTCAGTCAGCCAGTTACAAATCCACTGAGTGGTAGCATAGTCAAGACCGCATTTTACCAGCTTCTTTACAAGAATATCATGGGGCACCTGAAGTTTGACATTGTCCAACATATTGGTAAAATAAAACTCAAATTTTATGGAAACTTTTATTTTGTGCCTCATATTTCCTAAGTTGACTTTAGTCTTTACATATGGACGGTATTAGTGAGGTTGCCTAGTAAGAGCTTCTCGGGTTTTTAAAGATTGCTCTCTTTCCCTCATGTTCTCTTTGCATTACATGTTTGGCTGTCTTGGTGCTGTAAAAGAAAACAACCAGTCCTTGATTTTTAATGTATATTTTAGTATGTAATAAATGACAAATTCAGAGATGCATATGAGCTGTATTTTTCTTCTGCATGGGATGAGTGGGTTTTACAAAACACAAAAGGAAGATGGGCATGAACATTAGCAATGAGTCCTGATTGCTGAGCTGTTTGCCGCAGAGTAGGATCAGTTGACAGAATTAGTTTTTTGACATATATGTAATGAAACGATAGTGACAGGTGTGACTCTTGGGGTCACTCATACCCCCATTCTTAGGTTGCCTACCCTTGCTCTACAGCATTGGTATTAGCAGTAAAACATTGTGTTAGTTTTCTCTTAACCTCAGGGGTGAAGCTTCTCAAGTCTAGGAGCTGAAATTGGCCTAGTCCCTCTGATCCTTGGAGCCTAGGTTACTCCTTTCTTCCCAAGCTCATTCCTCACCAGCCCTGTACCCTCCTCAAGTTGTTTGTCTAGTTCAGGCATGTCCAAAGTCCATTTCGGGGGCCTAATCTGGCCTGCCGGTCGGTTTAATCTGACCCTGTGGCAGTTTATTTCCTGGGGTAAAATCCTTAAAACACCTCAGTAACTTCAATCCTAAAAAAAAGGCCAACAACTTTGGTAGGCTCTCTGGTCGGCCCTCATGGCCCTTCATTTAATCAAATCTGGCCTTCTGAAAAATGTTTGGACACCCCTGGTCTAGTTGAAGAGTGTTTGAACTGTGATAATGGCCCTTGCTTGTCCTGAATGGAGGATGGAAGGGTGTGTGTGTGTGGATACGTCACTCATTTTTTGTGGGTAGAATACACTCCATTGTTACAAAGCTTTTGCCTCAGGCCTTGTCTATGCAGTCAAGGCTGTCCTTGACAGAATGTGACCCTCAGGTTTCCCCACCCTGTCCTAAAGCTTGATTCCTCCCTAACCGTGTCTTCAGAGTTCCCAGTACTTCTCCATTTATACCGTATTTTTCGCTCTATAAGACGCACCAGACCACAAGACGTACCTAGTTTTTGGAGGAGGAAAACAAGGAAAAAAATATTCTGAATCTCAGAAGCCAGAACAGCAAGAGGGAACGCTGCGCAGCGAAAGCAGCAATCCCTCTTGCTGTTCTGGCTTCTGGGATAGCTGCGCAGCCTGCATTCGCTCCATAAGACGCACACACATTTCCCCTTACTTTTTAGGAGGGGAAAAGTGAGTCTTATAGAGCAAAAAATACGGTAGTTGCCAAATATGTGGAGCATTATAAAGACCTGTATAAAATGCAAATCATATAAAGCTGCACATATTTAATGTCTGAATTTCTTAAATCTATAGCTTTCAGGGCTTCTATCTCTTTTGATGTTTTACATAAAGTAAAATATTACAAAATTCGTACTCCAAAAGACTTTCAAATGGAGGACACTGTCAGGATCCATTCTAGAATAATATAGTCTGCTGCTTGATAACTTGAAACAGTGGCTTGCTGATCCTGGCTTGTTAAGGAGCAGCAAACCATGATCCCTGGTCTGGAAGGAACCTGAAGCCAAGGCTCCACACTTTGCTTATCCTGCTTGTGCAAACTAGGAGAAGCAAACCAGGAGTGATCAGACTCATTCCTGATAAGATACAACAAACCAGAAAGTCTGGCTTATTGTTGCATATGGATGTGGCCACCCTTTGGTCCCCAAACCATGAGTTAAAAGAGAAATGTATTAGTGCTGTTTTGCTGAACACTTGTGCGAGCACAAGGCTTGTAGTGCTGTGCTTCAATGTATGGAGAGTGTGAGAGACAATGAGTAAGGAAGATACAGGCTTTAACATATAATCTCAGCTGGGCCATAAAGACAGGGAATTGGAGAATCTCCCTTGATTTGGGGTCCCCTTTCTCACCCTGTACTCTTCTGCTAGGCTGGAACCAGCTTTCCATAGGTGTAAGAGGCATTTTGCAAGCAGAAGACACTTTGGATACAAGCCAGTGTTCTGCGGTATTTAAAGGCTTACTGGTTTCTTATGGCATGACCTTGAATCAACAAGAGCTGTCCTCATCAGATACATGACATATACACGCCATGTGGGTTGAGGTACAGTGGAGGAAAACCATCTTTCCAGTCCACTTCATGTCTTGAATGAAGAAGCCTCTTGACTATGAAAGCTCATACCACAATAAGTGTTAGTCTGTAAGGTGCATCTGGATCTAGTTAGCTAAGCTGCATAAAATGAGATTTAAATGGAGTAGAGGAAATAGATCCCAAATTGTAGTGGATTACTAATAAGTCAGACTTGAATCACTTGAAAGCTGCCCCATGTGACTTCTAGAATTCACACTGTCTGTTTGTTCTGTTCCACACCCATGTCTGCCCCCCTCCCCCATTTCCTAAACTTTTTCTCATGGGAACTGTGAGACTTCACCATGGTAGATGGGACTGCTACTTGGCAATCTGGTGTACATTCCTTAATTTGTATTTGCAGCAGATTTGAATACTGCATAAGGTTTAAACTGAACATATATTTCTAGTTTAAAGTTGTGGTCATTTAATGCAGTAAGTGAGAATCTTCTTTTGGATTTGTTACTTATGAGTAACTGGATTCACAGTGGGATCCATATTCTCTTCCTCATGCATGTCATCCTTTAACTGAAAGAAAAGTTGTGTGATTTTACAAAACCACCCAACAGTTAAAGCATTTACAGAAGGTAACTCTGGAATTTGCACTCCTTTCCAAGAGATGTTCAGCCAATTGGGAGAATAATTTTTTTGATGTAGCTTTGAAATAGAATTAGTTGCAGATGACCAATACTTTGTTTGCCAGCAGCTAATAATCTGGAATTGAAGACTGCTTTGTGGAGCATCTGATGCCGTGCCTGCCCTGCCCCTCGCCTTCTAAAACCATCTCCTTGATGTCTGTTTCTTTATCACTCTCCAGAACAGGCGTGGCCAGCCTGTGGCTCCCTCCATATGTTTCTGGACTTAACAACTCTCCTCATCCTTGACTACTGGCCATGCTGCCTGGAGCTGATGGGAGTTGTAGTCAAGCAACAACTCAGAGGGTCACAGTTTAGACACCCCTACTCTAGAGTCATATTACTAGAATACAGCAAGTGTAATACTGACAACTAGCTGTGCTGCTGGTCCTACCAAACTGCATATGAAAGTTCACAGGAAGGGTTGGGATATGCTTAAAGAGATGGTGGCGGGAGTGGGGCTGTTCTGCCTTGGATTCCCATTGCTTCAGGCATGGCCAAACCTGGCCCTCCAGCTGTTTTGGGACTACAATTCCCATCATCCCTGACCACTGGTCCTGTTAGCTAGGAATGATGGGAGTTGTAGTCCCAAAACAGCTGGAGGGCCAAGTTTGGCCATGCCTGCTTTAGCTGCTTCTACGCTGGATAGTGTACCTGCCACATTGGCTCTTATACTTCTCTCTTCCTGTCAAGTGAGGAGGTACATCCCCGTTCCTGTGCCTAAAGGTTTTAGGTAGATAAGTGGATAAAGTTTGGAATCTAGATGGGCAATGAACTTCCCCTTGTCTCTAGTTTCTGAGGCAGGCATTGATTTTGCTGCCTTCCACTGTCTTACTCAGATTATTCCTTCTTGTGTCATCCTGTTTTAATTGAAAGAGTATTGGAGGCTAGCTCAGTTCTCACTCTGCCTAGCCCTATGGTAGGTCCTGTGTCTTGAGTCCAATGTAATGGTAGTTTTTTTTGCCCTTGCTATTCCTGGATCAAAATGTTTATTTAAGTGTGTGTGTGTTTTCCCATGGAGAAATGGCTCATATGTTACTACTGGTGAATCTGAATTGACCTTTGGTGGGACAGTAGAGTGTGGTGGAATCCCAGGAACTAGCTTTTTTAATACATGTACATTTGGGAAGGAAAGGGGATAATGTCGGTCTCATTATTTTATGGCACACTTTAGCATCCTTTGCTATTTTATGTACACCTGGCAGGTGTTCTCTTTTTAGGGACATAGCAATATAGTGAGTTTCCAAAGACTGGGGGGGGGGGTGTATATCAATCAACATTGACCTCTGAATATTGATAATTCTGATGAATCTGCGAGGCAGATATTTTGGAAATGTGTCAGAAAATGTGCGTATAGTTTCCTAATCATATTTACATGACTGTTAGCATTCAGCAGTGCATCTCTGTGTTTTTTTATTTGCCAAATATCTGGGATTGTTAACATTTCAATCGTTGGTTTTGGAAACTCAGTTTTAGTGAGTTTAATTAGTGATATACAGCCATCCAGTGACAGATTGGTGTTATGGCTCTGAAAGCAAATGAATGCTGTCATCTGAAAGTTGTGTTTAAAAAGGTTATTGGCCAACCACACACTGCACTGTTTGGGGTGCCCACAAGGGCTCAGATCATTTACACTTCCTAATTTTATCAGAACCTACCAAGTATTGACAGTCAGAGAAGCAGCAACACTCCCACACGCAGTAGCTATAATTTCTGTTCCTTTTAATATGTTTAAAATTTTACAATAAAGTAGTTTAAATTCTTCCAAAACTTGGGTGCTATTGCCTGACTGGAAAGTTTTCCTCATCTGTGATGATGCCCTTACCTGCCTGGATGAAGAATTAAGAGAGGGGTGTGTGCGCGCGCGCGCATATAGAAACCTCTGCCTTCTTTGTGCTTGAAATGTAGCTTACTGTAGAAAGGCAAGAATTGCATCCTTCGCTTTGCCCATTTCTCCTTCCGCCCCCTTGTTCCTGGGAGGTTGTCTATGAGGGAATGCAGCCCTGGAGCTGAATAAGGTTCCCTGGCTTAGGATGTGACCTGCTTTCTCTGTTACACTGAACTGTAAGAGGAGTGACCCCAAAGCCCTTAATGGAGTTTTCTTTTTATTCCATGAAAGCTTTTACTTAAGACTCAAAACAATAACTAGCAATCAAGGCGTCAAAGTGTTTGCTCACCATTGCCACACTAACTATGTAAATATAACATATAAGCCCTTTAAAGGAAACAATGTAATGTTGCAATCAGTGTATTAGGATACCACATTCTTCAAATGATTTATACTTAAAGGTTGTCTCCAGGGCTTTTTTTCAGATGGAGCTCAGCTCCAGCACCTCTCAGGTGGGTGCCATTGCCATTCTAAGAGAACAAGGGAGAAGTTCATGGTGAGCTCTAGCGCCTCCCCCCCTTCTTTCTTTTCTTTCTTTCATTTTTTTATTAGTTTTCCAATATACCTCCAATAATAGCAAAATTATAACAATACCTATTAATTCCCAAATTATACAGTTATCGAAATGCCAACCAACTTCCAATTAATACATTTTAGTTAAAGTGGCTCCCCGCATGGTGGTTTGGGTGCATTTCCAATCTTATATCACTGTGTTCCATAGTCTTAAATAATGTCAGTTACATTTCAGTTACAATAATAATCTCTTAGTCAACAGCTACATAATTAATGATATTTGTGATATTACAATATATAAATTTATAAAGTTTAATGGTGGTGTAGGAGGTTTTTTGCCAGACGAAGTGTTTTTGTACTCAGTGCCTCCCTGCCTTCCACATTTCATGCCAGAGCAAGAGCCAGGTGCCGAGATAGAGTTTTCTGGGGGGGGGGGGGGATTTGCAAGGATGATTTACCCTCTGTCATCCTTGTTTTTTGTTTGCTGACGATCCCCTGCTGTCATGGGAGCTGCCTCCATTAAGGCAAGTCGGGACCAGAAGCCCCTGGCACCTCTTTCTAGAAAAATAGCCATGGTTGCCTCCCAAGTAAAACGAAAACCCAGTTGAATGCTGTGTATACATGTTACGAATACAAATGGGGGTTTGTGTGTATGTTTTTAAACCCGCACAATTAATTCAATAATTGGGAGATATGGGAAACTTAAAAAGATATGGGAACTGGATATTGGCACACAAATTCTTCCCAAGCATTGGAATAACATTTGAGAATCACGGCCCTTAAAATTTGTTTCCAGGTTTTTTAAAGGGAAAACTTATTAAAATTATTATACAGATGTTATCACACTCCTTTTCATATGTCGAAAATATTTTATTCTATATCACCTAATTGTTGGAGGGGTTGCAGTAAACTTAGTACATGTTATCATTTATGGTTGGAATGTCAGTTAGTGCAAGATTTTTGGAATTTGATAGAAATGTTAAGTATTACTAAAGAAACTATTGTTTGTTGTCCAAAATTAATGCTACTGAATATTTTTGATGATACCAGTGTAAACAGATTGGGAAAAAAGGGTGGTGTCTTATATACGATCTTGGCAGCACACAAAGTTATTGCAACTGAATGTAAAACAGCCCAGAATCTTACACTTGATACTTACTACTGCTCACTCTGGAATATAACTATAATGAAGGGAATCATGCATAATTTGAGATTTTGACAAGGACAAGAACCTCCAGATTCTTTTTATGTGATTTGTCATTCCTTTATGACATGTACAGCGGAACCATCATTTTCAAGACAACCCCTTGTCACAAGCCTGGCATATCTGGAACTATACTTTGTGGTCTGATAAAGTTGATAGTCTTTACTTGGGCTTTGTTGTTTTAACTCATGCAACTACTCATGTATATATTTCATAGTTTTTTAATCTTAATTCTTGTCTGTTATATTAAGAAGGAATAATACTAACAAAAGCTTGACAAAAAAAAGTAAGTGGCAGATAGGAAAAAGGGAGGATCATAAGTGGTGCGTTGTAGGCTCTGTTTTGTATTAACAGTGGGTAACCATTCTATTTAATATCACTGCCGAAGTTGGACAGTGGAGTATTTTAATAATCTAAGGGTGGACAGAGCTTCATGTACTTCATGAACGAGAGAAACCTACAAGGAGTGAGAGCAGATACCAAATGTTTGCGAAGGACATGTCTGTAATTCCTGTAGAACTGTGTTACCTAATACACATAGAGTTCGACATGGGTGGGTGTGTGGTTACATTTAAGCAATGGGTTTCCCTGCATGTGCAGAGCCAGCTCACTTGTCTATTCCATGCCCTTTTTAGATGTTCAAATCTGTTGTGAGCCTGGTAGTGGTTGTGGTTCTGGGGAGTGGTTGTAATTCTGTTAATTAAAATAACCACTGAGACAACCTGAGGGCAAACCTGTTAAACAGCATTAATAGATGTGAGAAGGCCGCAGACACCCTAAGCGGTCCTCAGACCCATCTCCCACTTCCTTAATGATCTGTTCCTGAATACCCTGCTTAGCCTGTTTTGAGAGAGGCTTGGAAGCCCCAGCAAACAGAAACCTCTTCATATAGAGGACAAGCTGACCACTTTAAGTAAAGGGAATTACACTCTATCTCTTAAGGCTGCAACCCTAACAACACTTACTTGGGAGTAAGCCACATTGAATTCATGAGCAGGCATGGTTCGTTTTGTGTTGTGATTGTAGTCATTGAGAGTTTCTAAACCTAGAGAGTGGAATTCAGTGTTGTGCAGGGGGAACCCCATTATGCAAGCAGAAGGCATGCACAGGGCTTCAACTGATGGAGTACATTAGGTGACTGCAGCCCAGAATACACACACACACACACACACAGAGAGAGAGAGAGAGAGAGACTTCTTTTTTTTGGCATAACTTGATTTTTCTCCCTTTGTCTAACCATTCTTAACAAAACTGTTCAGAAACAGAGGCACAAGTCTAGTTGCCTGTGAGTTCATTTTATTTTATTTTGCAAGATGCTCTTGGAGGATGACGTCTGGTTTACTAGCAGTTTCTTTTTTCTTTTTCTTCTGGAAACGTTACGTTTATTACGGGAATTACAACTATAGTTCCCAGGATTTGGGGTTGCTGGTGAGCTGTGGTGTAAGTATATGCCATATAAGGAGCCGCAATCACTTTACCTTGTAAGGGGTTTTCAAAGCTGAGTCTTTGCAATACAAACTAAGTGTGTTTAAAATCCATTTCCACTACCCTGGCGCTCTTTCTGAGGAACTGTAGGAACTACAGCTCTGTGAAAAGATAGGGGTGTCCAAAACTCTGGAGTTGCAAGATTTTCCTGGGAGACAGAAAGTGTGGGAATTAAAGCAGTGTTGACATGGTCTTATCTATGTAGTTGAGGGAAACCACCAGAACCAAGTGTGGCAGCAGGATCCTTTGACTTGATGGAGCATATTCTCAAAAGTCACTTTGGTGAGGAGTGAGCCCACAAAAACTTGCTTTAAAAAAAAATATTGCAGAGGTAGACCAAGATCGAAAGCAAAGTTCCACTTGAATGGTAATACTGTAAAAGAAAAGGCTGAATGCAAGGAAAGCACAGATCTGCACGTTGGTGGGGCTGAGTTAGCAACAGCATCCAATCTGAAAATGAGCAGTTTCTTTTCTAGTGGTTTTGCATGGGAGATGGGGAGGGTATGTTGGGGAATATTTTTAGGAGCAAGAAAGAGTTGCAGTACAATAGTTTTTTACTTGTTTGCTTCACAAACAGTTTTGCAGAGAAGAATAGGTAGTTTGTGCCTGTCAGCTTTCAGCCATAGTGACTTTCCCCCCTTCTCTCCTTTTTCCTATCAAGTTGCTTGATAATGAAAAGGAAACAGCAAGGGAAGAGCACCAGTGTGATAGGGCTTCACTGCTCGCCCAGCGTTACCTTATAAAAACTAGTCTTGCAAATAGTTACTAGAGGCAGTTGTGGCCAGATGGGTGGCAACTGAAAAACTTTCACTGCTTCCCTCCTCCCTGGATTTTACCATGATTCCTTGGCTTGTGTGCTTATTCCAGTGTACCATTTGGCTCTCTACATTACTGCAATGTAGACATATGCTAACTTGCTTCTCTTTTTGTTACAACATCATTTTCCATGGTTTTCATGCTAAAATAGCAGCCTTTGTTTTAGTAATTATCATAGTTTGACTCTCCCTGGAGATGTGTGGATTTTATTTGGTTTCCAATCATTCTTCAGATTTCTGACAAGAATCGAGTACTGATGGGTTACAACTGTATCATCTTCTTAAAACAAGAATTCCCGTTGGGAAGGAAACATGCACTGTGCTCAAGCATTCCATCCTCCTCTTGGGCACATCAATTCCCTCTTTTACTTTCTGTCTTGTGGTGGCAATAGATCTCTGTGAATCCTGAACTGTGCAGATTATGTGGTTGCCACTAAACACAAGATTGCTTCCAAATTGGAATTGGAAGCCAGTTTGATTAAGACACCACAGTAAACAATTTAGGAAAAAGGATTTGTTGTGTGTGTGTCTAAAGGGAAAAAGGAGAGCATGAACCTGTAGCATGTTTCTGATGGCTAAACCATTATTGAATTCAACTACGAACACAGATAACCTGGTCCTGTTGTTGTTGTACTACATCATCTGCATCATAATATAGATAAAATAAGGTGCACACTACAGACACTTCAAATGATGCAAACCGTTAAACAAGCAACTAGATGCCATTCCCCTTAAGAGGAAGTTTATATTCTAGTCTCTCAGACTACCTTTCCCCACTTTCCATCCTGAAATCAATTTTTCAAAGGCTAATTTTTTTACTTGGCATACAGGGATTTTATTCAAACTTTGGAAACAGAGAAGTGATATAACATGGGAAAAATCTAGAAATTATCGTGCTTAGCTATGCATCTCTTCACATTTTTCTCATGATGTTTTCAGATTATTTTCTGATCTGAAAATCTCATGAGAGGTGGCCTTTCTTAAGAGATTTGCTGTGTTTCCTGACTTCTCTCTGTGAACAGAAATATTACGGAATCAAGCGCTGGCCAAAACTGGAGTGAGGAAAGAGAAAAGGCATGTTTAAAAATATGGATTTTTAAAGTAAACCATCTCTGGTATCATCATATGGGCTGCTTATGAAACGCACACAGACACTTGAGGCTGTCTTCACATGATGGGTGGGGTTTCCTCTTCCATTTCACATGAGCTTGATTTTAAACTAGGTTAAGGCGTCTTTTTTTGCTTTTGTCAGCTTAGCTTGAATTTGTAAATGACTTGCCATATCTATAGCGCCTGTGTGAAATAGTTAATGCTCTATAATGCCAACAGGCAAGAAGAGTTGTTGTTTTAATTGTAATTGGCTCAGTTTGCATAGGAACAAGTTCAAGTCATTTCTTATTTTAAAATGTTCCAGGTACCATAAATATGCAAGGGAAAGTATTCCCTGGACTCATATTTAATTTTTTAGGTGGGGTCTTTAAAAAAAATGTGTGAGAGTTGTTATGGTTTGGACAGCAACTTAGCCGATTTCTAAGACTTTGTGGTAGGGAGGGTATTAAATGATGGTTTAGTTATAATGGAAAATTTGACTTGCAAAAACATTACAGGACGTCAGTAAATAAAACCTTTCACAAAGGTATGCTTGTTTCTGATCAGTTTCTAGTTCCAGATGTTGGTTCTGCTGACTCCAAAAAACTTGACTAGGTTTCAGGAAAGTTGGAAAGATACATTGCCTTTACCATCTGTACTGAATATACCATGCACATACTTGGAAGAGAAATTAATCTGAAATATGGAGCATTGCTCAGAAATCTACCCAGGCCAGAAATAATTAATCTGCAGAGTTTCATAGCAGCTAACACAACACCTTTTTCATATTTCTTATTCTTGTTTCATAAGAATCCTTGGGCATGGCATGTGTTAGAATAGTTGATACTTAAAATGTCTTTCACGTTTTAATTTAAACATTGTTGGACATTGGAGGGAGTGAAATTGCAGTATGTTTGAAGGTATATTTTTTTTAAAACCCAAGTTCTTAAATTTTCTTTTCGGGCTCAACACTTTAATGATGTGTTCAGGGTGGGGGGGAGAGGATCTGGTGGAAAGGGATTGTTCAAATGGTAACAATGGCATGAATAACAGCATGAGTTGTGTGTGTCAGCCCTTCTTTCCAAATGTCTTTCAAGTTTCTCTTTATTGGAGATGCTTCTGCATTAGCCAGGAGCACTGATTAAGGTCAATTCATTCCTTATGGCATCGCTTCTCAGGGGTCAGGATTGCTTTGTATTTCTGGAACTACATGAAGGGAGATTCTAAATTTCCTTTTGTATTGTTGTTCAAAAATCTGAAATGCTGCTTTCAGTGCTACAGAGACTGTGACTGTGGGGTTTCTGAGACGGTCTTCCTTGAAACTACATGTGGCATGATTTCAGTATGTTTCTTTTGTATTGCACCAAATTGTTCATTAGAGATGAACGTAACCAGAATTGGAAATAAAAGTACATAAGGATAGGCATTACCAAGCCTTCTCTTCTCTCCCCCTCCTCATCCTTTCATTCTGTCAGCACTTGTATGCACTGCAGGCTGTCATTGTGATCCAGATAATCTCTGCTTTTATTAACATAAAACCTAGCCCTTGTGGCTTTAATGGGAAGTTTGAAAAGTCCTATAGCGGTGTATCCTGGAGGCACAGACACTAAAAACTTATTTTCAGGTTGTCTGATTTCTGAGCCTGTTTTGCTGAGATGCCAAGCTATTATTTCTTTAAAAAATAATAATTGGAGAACACCCCTGAACAACCAGGAATTGTTTCCTTAAAAATGAAAGATTTTGCAAGTGAGAAAATCCATGCTTGGGTGAGAAAAAAATTGCTGTTGGCATGTGAAAGCTTTCTTGCTTTAAAACAACTAAACTATTTTGTTCTTTTTATTTTTATTTGGGAACAAAATTCACTGCCAACATTAAGAAAAACTATCATGATGATAAACTGCATAAAATCAACAATACAATTATATCCCTAAAACAAATGCAAAATGCATCACAAATCAGTAGGGGTTTTGAAGGTGGTAGTTCTGTTTTCTTCGCAGTATCAATTTGGGGGATGCTCAGTTGCCACTTGTTGCCTTTTGGGCGTACTATCATTGATTGTAATTGCCGTAAAGGGACTGCACCCCCTGGATTTTAAATCACACGGGGAGCCTGTGTGCATGCAACAGGGCCCCTATTCCAGCCCTTTCCACCACCCTCATGTAGGCAGCAGGAAGGCAGGGCCAGCAAGGATGTGGACAGGAGACCCAGTGAATATGGCACTGCTCTCCTCCTGAAGAGATTTTAATTATATGAGGGGAGCATGCCTGCAATCTGCATCTGAATTCAGAAACTGCACAAGAGATGCATAAAGTGATGCATACTTGTCAGCCCATGGCCTTCGAATTATTCATAATATTTTAATGAAGCGTAGATAGGTCTGGCTCCCCAGTATGCAATAAAATTGAGTTCGCTCACGTTTTCACCAAACAAAATCCAAAAGAAACCTGATCATCATGATCTGTATAGTCAAGAACCTATAGAGCCAAGAATTGAACTCTGCTATTATGAGTTGTGGGTTTATGAATAGTGGGTGCCAGGGTTTGGGGGTGCCAGATTCCCCTAAATTCCTGATAGGTAATAGAATTTAAATCAAGCCTCCTGAATGCTGGATCCAGCAGGAATTCAGTTGCTAGAATAGCCAGGCCTGCCTGATAATGGCCCGCTAAGTATGAGTTGTTAACTTAACAAAGGCAAGGTGATGAGCCATTAAGAAAGTGGGAGCTCTATGTCAGACACAAAGGGGTGGAGCCCCACCCGTGAGCTCTGAGTTAATGGGCAGAGACAAAAGACTTGAGGGGTGTTCT